>NW_027436225.1:4800000-5546629 GCF_964199755.1 Larus michahellis
GCCACGCGAGCGGCTGCCAAAGAGCTTTCCAACGAGGCACGGCTTTCCCTCCTGGCTCTTCGGGCGTGGGAGCTGTGGCCAGAGCCGCGGCCCTACCGGAAAATGCTTCGCAGGCTGGCACGGCGGCGCCAGGTGGGCGCCAGTGTTGCCGAGGCTGACGGCCGCCAGAAAGCCCGCAGCCCCACGGGCTGTGGGGCCACGCGAGATGCTGCCAAAGAGCTTTCCAACGAGGCACGGCTTTCCCTCCTGGCTCTTCAGGCGTGGGAGCTGTGGCCAGAGCCGCGGCCCTACCGGAAAATGCTTCGGGGGCTGGCGCGGCGGCGCCAGGTGGACGCCGGTGGCGCCGAGGCTGACGGCCGCCGGAAAGCCCGCAGCCCCACGGGCTGTGGGGCCACGCGAGCGGCTGCCAAAGAGCTTTCCAACGAGGCACGGCTTTCCCTCCTGGCTCTTCGGGCGTGGGAGCTGTGGCCAGAGCCGCGGCCCTACCGGAAAATGCTTCGGGGGCTGGCGCGGCGTCGCCAGGTGGGCGCCGGTGGCACCGAGGCTGACGGCCGCTGGAAAGCCCGCAGCCCCACGGGCTGTGGGGCCACGCGAGCGGCTGCCAAAGAGCTTTCCAACGAGGCACGGCTTTCCCTCCTGGCTCTTCAGGCGTGGGAGCTGTGGACAGAGCAGCGGCCCTATCGGAAAATGCTTCGCAGACTGGCGCGGCGGCGCCAGGTGGGCGCCGGTGGCGCCGAGGCTGATGGCCGCCGCAAAGCCCGCAGCCCCATGGGCTGTGGGGCCACGCGAGCGGCTGCCAAAGAGCTTTCCAACGAGGCACGGCTTTCCCTCCTGGCTCTTCGGGCGTGGGAGCTGTGGCCAGAGCCGCGGTCCTACCGGAAAATGCTTCGTGGGCTGGCGTGGCGGCACCAGGTGGGCGCCGGTGGCGCCGAGTCTGACGGCCGCCGGAAAGCCCGCAGCCCCACGGGCTGTGGGTCCACACGAGCGGCTGCCAAAGAGCTTTCCAATGAGGCACGGCTTTCCCTCCTGGCTCTTCAGGCGTGGGAGCTGTGGCCAGAGCTGCGGCCCTACCGGAAAATGCTTCGGGGGCTGGCGCGGCGGCGCCAGGTGGGCGCCGGTGGCGCCGAGGCTGACGGCCGCCGGAAATCCCGTAGCCCCACGGGCTGTGGGGCCACGCGAGCGGCTGCCAAAGAGCTTTCCAACGAGGCACGGCTTTCCCTCCTGGCTCTTCGGCCGTGGGAGCTGTGGCCAGAGCCGCGGCCCTACCGGAAAAGGCTTCGGGGGCTGGCGCGGCAGCGCCACGTAGGCGCCGGTGGCACCAAGGCTGACGGCCGCCGGAAAGCCCGCAGCCCCACGGGCTGTGGGGCCACGCGAGCGGCTGCCAAAGAGCTTTCCAACGAGGCACGGCTTTCCCTCCTGGCTCTTCGGGCGTGGGAGCTGTGGCCAGAGCCGCGGCCCTACCGGAAAATGCTTCGCAGGCTGGCACGGCGGAGCCAGGTGGGCGCCAGTGTCGCCAAGGCTGACGGCCGCCGCAAAGCCCGCAGCTCCACGGGCTGTGGGGCCACGCAAGCGGCTGCCAAAGAGCTTTCCAACGAGGCACGGCTTTCCCTCCTGGCTCTTCGGGCGTGGGAGCTGTGGCCAGAGCCGCGCCCCTACCGGAAAATGCTTTGCAGGCTGCCGCGGCGGCGCCACGTGGGCGTCGGTGGCGCCGAGGCTGATGGCCGCTGGAAAGCCCGCAGCCCCACGGGCTGTGGGGCCACGCGAGCAGCTGCCAAAGAGCTTTCCAACGAGGCACGGCTTTCCCTCCTGGCTCTTCAGGCGTGGGACCTGTCGCCAGAGCCGCGGCCCTACCGGAAAATGCTTCGGGGGCTGGCGCGGCGGCGCCAGGTGGGCGCCGGTGGCGCCGAGGCTGACGGCCGCCGCAAAGCCCGCAGCCCCACGGGCTGTGGGGCCACGCGAGCGGCTGCCAAAGAGCTTTCCAACGAGGCACGGCTTTCCCTCCTGTCTCTTCAGGCGTGGGAGCTGTGGCCATAGCCGCGGCCCTACCGGAAAATGCTTCGGGGGCTGGCGCGGCGGCGCCAGGTGGGCGCCGGTGGCGCCGAGGCTGACGGCCGCTGGAAAGCCCGCAGCCCCACGGGCTGTGGGGCCACGCGAGCGGCTGCCAAAGAGCTTTCCAACGAGGCACGGCTTTCCCTCCTGGCTCTTCGGGCGTGGGAGCTGTGGCCAGAATCGCGACCCTGCTGGAAAATGCTTCGCAGGCTGGCACGGCGGTGCCACGTAGGCGCCGGTGGCGCCGAGGCTGACGGCCGCCGCAAAGCCCGCAGCCCCACGGGCTGTGGGGCCACGCGAGCGGCTGCCAAAGAGCTTTCCAACGAGGCATGGCTTTCCCTCCTGGCTCTTCGGGCGTGGGAGCCGTGGCCAGAGCCGCGGCCCTACCGGAAAATGCTTCGCAGGCTGGCGCGGCAGCGCCACGTAGGCGCCGGTGGCGCCGAGGCTGACGGCCGCCGGAAATCCCGCAGCCCCACGGTCTGTGGGGCCACGCGAGCGGCTGCCAAAGAGCTTTCCAACGAGGCACGGCTTTCCCTCCTGGCTCTTCGGGCGTGGGAGCTGTGGCCAGAGCTGCGGCCCTACCGGAAAATGCTTCGCAGGTTGGCGTGGCGGCGCCAGGTGGGCGCCGGTGGCGCCGAGGCTGACGGCCGCTGGAAAGCCCGCAGCCCCACGGGCTTTGGGGCCACGCGAGCGGCTTCCAAATAGCTTTCCAACGAGGCACGGCTTTCCCTCCTGGCTCTTCGGGCGTGGGAGCTGTGGCCAGAGCCACGACCCTACCGGAAAACGCTACGCAGTCTGGCGCGGCGGCGCCACGTAGGCGCTGGTGGCGCCGAGGCTGACGGCCGCCGGAAAGCCCGCAGCCCCACGGGCTGTGGGGCCACGCGAGCGGCTGCCAAAGAGCTTTCCAACGAGGCACGGCTTTCCCTCCTGGCTCTTCGGGCGTGGGAGCTGTCGCCAGAGCCGTGGCCCTACCGGAAAATGCTTCGGGGGCTGGCGCGGCGGCGCCAGGTGGGCGCCGGTGGCGCCGAGTCTGACGGCCACCGGAAAGCCCGCAGCCCCACGGGCTGTGGGGCCACGCGAGCGGCTGCCAAAGAGCTTTCCAACGAGGCACGGCTTTCCCTCCTGGCTCTTCGGGCGTGGGAGCTGTGGACAGAGCCGCGGCCCTACCGGAAAATGCTTCGGGGGCTGGCGCGGCAGCGCCACGTAGGCGCCGGTGGCGCCGAGGCTGATGGCCGCCGGAAAGCCCGCAGCCCCACGGGCTGTGGGGCCACGCGAGCGGCTGCCAAAGAGCTTTCCAACGAGGCACGGCTTTCCCTCCTGGCTCTTCGGGCGTGGGAGCTGTGGCCAGAGCCGCGGCCCGACCGGAAAATGCTTCGCAGGCTGGCGCGGCGGCGCCACGTAGGCGCCGGTGGCGCCGAGGCTGACGGCCGCCGGAAAGCCCGCAGCCCCACGGGCTGTGGGGCCACGCGAGCGGCTGCCAAAGAGCTTTCCAATGAGGCACGGCTTTCCCTCCTGGCTCTTCAGGCGTGGGAGCTGTCGCCAGAGCCGCGGCCCTACCGGAAAATGCTTCGGGGGCTGGCGCGGCAGCGCCACGTGGGCGCCGGTGGCGCCGAGGCTGACGGCCGCCGCAAAGCCCGCAGCCCCACGGGCTGTGGGGCCACACGAGCGGCTGCCAAAGAGCTTTCCAACGAGGCACGGCTTTCCCTCCTGGCTCTTCAGGCGTGGGAGCTGTGGCCAGAGCCGCGGTCCTACCGGAAAATGCTTCGGGGGCTGGCGCGGCGGCGCCAGGTGGGCGCCGGTGGCGCCGAGGCTGACGGCCGCTGGAAAGCCCGCAGCCCCACGGGCTGTGGGGCCACGCGAGCGGCTGCCAAAGAGCTTTCCAACGAGGCACGGCTTTCCCTCCTGGCTCTTCGGGCGTGGGAGCTGTGGACAGAGCTGCGGCCCTACCGGAAAATGCTTCGCAGGTTGGCGTGGCGGCGCCAGGTGGGCGCCGGTGGCGCCGAGGCTGACGGCCGCTGGAAAGCCCGCAGCCCCACGGGCTTTGGGGCCACGCGAGCGGCTTCCAAATAGCTTTCCAACGAGGCACGGCTTTCCCTCCTGGCTCTTCGGGCGTGGGAGCTGTGGCCAGAGCCGCGACCCTACCGGAAAACGCTACGCAGTCTGGCGCGGCGGCGCCACGTAGGCGCTGGTGGCGCCGAGGCTGACGGCCGCCGGAAAGCCCGCAGCCCCACAAGCTGTGGGGCCACGCGAGCGGCTGCCAAAGAGCTTTCCAACGAGGCACGGCTTTCCCTCCTGGCTCTTCGGGCGTGGGAGCTGTCGCCAGAGCCGTGGCCCTACCGGAAAATGCTTCGGGGGCTGGCGCGGCGGCGCCAGGTGGGCGCCGGTGGCGCCGAGTCTGACGGCCACCGGAAAGCCCGCAGCCCCACGGGCTGTGGGGCCACGCGAGCGGCTGCCAAAGAGCTTTCCAAGGAGGCACGGCTTTCCCTCCTGGCTCTTCGGGCGTGGGAGCTGTGGCCAGAGCCGCGGCCCGACCGGAAAATGCTTCGCAGGCTGGCGCGGCGGCGCCACTTAGGCGCCGGTGGCGCCGAGGCTGACGGCCGCCGCAAAGCCCGCAGCCCCACGGGCTGTGGGGCCACGCGAGCGGCTGCCAAAGAGCTTTCCAATGAGACACGGCTTTCCCTCCTGGCTCTTCAGGCGTGGGACCTGTCGCCAGAGCGGCGGCCGTACCGGAAAATGCTTCGGGGGCTGGCGCGGCAGCGCCACGTGGGCGCCGGTGGCGCCGAGGCTGACGGCCGCCGCAAAGCCCGCAGCCCCACGGGCTGTGGGGCCACACGAGCGGCTGCCAAAGAGCTTTCCAAGGAGGCACGGCTTTCCCTCCTGGCTCTTCGGGCGTGGGAGCTGTGGCCAGAGCCGCGGCCCGACCGGAAAATGCTTCGCAGGCTGGCGCGGCGGCGCCACTTAGGCGCCGGTGGCGCCGAGGCTGACGGCCGCCGCAAAGCCCGCAGCCCCACGGGCTGTGGGGCCACGCGAGCGGCTGCCAAAGAGCTTTCCAACGAGGCACGGCTTTCCCTCCTGGCTCTTCAGGCGTGGGAGCTGTGGCCAGAGCCGCGGCCCTACCGGAAAATGCTTCGGGGGCTGGCGCGGCGGCGCCAGGTGGGCGCCGGTGGCGCCGAGGCTGACGGCCGCTGGAAAGCCCGCAGCCCCACGGGCTGTGGGGCCACGCGAGCGTCTGCCAAAGAGCTTTCCAACGAGGCACGGCTTTCCCTCCTGGCTCTTCGGGCGTGGGAGCTGTGGCCAGAGCCGCGGCCCTACCGGAAAATGCTTCGGGGGCTGGCGCGGCGGCGCCAGGTGGGCGCCGGTGGCGCCGAGGCTGACGGCCGCTGGAAAGCCCGCAGCCCCACGGGCTGTGGGGCCACGCGAGCGGCTGCCAAAGAGCTTTCCAACGAGGCACGGCTTTCCCTCCTGGCTCTTCGGGCATGGGAGCTGTGGACAGAGCCGCGGCCCTACCGGAAAATGCTTCGCAGGCTGGCGCGGTGGCGCCATGTAGGCGCCGTTGGCACCGAGGCTGACGGCCGCTGGAAAGCCCGCAGCCCCACGGGCTGTGGGGCCACGCGAGGGGCTGCCAAAGAGCTTTCCAACGAGGCACGGCTTTCCTTCCTGGCTCTTCGGGTGTGGGAGCTGTGGCCAGAGCCGCGGCCCTACCGGATAATGGTTCGCAGGCTGGCGCGGCGGCGCCACGTAGGCTTCGGTGGCGCCGAGGCTGACGGCCGCGGGAAAGCCCGCAGCCCCACGGGCTGTGGGGCCACGCGAGCAGCTGCCAAAGAGCTTTCCAACGAGGCACGGCTTTCCCTCCTGGCTCTTCAGGCGTGGGATCTGTGGCCAGAGCCGCGGCTCTACCGGAAAATGCTTCGCAGGCTGGCGCGGTGGCGCCACGTGGGCGCCAGTGTCGCCGAGGCTGATGGCCGCCGGAAAGCCCGCAGCCCCACGGGCTGTGGGGCCACGCGAGCGGCTGCCAAAGAGCTTTCCATCGAGACACGGCTTTCCCTCCTGGCTCTTCGGGCGTGGGAGCTGTGGCCAGAGCCGCGGCCCTACCGGAAAATGCTTCGCAGGCTGGCACGGCGGCGCCAGGTGGGCGCCGGTGGCGCCGAGGCTGACGGCCGCCGCAAAGCCCGCAGCCCCACGGGCTGTGGGGCCACGCGAGCGGCTGCCAAAGAGCTTTCCAACGAGGCACGGCTTTCCTTCCTGGCTCTTCGGGCGTGGGAGCTGTGGCCAGAGCCGCGGCCCTACCAGATAATGCTTCGCAGACTGGCGTGGCGGCGCCATGTAGGCTTCGGTGGCGCCGAGGCTGACGGCCGCGGGAAAGCCCGCAGCCCCACGGGCTGTGGGGCCACGCGAGCGGCTGCCAAACAGCTTTCCAACAAGGCACGGCTTTCCCTCCTGGCTCTTCAGGCGTGGGATCTGTGGCCAGAGCCGCGGCTGTACCGGAAAATGCTTCGCAGGCTGGCGCGGCGGCGCCACGTGGGCGCCAGTGTCGCCGAGGCTGATGGCCGCCGGAAAGCCCGCAGCCCCACGGGCTGTGGGGCCACGCGAGCGGCTGCCAAAGAGCTTTCCAACGAGGCACGGCTTTCCCTCCTGGCTCTTCGGGCGTGGGAGCTGTGGCCAGAGCCGCGGCCCTACCGGAAAATGCTTCGGGGGCTGGCGCGGCGGCGCCAGGTGGGCGCCGGTGGCGCCGAGGCTGACGGCCGCCGCAAAGCCCGCAGCCCCACGGGCTGTGGGGCCACGCGAGCGGCTGCCAAAGAGCTTTCCAACGAGGCACGGCTTTCCTTCCTGGCTCTTCGGGCGTGGGAGCTGTGGCCAGAGCCGCGGCCCTACCGGAAAATGGTTCGCAGGCTGGCGCGGCGGCGCCATGTAGGCTTCGGTGGCGCCGAGGCTGACGGCCGCCGCAAAGCCCGCAGCCCCACGGGCTGTGGGGCCACGCGAGCGGCTGCCAAACAGCTTTCCAACAAGGCACGGCTTTCCCTCGTGGCTCTTCAGGCGTGGGATCTGTGGCCAGAGCCGCGGCTCTACCGGAAAATGCTTCGCAGGCTGGCGCGGCGGCGCCACGTGGGCTTCGGTGGCGCCGAGGCTGATGGCCGCCGGAAAGCCCGCAGCCCCACGGGCTGTGGGGCCACGCGAGCGGCTGCCAAAGAGCTTTCCAACGAGGCACGGCTTTCCCTCCTGGCTCTTCGGGCGTGGGAGCTGTGGCCAGAGCCGCGGCCCTACCGGAAAATGCTTCGGGGGCTGGCGCGGCGGCGCCAGGTGGGCGCCGGTGGCGCCGAGGCTGACGGCCGCCGCAAAGCCCGCAGCCCCACGGGCTGTGGGGCCACGCGAGCGGCTGCCAAAGAGCTTTCCAACGAGGCACGGCTTTCCCTCCTGGCTCTTCAGGCGTGGGAGCTGTGGACAGAGCCGCGGTCCTATCGGAAAATGCTTCGCAGACTGGCGCGGCGGCGCCAGGTGGGCGCCGGTGGAGCCGAGGCTGATGGCCGCCGCAAAGCCCGCAGCCCCATGGGCTGTGGGGCCACGCGAGCGGCTGCCAAAGAGCTTTCCAACGAGGCACGGCTTTCCCTCCTGGCTCTTCGGGCGTGGGAGCTGTGGCCAGAGCCGCGGCCCTACCGGAAAATGCTTCGCAGGCTGGCACGGCGGCGCCAGGTGGGCACCAGTGTTGCCGAGGCTGACGGCCGCCGGAAAGCCCGCAGCCCCACGGGCTGTGGGGCCACTCGAGAGGCTGCCAAAGAGCTTTCCAACGAGGCACGGCTTTCCCTCCTGGCTCTTCAGGCGTGGGAGCTGTGGCCAGAGCCGCGGCCCTACCGGAAAATGCTTCGGGGGCTGGCGCGGCGGCGCCAGGTGGACGCCGGTGGCGCCGAGGATGACGGCCGCCGGAAAGCCCGCAGCCCCACAGGCTGTGGGGCCACGCGAGCGGCTGCCAAAGAGCTTTCCAACGAGGCACGGCTTTCCCTCCTGGCTCTTCGGGCGTGGGAGCTGTGGACAGAGCCGCGGCCCTACCGGAAAATGCTTCGCAGGCTGGCGCAGCAGCGCCACGTGGGTGCCGGTGGCGCCGAGGATGATGGCCGCCGCAAAGCCCGCAGCCCCACGGGCTGTGGGGCCACGCGAGCGGCTGCCAAAGAGCTTTCCAACGAGGCACGGCTTTCCCTCCTGGCTCTTCGGGCGTGGGAGCTGTGGACAGAGCAGCGGCCCTATCGGAAAATGCTTCGGGGGCTGGCGCGGCGGCGCCAGGTGGGCGCCGGTGGCGCCGAGGCTGATGGCCGCCGCAAAGCCCGCAGCCCCATGGGCTGTGGGGCCACGCGAGCGGCTGCCAAAGAGCTTTCCAACGAGGCACGGCTTTCCCTCCTGGCTCTTCGGGCGTGGGAGCTGTGGCCAGAGCCGCGGCCCTACCGGAAAATGCTTCGGGGGCTGGCGCGGCGTCGCCAGGTGGGCGCCGGTGGCGCCGAGGCTGACGGCCGCCGGAAAGCCCGCAGCCCCACGGGCTGTGGGGCCACGCGAGCGGCTGCCAAAGAGCTTTCCAACGAGGCACGGCTTTCCGTCCTGGCTCTTCAGGCGTGGGAGCTGTGGACAGAGCCGCGGCCCTATCGGAAAATGCTTCGCAGACTGGCGCGGCGGCGCCAGGTGGGCGCCGGTGGAGCCGAGGCTGATGGCCGCCGCAAAGCCCACAGCCCCATGGGCTGTGGGGCCACGCGAGCGGCTGCCAAAGAGCTTTCCAACGAGGCACGGCTTTCCCTCCTGGCTCTTCGGGCGTGGGAGCTGTGGCCAGAGCCGCGGCCCTACCGGAAAATGCTTCGCAGGCTGGCACGGCGTCGCCAGGTGGGCGCCAGTGTTGCCGAGGCTGACGGCCGCCGGAAAGCCCGCAGCCCCACGGGCTGTGGGGCCACGCGAGAGGCTGCCAAAGAGCTTTCCAACGAGGCACGGCTTTCCCTCCTGGCTCTTCAGGCGTGGGAGCTGTGGCCAGAGCCGCGGCCCTACCGGAAAATGCTTCGGGGGCTGGCGCGGCGGCGCCAGGTGGACGCCGGTGGCGCCGAGGCTGACGGCCGCCGGAAAGCCCGCAGCCCCACGGGCTGTGGGGCCACGCGAGCGGCTGCCAAAGAGCTTTCCAACGAGGCACGGCTTTCCCTCCTGGCTCTTCGGGCGTGGGAGCTGTGGCCAGAGCCGCGGCCCTACCGGAAAATGCTTCGGGGGCTGGCGCGGAGGCGCCAGGTGGGCGCCGGTGGCACCGAGGCTGACGGCCGCCGGAAAGCCCGCAGCCCCATGGGCTGTGGGGCCACGCGAGCGGCTGCCAAAGAGCTTTCCAACGAGGCACGGCTTTCCCTCCTGGCTCTTCGGGCGTGGGAGCTGTGGCCAGAGCCGCGGCCCTACCGGAAAATGCTTCGCAGGCTGGCACGGCGGCGCCAGGTGGGCGCCAGTGTTGCCGAGGCTGACGGCCGCTGGAAAGCCCGCAGCCCCACGGGCTGTGGGGCCACGCGAGAGGCTGCCAAAGAGCTTTCCAACGAGGCACGGCTTTCCCTCCTGGCTCTTCAGGCGTGGGAGCTGTGGCCAGAGCCGCGGCCCTACCGGAAAATGCTTCGGGGGCTGGCGCGGCGGCGCCAGGTGAACGCCGGTGGCGCCGAGGCTGACGGCCGCCGCAAATTCCGCAGCCCCACGGGCTGTGGGGCCACGCGAGCGGCTGCCAAAGAGCTTTCCAACGAGGCACGGCTTTCCCTCCTGGCTCTTCGGGCGTGGGAGCTGTGGCCAGAGCCGCGGCCCTACCGGAAAATGCTTCGGGGGCTGGCGCGGCGGCGCCAGGTGGACGCCGGTGGCACCGAGGCTGAAGGCCGCCGCAAAGCCCGCAGCCCCACGGGCTGTGGGGCCACGCGAGCGGCTGCCAAAGAGCTTTCCAATGAGGCACGGCTTTCCCTCCTGGCTCTTCAGGCGTGGGAGCTGTCGCCAGAGCCGCGGCCCTACCGGAAAATGCTTCGCAGGCTGGCGCGGCGGCGCCAGGTAGGCGCCGGTGGCGCCGAGGCTGACGGCTGGTGGAAAGCCCGCAGCCCCACGGGCTGTGGGGCCACACGAGCGGCTGCCAAAGAGCTTTCCAACGGGGCACGGCTTTCCCTCCTGGCTCTTCAGGCGTGGGAGCTGTGGCCAGAGCCGCGGCCCTACCGGAAAATGCTTCGGGGGCTGGCGCGGCGGCGCCAGGTGGGCGCCGGTGGCGCCGAGGCTGACGGCCGCCGGAAAGCCCGCAGCCCCACGGGCTGTGGGGCCACGCGAGCGGCTGCCAAAGAGCTTTCCAACAAGGCACGGCTTTCCCTCCTGGCTCTTCGGGCGTGGGAGCTGTGGCCAGAGCCGCGGCCCTACCGGAAAATGCTTCGCAGGCTGGCGCAGCAGCGCCACGTGGGTGCCGGTGGCGCTGAGGCTGACGGCCGCCGCAAAGCCCGCAGCCCCACGGGCTGTGGGGCCACGCGAGGGGCTGCCAAAGAGCTTTCCAACGAGGCACGGCTTTCCCTCCTGGCTCTTCGGGCGTGGGAGCTGTGGCCAGAGCCGCGGCCCTACCAGAAAATGCTTCGGGGGCTGGCGCGGCGTCGCCAGGTGGGCGCCGGTGGCGCCGAGGCTGACGGCCGCTGGAAAGCCTGCAGCCCCACGGGCTGTGGGGCCACGCGAGCGGCTGCCAAAGAGCTTTCCAACGAGGCATGGCTTTCCCTCCTGGCTCTTCGGGCATGGGAGCTGTGGCCAGAGCCGCGGCCCTACCGGAAAATGCTTCGGGGGCTGGCGCGGCGGCGCCAGGTGGGCGCCGGTGGCGCCGAGGCTGACGGCCGCCAAAAGCCCGCAGCCCCACGGGCTGTGGGGCCACGCGAGAGGCTGCCAAAGAGCTTTCCAACGAGGCACGGCTTTCCCTCCTGGCTCTTAGGGCATGGGAGCTGTGGCCAGAGCCGCGGCCCTACCGGAAAATGCTTCGGGGGCTGACGCGGCGTCGCCAGGTGGGCGCCGGTGGCACCGAGGCTGACGGCCGCCGGAAAGCCCGCAGCCCCACGGGCTGTGGGGCCACGCGAGCGGCTGCCAAAGAGCTTTCCAACGAGGCACGGCTTTCCCTCCTGGCTCTTCGGGTGTGGGAGCTGTGGCCAGAGCCGCGGCCCTACCGGAAAATGCTTCGCAGGCTGGCGCGGCGGCACCACGTGGGCGCCGGTGGCGCCGAGGCTGACGGCCACCGCAAAGCCCGCAGCCCCACGGGCTGTGGGGCCACGCGAGCGGCTGCCAAAGAGCTTTCCAATGAGCCACGGCTTTCCCTCCTGGCTCTTCGGGCGTGGGAGCTGTGGCCAGAGCCGCGGCCCTACCGGAAAATGCTTCGGGGGCTGGCGCAGCGGCGCCAGGTGGGCGCCGGTGGCGCCGAGGCTGACGGCCGCCGCAAGGCCCGCAGCCCCACGGGCTGTGGGGCCACGCGAGCGGCTGCCAAAGAGCTTTCCAACGAGGCACGGCTTTCCCTCCTGGCTCTTCGGGCGTGGGAGCTGTGGCCAGAGCCGCGGCCCTACCGGAAAATGGTTCGCAGGCTGGCGCGGCGGCGCCACGTAGGCTTTGGTGGCGCCGAGGCTGACGGCCGCTGGAAAGCCCGCAGCCCCACGGGCTGTGGGGCCACGCGAGCGGCTGCCAAAGAGCTTTTCAACAAGGCACGGCTTTCCCTCCTGGCTCTTCAGGCGTGGGAGCTGTGGCCAGAGCCGCGGCCCTACCGGAAAATGCTTCGCAGGCTGGCGCGGCGGCGCCACGTGGGCGCCAGTGTCGCCGAGGCTGATGGCCGCCGGAAAGCCTGCAGCCCCACGGGCTGTGGGGCCACGCGAGCGGCTGCCAAAGAGCTTTCCAACGAGGCACGGCTTTCCCTCCTGGCTCTTCGGGCGTGGGAGCTGTGGCCAGAGCCGCGGCCCTACCGGAAAATGCTTCGGGGGCTGGCGCGGCGGCGCCAGGTGGACGCCGGTGGCACCGAGGCTGAAGGCCGCCGCAAAGCCCGCAGCCCCACGGGCTGTGGGGCCACGCGAGAGGCTGCCAAAGGGCTTTCCAACGAGGCACGGCTTTCCCTCCTGGCTCTTCAGGCGTGGGAGCTGTGGCCAGAGCCGCGGCCCTACCGGAATATCCTTCGCAGGCTGTCGCAGCAGCACCACGTGGGCGCCAGTGGCACCGAGACAGACAGCCGCCGCAAAGCCCGCAGCCCCACGGGCTGTGGGGCCACGCGAGCGTCTGCCAAAGAGCTTTCCAACGAGGCACGGCTTTCCCTCCTGGCTCTTCGGGCGTGGGAGCTGTGGCCAGAGCCGCGGCCCTACCGGAAAATGCTTTGCAGGCTGGCGCGGCGGCGCCACGTAGGCGCTGGTGGCGCCGAGGCTGACGGCCGCCGGAAAGCCCGCAGCCCCACGGGCTGTGGGGCCACGCGAGCGGCTACCAAAGAGCTTTCCAACGAGGCACGGCTTTCCCTCCTGGCTCTTCAGGCGTGGGACCTGTCGCCAGAGCGGCGGCCGTACCGGAAAATGCTTCGGGGGCTGGCGCGGCAGCGCCACGTGGGCGCCGGTGGCGCCGAGGCTGACGGCCGCCGCAAAGCCCGCAGCCCCACGGGCTGTGGGGCCACACGAGCGGCTGCCAAAGAGCTTTCCAACGAGGCACGGCTTTCCCTCCTGGCTCTTCAGGCGTGGGAGCTGTGGCCAGAGCCGCGGCCCTACCGGAAAATGCTTCGGGGGCTGGCGCGGCGGCGCCAGGTGGGCGCCGGTGGCGCCGAGGCTGACGGCCGCTGGAAAGCCCGCAGCCCCACGGGCTGTGGGGCCACGCGAGCGTCTGCCAAAGAGCTTTCCAACGAGGCACGGCTTTCCCTCCTGGCTCTTCGGGCGTGGGAGCTGTGGCCAGAGCCGCGGCCCTACCGGAAAATGCTTCGGGGGCTGGCGCGGCGGCGCCAGGTGGGCGCCGGTGGCGCCGAGGCTGACGGCCGCTGGAAAGCCCGCAGCCCCACGGGCTGTGGGGCCACGCGAGCGGCTGCCAAAGAGCTTTCCAACGAGGCACGGCTTTCCCTCCTGGCTCTTCGGGCATGGGAGCTGTGGACAGAGCCGCGGCCCTACCGGAAAATGCTTCGCAGGCTGGCGCGGTGGCGCCATGTAGGCGCCGTTGGCACCGAGGCTGACGGCCGCTGGAAAGCCCGCAGCCCCACGGGCTGTGGGGCCACGCGAGGGGCTGCCAAAGAGCTTTCCAACGAGGCACGGCTTTCCTTCCTGGCTCTTCGGGTGTGGGAGCTGTGGCCAGAGCCGCGGCCCTACCGGATAATGGTTCGCAGGCTGGCGCGGCGGCGCCACGTAGGCTTCGGTGGCGCCGAGGCTGACGGCCGCGGGAAAGCCCGCAGCCCCACGGGCTGTGGGGCCACGCGAGCAGCTGCCAAAGAGCTTTCCAACGAGGCACGGCTTTCCCTCCTGGCTCTTCAGGCGTGGGATCTGTGGCCAGAGCCGCGGCTCTACCGGAAAATGCTTCGCAGGCTGGCGCGGTGGCGCCACGTGGGCGCCAGTGTCGCCGAGGCTGATGGCCGCCGGAAAGCCCGCAGCCCCACGGGCTGTGGGGCCACGCGAGCGGCTGCCAAAGAGCTTTCCATCGAGACACGGCTTTCCCTCCTGGCTCTTCGGGCGTGGGAGCTGTGGCCAGAGCCGCGGCCCTACCGGAAAATGCTTCGCAGGCTGGCACGGCGGCGCCAGGTGGGCGCCGGTGGCGCCGAGGCTGACGGCCGCCGCAAAGCCCGCAGCCCCACGGGCTGTGGGGCCACGCGAGCGGCTGCCAAAGAGCTTTCCAACGAGGCACGGCTTTCCTTCCTGGCTCTTCGGGCGTGGGAGCTGTGGCCAGAGCCGCGGCCCTACCAGATAATGCTTCGCAGACTGGCGTGGCGGCGCCATGTAGGCTTCGGTGGCGCCGAGGCTGACGGCCGCGGGAAAGCCCGCAGCCCCACGGGCTGTGGGGCCACGCGAGCGGCTGCCAAACAGCTTTCCAACAAGGCACGGCTTTCCCTCCTGGCTCTTCAGGCGTGGGATCTGTGGCCAGAGCCGCGGCTGTACCGGAAAATGCTTCGCAGGCTGGCGCGGCGGCGCCACGTGGGCGCCAGTGTCGCCGAGGCTGATGGCCGCCGGAAAGCCCGCAGCCCCACGGGCTGTGGGGCCACGCGAGCGGCTGCCAAAGAGCTTTCCAACGAGGCACGGCTTTCCCTCCTGGCTCTTCGGGCGTGGGAGCTGTGGCCAGAGCCGCGGCCCTACCGGAAAATGCTTCGGGGGCTGGCGCGGCGGCGCCAGGTGGGCGCCGGTGGCGCCGAGGCTGACGGCCGCCGCAAAGCCCGCAGCCCCACGGGCTGTGGGGCCACGCGAGCGGCTGCCAAAGAGCTTTCCAACGAGGCACGGCTTTCCTTCCTGGCTCTTCGGGCGTGGGAGCTGTGGCCAGAGCCGCGGCCCTACCGGAAAATGGTTCGCAGGCTGGCGCGGCGGCGCCATGTAGGCTTCGGTGGCGCCGAGGCTGACGGCCGCCGCAAAGCCCGCAGCCCCACGGGCTGTGGGGCCACGCGAGCGGCTGCCAAACAGCTTTCCAACAAGGCACGGCTTTCCCTCGTGGCTCTTCAGGCGTGGGATCTGTGGCCAGAGCCGCGGCTCTACCGGAAAATGCTTCGCAGGCTGGCGCGGCGGCGCCACGTGGGCTTCGGTGGCGCCGAGGCTGATGGCCGCCGGAAAGCCCGCAGCCCCACGGGCTGTGGGGCCACGCGAGCGGCTGCCAAAGAGCTTTCCAACGAGGCACGGCTTTCCCTCCTGGCTCTTCGGGCGTGGGAGCTGTGGCCAGAGCCGCGGCCCTACCGGAAAATGCTTCGGGGGCTGGCGCGGCGGCGCCAGGTGGGCGCCGGTGGCGCCGAGGCTGACGGCCGCCGCAAAGCCCGCAGCCCCACGGGCTGTGGGGCCACGCGAGCGGCTGCCAAAGAGCTTTCCAACGAGGCACGGCTTTCCCTCCTGGCTCTTCAGGCGTGGGAGCTGTGGACAGAGCCGCGGTCCTATCGGAAAATGCTTCGCAGACTGGCGCGGCGGCGCCAGGTGGGCGCCGGTGGAGCCGAGGCTGATGGCCGCCGCAAAGCCCGCAGCCCCATGGGCTGTGGGGCCACGCGAGCGGCTGCCAAAGAGCTTTCCAACGAGGCACGGCTTTCCCTCCTGGCTCTTCGGGCGTGGGAGCTGTGGCCAGAGCCGCGGCCCTACCGGAAAATGCTTCGCAGGCTGGCACGGCGGCGCCAGGTGGGCACCAGTGTTGCCGAGGCTGACGGCCGCCGGAAAGCCCGCAGCCCCACGGGCTGTGGGGCCACTCGAGAGGCTGCCAAAGAGCTTTCCAACGAGGCACGGCTTTCCCTCCTGGCTCTTCAGGCGTGGGAGCTGTGGCCAGAGCCGCGGCCCTACCGGAAAATGCTTCGGGGGCTGGCGCGGCGGCGCCAGGTGGACGCCGGTGGCGCCGAGGATGACGGCCGCCGGAAAGCCCGCAGCCCCACAGGCTGTGGGGCCACGCGAGCGGCTGCCAAAGAGCTTTCCAACGAGGCACGGCTTTCCCTCCTGGCTCTTCGGGCGTGGGAGCTGTGGACAGAGCCGCGGCCCTACCGGAAAATGCTTCGCAGGCTGGCGCAGCAGCGCCACGTGGGTGCCGGTGGCGCCGAGGATGATGGCCGCCGCAAAGCCCGCAGCCCCACGGGCTGTGGGGCCACGCGAGCGGCTGCCAAAGAGCTTTCCAACGAGGCACGGCTTTCCCTCCTGGCTCTTCGGGCGTGGGAGCTGTGGACAGAGCAGCGGCCCTATCGGAAAATGCTTCGGGGGCTGGCGCGGCGGCGCCAGGTGGGCGCCGGTGGCGCCGAGGCTGATGGCCGCCGCAAAGCCCGCAGCCCCATGGGCTGTGGGGCCACGCGAGCGGCTGCCAAAGAGCTTTCCAACGAGGCACGGCTTTCCCTCCTGGCTCTTCGGGCGTGGGAGCTGTGGCCAGAGCCGCGGCCCTACCGGAAAATGCTTCGGGGGCTGGCGCGGCGTCGCCAGGTGGGCGCCGGTGGCGCCGAGGCTGACGGCCGCCGGAAAGCCCGCAGCCCCACGGGCTGTGGGGCCACGCGAGCGGCTGCCAAAGAGCTTTCCAACGAGGCACGGCTTTCCGTCCTGGCTCTTCAGGCGTGGGAGCTGTGGACAGAGCCGCGGCCCTATCGGAAAATGCTTCGCAGACTGGCGCGGCGGCGCCAGGTGGGCGCCGGTGGAGCCGAGGCTGATGGCCGCCGCAAAGCCCACAGCCCCATGGGCTGTGGGGCCACGCGAGCGGCTGCCAAAGAGCTTTCCAACGAGGCACGGCTTTCCCTCCTGGCTCTTCGGGCGTGGGAGCTGTGGCCAGAGCCGCGGCCCTACCGGAAAATGCTTCGCAGGCTGGCACGGCGTCGCCAGGTGGGCGCCAGTGTTGCCGAGGCTGACGGCCGCCGGAAAGCCCGCAGCCCCACGGGCTGTGGGGCCACGCGAGAGGCTGCCAAAGAGCTTTCCAACGAGGCACGGCTTTCCCTCCTGGCTCTTCAGGCGTGGGAGCTGTGGCCAGAGCCGCGGCCCTACCGGAAAATGCTTCGGGGGCTGGCGCGGCGGCGCCAGGTGGACGCCGGTGGCGCCGAGGCTGACGGCCGCCGGAAAGCCCGCAGCCCCACGGGCTGTGGGGCCACGCGAGCGGCTGCCAAAGAGCTTTCCAACGAGGCACGGCTTTCCCTCCTGGCTCTTCGGGCGTGGGAGCTGTGGCCAGAGCCGCGGCCCTACCGGAAAATGCTTCGGGGGCTGGCGCGGAGGCGCCAGGTGGGCGCCGGTGGCACCGAGGCTGACGGCCGCCGGAAAGCCCGCAGCCCCATGGGCTGTGGGGCCACGCGAGCGGCTGCCAAAGAGCTTTCCAACGAGGCACGGCTTTCCCTCCTGGCTCTTCGGGCGTGGGAGCTGTGGCCAGAGCCGCGGCCCTACCGGAAAATGCTTCGCAGGCTGGCACGGCGGCGCCAGGTGGGCGCCAGTGTTGCCGAGGCTGACGGCCGCTGGAAAGCCCGCAGCCCCACGGGCTGTGGGGCCACGCGAGAGGCTGCCAAAGAGCTTTCCAACGAGGCACGGCTTTCCCTCCTGGCTCTTCAGGCGTGGGAGCTGTGGCCAGAGCCGCGGCCCTACCGGAAAATGCTTCGGGGGCTGGCGCGGCGGCGCCAGGTGAACGCCGGTGGCGCCGAGGCTGACGGCCGCCGCAAATTCCGCAGCCCCACGGGCTGTGGGGCCACGCGAGCGGCTGCCAAAGAGCTTTCCAACGAGGCACGGCTTTCCCTCCTGGCTCTTCGGGCGTGGGAGCTGTGGCCAGAGCCGCGGCCCTACCGGAAAATGCTTCGGGGGCTGGCGCGGCGGCGCCAGGTGGACGCCGGTGGCACCGAGGCTGAAGGCCGCCGCAAAGCCCGCAGCCCCACGGGCTGTGGGGCCACGCGAGCGGCTGCCAAAGAGCTTTCCAACGAGGCACGGCTTTCCCTCCTGGCTCTTCAGGCGTGGGAGCTGTCGCCAGAGCCGCGGCCCTACCGGAAAATGCTTCGCAGGCTGGCGCGGCGGCGCCAGGTAGGCGCCGGTGGCGCCGAGGCTGACGGCTGGTGGAAAGCCCGCAGCCCCACGGGCTGTGGGGCCACACGAGCGGCTGCCAAAGAGCTTTCCAACGGGGCACGGCTTTCCCTCCTGGCTCTTCAGGCGTGGGAGCTGTGGCCAGAGCCGCGGCCCTACCGGAAAATGCTTCGGGGGCTGGCGCGGCGGCGCCAGGTGGGCGCCGGTGGCGCCGAGGCTGACGGCCGCCGGAAAGCCCGCAGCCCCACGGGCTGTGGGGCCACGCGAGCGGCTGCCAAAGAGCTTTCCAACAAGGCACGGCTTTCCCTCCTGGCTCTTCGGGCGTGGGAGCTGTGGCCAGAGCCGCGGCCCTACCGGAAAATGCTTCGCAGGCTGGCGCAGCAGCGCCACGTGGGTGCCGGTGGCGCTGAGGCTGACGGCCGCCGCAAAGCCCGCAGCCCCACGGGCTGTGGGGCCACGCGAGGGGCTGCCAAAGAGCTTTCCAACGAGGCACGGCTTTCCCTCCTGGCTCTTCGGGCGTGGGAGCTGTGGCCAGAGCCGCGGCCCTACCAGAAAATGCTTCGGGGGCTGGCGCGGCGTCGCCAGGTGGGCGCCGGTGGCGCCGAGGCTGACGGCCGCTGGAAAGCCTGCAGCCCCACGGGCTGTGGGGCCACGCGAGCGGCTGCCAAAGAGCTTTCCAACGAGGCATGGCTTTCCCTCCTGGCTCTTCGGGCATGGGAGCTGTGGCCAGAGCCGCGGCCCTACCGGAAAATGCTTCGGGGGCTGGCGCGGCGGCGCCAGGTGGGCGCCGGTGGCGCCGAGGCTGACGGCCGCCAAAAGCCCGCAGCCCCACGGGCTGTGGGGCCACGCGAGAGGCTGCCAAAGAGCTTTCCAACGAGGCACGGCTTTCCCTCCTGGCTCTTAGGGCATGGGAGCTGTGGCCAGAGCCGCGGCCCTACCGGAAAATGCTTCGGGGGCTGACGCGGCGTCGCCAGGTGGGCGCCGGTGGCACCGAGGCTGACGGCCGCCGGAAAGCCCGCAGCCCCACGGGCTGTGGGGCCACGCGAGCGGCTGCCAAAGAGCTTTCCAACGAGGCACGGCTTTCCCTCCTGGCTCTTCGGGTGTGGGAGCTGTGGCCAGAGCCGCGGCCCTACCGGAAAATGCTTCGCAGGCTGGCGCGGCGGCACCACGTGGGCGCCGGTGGCGCCGAGGCTGACGGCCACCGCAAAGCCCGCAGCCCCACGGGCTGTGGGGCCACGCGAGCGGCTGCCAAAGAGCTTTCCAATGAGCCACGGCTTTCCCTCCTGGCTCTTCGGGCGTGGGAGCTGTGGCCAGAGCCGCGGCCCTACCGGAAAATGCTTCGGGGGCTGGCGCAGCGGCGCCAGGTGGGCGCCGGTGGCGCCGAGGCTGACGGCCGCCGCAAGGCCCGCAGCCCCACGGGCTGTGGGGCCACGCGAGCGGCTGCCAAAGAGCTTTCCAACGAGGCACGGCTTTCCCTCCTGGCTCTTCGGGCGTGGGAGCTGTGGCCAGAGCCGCGGCCCTACCGGAAAATGGTTCGCAGGCTGGCGCGGCGGCGCCACGTAGGCTTTGGTGGCGCCGAGGCTGACGGCCGCTGGAAAGCCCGCAGCCCCACGGGCTGTGGGGCCACGCGAGCGGCTGCCAAAGAGCTTTTCAACAAGGCACGGCTTTCCCTCCTGGCTCTTCAGGCGTGGGAGCTGTGGCCAGAGCCGCGGCCCTACCGGAAAATGCTTCGCAGGCTGGCGCGGCGGCGCCACGTGGGCGCCAGTGTCGCCGAGGCTGATGGCCGCCGGAAAGCCTGCAGCCCCACGGGCTGTGGGGCCACGCGAGCGGCTGCCAAAGAGCTTTCCAACGAGGCACGGCTTTCCCTCCTGGCTCTTCGGGCGTGGGAGCTGTGGCCAGAGCCGCGGCCCTACCGGAAAATGCTTCGGGGGCTGGCGCGGCGGCGCCAGGTGGACGCCGGTGGCACCGAGGCTGAAGGCCGCCGCAAAGCCCGCAGCCCCACGGGCTGTGGGGCCACGCGAGAGGCTGCCAAAGGGCTTTCCAACGAGGCACGGCTTTCCCTCCTGGCTCTTCAGGCGTGGGAGCTGTGGCCAGAGCCGCGGCCCTACCGGAATATCCTTCGCAGGCTGTCGCAGCAGCACCACGTGGGCGCCAGTGGCACCGAGACAGACAGCCGCCGCAAAGCCCGCAGCCCCACGGGCTGTGGGGCCACGCGAGCGTCTGCCAAAGAGCTTTCCAACGAGGCACGGCTTTCCCTCCTGGCTCTTCGGGCGTGGGAGCTGTGGCCAGAGCCGCGGCCCTACCGGAAAATGCTTTGCAGGCTGGCGCGGCGGCGCCACGTAGGCGCTGGTGGCGCCGAGGCTGACGGCCGCCGGAAAGCCCGCAGCCCCACGGGCTGTGGGGCCACGCGAGCGGCTACCAAAGAGCTTTCCAACGAGGCACGGCTTTCCCTCCTGGCTCTTCGGGCGTGGGAGCTGTGGCCAGAGCCGCGGCCCTACCGGAAAATGCTTTCGGGGCTGGCGTGGCGGCGCCAGGTGGGCGCCGGTGGCGCCGAGGCTGACGGCCGCCGCAAAGCCCGCAGCTCCACGGGCTGTGGGGCCACGCGAGCGGCTGCCAAAGAGCTTTCCAATGAGGCACGGCTTTCCCTCGTGGCTCTTCAGGCGTGGGAGCTGTGCCAGAGCCGCGGCCCTACCGGAAAATGCTTCGGGGGCTGGCGCGGCGGCGCCAGGTGGGCGCCGGTGGCGCCGAGTCTGACGGCCGCTGGAAAGCCCGCAGCCCCACGGGCTGTGGGGCCACACGAGCGGCTGCCAAAGAGCTTTCCAACGGGGCACGGCTTTCCCTCCTGGCTCTTCAGGCGTGGGAGCTGTGGCCAGAGCCGCGGCCCTACCGGAAAATGCTTCGGGGGCTGGCGCGGCGGCGCCAGGTGGGCGCCGGTGGCGCCGAGGCTGACGGCCGCCGCAAAGCCCGCAGCCCCACGGGCTGTGGGGCCACGCGAGCGGCTGCCAAAGAGCTTTCCAACGAGGCATGGCTTTCCCTCCTGGCTCTTCGGGCATGGGAGCTGTGGCCAGAGCCGCGGCCCTACCGGAAAATGCTTCGGGGGCTGGCGCGGCGGCGCCAGGTGGGCGCCGGTGGCGCCGAGGCTGACGGCCGCCAAAAGCCCGCAGCCCCATGGGCTGTGGGGCCACGCGAGCGGCTTCCAAAGAGCTTTCCAACGAGGCACGGCTTTCCCTCCTGGCTCTTTGGGTGTGGGAGCTGTCGCCAGAGCCGCGGCCCTACCGGAAAATGCTTCGCAGGCTGGCGCGGCGGCGCCAGGTGGGCGCCGGTGGCGCCGAGGCTGACGGCCACCGCAAAGCCCGCAGCCCCACGGGCTGTGGGGCCACGCGAGCGGCTGCCAAAGAGCTTTCCAACGAGGCACGGCTTTCCTTCCTGGCTCTTCGGGCATGGGAGCTGTGGCCAGAGCCGCGGCCCTACCGGAAAATGGTTCGCAGGCTGGTGCGGCGGCGCCACGTAGGCTTCGGTGGCGCCGAGGCTGACGGCTGCGGGAAAGCCCGCAGCCCCACGGGCTGTGGGGCCACGCGAGCGGCTGCCAAAGAGCTTTCCAACAAGGCACGGCTTTCCCTCCTGGCTCTTCAGGCGTGGGAGCTGTGGCCAGAGCCGCGGCCCTACCGGAAAATGCTTTGCAGGCTGGCGCGGCGGCGCCACGTGGGCGCCAGTGTCGCCGAGGCTGACGGCCGCCGGAAAGCCTGCAGCCCCACGGGCTGTGGGGCCACGCGAGCGGCTGCCAAAGAGCTTTCCAACGAGGCACGGCTTTCCCTCCTGGCTCTTCGGGCGTGGGAGCTGTGGCCAGAGCCGCGGCCCTACCGGAAAATGCTTCGGGGGCTGGCGCGGCGGCGCCAGGTGGACGCCGGTGGCACCGAGGCTGACGGCCGCCGCAAAGCCCGCAGCCCCACGAGCTGTGGGGCCACGCGAGCGTCTGCCAAAGTGCTTTCCAATGAGGCACGGCTTTCCCTCGTGGCTCTTCAGGCGTGGGAGCTGTGCCAGAGCCGCGGCCCTACCGGAAAATGCTTCGGGGGCTGGCGCGGCGGCGCCAGGTGGGCGCCGGTGGCGCCGAGTCTGACGGCCGCTGGAAAGCCCGCAGCCCCACGGGCTGTGGGGCCACACGAGCGGCTGCCAAAGACCTTTCCAACGGGGCACGGCTTTCCCTCCTAGCTCTTCAGGCGTGGGAGCTGTGGCCAGAGCCGCGGCCCTACCGGAAAATGCTTCGGGGGCTGGCGCGGCGGCGCCAGGTGGGCGCCGGTGGCGCCGAGGCTGACGGCCGCCGCAAAGCCCGCAGCCCCACGGGCTGTGGGCCCACGCGAGCGGCTGCCAAAGAGCTTTCCAACGAGGCACGGCTTTCCCTCCTGGCTCTTTGGGTGTGGGAGCTGTGGCCAGAGCCGCGGCCCTACCGGAAAATGCTTCGCAGGCTGGCGCGGCGGCGCCACGTGGGCGCCGGTGGCGCCGAGGCTGACGGCCGCCGGAAAGCCCGCAGCCCCACGGGCTGTGGGGCCACGCGAGCGGCTGCCAAAGAGCTTTCCAACGAGGCACGGCTTTCCCTCCTGGCTCTTCGGGTGTGGGAGCTGTGGCCAGAGCCGCGGCCCTACCGGAAAATGCTTCGCAGGCTGGCGCGGCGGCACCACGTGGGCGCCGGTGGCGCCGAGGCTGACGGCCACCGCAAAGCCCGCAGCCCCACGGGCTGTGGGGCCACGCGAGCGGCTGCCAAAGAGCTTTCCAATGAGCCACGGCTTTCCCTCCTGGCTCTTCGGGCGTGGGAGCTGTGGCCAGAGCCGCGGCCCTACCGGAAAATGCTTCGGGGGCTGGCGCAGCGGCGCCAGGTGGGCGCCGGTGGCGCCGAGGCTGACGGCCGCCGCAAGGCCCGCAGCCCCACGGGCTGTGGGGCCACGCGAGCGGCTGCCAAAGAGCTTTCCAACGAGGCACGGCTTTCCCTCCTGGCTCTTCGGGCATGGGAGCTGTGGCCAGAGCCGCGGCCCTACCGGAAAATGGTTCGCAGGCTGGCGCGGCGGCGCCACGTAGGCTTTGGTGGCGCCGAGGCTGACGGCCGCTGGAAAGCCCGCAGCCCCACGGGCTGTGGGGCCACGCGAGCGGCTGCCAAAGAGCTTTTCAACAAGGCACGGCTTTCCCTCCTGGCTCTTCAGGCGTGGGAGCTGTGGCCAGAGCCGCGGCCCTACCGGAAAATGCTTCGCAGGCTGGCGCGGCGGCGCCACGTGGGCGCCAGTGTCGCCGAGGCTGATGGCCGCCGGAAAGCCTGCAGCCCCACGGGCTGTGGGGCCACGCGAGCGGCTGCCAAAGAGCTTTCCAACGAGGCACGGCTTTCCCTCCTGGCTCTTCGGGCGTGGGAGCTGTGGCCAGAGCCGCGGCCCTACCGGAAAATGCTTCGGGGGCTGGCGCGGCGGCGCCAGGTGGACGCCGGTGGCACCGAGGCTGAAGGCCGCCGCAAAGCCCGCAGCCCCACGGGCTGTGGGGCCACGCGAGAGGCTGCCAAAGGGCTTTCCAACGAGGCACGGCTTTCCCTCCTGGCTCTTCAGGCGTGGGAGCTGTGGCCAGAGCCGCGGCCCTACCGGAATATCCTTCGCAGGCTGTCGCAGCAGCACCACGTGGGCGCCAATGGCACCGAGACAGACAGCCGCCGCAAAGCCCGCAGCCCCACGGGCTGTGGGGCCACGCGAGCGTCTGCCAAAGAGCTTTCCAACGAGGCACGGCTTTCCCTCCTGGCTCTTCGGGCGTGGGAGCTGTGGCCAGAGCCGCGGCCCTACCGGAAAATGCTTTGCAGGCTGGAGCGGCGGCGCCACGTAGGCGCTGGTGGCGCCGAGGCTGACGGCCGCCGGAAAGCCCGCAGCCCCACGGGCTGTGGGGCCACGCGAGCGGCTACCAAAGAGCTTTCCAACGAGGCACGGCTTTCCCTCCTGGCTCTTCGGGCGTGGGAGCTGTGGCCAGAGCCGCGGCCCTACCGGAAAATGCTTTCGGGGCTGGCGTGGCGGCGCCAGGTGGGCGCCGGTGGCGCCGAGGCTGACGGCCGCCGCAAAGCCCGCAGCTCCACGGGCTGTGGGGCCACGCGAGCGGCTGCCAAAGAGCTTTCCAATGAGGCACGGCTTTCCCTCGTGGCTCTTCAGGCGTGGGAGCTGTGCCAGAGCCGCGGCCCTACCGGAAAATGCTTCGGGGGCTGGCGCGGCGGCGCCAGGTGGGCGCCGGTGGCGCCGAGTCTGACGGCCGCTGGAAAGCCCGCAGCCCCACGGGCTGTGGGGCCACACGAGCGGCTGCCAAAGAGCTTTCCAACGGGGCACGGCTTTCCCTCCTGGCTCTTCAGGCGTGGGAGCTGTGGCCAGAGCCGCGGCCCTACCGGAAAATGCTTCGGGGGCTGGCGCGGCGGCGCCAGGTGGGCGCCGGTGGCGCCGAGGCTGACGGCCGCCGCAAAGCCCGCAGCCCCACGGGCTGTGGGGCCACGCGAGCGGCTGCCAAAGAGCTTTCCAACGAGGCATGGCTTTCCCTCCTGGCTCTTCGGGCATGGGAGCTGTGGCCAGAGCCGCGGCCCTACCGGAAAATGCTTCGGGGGCTGGCGCGGCGGCGCCAGGTGGGCGCCGGTGGCGCCGAGGCTGACGGCCGCCAAAAGCCCGCAGCCCCACGGGCTGTGGGGCCACGCGAGCGGCTTCCAAAGAGCTTTCCAACGAGGCACGGCTTTCCCTCCTGGCTCTTTGGGTGTGGGAGCTGTCGCCAGAGCCGCGGCCCTACCGGAAAATGCTTCGCAGGCTGGCGCGGCGGCGCCAGGTGGGCGCCGGTGGCGCCGAGGCTGACGGCCACCGCAAAGCCCGCAGCCCCACGGGCTGTGGGGCCACGCGAGCGGCTGCCAAAGAGCTTTCCAACGAGGCACGGCTTTCCTTCCTGGCTCTTCGGGCATGGGAGCTGTGGCCAGAGCCGCGGCCCTACCGGAAAATGGTTCGCAGGCTGGTGCGGCGGCGCCACGTAGGCTTCGGTGGCGCCGAGGCTGACGGCTGCGGGAAAGCCCGCAGCCCCACGGGCTGTGGGGCCACGCGAGCGGCTGCCAAAGAGCTTTCCAACAAGGCACGGCTTTCCCTCCTGGCTCTTCAGGCGTGGGAGCTGTGGCCAGAGCCGCGGCCCTACCGGAAAATGCTTTGCAGGCTGGCGCGGCGGCGCCACGTGGGCGCCAGTGTCGCCGAGGCTGACGGCCGCCGGAAAGCCTGCAGCCCCACGGGCTGTGGGGCCACGCGAGCGGCTGCCAAAGAGCTTTCCAACGAGGCACGGCTTTCCCTCCTGGCTCTTCGGGCGTGGGAGCTGTGGCCAGAGCCGCGGCCCTACCGGAAAATGCTTCGGGGGCTGGCGCGGCGGCGCCAGGTGGACGCCGGTGGCACCGAGGCTGACGGCCGCCGCAAAGCCCGCAGCCCCACGAGCTGTGGGGCCACGCGAGCGTCTGCCAAAGAGCTTTCCAATGAGGCACGGCTTTCCCTCGTGGCTCTTCAGGCGTGGGAGCTGTGCCAGAGCCGCGGCCCTACCGGAAAATGCTTCGGGGGCTGGCGCGGCGGCGCCAGGTGGGCGCCGGTGGCGCCGAGTCTGACGGCCGCTGGAAAGCCCGCAGCCCCACGGGCTGTGGGGCCACACGAGCGGCTGCCAAAGACCTTTCCAACGGGGCACGGCTTTCCCTCCTAGCTCTTCAGGCGTGGGAGCTGTGGCCAGAGCCGCGGCCCTACCGGAAAATGCTTCGGGGGCTGGCGCGGCGGCGCCAGGTGGGCGCCGGTGGCGCCGAGGCTGACGGCCGCCGCAAAGCCCGCAGCCCCACGGGCTGTGGGCCCACGCGAGCGGCTGCCAAAGAGCTTTCCAACGAGGCACGGCTTTCCCTCCTGGCTCTTTGGGTGTGGGAGCTGTGGCCAGAGCCGCGGCCCTACCGGAAAATGCTTCGCAGGCTGGCGCGGCGGCGCCACGTGGGCGCCGGTGGCGCCGAGGCTGACGGCCACCGCAAAGCCCGCAGCCCCACGGGCTGTGGGGCCACGCGAGCGGCTGCCAAAGAGCTTTCCAATGAGGCACGGCTTTCCCTCCTGGCTCTTCGGGCGTGGGAGCTGTGGCCAGAGCCGCGGCCCTACCGGAAAATGCTTCGGGGGCTGGCGCGGCGGCGCCAGGTGGGCGCCGGTGGCGCCGAGGCTGACGGCCGCCGCAAAGCCCGCAGCCCCACGGGCTGTGGGGCCACGCGAGCGGCTGCCAAAGAGCTTTCCAACCAGGCACGGCTTTCCTTCCTGGCTCTTCGGGCATGGGAGCTGTGGCCAGAGCCGCGGCCCTACTGGAAAATGCTTCGCAGGCTGGCGCGGCAGCGCCACGTAGGCGCCGGTGGCGCCGAGGCTGACGGCCGCTGGAAAGCCCGCAGCCCCACGGGCTGTGGGGCCACGCGAGTGGCTGCCAAAGAGCTTTCCAACGAGGCACGGCTTTTCCTCCTGGCTCTTCGGGCGTGGGAGCTGTGGTAAGAGCCGCGGCCCTAACGGAAAATGCTTCGGGGGCTGGCGCGGCGGCGCCAGGTGGGCGCCGGTGGCGCCGAGGCTGACGGCCGCCGGAAAGCCCGCAGCCCCACGGGCTGTGGGGCCACGCGAGCGGCTGCCAAAGAGCTTTCCAACAAGGCACGGCTTTCCCTCCTGGCTCTTCAGGCGTGGGAGCTGTCGCCAGAGCCGCGGCCCTACCGGAAAATGCTTTGCAGGCTGGCGCAGCGGCGCCACGTGGGCGCCAGTGTCGCCGAGGCTGATGGCCGCCGGACAGCCCGCAGCCCCACGGGCTGTGGGGCCACGCGAGCGGCTGCCAAAGAGCTTTCCAACGAGGCACGGCTTTCCCTCCTGGCTCTTCGGGCGTGGGAGCGGTGGCCAGAGCCGCGGCCCTACCGGAAAATGCTTCGGGGGCTGGCGCGGTGTCGCCAGGTGGGCGCCGGTGGTGCCGAGGCTGACGGCCGCTGGAAAGCCCGCAGCCCCATGGGCTGTGGGACCACGCGAGCGGCTGCCAAAGAGCTTTCCAACGAGGCACGGCTTTCCCTCCTGGCTCTTCGGCCGTGGGAGCTGTGGCCAGAGCCGCGGCCCTACCAGAAAATGCTTCGCAGGCAGGCACGGCGGCGCCACGTGGGCGCCAGTGGCGCCGAGGCTGACGGCCACCGGAAAGCCCGCAGCCCCACGGGCTGTGGGGCCACGCGAGAGGCTGCCAAAGAGCTTTGCAACGAGGCACGGCTTTCCCTCCTGGCTCTTCGGGCGTGGGAGCTGTGGCCAGAGCCGCGGCCCTACCGGAAAATGCTTCGCAGGCTGGCGCAGCTGCGCCACGTGGGCGCCGGTGGCACCGAGGCAGACAGCCGCCGCAAAGCCCGCAGCCCCACGGGCTGTGGGGCCACGCGAGCGTCTGCCAAAGAGCTTTCCAACGAGGCACGGCTTTCCCTCCTGGCTCTTCGGGCGTGGGAGCTGTGGCCAGAGCCGCGGCCCTACCGGAAAATGCTTTGCAGGCTGGCGCGGCGGCGCCACGTAGGCGCTGGTGGCGCCGAGGCTGACGGCCGCCGGAAAGCCCGCAGCCCCACGGGCTGTGGGGCCACGCGAGCGGCTACCAAAGAGCTTTCCAACGAGGCACGGCTTTCCCTCCTGGCTCTTCGGGCGTGGGAGCTGTGGCCAGAGCCGCGGCCCTACCGGAAAATGCTTTCGGGGCTGGCGTGGCGGCGCCAGGTGGGCGCCGGTGGCGCCGAGGCTGACGGCCGCCGCAAAGCCCGCAGCTCCACGGGCTGTGGGGCCACGCGAGCGGCTGCCAAAGAGCTTTCCAATGAGGCACGGCTTTCCCTCGTGGCTCTTCAGGCGTGGGAGCTGTGCCAGAGCCGCGGCCCTACCGGAAAATGCTTCGGGGGCTGGCGCGGCGGCGCCAGGTGGGCGCCGGTGGCGCCGAGTCTGACGGCCGCTGGAAAGCCCGCAGCCCCACGGGCTGTGGGGCCACACGAGCGGCTGCCAAAGAGCTTTCCAACGGGGCACGGCTTTCCCTCCTGGCTCTTCAGGCGTGGGAGCTGTGGCCAGAGCCGCGGCCCTACCGGAAAATGCTTCGGGGGCTGGCGCGGCGGCGCCAGGTGGGCGCCGGTGGCGCCGAGGCTGACGGCCGCCGCAAAGCCCGCAGCCCCACGGGCTGTGGGGCCACGCGAGCGGCTGCCAAAGAGCTTTCCAACGAGGCATGGCTTTCCCTCCTGGCTCTTCGGGCATGGGAGCTGTGGCCAGAGCCGCGGCCCTACCGGAAAATGCTTCGGGGGCTGGCGCGGCGGCGCCAGGTGGGCGCCGGTGGCGCCGAGGCTGACGGCCGCCAAAAGCCCGCAGCCCCACGGGCTGTGGGGCCACGCGAGCGGCTTCCAAAGAGCTTTCCAACGAGGCACGGCTTTCCCTCCTGGCTCTTTGGGTGTGGGAGCTGTCGCCAGAGCCGCGGCCCTACCGGAAAATGCTTCGCAGGCTGGCGCGGCGGCGCCAGGTGGGCGCCGGTGGCGCCGAGGCTGACGGCCACCGCAAAGCCCGCAGCCCCACGGGCTGTGGGGCCACGCGAGCGGCTGCCAAAGAGCTTTCCAACGAGGCACGGCTTTCCTTCCTGGCTCTTCGGGCATGGGAGCTGTGGCCAGAGCCGCGGCCCTACCGGAAAATGGTTCGCAGGCTGGTGCGGCGGCGCCACGTAGGCTTCGGTGGCGCCGAGGCTGACGGCTGCGGGAAAGCCCGCAGCCCCACGGGCTGTGGGGCCACGCGAGCGGCTGCCAAAGAGCTTTCCAACAAGGCACGGCTTTCCCTCCTGGCTCTTCAGGCGTGGGAGCTGTGGCCAGAGCCGCGGCCCTACCGGAAAATGCTTTGCAGGCTGTCGCGGCGGCGCCACGTGGGCGCCAGTGTCGCCGAGGCTGACGGCCGCCGGAAAGCCTGCAGCCCCACGGGCTGTGGGGCCACGCGAGCGGCTGCCAAAGAGCTTTCCAACGAGGCACGGCTTTCCCTCCTGGCTCTTCGGGCGTGGGAGCTGTGGCCAGAGCCGCGGCCCTACCGGAAAATGCTTCGGGGGCTGGCGCGGCGGCGCCAGGTGGACGCCGGTGGCACCGAGGCTGACGGCCGCCGCAAAGCCCGCAGCCCCACGAGCTGTGGGGCCACGCGAGCGTCTGCCAAAGAGCTTTCCAATGAGGCACGGCTTTCCCTCGTGGCTCTTCAGGCGTGGGAGCTGTGCCAGAGCCGCGGCCCTACCGGAAAATGCTTCGGGGGCTGGCGCGGCGGCGCCAGGTGGGCGCCGGTGGCGCCGAGTCTGACGGCCGCTGGAAAGCCCGCAGCCCCACGGGCTGTGGGGCCACACGAGCGGCTGCCAAAGACCTTTCCAACGGGGCACGGCTTTCCCTCCTAGCTCTTCGGGCGTGGGAGCTGTGGCCAGAGCCGCGGCCCTACCGGAAAATGCTTCGGGGGCTGGCGCGGCGGCGCCAGGTGGGCGCCGGTGGCGCCGAGGCTGACGGCCGCCGCAAAGCCCGCAGCCCCACGGGCTGTGGGCCCACGCGAGCGGCTGCCAAAGAGCTTTCCAACGAGGCACGGCTTTCCCTCCTGGCTCTTTGGGTGTGGGAGCTGTGGCCAGAGACGCGGCCCTACCGGAAAATGCTTCGCAGGCTGGCGCGGCGGCGCCACGTGGGCGCCGGTGGCGCCGAGGCTGACGGCCACCGCAAAGCCCGCAGCCCCACGGGCTGTGGGGCCACGCGAGCGGCTGCCAAAGAGCTTTCCAATGAGGCACGGCTTTCCCTCCTGGCTCTTCGGGCGTGGGAGCTGTGGCCAGAGCCGCGGCCCTACCGGAAAATGCTTCGGGGGCTGGCGCGGCGGCGCCAGGTGGGCGCCGGTGGCGCCGAGGCTGACGGCCGCCGCAAAGCCCGCAGCCCCACGGGCTGTGGGGCCACGCGAGCGGCTGCCAAAGAGCTTTCCAACCAGGCACGGCTTTCCTTCCTGGCTCTTCGGGCATGGGAGCTGTGGCCAGAGCCGCGGCCCTACCGGAAAATGGTTCGCAGGCTGGTGCGGCGGCGCCACGTAGGCTTCGGTGGCGCCGAGGCTGACGGCTGCGGGAAAGCCCGCAGCCCCACGGGCTGTGGGGCCACGCGAGCGGCTGCCAAAGAGCTTTCCAACAAGGCACGGCTTTCCCTCCTGGCTCTTCAGGCGTGGGAGCTGTGGCCAGAGCCGCGGCCCTACCGGAAAATGCTTTGCAGGCTGGCGCGGCGGCGCCACGTGGGCGCCAGTGTCGCCGAGGCTGATGGCCGCCGGAAAGCCTGCAGCCCCACGGGCTGTGGGGCCACGCGAGCGGCTGCCAAAGAGCTTTCCAACGAGGCACGGCTTTCCCTCCTGGCTCTTCGGGCGTGGGAGCTGTGGCCAGAGCCGCGGCCCTACCGGAAAATGCTTTGCAGGCTGGCGCGGCGGCGCCAGGTGGACGCCGGTGGCACCGAGGCTGACGGCCGCCGCAAAGCCCGCAGCCGCACGAGCTGTGGGGCCACGCGAGCGCCTGCCAAAGAGCTTTCCAACGAGGCACGGCTTTACCTCCTGGCTCTTTGGGTGTGGGAGCTGTGGCCAGAGCCGCGGCCCTACTGGAAAATGCTTCGCAGGCTGGCGCGGCAGCGCCACGTAGGCGCCGGTGGCGCCGAGGCTGACGGCCGCTGGAAAGCCCGCAGCCCCACGGGCTGTGGGGCCACGCGAGTGGCTGCCAAAGAGCTTTCCAACAAGGCACGGCTTTTCCTCCTGGGTCTTCGGGCGTGGGAGCTGTGGTAAGAGCCGCGGCCCTAACGGAAAATGCTTCGGGGGCTGGCGCGGCGGCGCCAGGTGGGCGCCGGTGGCGCCGAGGCTGACGGCCGCCGGAAAGCCCGCAGCCCCACGGGCTGTGGGGCCACGCGAGCGGCTGCCAAAGAGCTTTCCAACAAGGCACGGCTTTCCCTCCTGGCTCTTCAGGCGTGGGAGCTGTCGCCAGAGCCGCGGCCCTACCGGAAAATGCTTTGCAGGCTGGCGCAGCGGCGCCACGTGGGCGCCAGTGTCGCCGAGGCTGATGGCCGCCGGACAGCCCGCAGCCCCACGGGCTGTGGGGCCACGCGAGCGGCTGCCAAAGAGCTTTCCAACGAGGCACGGCTTTCCCTCCTGGCTCTTCGGGCGTGGGAGCGGTGGCCAGAGCCGCGGCCCTACCGGAAAATGCTTCGGGGGCTGGCGCGGTGTCGCCAGGTGGGCGCCGGTGGTGCCGAGGCTGACGGCCGCTGGAAAGCCCGCAGCCCCATGGGCTGTGGGACCACGCGAGCGGCTGCCAAAGAGCTTTCCAACGAGGCACGGCTTTCCCTCCTGGCTCTTCGGCCGTGGGAGCTGTGGCCAGAGCCGCGGCCCTACCAGAAAATGCTTCGCAGGCTGGCACGGCGGCGCCACGTGGGCGCCAGTGTCGCCGAGGCTGACGGCCACCGGAAAGCCCGCAGCCCCACGGGCTGTGGGGCCACGCGAGAGGCTGCCAAAGAGCTTTGCAACGAGGCACGGCTTTCCCTCCTGGCTCTTCGGGCGTGGGAGCTGTGGCCAGAGCCGCGGCCCTACCGGAAAATGCTTCGCAGGCTGGCGCAGCTGCGCCACGTGGGCGCCGGTGGCACCGAGGCAGACAGCCGCCGCAAAGCCCGCAGCCCCACGGGCTGTGGGGCCACGCGAGCGGCTGCCAAAGAGCTTTCCAACGAGGCACGGCTTTCCCTCCTGGCTCTTCGGGCGTGGGAGCTGTGGCCAGAGCCGTGGCCCTACCGGAAAATGCTTCGCAGGCTGGCGCGGCGGCGCCACGTAGGCGCTGGTGGCGCCGAGGCTGACGGCCGCCGCAAAGCCCGCAGCCCCACGGGCTGTGGGGCCACGCGAGCGGCTGCCAAAGAGCTTTCCAATGAGGCACGGCTTTCCCTCCTGGCTCTTCGGGCGTGGGAGCTGTGGCCAGAGCCGCGGCCCTACCGGAAAATGCTTCGGGGGCTGGCGCGGCGGCGCCAGGTGGGCGCCGGTGGCGCCGAGGCTGACGGCCGCCGCAAAGCCCGCAGCCCCATGGGCTGTGGGGCCACGCGAGCGGCTGCCAAAGAGCTTTCCAACGAGGCACGGCTTTCCTTCCTGGCTCTTCGGGCATGGGAGCTGTGGCCAGAGCCGCGGCCCTACCGGAAAATGGTTCGCAGGCTGGCGCGGCGGCGCCACGTAGGCTTCGGTGGCGCCGAGGCTGACGGCTGCGGGAAAGCCCACAGCCCCACGGGCTGTGGGGCCACGCGAGCGGCTGCCAAAGAGCTTTCCAACAAGGCACGGCTTTCCCTCCTGGCTCTTCAGGCGTGGGAGCTGTGGCCAGAGCCGCGGCCCTACCGGAAAATGCTTTGCAGGCTGGCGCGGCGGCGCCACGTGGGCGCCAGTGTCGCCGAGGCTGATGGCCGCCAGAAAGCCTGCAGCCCCACGGGCTGTGGGGCCACGCGAGCGGCTGCCAAAGAGCTTTCCAACGAGGCACGGCTTTCCCTCCTGGCTCTTCGGGCGTGGGAGCTGTGGCCAGAGCCGCGGCCCTACCGGAAAATGCTTCGGGGGCTGGCGCGGCGGCGCCAGGTGGACGCCGGTGGCACCGAGGCTGACGGCCGCCGCAAAGCCCGCAGCCCCACGGGCTGTGGGGCCACGCGAGCGGCTGCCAAAGAGCTTTCCAACAAGGCACGGCTTTCCCTCCTGGCTCTTTGGGTGTGGGAGCTGTGGCCAGAGCCGCGGCCCTACTGGAAAATGCTTCGCAGGCTGGCGCAGCAGCGCCACGTGGGCGCCAGTGTCGCCGAGGCTGATGGCCGCCGGAAAGCCCGCAGCCCCACGGGCTGTGGGGCCACGCGAGCGGCTGCCAAAGAGCTTTCCAACGAGGCACGGCTTTCCCTCCTGGCTCTTCGGGCGTGGGAGCTGTGGCCAGAGCCGCGGCCTTACCGGAAAATGCTTCGGGGGCTGGCGCGGCGTCGCCAGGTGGGCGCCGGTGGCGCCGAGGCTGACGGCCGCTGGAAAGCCCGCAGCCCCATGGGCTGTGGGTCCACGCGAGCGGCTGCCAAAGAGCTTTCCAACGAGGCACGGCTTTCCCTCCTGGCTCTTCGGGTGTGGGAGCTGTGGCCAGAGCCGCGGCCCTACCAGAAAATGCTTCGCAGGCTGGCGCGGCGGCGCCAGGTGGGCGCCAATGTCGCCGAGGCTGACGGCCGCCGCAAAGCCCGCAGCCCCACGGGCTGTGGGGCCATGCGAGAGGCTGCCAAAGAGCTTTGCAACGAGGCACGGCTTTCCCTCCTGGCTCTTCAGGAGTGGGAGCTGTGGCCAGAGCCGCGGCCCTACCGGAATATGCTTCGCAGGCTGGCGCAGCAGCGCCACGTGGGCGCCGGTGGCACCGAGGCAGACAGCCGCCGCAAAGCCCGCAGCCCCACGGGCTGTGGGGCCACGCGAGCGGCTGCCAAAGAGCTTTCCAACGAGGCACGGCTTTCCCTCCTGGCTCTTCAGGCGTGGGAGCTGTGGCCAGAGCCGCGGCCCTACCGGAAAATACTTCGCAGGCTGGCGCGGCGGCTTCACGTGGGCGCCAGTGTCGCCGAGGCTGATGGCCGCCAGAAAGCCTGCAGCCCCACGGGCTGTGGGGCCACGCGAGCGGCTGCCAAAGAGCTTTCCAACAAGGCACGGCTTTTCCTCCTGGCTCTTCGGGCGTGGGAGCTGTGGTAAGAGCCGCGGCCCTACCGGAAAATGCTTCGGGGGCTGGCGCGGCGGCGCCAGGTGGGCGCCGGTGGCGCCGAGGCTGACGGCCGCCGCAAAGCCCGCAGCCCCACGGGCTGTGGGGCCACGCGAGCGGCTGCCAAAGAGCTTTCCAACGAGGCACGGCTTTCCCTCCTGGCTCTTCGGGCGTGGGAGCTGTGGCCAGAGCCGCGGCCCTACCGGAAAATGCTTCGCAGGCTGGCGCGGCGGCGCCACGTAGGCGCTGGTGGCGCCGAGGCTGACGGCCGCCGGAAAGCCCGCAGCCCCACGGGCTGTGGGGCCACGCGAGCGGCTGCCAAAGAGCTTTCCAACGAGGCACGGCTTTCCCTCCTGGCTCTTCGGGTGTGGGAGCTGTGGCCAGAGCCACGGCCCTACCGGAAAATGCTTCGCAGGCTGGCGTGGCGGCGCCAGGTGGGCGCCGGTGGCGCCGAGGCTGACGGCTGCCGCAAAGCCCGCAGCTCCACGGGCTGTAGGGCCACGCGAGCGGCTGCCAAAGAGCTTTCCAATGAGGCACGGCTTTCCCTCGTGGCTCTTCGGGCGTGGGAGCTGTGCCAGAGCCGCGGCCCTACCGGAAAATGCTTCGGTGGCTGGCGCGGCGGTGCCAGGTGGGCGCCGGTGGCGCCGAGTCTGACGGCCGCCGCAAAGCCCGCAGCCCCACGGGCTGTGGGGCCACGCGAGCGGCTGCCAAAGAGCTTTCCAATGAGGCACGGCTTTCCCTCGTGGCTCTTCAGGCGTGGGAGCTGTGCCAGAGCCGCGGCCCTACCGGAAAATGCTTCGGGGGCTGGCGCGGCGGCGCCAGGTGGGCGCCGGTGGCGCCGAGTCTGACGGCCGCTGGAAAGCCCGCAGCCCCACGGGCTGTGGGGCCACACGAGCGGCTGCCAAAGAGCTTTCCAACGGGGCACGGCTTTCCCTCCTGGCTCTTCAGGCGTGGGAGCTGTGGCCAGAGCCGCGGCCCTACCGGAAAATGCTTCGGGGGCTGGCGCGGCGGCGCCAGGTGGGCGCCGGTGGCGCCGAGGCTGACGGCCGCCGCAAAGCCCGCAGCCCCACGGGCTGTGGGGCCACGCGAGCGGCTGCCAAAGAGTTTTCCAACGAGGCACGGCTTTCCCTCCTGGCTCTTCGGGCGTGGGAGCTGTGGCCAGAGCCGCGGCCCTACCGGAAAATGCTTCGCAGGCTGGCGCAGCAGCGCCACGTGGGTGCCGGTGGCGCCGAGGCTGACGGCCGCCGGAAAGCCCGCAGCCCCACGGGCTGTGGGGCCACGCGAGGGGCTGCCAAAGAGCTTTCCAACGAGGCACGGCTTTCCCTCCTGGCTCTTCGGGTGTGGGAGCTGTGGCCAGAGCCGCGGCCCTACCGGAAAATGCTTCGGGGGCTGGCGCGGCATCGCCAGCTGGGCGCCGGTGGCGCCGAGGCTGACGGCCGCTGGAAAGCCCGCAGCCCCATGGGCTGTGGGGCCACGCGAGCGGCTGCCAAAGAGCTTTCCAACGAGGCACGGCTTTCCCTCCTGGCTCTTCGGGCGTGGGAGCTGTGGCCAGAGCCGCGGCCCTACCAGAAAATGCTTCGCAGGCTGGCACGGCGGCGCCAGGTGGGCGCCAGTGTCGCCGAGGCTGACGGCCACCGGAAAGCCCGCAGCCCCACGGGCTGTGGGGCCACGCGAGAGGCTGCCAAAGAGCTTTGCAATGAGGCACGGCTTTCCCTCCTGGCTCTTCGGGCGTGGGAGCTGTGGCCAGAGCCGCGGCCAGAGCCGCGGCCCTACCGGAAAATGCTTCGCAGGCTGGCGCAGGTGCGCCACGTGGGCGCCGGTGGCACCGAGACAGACAGCCGTTGCAAAGCCTGCAGCCCCACGGGCTGTGGGGCCACGCGAGCGGCTGCCAAAGAGCTTTCCAACGAGGCACGGCTTTCCCTCCTGGCTCTTCGGGCGTGGGAGCTGTGGCCAGAGCCGCGGCCCTACCGGAAAATGCTTCGCAGGCTGGCGCGGCGGCGCCACGTAGGCGCTGGTGGCGCCGAGGCTGACGGCCGCGGGAAAGCCCGCAGCCCCACGGGCTGTGGGGCCACGCGAGCGGCTACCAAAGAGCTTTCCAACGAGGCATGGCTTTCCCTCCTGGGTCTTCGGGCGTGGGAGCTGTGGCCAGAGCCGCGGCCCTACCGGAAAATGCTTCGGGGGCTGGCGTGGCGGCGCCAGGTGGGCGCCGGTGGCGCCGAGGCTGACGGCCGCCGCAAAGCCCGCAGCTCCACGGGCTGTGGGGCCACGCGAGCGGCTGCCAAAGAGCTTTCCAATGAGGCACGGCTTTCCCTCGTGGCTCTTCAGGCGTGGGAGCTGTGCCAGAGCCGCGGCCCTACCGCAAAATGCTTCGGGGGCTGGCGCGGCGGCGCCAGGTGGGCGCCGGTGGCGCCGAGTCTGACGGCCGCTGGAAAGCCCGCAGCCCCACGGGCTGTGGGGCCACGCGAGCGGCTGCCAAAGAGCTTTCCAACGAGGCACGGCTTTCCCTCCTGGCTCTTCAGGCGTGGGAGCTGTGGCCAGAGCCGCGGCCCTACCAGAAAATGCTTCGGGGGCTGGCGCGGCGGCGCCAGGTGGGCGCCGGTGGCGCCGAGGCTGACGGCCACCGCAAAGTCCGCAGCCCCACGGGCTGTGGGGCCACGCGAGCGGCTGCCAAAGAGCTTTCCAACGAGGCACGGCTTTCCCTCCTGGCTCTTCGGGCGTGGGAGCTGTGGCCAGAGCCGCGGCCCTACCGGAAAATGCTTCGCAGGCTGGCGCAGCAGCGCCACGTGGGTGCCGGTGGCGCCGAGGCTGACGGGCGCCGCAAAGCCCGCAGCCCCACGGGCTGTGGGGCCACGCGAGGGGCTGCCAAAGAGCTTTCCAACGAGGCACGGCTTTCCCTCCTGGCTCTTCGGGCGTGGGAGCTGTGGCCAGAGCCGCGGCCCTACCAGAAAATGCTTCGGGGGCTGGCGCGGCGGCGCCAGGTGGGCGCCGGTGGCGCCGAGGCTGACGGCCGCTGGAAAGCCCGCAGCCCCACGGGCTGTGGGGCCACGCGAGCGGCTGCCAAAGAGCTTTCCAACGAGGCATGGCTTTCCCTCCTGGCTCTTCGGGCATGGGAGCTGTGGCCAGAGCCGCGGCCCTACCGGAAAATGCTTCGGGGGCTGGCGCGGCGGCGCCAGGTGGGCGCCAGTGTCGCCGAGGCTGATGGCCGCCGGAAAGCCTGCAGCCCCACGGGCTGTGGGGCCACGCGAGCGGCTGCCAAAGAGCTTTCCAACGGGGCACGGCTTTCCCTCCTGGCTCTTCAGGCGTGGGAGCTGTGGCCAGAGCCGCGGCCCTACCGGAAAATGCTTCGCAGGCTGGCGCGGCGGCGCCACGTAGGCGCTGGTGGCGCCGAGGCTGACGGCCGCCGGAAAGCCCGCAGCCCCACGGGCTGTGGGGCCACGCGAGCGGCTGCCAAAGAGCTTTCCAAGGAGGCACGGCTTTCCCTCCTGGCTCTTCGGGTGTGGGAGCTGTGGCCAGAGCCGCGGCCCTACCGGAAAATGCTTCGCAGGCTGGCGTGGCGGCGCCAGGTGGGCGCCGGTGGCGCCGAGGCTGACGGCCGCCGCAAAGCCCGCAGCTCCACGGGCTGTGGGGCCACGCGAGCGGCTGCCAAAGAGCTTTCCAATGAGGCACGGCTTTCCCTCGTGGTTCTTCGGGCGTGGGAGCTGTGCCAGAGCCGCGGCCCTACCGGAAAATGCTTCGGGGGCTGGCGCGGCGGTGCCAGGTGGGCGCCGGTGGCGCCGAGTCTGACGGCCGCCGCAAAGCCCGCAGCCCCACGGGCTGTGGGGCCACGCGAGTGGCTGCCAAAGAACTTTCCAATGGGGCACGGCTTTCCCTCCTGGCTCTTCGGGCGTGGGAGCTGTGGCCAGAGCCGCGGCCCTACCGGAAAATGCTTCGGGGGCTGGCGCGGCGGCGCCAGGTGGGCGCCGGTGGCGCCGAGGCTGACGGCCGCTGGAAAGCCCGCAGCCCCACGGGCTGTGGGGCCACGCGAGCGGCTGCCAAAGAGCTTTCCAACGAGGCACGGCTTTCCCTCCTGGCTCTTCGGGCGTGGGAGCTGTGGCCAGAGCCGCGGCCCTACTGGAAAATGCTTCGGGGGCTGGCGCGGCGGCGCTAGGTGGACGGCGGTGGCACTGAGGCTGACGGCCGCTGGAAAGCCCGCAGCCCCACGGGCTGTGGGGCCACGCGAGCGGCTGCCAAAGAGCTTTCCAAGGAGGCACGGCTTTCCCTCCTGGCTCTTTGGGTGTGGGAGCTGTGGCCAGAGCCGCGGCCCTACTGGAAAATGCTTCGCAGGCTGGCCCGGCAGCGCCACGTAGGCGCCGTGGCGCCGAGGCTGACGGCCGCTGCAAAGCCCGCAGCCCCACGGGCTGTGGGGCCACGCGAGCCTCTTCCAAAGAGCTTTCCAACAAGGCACGGCTTTTCCTCCTGGCTCTTCGGGCGTGGGAGCTGTGGTAAGAGCCGCGGCCCTACCGGAAAATGCTTCGGGGGCTGGCGCGGCGGCGCCAGGTGGGCGCCGGTGGCGCCGAGGCTGACGGCCGCCGCAAAGCCCGCAGCCCCACGGGCTGTGGGGCCACGCGAGCGGCTGCCAAAGAGCTTTCCAACGAGGCACGGCTTTCCCTCCTGGCTCTTCGGGCGTGGGAGCTGTGGCCAGAGCCGCGGCCCTACCGGAAAATGCTTCGCAGGCTGGCGCGGCGGCGCCACGTAGGCGCTGGTGGCGCCCAGGCGGACGTCCGCCGGAAAGCCCGCAGCCCCACGGGCTGTGGGGCCACGCGAGCGGCTGCCAAAGAGCTTTCCAAGGAGGCACGGCTTTCCCTCCTGGCTCTTCGGGTGTGGGAGCTGTGGCCAGAGCCGCGGCCCTACCGGAAAATGCTTCGCAGGCTGGCGTGGCGGCGCCAGGTGGGCGCCGGTGGCGCCGAGGCTGACGGCCGCCGCAAAGCCCGCAGCCCCATGGGCTGTGGGACCACGCGAGCGGCTGCCAAAGAGCTTTCCAACGAGGCACGGCTTTCCCTCCTGGCTCTTCGGGCGTGGGAGCTGTGGCCAGAGCCGCGGCCCTACCAGAAAATGCTTCGCAGGCTGGCGCGGCGGTGCCAGGTGGGCGCCAGTGTCGCCGAGGCTGACGGCCGCCGGAAAGCCCGCAGCCCCACGGGCTGTGGGTCCACGCGAGAGGCTGCCAAAGAGCTTTCCAAGGAGGCACGGCTTTCCCTCCTGGCTCTTCAGGCGTGGGAGCTGTGGCCAGAGCCGCGGCCCTACCGGAATATGCTTCGCAGGCTGGCGCAGCAGCGCCACGTGGGCGCCGGTGGCACCGAGGCAGACAGCCGCCGGAAAGCCCGCAGCCCCACGGGCTGTGGGGCCACGCGAGCGGCTGCCAAAGAGCTTTCCAACGAGGCACGGCTTTCCCTCCTGGCTCTTCAGGCGTGGGAGCTGTGGCCAGAGCCGCGGCCCTACCGGAAAATGCTTCGCAGGCTGGCGCGGCGGCGCCACGTGGGCGCCAGTGTCGCCGAGGCTGACGGCCGCTGCAAAGCCCGCAGCCCCACGGGCTGTGGGGCCACGCGAGAGGCTGCCAAAGAGCTTTGCAACGAGGCACGGCTTTCCCTCCTGGCTCTTCGGGCGTGGGAGCTGTGGCCAGAGCCGCAGCCCTACTGGAAAATGCTTCGGGGGCTGGCGCGGCGGCGCTAGGTGGACGCCGGTGGCACTGAGGCTGACGGCCGCTGGAAAGCCCGCAGCCCCACGGGCTGTGGGGCCACGCGAGCGGCTGCCAAAGAGCTTTCCAACGAGGCACGGCTTTCCCTCCTGGCTCTTTGGGTGTGGGAGCTGTGGCCAGAGCCGCGGCCCTACTGGAAAATGCTTCGCAGGCTGGCGCGGCAGCGCCACGTAGGCGCCGGTGGCGCCGAGGCTGACGGCCGCTGCAAAGCCCGCAGCCCCACGGGCTGTGGGGCCACGCGAGCGGCTGCCAAAGAGCTTTCCAACAAGGCACGGCTTTTCCTCCTGGCTCTTCGGGCGTGGGAGCTGTGGTAAGAGCCGCGGCCCTACCGGAAAATGCTTCAGGGGCTGGCGCGGCGGCGCCAGGTGGGCGCCGGTGGCGCCGAGGCTGACGGCCGCCGCAAAGCCCGCAGCTCCACGGGCTGTGGGGCCACGCGAGCGGCTGCCAAAGAGCTTTCCAATGAGGCACGGCTTTCCCTCGTGGCTCTTCGGGCGTGGGAGCTGTGCCAGAGCCGCGGCCCTACCGGAAAATGCTTCGGGGGCTGGCGCGGCGGTGCCAGGTGGGCGCCGGTGGCGCCGAGTCTGACGGCCGCCGCAAAGCCCGCAGCCCCACGGGCTGTGGGGCCACGCGAGTGGCTGCCAAAGAGCTTTCCAACAAGGCACGGCTTTCCCTCCTGGGTCTTCGGGCGTGGGAGCTGTGGCCAGAGCCGCGGCCCTACCGGAAAATGCTTCGGGGGCTGGCGCGGCGGCGCCAGGTGGGCGCCGGTGGCGCCGAGGCTGACGGCCGCTGGAAAGCCCGCAGCCCCATGGGCTGTGGGGCCACGCGAGCGGCTGCCAAAGAGCTTTCCAACGAGGCACGGCTTTCCCTCCTGGCTCTTCGGGCGTGGGAGCTGTGGCCAGAGCCGCGGCCCTACCAGAAAATGCTTCGCAGGCTGGCGCGGCGGCGCCAGGTGGGCGCCAGTGTCGCCGAGGCTGACGGCCGCCGGAAAGCCCGCAGCCCCACGGGCTGTGGGGCCACGCGAGAGGCTGCCAAAGAGCTTTGCAACGAGGCACGGCTTTCCCTCCTGGCTCTTCAGGCGTGGGAGCTGTGGCCAGAGCCGCGGCCCTACCGGAATATGCTTCGCAGGCTGGCGCAGCAGCGCAACGTGGGCGCCGGTGGCACCGAGGCAGACAGCCGCCGGAAAGCCCGCAGCCCCACGGGCTGTGGGGCCACGCGAGCGGCTGCCAAAGAGCTTTCCAACGAGGCACGGCTTTCCCTCCTGGCTCTTCAGGCGTGGGAGCTGTGGCCAGAGCCGCGGCCCTACCGGAAAATGCTTCGCAGGCTGGCGCGGCGGCGCAACGTGGGCGCCAGTGTCGCCGAGGCTGACGGCCGCTGCAAAGCCCGCAGCCCCACGGGCTGTGGGGCCACGCGAGAGGCTGCCAAAGAGCTTTCCAACGAGGCACGGCTTTCCCTCCTGGCTCTTCGGGCGTGGGAGCTGTGGCCAGAGCCGCGGCCCTACCGGAAAATGCTTCGGGGGCTGGCGCGGCGGCGCTAGGTGGACGCCGGTGGCACTGAGGCTGACGGCCGCTGGAAAGCCCGCAGCCCCACGGGCTGTGGGGCCACGCGAGCGGCTGCCAAAGAGCTTTCCAACGAGGCACGGCTTTCCCTCCTGGCTCTTTGGGTGTGGGAGCTGTGGCCAGAGCCGCGGCCCTACTGGAAAATGCTTCGCAGGCTGGCGCGGCAGCGCCACGTAGGCGCCGGTGGCGCCGAGGCTGACGGCCGCTGCAAAGCCCGCAGCCCCACGGGCTGTGGGGCCACGCGAGCGGCTGCCAAAGAGCTTTCCAACAAGGCACGGCTTTTCCTCCTGGCTCTTCGGGCGTGGGAGCTGTGGTAAGAGCCGCGGCCCTACCGGAAAATGCTTCGGGGGCTGGCGCGGCGGCGCCAGGTGGGCGCCGGTGGCGCCGAGGCTGACGGCCGCCGCAAAGCCCGCAGCCCCACGGGCTGTGGGGCCACGCGAGCGGCTGCCAAAGAGCTTTCCAACGAGGCACGGCTTTCCCTCCTGGCTCTTCGGGCGTGGGAGCTGTGGCCAGAGCCGCGGCCCTACCGGAAAATGCTTCGCAGGCTGGCGCGGCGGCGCCACGTAGGCGCTGGTGGCGCCGAGGCTGACGGCCGCTGGAAAGCCCGCAGCCCCACGGGCTGTGGGGCCACGCGAGCGGCTGCCAAAGAGCTTTCCAAGGAGGCACGGCTTTCCCTCCTGGCTCTTCGGGTGTGGGAGCTGTGGCCAGAGCCGTGGCCCTACCGGAAAATGCTTCGCAGGCTGGCGTGGCGGCGCCAGGTGGGCGCCGGTGGCGCCGAGGCTGACGGCCGCCGCAAAGCCCGCAGCTCCACGGGCTGTGGGGCCACGTGAGCGGCTGCCAAAGAGCTTTCCAATGAGGCACGGCTTTTCCTCCTGGCTCTTCGGGCGTGGGAGCTGTGCCAGAGCCGCGGCCCTACCGGAAAATGCTTCGCAGGCTGGCGCAGCAGCGCCACGTGGGTGCCGGTGGCGCAGAGGCTGACGGCCGCGGCAAAGCCCGCAGCCCCACGGGCTGTGGGGCCACGCGAGCGGCTGCCAAAGAGCTTTCCAACGAGGCACGGCTTTCCCACCTGGCTCTTTGGGCGTGGGAGCTGTGGCCAGAGCCGCGGCCCTACCGGAAAATGCTTCGGGGGCTGGCGCGGCGGCGCCAGGTGGGCGCCGGTGGCGTCGAGGCTGACGGCCGCTGGAAAGCCCGCAGCCCCACGGGCTGTGGGGCCACGCGAGCGGCTGCCAAAGAGCTTTCCAACAAGGCACGGCTTTTCCTCCTGGCTCTTCGGGCGTGGGAGCTGTGGCCAGAGCCGCGGCCCTACTAGTAAATGCTTCGCAGGCTGGCGCAGCAGCGCCACGTGGGTGCCGGTGGCGCCGAGGCTGTCGGCCGCCGGAAAACCCGCAGCTCCACGGGCTGTGGGGCCACGCGAGCTGCTGCCAAAGAGCTTTCCAACAAGACACGGCTTTCCCTCCTGGCTCTTCGGGCGTGGGAGCTGTGGCCAGAGACGCGGCCCTACCGGAAAATGCTTCGCAGGCTGGCGCAGCGGCGCCACGTGGGCCCCAGTGTCGCCAAGGCTGATGGCCGCCGGAAAGCCCGCAGCCCCACGGGCTGTGGGGCCACGCGAGCGGCTGCCAAAGAGCTTTCCAACGAGGCACGGCTTTCCCTCCTGGCTCTTCGGGCGTGGGAGCTGTGGCCAGAGACGCGGCCCTACCGGAAAATGCTTCGGGGGCTGGCGCGGCGGCGCCAGGTGGGCGCCGGTGGCGCCGAGGCTGACGGCCGCCGCAAAGCCCGCAGCCCCACGGGCTGTGGGGCCACGCGAGCGGCTGCCAAAGAGCTTTCCAATGAGGCACGGCTTTCCCTCCTGGCTCTTCAGGCGTCGGAGCTGTGGCCAGAGCCGCGGCCCTACCGGAAAATGCTTCGCAGGCTGGCGCGGTGGCGCCATGTAGGCGCCGGTGGCACCGAGGCTGACGGCCGCCGGAAAGCCCGCAGCCCCACGGGCTGTGGGGCCACGCGAGCGGCTGCCAAAGAGCTTTCCAACGAGGCATGGCTTTCCCTCCTGGCTCTTCGGGCGTGGGAGCTGTGGCCAGAGCTGCGGCCCTACCGGAAAATGCTTCGGGGGCTGGCGCGGCGGCGCCAGGTGGGCGCCGGTGGCGCCGAGGCTGACGGCCGCCAGAAAGCCCGCAGCCCCACGGGCTGTGGGGCCACGCGAGCGGCTGCCAAAGAGCTTTCCAACGAGGCACGGCTTTCCCTCCTGGCTCTTCGGTCGTGGGAGCTGTGGCCAGAGCCGCGGCCCTACCGGAAAATGCTTCGCAGGCTGGCGCGGCGGCGCCAGGTGGGCGCCGGTGGCGCCGAGGCTGACGGCCGCTGGAAAGCCCGCAGCCCCATGGGCTGTGGGGCCACGCGAGCGGCTGCCAAAGAGCTTTCCAACGAGGCACGGCTTTCCCTCCTGGCTCTTCGGGCGTGGGAGCTGTGGCCAGAGCCGCGGCCCTACCAGAAAATGCTTCGCAGGCTGGCACGGCGGCGCCAGGTGGGCGCCAGTGTCGCCGAGGCTGACGGCCACCGGAAAGCCCGCAGCCCCACGGGCTGTGGGGCCACGCGAGAGGCTGCCAAAGAGCTTTCCAACGAGGCACGGCTTTCCCTCCTGGCTCTTCAGGCGTGGGAGCTGTGGACAGAGCCGCGGCCCTACCGGAAAATGCTTCGCAGGCTGGAGCAGCTGCGCCACGTGGTCGCCGGTGGCACCGAGACAGACAGCCGCCGCAAAGCCCGCAGCCCCACGGGCTGTGGGGCCACGCGAGCGGCTGCCAAAGAGCTTTCCAACGAGGCACGGCTTTCCCTCCTGGCTCTTCGGCCGTGGGAGCTGTGGCCAGAGCCGCGGCCCTACCGGAAAATGCTTTGCAGGCTGGCGCGGCGGCGCCACGTAGGCGCTGGTGGCGCCGAGGCTGACGGCCGCCGGAAAGCCCGCAGCCCCACGGGCTGTGGGGCCACGCGAGGGGCTGCCAAAGAGCTTTCCAACGAGGCACGGCTTTCCCTCCTGGCTCTTCGGGCGTGGGAGCTGTGGTAAGAGCCGCGGCCCTACCGGAAAATGCTTCGCAGGCTGGCGCAGCGGCGCCACGTGGGCGCCAGTGTCGCCGAGGCTGATGGCCGCCGCAAAGCCCGCAGCCCCACGGGCTGTGGGGCCACGCGAGCGGCTGCCAAAGAGCTTTCCAACGAGGCACGGCTTTCCCTCCTGGCTCTTCGGGCGTGGGAGCTGTGGCCAGAGCCGCGGCCCTACCGGAAAATGCTTCGCAGGCTGTCGCAGCAGCGTCACGTGGGCGCCGGTGACACCGAGGCAGACAGCCGCCGCAAAGCCCGCAGCTCCACGGGCTGTGGGGCCACGCGAGCGGCTGCCAAAGAGCTTTCCAACGAGTCACGGCTTTCCCTCCTGGCTCTTCAGGCGTGGGAGCTGTGGCCAGAGCCGCGGCCCTACCGGAAAATGCTTCGCAGGCTGGCGCGGCGGCGCCACGTAGGCGCTGGTGGCGCCGAGGCTGACGGCCGCCGGAAAGCCCGCAGCCCCACGGGCTGTGGGGCCACGCAAGCGGCTGCCAAAGAGCTTTACAAGGAGGCACGGCTTTCCCTCCTGGCTCTTCGGGTGTGGGAGCTGTGGCCAGAGCCGTGGCCCTACCGGAAAATGCTTCGGGGGCTGCCGCGGCGGCGCCAGTTGGGCGCCGGTGGCGCCGAGGCTGACGGCCGCTGGAAAGCCCGCAGCCCCACGGGCTGTGGGGCCACGCGAGCGGCTGCCAAAGAGCTTTCCAACGAGGCACGGCTTTCCCTCCTGGCTCTTCGGGCGTGGGAGTTGTGGCCAGAGACGCGGCCCTACCGGAAAATGCTTCGCATGCGGGTGCAGCAGCGCCACGTGGGTGCCGGTGGCGCCGAGGCTGACGGCCGCCGCAAAGCCCGCAGCCCCACGGGCTGTGGGGCCACGCGAGCGGCTGCCAAAGAGCTTTCCAACAAGGCACGGCTTTTCCTCCTGGCTCTTCGGGCGTGGGAGCTGTGGCCAGAGCCGCGCCCCTACCGGAAAATGCTTCGCAGGCTGGCGCGGCGGTGCCACGTAGGCGCCGGTGGCGCCGAGGCTGACGGCCGCCGCAAAGCCCGCAGCCCCACGGGCTGTGGGGCCACGCGAGCGGCTGCCAAAGAGCTTTCCAACGAGGCACGGCTTTCCCTCCTGGGTCTTCGGGTGTGGGAGCTGTCGCCAGAGCCGCGGCCCTACCGGAAATGCTTCGCAGGCTGGCGCGGCGGCTCCACGTGGGCGCCGGTGGCGCCGAGGCTGACGGCCGCCGGAAAGCCCGCAGCCCCACGGGCTGTGGGGCCACGCGAGCGGCTGCCAAAGAGCTTTCCAAGGAGGCACGGCTTTCCCTCCTGGCTCTTCGGGCGTGGGAGCTGTGGCCAGAGCCGCGGCCCTACCGGAAAATGCTTCGGGGGCTGGCGCGGCGGCGCCAGGTTGGCGCCGGTGGCGCCGAGGCTGACGGCCGCTGGAAAGCCCGCACCCCACGGGCTGTGGGGCCACGCGAGCGGCTGCTAAAAAGCTTTCCAACGAGGCACGGCTTTCCCTCCTGGCTCTTCGGGCATGGGAGCTGTGGCCAGAGCCGCGGCCCTACCGGAAAATGCTTCGGGGGCTGGCGCGGTGGCGCCATGTAGGCGCCGGTGGCACCGAGGCTGACGGCCGCTGGAAAGCCCGCAGCCCCACGGGCTGTGGGGCCACGCGAGTGGCTGCCAAAGATCTTTCCATCAAGACACGGCTTTCCCTCCTGGCTCTTCGGGCGTGGGAGCTGTGGCCATAGCCGCGGCCCTACCGAAAAATGCTTCGGGGGCTGGCGCGGCAGCGCCACGTGGGCGCCGGTGGCGCCGAGGCTGACGGCCGCCGCAAAGCCCGCAGCCCCACGGGCTGTGGGGCCACACGAGCGGCTGCCAAAGAGCTTTCCAACGGGGCACGGCTTTCCCTCCTGGCTCTTCGGGCGTGGGAGCTGTGGCCAGAGCCGCGGCCCTACCGGAAAATGCTTCGGGGGCTGCCGCAGCGGCGCCAGGTGGGCGCCGGTGGCGCCGAGGCTGACGGCCGCTGGAAAGCCCGCAGCCCCACGGGCTGTGGGGCCACGCGAGCGGCTGCCAAAGAGCTTTCCAACGAGGCATGGCTTTCCCTCCTGGCTCTTCGGGCGTGGGAGCTGTGGCCAGAGCTGCGGCCCTACCGGAAAATGCTTCGCAGGCTGGCGCGGTGGCACCATGTAGGCGCCGGTGGCACCGAGGCTGACGGCCGCCGGAAAGCCCGCAGCCCCACGGGCTGTGGGGCCACGGGAGTGGCTGCCAAAGATCTTTCCATCAAGACACGGCTTTCCCTCCTGGCTCTTCGGGCGTGGGAGCTGTGGCCAGAGACGCGGCCCTACCGGAAAATGGTTCGCAGGCTGGCGCGGCGGCGCCACATAGGCTTCGGTGGCGCCGAGGCTGACGTCCGCGGGAAAGCCCGCAGCCCCACGGGCTGTGGGGCCACGCGAGCGGCTGCCAAAGAGCTTTCCAACAAGGCACGGCTTTCCCTCCTGGCTCTTTGGGCGTGGGAGCTGTGGCCAGAGCCGCGGCCCTACCGGAAAATGCTTCGGGGGCTGGCGCGGCGGCGCCAGGTGGACGCCGGTGGCACCGAGGCTGACGGCCGCTCGAAAGCCCGCAGCCCCACGGGCTGTGGGGCCACGCGAGCGGCTGCCAAAGAGCTTTCCAACGAGGCATGGCTTTCCCTCCTGGCTCTTCGGGCGTGGGAGCTGTGGCCAGAGCCGCGGCCCTACCGGAAAACGCTTCGCAGTCTGGCGCGGCGGCGCCAGGTGGGCGCCGGTGGCGCCGAGGCTGACGGCCGCCGCAAAGCCCGCAGCCCCACGGGCTGTGGGGCCACGCGAGAGGCTGCCAAAGAGCTTTGCAACGAGGCACGGCTTTCCCTCCTGGCTCTTCGGGCGTGGGAGCTGTGGCCAGAGCCGCGGCCCTACCAGAAAATGCTTCGGGGGCTGGCGCGGCGGCGCCAGGTGGGCGCCGGTGGCGCCGAGGCTGACGGCCGCCGGAAAGCCCGCAGCCCCACGGGCTGTGGGGCCACGCGAGCGGCTGCCAAAGAGCTTTCCAACGAGGCACGGCTTTCCTTCCTGGCTCTTCGGGCATGGGAGCTGTGGCCAGAGCCGCGGCCCTACCGGAAAATGGTTCGCAGGCTGGCGCGGCGGCGCCACATAGGCTTCGGTGGCGCCGAGGCTGACGTCCGCCGGAAAGCCCGCAGCCCCACGGGCTGTGGGGCCACGCGAGCGGCTGCCAAAGAGCTTTCCAACGAGGCACGGCTTTCCCTCCTGGCTCTTCGGGCGTGGGAGCTGTGGCCAGAGCCGCGGCCCTACCGGAAAATGCTTCGGGGGCTGGCGCGGCGGCGCCACGTGGGCGCCGGTGGCGCCGAGGCTGACGGCCGCTGGAAAGCCCGCAGCCCCATGGGCTGTGGGGCCACGCGAGCGGCTGCCAAAGAGCTTTCCAACGAGGCACGGCTTTCCCTCCTGGCTCTTCGGGCGTGGGAGCTGTGGCCAGAGCCGCGGCCCTACCAGAAAATGCTTCGCAGGCTGGCACGGCGGAGCCAGGTGGGCGCCAGTGTCGCCAAGGCTGACGGCCGCCGGAAAGCCCGCAGCCCCACGGGCTGTGGGGCCACGCGAGCGGCTGCCAAAGAGCTTTCCAACGAGGCATGGCTTTCCCTCCTGGCTCTTCGGGCGTGGGAGCTGTGGCCAGAGCCGCGGCCCTACCGGAAAACGCTTCGCAGTCTGGCGCGGCGGCGCCAGGTGGGCGCCGGTGTCGCCGAGGCTGACGGCCGCTGGAAAGCCCGCAGCCCCACGGGCTGTGGGGCCACGCGAGCGGCTGCCAAAGAGCTTTCCAACGAGGCACGGCTTTCCCTCCTGGCTCTTCGGGCATGGGAGCTGTGGCCAGAGCCGCGGCCCTACCGGAAAATGGTTCGCAGGCTGGCGCGGCGCGCCACGTAGGCTTCGGTGGCGCCGAGGCTGACGGCTGCGGGAAAGCCCGCAGCCCCACGGGCTGTGGGGCCACGCGAGCGGCTGCCAAAGAGCTTTCCAACAAGGCACGGCTTTCCCTCCTGGCTCTTCAGGCGTGGGAGCTGTGGCCAGAGCCGCGGCCCTACCGGAAAATGCTTTGCAGGCTGGCGCGGCGGCGCCACGTGGGCGCCAGTGTCGCCGAGGCTGATGGCCGCCGGAAAGCCTGCAGCCCCACGGGCTGTGGGGCCACGCGAGCGGCTGCCAAAGAGCTTTCCAAGGAGGCACGGCTTTCCCTCCTGGCTCTTCAGGCGTGGGAGCTGTGGCCAGAGCCGCGGCCCTACCAGAAAATACTTCGCAGGCTGGTGCGGCAGTGCTACGTAGGCGCCGGTGGCGCCGAGGCTGACGGCCGCCGGAAAGCCCGCAGCCCCACGGGCTGTGGGGCCACGCGAGCGGCTGCCAAAGAGCTTTCCAACGAGGCACGGCTTTCCTTCCTGGCTCTTCGGGCATGGGAGCTGTGGCCAGAGCCGCGGCCCTACCGGAAAATGGTTCGCAGGCTGGCGCGGCGGCGCCACATAGGCTTCGGTGGCGCCGAGGCTGACGGCCGCCGCAAAGCCCGCAGCCCCACGGGCTGTGGGGCCACGCGAGCGGCTGCCAAAGAGCTTTCCAAGGAGGCACGGCTTTCCCTCCTGGCTCTTCGGGCGTGGGAGCTGTGGCCAGAGCCGCGGCCCTACCGGAAAATGCTTTGGGGGCTGGCACAGCGGCGCCAGGTGGGCGCCGGTGGCGCCGAGGCTGACGGCCGCCGGAAAGCCCGCAGCCCCATGGGCTGTGGGGCCACGCGAGCGGCTGCCAAAGAGCTTTCCAACGAGGCACGGCTTTCCCTCCTGGCTCTTCGGGCGTGGGAGCTGTGGCCAGAGCCGCGGCCCTACCAGAAAATGCTTCGCAGGCTGGCACGGCGGCGCCAGGTGGGCGCCAGTGTCGCCGAGGCTGACGGCCGCCGGAAAGCCCGCAGCCCCACGGGCTGTGGGGCCACGCGAGCGGCTACCAAAGAGCTTTCCAACGAGGCACGGCTTTCCCTCCTGGGTCTTCGGGTGTGGGAGCTGTGGCCAGAGCCGCGGCCCTACCGGAAAACGCTTCGCAGTCTGGCGCGGCGGCGCCAGGTGGGCGCCGGTGGCGCCGAGGCTGACGGCCGCCGCAAAGCCCGCAGCCCCACGGGCTGTGGGGCCACGCGAGCGGCTGCCAAAGAGCTTTCCAACGAGGCACGGCTTTCCCTCCTGGCTCTTCGGGCGTGGGAGCTGTGGCCAGAGCCGCGGCCCTACCAGAAAATGCTTCGGGGGCTGGCGCGGCGGCGCCAGGTGGGCGCCGGTGGCGCCGAGGCTGACGGCCGCCGGAAAGCCCGCAGCCCCACAGGCTGTGGGGCCACGCGAGCGGCTGCCAAAGAGCTTTCCAACGAGGCACGGCTTTCCCTCCTGGCTCTTCGGGCGTGGGAGCTGTGGCCAGAGCCGCGGCCCTACGGGAAAATGCTTCGCAGGCTGGCGCGGCGGCGCCACGTAGGCTTCGGTGGCGCCGAGGCTGACGGCCGCCGCAAAGCCCGCAGCCCCACGGGCTGTGGGGCCACGCGAGCGGCTGCCAAAGAGCTTTCCAATGAGGCACGGCTTTCCCTCCTGGCTCTTCAGGCGTCGGAGCTGTGGCCAGAGCCGCGGCCCTACCAGAAAATGCTTCGGGGGCTGGCGCGGTGGCGCCATGTAGGCGCGGGTGGCACCGAGGCTGACGGCTGCTGGAAAGCCCGCAGCCCCACGGGCTGTGGGGCCACGCGAGCGGCTGCCAAAGAGCTTTCCAACGAGGCATGGCTTTCCCTCCTGGCTCTTCGGGCGTGGGAGCTGTGGCCAGAGCCGCGGCCCTACCGGAAAATGCTTCGCAGGCTGGCGCGGCGGCGCCAGGTGTGCGCCAGTGTCGCCGAGGCTGACGGCCACCGGAAAGCCCGCAGCCCCACGGGCTGTGGGGCCACGCGAGAGGCTGCCAAAGAGCTTTCCAATGAGGCACGGCTTTCCCTCCTGGCTCTTCAGGCGTGGGAGCTGTGGCCAGAGCCGCGGCCCTACCGGAAAATGCTTCGCAGGCTGGAGCAGCTGCGCCACGTGGGCGCCGGTGGCACCGAGACAGACAGCCGCCGCAAAGCCCGCAGCCCCACGGGCTGTGGGGCCACGCGAGCGGCTGCCAAAGAGCTTTCCAACGAGGCACGGCTTTCCCTCCTGGCTCTTCGGGCGTGGGAGCTGTGGCCAGAGACGCGGCCCTACCGGAAAATGCTTTGCAGGCTGGCGCGGCGGCGCCACGTAGGCGCTGGTGGCGCCGAGGCTGACGGCCGCTGGAAAGCCCGCAGCCCCACGGGCTGTGGGGCCACGCGAGCGGCTACCAAAGAGCTTTCCAACGAGGCACGGCTTTCCCTCCTGGCTCTTCGGGCGTGGGAGCTGTGGCCAGAGCCGCGGCCCTACCGGAAAATGCTTCGCAGGCTGGCGCGGCGGCGCCACGTAGGCTTCGGTGGCGCCGAGGCTGACGGCCGCCGCAAAGCCCGCAGCCCCACGGGCTGTGGGGCCACGCGAGCGGCTGCCAAAGAGCTTTCCAATGAGGCACGGCTTTCCCTCCTGGCTCTTCAGGCGTCGGAGCTGTGGCCAGAGCCGCGGCCCTACCAGAAAATGCTTCGGGGGCTGGCGCGGTGGCGCCATGTAGGCGCGGGTGGCACCGAGGCTGACGGCCGCTGGAAAGCCCGCAGCCCCACGGGCTGTGGGGCCACGCGAGCGGCTGCCAAAGAGCTTTCCAACGAGGCATGGCTTTCCCTCCTGGCTCTTCGGGCGTGGGAGCTGTGGCCAGAGCCGCGGCCCTACCGGAAAATGCTTCGCAGGCTGGCGCGGCGGCGCAACGTGGGCGCCAGTGTCGCCGAGGCTGACGGCCACCGGAAAGCCCGCAGCCCCACGGGCTGTGGGGCCACGCGAGAGGCTGCCAAAGAGCTTTCCAATGAGGCACGGCTTTCCCTCCTGGCTCTTCAGGCGTGGGAGCTGTGGCCAGAGCCGCGGCCCTACCGGAAAATGCTTTGCAGGCTGGCGCGGCGGCGCCACGTAGGCGCTGGTGGCGCCGAGGCTGACGGCCGCTGGAAAGCCCGCAGCCCCACGGGCTGTGGGGCCACGCGAGCGGCTACCAAAGAGCTTTCCAACGAGGCACGGCTTTCCCTCCTGGCTCTTCGGGCGTGGGAGCTGTGGCCAGAGCCGCGGCCCTACCGGAAAATGCTTCGCAGGCTGGCGTGGCGGCGCCACGTGGGCGCCGGTGGCGCCGAGGCTGACGGCCGCCGCAAAGCCCGCAGCTCCACGGGCTGTGGGGCCACGCGAGCGGCTGCCAAAGAGCTTTCCAATGAGGCACGGCTTTCCCTCGTGGCTCTTCAGGCGTGGGAGCTGTGCCAGAGCCGCGGCCCTACCGGAAAATGCTTCGGGGGCTGGCGCGGCGGCGCCAGGTGGGCGCCGGTGGCGCCGAGTCTGACGGCCGCTGGAAAGCCCGCAGCCCCACGGGCTGTGGGGCCACACGAGCGGCTGCCAAAGAGCTTTCCAACGAGGCACGGCTTTCCGTCCTGGCTCTTCAGGCGTGGGAGCTGTGGCCAGAGCCGCGGCCCTACCGGAAAATGCTTCGGGGGCTGGCGCGGCGGCGCCACGTGGGCGCCGGTGGCGCCGAGGCTGACGGCCACCGCAAAGCCCGCAGCCCCACGGGCTGTGGGGCCACGCGAGCGGCTGCCAAAGAGCTTTCCAATGAGGCACGGCTTTCCCTCCTGGCTCTTCGGGCGTGGGAGCTGTGGCCAGAGCCGCGGCCCTACCGGAAAATGCTTCGGGGGCTGGCGCGGCGGCGCCAGGTGGGCGCCGGTGGCGCCGAGGCTGACGGCCGCCGCAAAGCCCGCAGCCCCACGGGCTGTGGGGCCACGCGAGCGGCTGCCAAAGAGCTTTCCAACGAGGCACGGCTTTCCTTCCTGGCTCTTCGGGCATGGGAGCTGTGGCCAGAGCCGCGGCCCTACCGGAAAATGGTTCGCAGGCTGGCGCGGCGCGCCACGTAGGCTTCGGTGGCGCCGAGGCTGACGGCTGCGGGAAAGCCCGCAGCCCCACGGGCTGTGGGGCCACGCGAGCGGCTGCCAAAGAGCTTTCCAACAAGGCACGGCTTTCCCTCCTGGCTCTTCAGGCGTGGGAGCTGTGGCCAGAGCCGCGGCCCTACCGGAAAATGCTTTGCAGGCTGGCGCGGCGGCGCCACGTGGGCGCCAGTGTCGCCGAGGCTGATGGCCGCCGGAAAGCCTGCAGCCCCACGGGCTGTGGGGCCACGCGAGCGGCTGCCAAAGAGCTTTCCAACGAGGCACGGCTTTCCCTCCTGGCTCTTCTGGCGTGGGAGCTGTGGCCAGAGCCGCGGCCCTACCGGAAAATGCTTCGGGGGCTGGCGCGGCGGCGCCAGGTGGACGCCGGTGGCACCGAGGCTGACGGCCGCTCGAAAGCCCGCAGCCCCACGGGCTGTGGGGCCACGCGAGCGGCTGCCAAAGAGCTTTCCAACGAGGCATGGCTTTCCCTCCTGGCTCTTCGGGCGTGGGAGCTGTGGCCAGAGCCGCGGCCCTACCGGAAAATGCTTCGGGGGCTGGCGCGGCGGCGCCAGGTGGGCGCCGGTGGCGCCGAGGCTGACGGCCGCCGCAAAGCCCGCAGCCCCACGGGCTGTGGGGCCACGCGAGCGGCTGCCAAAGAGCTTTCCAACGAGGCACGGCTTTCCCTCCTGGCTCTTCGGGTGTGGGAGCTGTGGCCAGAGCCGCGGCCCTACCGGAAAATGCTTCGCAGGCTGGCGTGGCGGCGCCACGTGGGCGCCGGTGGCGCCGAGGCTGACGGCCGCCGCAAAGCCCGCAGCTCCACGGGCTGTGGGGCCACGCGAGCGGCTGCCAAAGAGCTTTCCAATGAGGCACGGCTTTCCCTCGTGGCTCTTCAGGCGTGGGAGCTGTGCCAGAGCCGCGGCCCTACCGGAAAATGCTTCGGGGGCTGGCGCGGCGGCGCCAGGTGGGCGCCGGTGGCGCCGAGTCTGACGGCCGCTGGAAAGCCCGCAGCCCCACGGGCTGTGGGGCCACACGAGTGGCTGCCAAAGAGCTTTCCAACGAGGCACGGCTTTCACTCCTGGCTCTTCAGGCGTGGGAGCTGTGGCCAGAGCCGCGGCCCTACCGGAAAATGCTTCGGGGGCTGGCGCGGCGGCGCCACGTGGGCGCCGGTGGCGCCGAGGCTGACGGCCACCGCAAAGCCCGCAGCCCCACGGGCTGTGGGGCCACGCGAGCGGCTGCCAAAGAGCTTTCCAATGAGGCACGGCTTTCCCTCCTGGCTCTTCGGGCGTGGGAGCTGTGGCCAGAGCCGCGCCCCTACCGGAAAATGCTTCGGGGGCTGGCGCGGCGGCGCCAGGTGGGCGCCGGTGGCGCCGAGGCTGACGGCCGCCGCAAAGCCCGCAGCCCCACGGGCTGTGGGGCCACGCGAGCGGCTGCCAAAGAGCTTTCCAACGAGGCACGGCTTTCCTTCCTGGCTCTTCGGGCATGGGAGCTGTGGCCAGAGCCGCGGCCCTACCGGAAAATGGTTCGCAGGCTGGCGCGGCGCGCCACGTAGGCTTCGGTGGCGCCGAGGCTGACGGCTGCGGGAAAGCCCGCAGCCCCACGGGCTGTGGGGCCACGCGAGCGGCTGCCAAAGAGCTTTCCAACAAGGCACGGCTTTCCCTCCTGGCTCTTCAGGCGTGGGAGCTGTGGCCAGAGCCGCGGCCCTACCGGAAAATGCTTCGCAGGCTGGCGCGGCGGCGCCACGTGGGCGCCAGTGTCGCCGAGGCTGATGGCCGCCGGAAAGCCCGCAGCGAAATGGGCTGTGGGGCCACGCGAGCAGCTGCCAAAGAGCTTTCCAACGAGGCACGGCTTTCCCTCCTGGCTCTTCGGGCGTGGGAGCTGTGGCCAGAGCCGCGGCCCTACCGGAAAATGCTTCGGGGGCTGGCGCGGCGTCGCCAGGTGGGCACCGGTGGCGCCGAGGCTGACGGCCGCTGGAAAGCCCGCAGCCCCATGGGTTGTGGGGCCACGCGAACGGCTGCCAAAGAGCTTTCCAACGAGGCACGGCTTTCCCTCCTGGCTCTTCGGGCGTGGGAGCTGTGGCCAGAGCCGCGGCCCTACCAGAAAATGCTTCGCAGGCTGGCGCTGCGGCGCCAGGTGGGCGCCAGTGTCGCCGAGGCTGACGGCCGCCCGAAAGCCCGCAGCCCCACGGGCTGTGGGGCCACGCGAGCGGCTGCCAAAGAGCTTTCCAACGAGGCACGGCTTTCCCTCCTGGCTCTTCGGGCGTGGGAGCTGTGGCCAGAGCCGCGGCCCTACCGGAAAATGCTTCGCAGGCTGGCGCAGCAGCGCCACGTGGGCGCCGGTGGCACCGAGGCAGACAGGCGCCGCAAAGCCCGCAGCCCCACGGGCTGTGGGGCCACGTGAGCGGCTGCCAAAGAGCTTTCCAATGAGGCACGGCTTTCCCTCCTGGCTCTTCGGGCGTGGGAGCTGTGGCCAGAGCCGCGGCCCAACCGAAAAATGCTTCGGGGTCTGGCGCGGCGGCGCCACGTGGGTGCCGGTGGCGCCGAGGCTGACGGCCGCCGCAAAGCCCGCAGCCCCACGGGCTGTGGGGCCACGCGAGCGGCTGCCAAAGAGCTTTCCAACGAGGCACGGCTTTCCCTCCTGGCTCTTCGGGCATGGGAGCTGTGGCCAGAGCCGCAGCCCTACTAGAAAATGCTTCGCAGGCTGGCGCAGCTGCGCCACGTGGGTGCCGGTGGCGCCGAGGCCGATGGCCGCCGCAAAGCCCGCAATCCCACGGGCTGTGGGGACACGCGAGCGGCTGCCAAAGAGCTTTCCAATGAGGCACGGCTTTCCCTCCTGGCTCTTCGGCGTGGGAGCTGTGGCCAGAACCGCGGCCCTACCGGAAAACGCTTCGCAGGCTGGCGCGGCGGCGCCAGGTGAGCGCCAGTGTTGCCGAGGCTGACGGCCGCCGGAAAGCCCGCAGCCCCACGGGCTGTGGGGCCACGCGAGCGGCTGCTAAAAAGCTTTCCAACGAGGCACAGCTTTCCCTCCTGGCTCTTCGGGCATGGGAGCTGTAGCCAGAGCCGCGGCCCTACTAGAAAATGCTTCGCAGGCTGGCGCAGCAGCGCCACGTGGGGGCCGGTGGCGCCGAGGCTGACGGCCGCCGGAAAGCCCGCAGCTCCACGGGCTGTGGGGCCACGCGAGCGGCTGCCAAAGAGCTTTCCAACGAGGCACGGCTTTCCCTCCTGGCTCTTCGGGCGTGGGAGCTGTGGCCAGAGCCGCGGCCCTACCAGAAAATGCTTCGGGGGCTGGCGCGGCGGCGCCAGGTGGGCGCCGGTGACGCCGAGGCTGACGGCCGCTGGAAACCCCGCAGCCCCACGGGCTGTGGGGCCACGCGAGCGGCTGCCAAAGAGCTTTCCATCAAGACACGGCTTTCCCTCCTGGCTCTTCGGGCGTGGGAGCTGTGGCCAGAGCCGTGGCCCTACCGGAAAATGCTTCGGGGGCTGGCGCGGCGGCGCCACGTAGGCTTCGGTGGCGCCGAGGCTGACGGCCGCCAGAAAGCCCGCAGCCCCACGGGCTGTGGGGCCACGCGAGCGGCTGCCAAAGAGCTTTCCAACGAGGCATGGCTTTCCCTCCTGGCTCTTCGGGCATGGGAGCTGTGTTCAGAGCCGCGGCCCTACCAGAAAATGCTTTGGGGGCTGGCGCGGCGGCGCCACGTGGGTGCCGGTGGCGCCGAGCCTGACGGCCGCCGCAAAGCCCACAGCCCCACGGGCTGTGGGGCCACGCGAGCGGCTGCCAAAGAGCTTTCCAACGAGGCACGGCTTTCCCTCCTGGCTCTTCGGGCGTGGGAGCTGTGGCCAGAGCCGCGGCCCTACCAGAAAATGCTTCGGGGGCTGGCGCGGCAGCGCCACGTAGGCGCCGGTGGCGCCGAGGCTGACGGCCGCTGGAAAGCCCGCAGCCCCACGGGCTGTGGGGCCACGCGAGCGGCTGCCAAAGAGCTTTCCAACGAGGCACGGCTTTCCCTCCTGGCTCTTCGGGCGTGGGAGCTGTGGCCAGAGCCGCGGCCCTACCGGAAAATGCTTCGCAGGCTGGCGCAGCAGCGCCACGTGGGTGCCGGTGGCGCCGAGGCTGACGGCCACCGTAAAGCCCGCAGCCCCACGGGCTGTGGGGCCACGCGAGCGGCTGCCAAAGAGCTTTCCAACGAGGCACGGCTTTCCCTCCTGGCTCTTCGGGCGTGGGAGCTGTGGCCAGAGCCGCGGCCCTACCAGAAAATACTTCGGGGGCTGGCGCAGCGGCGCCAGGTGGGCGCCGGTGGCGCCGAGGCTGACGGCCGCTGGAAAGCCCGCAGCCCCACGGGCTGTGGGGCCTCGCGAGCGGCTCCTAAAGAGCTTTCCAACGAGGCACGGCTTTCCCTCCTGGCTCTTCGGGCATGGGAGCTATCACCAGAGCCGCGGCCCTACTGGAAAATGCTTCGCAGGCTGGCGCGGCAGCGCCACGTGGGCGCTGGTGGCGCCGAGGCTGACGGCCACCGGAAAGCCCGCAGCCCCACAGGCTGTGGGGCCACGCGAGCGGCTGCCAAAGAGCTTTCCAACGATGCACGGCTTTCCCTCCTGGCTCTTCGGGCGTGGGAGCTGTGGCCAGAGACGCGGCCCTACCGGAAAATGCTTCGCAGGCTGGCGCGGCGGCGCCAGGTTGGCGCCGGTGGCGCCGAGGCTGACGGCTGCCGGAAAGCCCGCGGCCCCACAGGCTGTGGGGCCACGCGAGCGGCTGCCAAAGAGCTTTCCAACGAGGCACGGCTTTCCCTCCTGGCTCTTCGGGCATGGGAGCTGTGGCCAGAGCCGCGGCCCTACCGGAAAATGCTTCCCAGGCTGGCACGGCGGTGCCAGGTGGGCGCCGGTGGCGCTGAGACTGACGGCCGCCGGAAAGCCCGCAGCCCCTTGGGCTGTGGGGCCACGCGAGCAGCTGCCAAAGATCTTTCCAACAAGGCACGGCTTTCCCTCCTGGCTCTTCGGGCGTGGGAGCTGTGGCCAGAGCCGCGGCCCTACCGGAAAATGCTTCGCAGGCTGGCACGGCGGCGTCACGTAGGCTTCGGTGGCGCCGAGGCTGACGGCCGCCAGAAAGCCCGCAGCCCCACGGGCTGTGGGGCCACGCGAGCGGCTGCCAAAGAGCTTTCCAACGAGGCACGGCTTTCCCTCCTGGCTCTTCGGGCGTGGGAGCTGTGGCCAGAGCCGCGGCCCTACCGGAAAATGCTTCGGGGGCTTGCGCGGCGGCGCCAGGTGGGCGCCGGTGGCGCCGAGGCTGACGGCCGCTGGAAAGCCCGCAGCCCCACGGGCTGTGGGGCCACGCGAGCGGCTGCCAAAGAGCTTTCGAACGAGGCACGGCTTTCCCTCCTGGCTCTTCGGGCGTGGGAGTTGTGGCCAGAGTCGCGGCCCTACCAGAAAATGCTTCGGGGGCTGGCGCGGCGGCGCCAGGTGGGCGCCGGTGGCACCGAGGCTGACGGCCGCTGGAAAGCCCGCACCCCACGGGCTGTGGGGCCACGCGAGCGGCTGCTAAAAAGCTTTCCAACGAGGCACAGCTTTCCCTCCTGGCTCTTCCGGCATGGGAGCTGTGGCCAGAGCCGCGGCCCTACCAGAAAATGCTTCGGGGGCTGGCGCGGCGGCATCAGGTGGGCGCCGGTGGCGGTGAGGCTGACGGCCGCCGCAAAGCCCGCAGCCCCACGGGCTGTGGGGCCACGCGAGCGGCTGCCAAAGAGCTTTCCAATGAGGCACGGCTTTCCCTCCTGGCTCTTCGGGCATGGGAGCTGTGGCCAGAGCCGTGGCCCTACCAGAAAATGCTTCGGGGTCTGGCGCGGCGGCGCCAGGTGGGCGCCGGTGGCGCCGAGGATGACGGCCGCTGGAAAGCCCGCACCCCACGGGCTGTGGGGCCACGCGAGCGGCTGCTAAAGAGCTTTCGAACGAGGCACGGCTTTCCCTCCTGGCTCTTCGGGCGTGGGAGCTGTGGCCAGAGCCGCGGCCCTACCGGAAAATGCTTCGCAGGCTGGCGCGGTGGCGCCATGTAGACGCCGGTGGCACCGAGGCTGACAGCCGCCGCAAAGCCCGCAGCCCCACGGGCTGTGGGGCCACGCGAGCGGCTGCCAAAGAGCTTTCCAACGAGGCACGGCTTTTCCTCCTGGCTCTTCGGGCGTGGAAGCTGTGGCCAGAGCCGCGGCCCTACCGGAAAATGCTTCGCAGGCTGGCGCGGCGGCGTCACGTAGGCTTCGCTGGCGCCGAGGCTGACGGCCGCCGGAAAGCCCGCAGCCCCACGGGCTGTGGGGCCACGCGAGCGGCTGCCAAAGAGCTTTCCAACGAGGCACGGCTTTTCCTCCTGGCTCTTCGGGCGTGGGAGCTGTCGCAAGAGCCGCGGCCCTACCGGAAAATGCTTCGGGGGCTGGCGCGGCGGCGCCATATAAGCGCCGGTGGCACCGAGGCTGACGGCCGCTGGAAAGCCCGCAGCCCCACGGGCTGTGGGGCCACGCGAGCGGCTGCCAAAGAGCTTTCCAACGAGGCACGGCTTTCCCTCCTGGCTCTTCGGGCGTGGGAGCTGTGGGCAGAGTCGCGGCCCTACCGGAAAATGCTTCGGGGGCTGGCGCGGCGGCGCCATGTAAGCGCCGGTGGCACCGAGGCTGACGGCCGCTGGAAAGCCCGCAGCCCCACGGGCTGTGGGGCCACGCGAGCGGCTGCCAAAGAGCTTTCCAACGAGGCACGGCTTTCCCTCCTGGCTCTTCGGGCGTGGGAGCTGTGGCCAGAGCCGCGGCCCTACCGGAAAATGCTTCGGAGGCTGGCGCGGTGGCGCCATGTAAGCGCCGGTGGCACCGAGGCTGACGGCCGCTGGAAAGCCCGCAGCCCCACGGGCTGTGGGGCCACGCGAGCGGCTGCCAAAGAGCTTTCCAACGAGGCACGGCTTTCCCTCCTGGCTCTTCGGGCGTGGGAGCTGTGGCCAGAGCCGCGGCCCTACCGGAAAATGCTTCGGGGGCTGGCGCGGCGGCGCCAGGTGGGCGCCGGTGGCGCCGAGGCTGACGGCCGCCGGAAAGCCCGCGGCCCCACAGGCTGTGGGGCCACGCGAGCGGCTGCCAAAGAGCTTTCCAACGAGGCACAGCTTTCCCTCCTGGCTCTTCGGGCGTGGGAGCTGTGGCCAGAGCCGCGGCCCTACCGGAAAATGCTTCGGGGGCTGGCGCGGCAGCGCCACGTGGGCGCTGGTGGCGCCGAGGCTGACGGCCACCGGAAAGCCCGCAGCCCCATGGGCTGTGGGGCCACGCGAGCGGCTGCCAAAGAGCTTTCCAACGAGGCACGGCTTTCCCTCCTGGCTCTTCGGGCGTGGGAGCTGTGGCCAGAGCCGCGGCCCTACCAGAAAATGCTTCGCAGGCTGGCGCGGCGGCGCCAGGTGGGCGCCGGTGGCGCCGAGGCTGACGGCCGCCGGAAAGCCCGCGGCCCCACAGGCTGTGGAGCCACGCGAGCGGCTGCCAAAGAGCTTTCCAACGAGGCACGGCTTTCCCTCCTTGCTCTTCGGGCATGGGAGCTGTGGCCAGAGCCGCGGCCCTACCGGAAAATGCTTCCCAGGCTGGCACGGCGGTGCCAGGTGGGCGCCGGTGGCGCTGAGACTGACGGCCGCCGCAAAGCCCGCAGCCCCATGGGCTGTGGGGCCACGCGAGCAGCTGCCAAAGATCTTTCCAACAAGGCACGGCTTTCCCTCCTGGCTCTTCGGGCGTGGGAGCTGTGGCCAGAGCCGCGGCCCTACCGGAAAATGCTTCGCAGGCTGGCACGGCGGCGTCACGTAGGCTTCGGTGGCGCCGAGGCTGACGGCCGCTGCAAAGCCCGCAGCCCCACGGGCTGTGGGGCCACGCGAGCGGCTGCCAAAGAGCTTTCCAACGAGGCACGGCTTTTCCTCCTGGCTCTTCGGGCGTGGGAGCTGTGGCCAGAGCCGCGGCCCTACCGGAAAATGCTTCGCAGGCTGGCACGGCGGCGTCACGTAGGCGCCGGTGGCGTCGAGGCTGACGGCCGCCGCAAAGCCCGCAGCCCCACGGGCTGTGGGGCCACGCGAGCGGCTGCCAAAGAGCTTTCCAACAAGGCACGGCTTTTCCTCCTGGCTCGTCGGGCGTGGGAGCTGTGGCCAGAGCCGCGGCCCTACCGGAAAATGCTTCGCAGGCTGGCGCGGCGGCGCCAGGTGGGTGCCGGTGGCGCCGAGGATGACGGCCGACGGAAAGCCCGCAGCCCCACGGGCTGTGGGGCCACGCGAGCGGCTGCCAAAGAGCTTTCCAACGAGGCACGGCTTTCCCTCCTGGCTCTTCGGGCGTGGGAGCTGTGGCCAGAGCCGCGGCCCTACCAGAAAATGCTTCGGGGTCTGGCGCGGCGGCGCCAGGTGGGCGCCGGTGGCGCCGAGGCTGACGGCCGCTGGAAAGCCCGCAGCCCCACAGGCTGTGGGGCCACGCGAGCGGCTGCCAAAGATGTTTCCATCGAGACACGGCTTTCCCTCTTGGCTCTTCGGGCGTGGGAGCTGTGGCCAGAGCCGCGGCCCTACCGGAAAATGCTTCGCAGGCTACCGCGGCGGCGCCACGTAGGCGCCGGTGGCGCCGAGGCTGACGGCCGCCGCAAAGCCCGCAGCCCCACGGGCTGTGGGGCCACGCGAGCGGCTGCCAAAGAGCTTTCCAACGAGGCACGGCTTTCCCTCCTGGCTCTTCGGGCGTGGGAGCTGTGGCCAGAGCCGCGGCCCTACCGGAAAACGCTTCGTAGGCTGGCGCGGCGGCGCCAGGTGGGCGCCAGTGTCGCCGAGGCTGACGGCCGCCGGAAAGCCCGCAGCTCCACGGGCTGTGGGGCCACGCGAGCGGCTGCCAAAGAGCTTTCCAACGAGGCACGGCTTTCCCTCCTGGCTCTTCAGGCATGGGAGCTGTGGCCAGAGCCGCGGCCCTAGCGGAAAATGCTTCGGGGGCTGGCGCGGCGGCGCCACGTGGGCGCCGGTGGCGCCGAGGCTGACGGCCGCCGCAAAGCCCGCAGCCCCACGGGCTGTGGGGCCACGCGAGCGGCTGCCAAAGAGATTTCCAACGAGGCACGGCTTTCCCTCCTGGCTCTTCGAGCGTGGGAGCTGTGGCCAGAGCCGCGGCCCTACCGGAAAATGTTTCGGGGGCTGGCGCGGCAGCGCCACGTAGGCGCCGGTGGCGCCGAGGCTGACGGCCGCCGGAAAGCCCGCAGCCCCACGGGCTGTGGGGCCACGCGAGCGGCTGCCAAAGAGCTTTCCAACGAGGCACGGCTTTCCCTCCTGGCTCTTCGGGCGTGGGAGCTGTGGCCAGAGCCGCGGCCCTACCGGAAAATGCTTCGCAGGCTGGCGCAGCAGCGCCACGTGGGTGCCGGTGGCGCCGAGGATGACGGCCGACGGAAAGCCCGCAGCCCCACGGGCTGTGGGGCCACGCGAGCGGCTGCCAAAGAGCTTTCCAACGAGGCACGGCTTTCCCTCCTGGCTCTTCGGGCGTGGGAGCTGTGGCCAGAGCCGCGGCCCTACCAGAAAATACTTCGGGGGCTGGCGCAGCGGCGCCAGGTGGGCGCCGGTGGCGCCGAGGCTGACGGCCGCTGGAAAGCCCGCAGCCCCACGGGCTGTGGGGCCACGCGAGCGGCTGCTGAAGATGTTTCCATCGAGACACGTCTTTCCCTCCTGGCTCTTCGGGCGTGGGAGCTGTCGCCAGAGCCGCGGCCCTACCAGAAAATGCTTCGGTGGCTGGCGTGGCGGCGCCACGTGGGCGCCGGTGGCGCCGAGGCTGACGGCCGCCGCAAAGCCCGCAGCTGCACGGGCTGTGGGGCCACGCGAGCGGCTGCCAAAGAGCTTTCCAATGAGGCACGGCTTTCCCTCCTGGCTCTTCAGGCGTGGGAGCTATCGCCAGAGCCGCGGCCCTACCGGAAAATGCTTTTGGGGCTGTCGTGGCGGTGCCAGGTGGGCGCCGGTGGCGCCGAGGCTGACGGCCACCGGAAAGCCCGCAGCCCCACGGGCTGTGGGGCCACGCGAGCGGCTGCCAAAGAGCTTTCCAACGAGGCACGGCTTTCCCTCCTGGCTCTTCGGGCGTGGGAGCTGTGGCCAGAGCCGCGGCCCTACCGGAAAATGCTTCGGGGGCTGGCGCGACGGTGCCAGGTGGGCGCCGGTGGCGCCGAGGCTGACGGCCGCCGCAAAGCCCGCAGCCCCACGGGCTGTGGGGCCACGTGAGCGGCTGCCAAAGAGCTTTCCAATGAGGCACGGCTTTCCCTCCTAGCTCTTCCGTCGTGGAAGCTGTGGCCAGAGCCGCGGCCCTACCGGAAAATGCTTCGCAGGCTGGCGCGGCGGTGCCAGGTGGGCGCCGGTGGCGCCGAGGCTGACGGCCGCCGGAAAGCCCGCAGCCCCACGGTCTGTGGGGCCACGCCAGCGGCTGCCAAAGAGCTTTCCAACAAGGCACGGCTTTTCCTCCTGGCTCTTCGGGCGTGGGAGCTGTGGCCAGAGCCGCGGCCCTACCAGAAAATGCTTCGCAGGCTGGCGCGGCGGTGCCAGGTGGGCGCCGGTGTCGCCGAGGCTGACGGCCGCCGCAAAGCCCGCAGCCCCACGGGCTGTGGGGCCACACGAGCGGCTGACAAAGAGCTTTCCAACGAGGCACGGCTTTCCCTCCTGGCTCTTCGGGCGTGGGAGCTGTGGCCAGAGCCGCGGCCCTACCGGAAAATGCTTCGGGGGCTGGTGCGGCGGCGCCAGGTGGGCGCCTGTGGCGCCGAGGCTGACGGCCGCCGCAAAGCCCGCAGCCCCAAGGGCTTTGGGGCCACGTGAGCGGCTGCCAAAGAGCTTTCCAACGAGGCACGGCTTTCCCTCCTGGCTCTTCAGGCGTGGGAGCTGTGGCCAGAGCCGCGGCCCTACCGGAAAATGCTTCGCTGGCTGGCGCGGCGGCGCCAGGTGGGCGCCGATGGCACCGAGGCTGACGGCCGCCGCAAAGCCCGCAGCCCCATGGGCTGTGGGGCCACGCGAGCAGCTGCCAAAGATCTTTCCAACAAGGCACGGCTTTCCCTCCTGGCTCTTCGGGCGTGGGAGCTGTGGCCAGAGCCGCGGCCCTACCGGAAAATGCTTCGCAGGCTGGCACGGCGGCGTCACGTAGGCTTCGGTGGCGCCGAGGCTGACGGCCGCTGCAAAGCCCGCAGCCCCACGGGCTGTGGGGCCACGCGAGCGGCTGCCAAAGAGCTTTCCAACGAGGCACGGCTTTTCCTCCTGGCTCTTCGGGCGTGGGAGCTGTGGCCAGAGCCGCGGCCCTACCGGAAAATGCTTCGCAGGCTGGCACGGCGGCGTCACGTAGGCGCCGGTGGCGTCGAGGCTGACGGCCGCCGCAAAGCCCGCAGCCCCACGGGCTGTGGGGCCACGCGAGCGGCTGCCAAAGAGCTTTCCAACAAGGCACGGCTTTTCCTCCTGGCTCGTCGGGCGTGGGAGCTGTGGCCAGAGCCGCGGCCCTACCGGAAAATGCTTCGCAGGCTGGCGCGGCGGCGCCAGGTGGGTGCCGGTGGCGCCGAGGATGACGGCCGACGGAAAGCCCGCAGCCCCACGGGCTGTGGGGCCACGCGAGCGGCTGCCAAAGAGCTTTCCAACGAGGCACGGCTTTCCCTCCTGGCTCTTCGGGCGTGGGAGCTGTGGCCAGAGCCGCGGCCCTACCAGAAAATGCTTCGGGGTCTGGCGCGGCGGCGCCAGGTGGGCGCCGGTGGCGCCGAGGCTGACGGCCGCTGGAAAGCCCGCAGCCCCACAGGCTGTGGGGCCACGCGAGCGGCTGCCAAAGATGTTTCCATCGAGACACGGCTTTCCCTCTTGGCTCTTCGGGCGTGGGAGCTGTGGCCAGAGCCGCGGCCCTACCGGAAAATGCTTCGCAGGCTACCGCGGCGGCGCCACGTAGGCGCCGGTGGCGCCGAGGCTGACGGCCGCCGCAAAGCCCGCAGCCCCACGGGCTGTGGGGCCACGCGAGCGGCTGCCAAAGAGCTTTCCAACGAGGCACGGCTTTCCCTCCTGGCTCTTCGGGCGTGGGAGCTGTGGCCAGAGCCGCGGCCCTACCGGAAAACGCTTCGTAGGCTGGCGCGGCGGCGCCAGGTGGGCGCCAGTGTCGCCGAGGCTGACGGCCGCCGGAAAGCCCGCAGCTCCACGGGCTGTGGGGCCACGCGAGCGGCTGCCAAAGAGCTTTCCAACGAGGCACGGCTTTCCCTCCTGGCTCTTCAGGCATGGGAGCTGTGGCCAGAGCCGCGGCCCTAGCGGAAAATGCTTCGGGGGCTGGCGCGGCGGCGCCACGTGGGCGCCGGTGGCGCCGAGGCTGACGGCCGCCGCAAAGCCCGCAGCCCCACGGGCTGTGGGGCCACGCGAGCGGCTGCCAAAGAGATTTCCAACGAGGCACGGCTTTCCCTCCTGGCTCTTCGAGCGTGGGAGCTGTGGCCAGAGCCGCGGCCCTACCGGAAAATGTTTCGGGGGCTGGCGCGGCAGCGCCACGTAGGCGCCGGTGGCGCCGAGGCTGACGGCCGCCGGAAAGCCCGCAGCCCCACGGGCTGTGGGGCCACGCGAGCGGCTGCCAAAGAGCTTTCCAACGAGGCACGGCTTTCCCTCCTGGCTCTTCGGGCGTGGGAGCTGTGGCCAGAGCCGCGGCCCTACCGGAAAATGCTTCGCAGGCTGGCGCAGCAGCGCCACGTGGGTGCCGGTGGCGCCGAGGATGACGGCCGACGGAAAGCCCGCAGCCCCACGGGCTGTGGGGCCACGCGAGCGGCTGCCAAAGAGCTTTCCAACGAGGCACGGCTTTCCCTCCTGGCTCTTCGGGCGTGGGAGCTGTGGCCAGAGCCGCGGCCCTACCAGAAAATACTTCGGGGGCTGGCGCAGCGGCGCCAGGTGGGCGCCGGTGGCGCCGAGGCTGACGGCCGCTGGAAAGCCCGCAGCCCCACGGGCTGTGGGGCCACGCGAGCGGCTGCTGAAGATGTTTCCATCGAGACACGTCTTTCCCTCCTGGCTCTTCGGGCGTGGGAGCTGTCGCCAGAGCCGCGGCCCTACCAGAAAATGCTTCGGTGGCTGGCGTGGCGGCGCCACGTGGGCGCCGGTGGCGCCGAGGCTGACGGCCGCCGCAAAGCCCGCAGCTGCACGGGCTGTGGGGCCACGCGAGCGGCTGCCAAAGAGCTTTCCAATGAGGCACGGCTTTCCCTCCTGGCTCTTCAGGCGTGGGAGCTATCGCCAGAGCCGCGGCCCTACCGGAAAATGCTTTTGGGGCTGTCGTGGCGGTGCCAGGTGGGCGCCGGTGGCGCCGAGGCTGACGGCCACCGGAAAGCCCGCAGCCCCACGGGCTGTGGGGCCACGCGAGCGGCTGCCAAAGAGCTTTCCAACGAGGCACGGCTTTCCCTCCTGGCTCTTCGGGCGTGGGAGCTGTGGCCAGAGCCGCGGCCCTACCGGAAAATGCTTCGGGGGCTGGCGCGACGGTGCCAGGTGGGCGCCGGTGGCGCCGAGGCTGACGGCCGCCGCAAAGCCCGCAGCCCCACGGGCTGTGGGGCCACGCGAGCGGCTGCCAAAGAGCTTTCCAATGAGGCACGGCTTTCCCTCCTAGCTCTTCCGTCGTGGAAGCTGTGGCCAGAGCCGCGGCCCTACCGGAAAATGCTTCGCAGGCTGGCGCGGCGGTGCCAGGTGGGCGCCGGTGGCGCCGAGGCTGACGGCCGCCGGAAAGCCCGCAGCCCCACGGTCTGTGGGGCCACGCCAGCGGCTGCCAAAGAGCTTTCCAACAAGGCACGGCTTTTCCTCCTGGCTCTTCGGGCGTGGGAGCTGTGGCCAGAGCCGCGGCCCTACCAGAAAATGCTTCGCAGGCTGGCGCGGCGGTGCCAGGTGGGCGCCGGTGTCGCCGAGGCTGACGGCCGCCGCAAAGCCCGCAGCCCCACGGGCTGTGGGGCCACACGAGCGGCTGACAAAGAGCTTTCCAACGAGGCACGGCTTTCCCTCCTGGCTCTTCGGGCGTGGGAGCTGTGGCCAGAGCCGCGGCCCTACCGGAAAATGCTTCGGGGGCTGGTGCGGCGGCGCCAGGTGGGCGCCTGTGGCGCCGAGGCTGACGGCCGCCGCAAAGCCCGCAGCCCCAAGGGCTTTGGGGCCACGTGAGCGGCTGCCAAAGAGCTTTCCAACGAGGCACGGCTTTCCCTCCTGGCTCTTCAGGCGTGGGAGCTGTGGCCAGAGCCGCGGCCCTACCGGAAAATGCTTCGCTGGCTGGCGCGGCGGCGCCAGGTGGGCGCCGATGGCACCGAGGCTGACGGCCGCCGCAAAGCCCGCAGCCCCACGGGCTGTGGGACCACGCGAGCGGCTGCCAAAGAGCTTTCCAACAAGGCACGGCTTTCCCTCCTGGCTCTTCGGGCGTGGGAGCTGTGGCCAGAGACGCGGCCCTACCAGAAAATACTTCGCAGGCTGGTGCGGCAGCGCTACGTAGGCGCCGGTGGCGCCGAGGCTGACGGCCGCCGCAAAGCCCGCAGCCCCACGGGCTGTGGGGCCACGCGAGCGGCTGCCAAAGAGCTTTCCAAGGAGGCACGGCTTTCCCTCCTGGCTCTTCGGGCGTGGGAGCTGTGGCCAGAGCCGCGGCCCTACCGGAAAATGCTTCAGGGGCTAGCGTGGCAGCGTCAGGTGGGAGCCGGTGGAGCCGAGGCTGACGGCCGCCGGAAAGCCCGCAGCCCCACGGGCTGTGGGACCACATGAGCGGCTGCCAAAGAGCTTTCCAACGAGGCACGGCTTTTCCTCCTGGCTCTTCGGGCGTGGGAGCTGTGGCCAGAGCCGCGACCCTACCGGAAAATGCTTCGGGGGCTGGCGCGGCGGTGCCAGGTGGGCGCCGGTGGCGCCGAGACTGACGGCCGCCGCAAAGCCCGCAGCCCCACGGGCTGTGGGGCCACGCGAGCGGCTGCCAAAGAGCTTTCCAACGAGGCACGGCTTTCCCTCCTGGCTCTTCGGGCGTGGGAGCTGTGGCCAGAGCCGCGGCCCTACCAGAAAATACTTCGCAGGCTGGTGCGGCAGCGCTACGTAGGCGCCGGTGGCGCCGAGGCTGACGGCCGCCGCAAAGCCCGCAGCCCCACGGGCTGTGGGGCCACGTGAGCGGCTGCCAAAGAGCTTTCCAACGAGGCACGGCTTTCCCTCCTGGCTCTTCGGGCATGGGAGCTGTGGCCAGAGCCGCGGCCCTACCGGAAAATGCTTCGCAGGTTGGTGCGGCAGCCCTATGTAGGCGCCGGTGGCGCCGAGGCTGACGGCCGCCGTAAAGCCCGCAGCCCCACGGGCTGTGGGGCCACGCGAGTGGCTGCCAAAGAGCTTTCCAACGAGGCACAGCTTTCCCTCCTGGCTCTTCGGGCGTGGGAGCTGTCGCCAGAGCCACGGCCCTACCGGAAAATGCTTCGGGGGCTGGTGCGGCGGCGCCAGGTGGGCGCCGGTGGCGCCGAGGATGACGGCCGCCGTAAAGCCCGCAGCTCCACGGGCTGTGGGGCCACGTGAGCGGCTGCCAAAGAGCTTTCCAACGAGGCACGGCTTTCCCTCCTGGCTCTTCGGGCGTGGGAGCTGTGGCCAGAGCCGCGGCCCTACCGGAAAATGCTTCCCAGGCTGGCACGGCGGTGCCAGGTGGGCGCCGGTGGCGCTGAGACTGACGGCCGCCGCAAAGCCCGCAGCCCCAAGGGCTTTGGGGCCACGTGAGCGGCTGCCAAAGAGCTTTCCAACGAGGCACGGCTTTCCCTCCTGGCTCTTCAGGCGTGGGAGCTGTGGCCAGAGCCGCGGCCCTACCGGAAAATGCTTCGCTGGCTGGCGCGGCGGCGCCAGGTGGGCGCCGATGGCACCGAGGCTGACGGCCGCCGCAAAGCCCGCAGCCCCACGGGCTGTGGGACCACGCGAGCGGCTGCCAAAGAGCTTTCCAACAAGGCACGGCTTTCCCTCCTGGCTCTTCGGGCGTGGGAGCTGTGGCCAGAGACGCGGCCCTACCAGAAAATACTTCGCAGGCTGGTGCGGCAGCGCTACGTAGGCGCCGGTGGCGCCGAGGCTGACGGCCGCCGCAAAGCCCGCAGCCCCACGGGCTGTGGGGCCACGCGAGCGGCTGCCAAAGAGCTTTCCAAGGAGGCACGGCTTTCCCTCCTGGCTCTTCGGGCGTGGGAGCTGTGGCCAGAGCCGCGGCCCTACCGGAAAATGCTTCAGGGGCTAGCGTGGCAGCGTCAGGTGGGAGCCGGTGGAGCCGAGGCTGACGGCCGCCGGAAAGCCCGCAGCCCCACGGGCTGTGGGACCACATGAGCGGCTGCCAAAGAGCTTTCCAACGAGGCACGGCTTTTCCTCCTGGCTCTTCGGGCGTGGGAGCTGTGGCCAGAGCCGCGACCCTACCGGAAAATGCTTCGGGGGCTGGCGCGGCGGTGCCAGGTGGGCGCCGGTGGCGCCGAGACTGACGGCCGCCGCAAAGCCCGCAGCCCCACGGGCTGTGGGGCCACGCGAGCGGCTGCCAAAGAGCTTTCCAACGAGGCACGGCTTTCCCTCCTGGCTCTTCGGGCGTGGGAGCTGTGGCCAGAGCCGCGGCCCTACCAGAAAATACTTCGCAGGCTGGTGCGGCAGCGCTACGTAGGCGCCGGTGGCGCCGAGGCTGACGGCCGCCGCAAAGCCCGCAGCCCCACGGGCTGTGGGGCCACGTGAGCGGCTGCCAAAGAGCTTTCCAACGAGGCACGGCTTTCCCTCCTGGCTCTTCGGGCATGGGAGCTGTGGCCAGAGCCGCGGCCCTACCGGAAAATGCTTCGCAGGTTGGTGCGGCAGCCCTATGTAGGCGCCGGTGGCGCCGAGGCTGACGGCCGCCGTAAAGCCCGCAGCCCCACGGGCTGTGGGGCCACGCGAGTGGCTGCCAAAGAGCTTTCCAACGAGGCACAGCTTTCCCTCCTGGCTCTTCGGGCGTGGGAGCTGTCGCCAGAGCCACGGCCCTACCGGAAAATGCTTCGGGGGCTGGTGCGGCGGCGCCAGGTGGGCGCCGGTGGCGCCGAGGATGACGGCCGCCGTAAAGCCCGCAGCTCCACGGGCTGTGGGGCCACGTGAGCGGCTGCCAAAGAGCTTTCCAACGAGGCACGGCTTTCCCTCCTGGCTCTTCGGGCGTGGGAGCTGTGGCCAGAGCCGCGGCCCTACCGGAAAATGCTTCCCAGGCTGGCACGGCGGTGCCAGGTGGGCGCCGGTGGCGCTGAGACTGACGGCCGCCGCAAAGCCCGCAGCCCCATGGGCTGTGGGGCCACGCGAGCAGCTGCCAAAGATCTTTCCAACAAGGCACGGCTTTCCCTCCTGGCTCTTCGGGCGTGGGAGCTGTGGCCAGAGCCGCGGCCCTACCGGAAAATGCTTCGCAGGCTGGCACGGCGGCGTCACGTAGGCTTCCGTGGCGCCGAGGCTGACGGCCGCTGCAAAGCCCGCAGCCCCACGGGCTGTGGGGCCACGCGAGCGGCTGCCAAAGAGCTTTCCAACGAGGCACGGCTTTTCCTCCTGGCTCTTCGGGCGTGGGAGCTGTGGCCAGAGCCGCGGCCCTACCGGAAAATGCTTCGCAGGCTGGCACGGCGGCGTCACGTAGGCGCCGGTGGCGTCGAGGCTGACGGCCGCCGCAAAGCCCGCAGCCCCACGGGCTGTGGGGCCACGCGAGCGGCTGCCAAAGAGCTTTCCAACAAGGCACGGCTTTTCCTCCTGGCTCGTCGGGCGTGGGAGCTGTGGCCAGAGCCGCGGCCCTACCGGAAAATGCTTCGCAGGCTGGCGCGGCGGCGCCAGGTGGGTGCCGGTGGCGCCGAGGATGACGGCCGACGGAAAGCCCGCAGCCCCACGGGCTGTGGGGCCACGCGAGCGGCTGCCAAAGAGCTTTCCAACGAGGCACGGCTTTCCCTCCTGGCTCTTCGGGCGTGGGAGCTGTGGCCAGAGCCGCGGCCCTACCAGAAAATGCTTCGGGGTCTGGCGCGGCGGCGCCAGGTGGGCGCCGGTGGCGCCGAGGCTGACGGCCGCTGGAAAGCCCGCAGCCCCACAGGCTGTGGGGCCACGCGAGCGGCTGCCAAAGATGTTTCCATCGAGACACGGCTTTCCCTCTTGGCTCTTCGGGCGTGGGAGCTGTGGCCAGAGCCGCGGCCCTACCGGAAAATGCTTCGCAGGCTACCGCGGCGGCGCCACGTAGGCGCCGGTGGCGCCGAGGCTGACGGCCGCCGCAAAGCCCGCAGCCCCACGGGCTGTGGGGCCACGCGAGCGGCTGCCAAAGAGCTTTCCAACGAGGCACGGCTTTCCCTCCTGGCTCTTCGGGCGTGGGAGCTGTGGCCAGAGCCACGGCCCTACCGGAAAACGCTTCGTAGGCTGGCGCGGCGGCGCCAGGTGGGCGCCAGTGTCGCCGAGGCTGACGGCCGCCGGAAAGCCCGCAGCTCCACGGGCTGTGGGGCCACGCGAGCGGCTGCCAAAGAGCTTTCCAACGAGGCACGGCTTTCCCTCCTGGCTCTTCAGGCATGGGAGCTGTGGCCAGAGCCGCGGCCCTAGCGGAAAATGCTTCGGGGGCTGGCGCGGCGGCGCCACGTGGGCGCCGGTGGCGCCGAGGCTGACGGCCGCCGCAAAGCCCGCAGCCCCACGGGCTGTGGGGCCACGCGAGCGGCTGCCAAAGAGATTTCCAACGAGGCACGGCTTTCCCTCCTGGCTCTTCAAGCGTGGGAGCTGTGGCCAGAGCCGCGGCCCTACCGGAAAATGTTTCGGGGGCTGGCGCGGCAGCGCCACGTAGGCGCCGGTGGCGCCGAGGCTGACGGCCGCCGGAAAGCCCGCAACCCCACGGGCTGTGGGGCCACGCGAGCGGCTGCCAAAGAGCTTTCCAACGAGGCACGGCTTTCCCTCCTGGCTCTTCGGGCGTGGGAGCTGTGGCCAGAGCCGCGGCCCTACCGGAAAATGCTTCGCAGGCTGGCGCAGCAGCGCCACGTGGGTGCCGGTGGCGCCGAGGATGACGGCCGACGGAAAGCCCGCAGCCCCACGGGCTGTGGGGCCACGCGAGCGGCTGCCAAAGAGCTTTCCAACGAGGCACGGCTTTCCCTCCTGGCTCTTCGGGCGTGGGAGCTGTGGCCAGAGCCGCGGCCCTACCAGAAAATACTTCGGGGGCTGGCGCAGCGGCGCCAGGTGGGCGCCGGTGGCGCCGAGGCTGACGGCCGCTGGAAAGCCCGCAGCCCCACGGGCTGTGGGGCCACGCGAGCGGCTGCTGAAGATGTTTCCATCGAGACACGTCTTTCCCTCCTGGCTCTTCGGGCGTGGGAGCTGTCGCCAGAGCCGCGGCCCTACCAGAAAATGCTTCGGTGGCTGGCGTGGCGGCGCCACGTGGGCGCCGGTGGCGCCGAGGCTGACGGCCGCCGCAAAGCCCGCAGCTGCACGGGCTGTGGGGCCACGCGAGCGGCTGCCAAAGAGCTTTCCAATGAGGCACGGCTTTCCCTCCTGGCTCTTCAGGCGTGGGAGCTATCGCCAGAGCCGCGGCCCTACCGGAAAATGCTTTTGGGGCTGTCGTGGCGGTGCCAGGTGGGCGCCGGTGGCGCCGAGGCTGACGGCCACCGGAAAGCCCGCAGCCCCACGGGCTGTGGGGCCACGCGAGCGGCTGCCAAAGAGCTTTCCAACGAGGCACGGCTTTCCCTCCTGGCTCTTCGGGCGTGGGAGCTGTGGCCAGAGCCGCGGCCCTACCGGAAAATGCTTCGGGGGCTGGCGCGACGGTGCCAGGTGGGCGCCGGTGGCGCCGAGGCTGACGGCCGCCGCAAAGCCCGCAGCCCCACGGGCTGTGGGGCCACGCGAGCGGCTGCCAAAGAGCTTTCCAATGAGGCACGGCTTTCCCTCCTAGCTCTTCCGTCGTGGAAGCTGTGGCCAGAGCCGCGGCCCTACCGGAAAATGCTTCGCAGGCTGGCGCGGCGGTGCCAGGTGGGTGCCGGTGGCGCCGAGGCTGACGGCCGCCGGAAAGCCCGCAGCCCCACGGTCTGTGGGGCCACGCCAGCGGCTGCCAAAGAGCTTTCCAACAAGGCACGGCTTTTCCTCCTGGCTCTTCGGGCGTGGGAGCTGTGGCCAGAGCCGCGGCCCTACCAGAAAATGCTTCGCAGGCTGGCGCGGCGGTGCCAGGTGGGCGCCGGTGTCGCCGAGGCTGACGGCCGCCGCAAAGCCCGCAGCCCCACGGGCTGTGGGGCCACACGAGCGGCTGACAAAGAGCTTTCCAACGAGGCACGGCTTTCCCTCCTGGCTCTTCGGGCGTGGGAGCTGTGGCCAGAGCCGCGGCCCTACCGGAAAATGCTTCGGGGGCTGGTGCGGCGGCGCCAGGTGGGCGCCTGTGGCGCCGAGGCTGACGGCCGCCGCAAAGCCCGCAGCCCCAAGGGCTTTGGGGCCACGTGAGCGGCTGCCAAAGAGCTTTCCAACGAGGCACGGCTTTCCCTCCTGGCTCTTCAGGCGTGGGAGCTGTGGCCAGAGCCGCGGCCCTACCGGAAAATGCTTCGCTGGCTGGCGCGGCGGCGCCAGGTGGGCGCCGATGGCACCGAGGCTGACGGCCGCCGCAAAGCCCGCAGCCCCACGGGCTGTGGGACCACGCGAGCGGCTGCCAAAGAGCTTTCCAACAAGGCACGGCTTTCCCTCCTGGCTCTTCGGGCGTGGGAGCTGTGGCCAGAGACGCGGCCCTACCAGAAAATACTTCGCAGGCTGGTGCGGCAGCGCTACGTAGGCGCCGGTGGCGCCGAGGCTGACGGCCGCCGCAAAGCCCGCAGCCCCACGGGCTGTGGGGCCACGCGAGCGGCTGCCAAAGAGCTTTCCAAGGAGGCACGGCTTTCCCTCCTGGCTCTTCGGGCGTGGGAGCTGTGGCCAGAGCCGCGGCCCTACCGGAAAATGCTTCAGGGGCTAGCGTGGCAGCGTCAGGTGGGAGCCGGTGGAGCCGAGGCTGACGGCCGCCGGAAAGCCCGCAGCCCCACGGGCTGTGGGACCACATGAGCGGCTGCCAAAGAGCTTTCCAACGAGGCACGGCTTTTCCTCCTGGCTCTTCGGGCGTGGGAGCTGTGGCCAGAGCCGCGACCCTACCGGAAAATGCTTCGGGGGCTGGCGCGGCGGTGCCAGGTGGGCGCCGGTGGCGCCGAGACTGACGGCCGCCGCAAAGCCCGCAGCCCCACGGGCTGTGGGGCCACGCGAGCGGCTGCCAAAGAGCTTTCCAACGAGGCACGGCTTTCCCTCCTGGCTCTTCGGGCGTGGGAGCTGTGGCCAGAGCCGCGGCCCTACCAGAAAATACTTCGCAGGCTGGTGCGGCAGCGCTACGTAGGCGCCGGTGGCGCCGAGGCTGACGGCCGCCGCAAAGCCCGCAGCCCCACGGGCTGTGGGGCCACGTGAGCGGCTGCCAAAGAGATTTCCAACGAGGCACGGCTTTCCCTCCTGGCTCTTCGGGCGTGGGAGCTGTGGCCAGAGCCGCGGCCCTACCGGAAAATGCTTCGCAGGTTGGTGCGGCAGCCCTATGTAGGCGCCGGTGGCGCCGAGGCTGACGGCCGCCGTAAAGCCCGCAGCCCCACGGGCTGTGGGGCCACGCGAGTGGCTGCCAAAGAGCTTTCCAACGAGGCACAGCTTTCCCTCCTGGCTCTTCGGGCGTGGGAGCTGTGGCCAGAGCCACAGCCCTACCGGAAAATGCTTCGGGGGCTGGTGCGGCGGCGCCAGGTGGGCGCCGGTGGCGCCGAGGATGACGGCCGCCGTAAAGCCCGCAGCTCCACGGGCTGTGGGGCCACGTGAGCGGCTGCCAAAGAGCTTTCCAACGAGGCACGGCTTTCCCTCCTGGCTCTTCGGGCGTGGGAGCTGTGGCCAGAGCCGCGGCCCTACCGGAAAATGCTTCCCAGGCTGGCACGGCGGTGCCAGGTGGGCGCCGGTGGCGCTGAGACTGACGGCCGCCGCAAAGCCCGCAGCCCCATGGGCTGTGGGGCCACGCGAGCAGCTGCCAAAGATCTTTCCAACAAGGCACGGCTTTCCCTCCTGGCTCTTCGGGCGTGGGAGCTGTGGCCAGAGCCGCGGCCCTACCGGAAAATGCTTCGCAGGCTGGCACGGCGGCGTCACGTAGGCTTCGGTGGCGCCGAGGCTGACGGCCGCTGCAAAGCCCGCAGCCCCACGGGCTGTGGGGCCACGCGAGCGGCTGCCAAAGAGCTTTCCAACGAGGCACGGCTTTTCCTCCTGGCTCTTCGGGCGTGGGAGCTGTGGCCAGAGCCGCGGCCCTACCGGAAAATGCTTCGCAAGCTGGTGCGGCAACGCTACGTAGGCGCCGGTGGCGCCGAGGCTGACGGCCGCCGGAAAGCCCGCAGCCCCATGGGCTGTGGGGCCACGCGAGCGGCTGCCAAAGAGCTTTCCAACGAGGCACGGCTTTCCCTCCTGGCTCTTCGGGCGTGGGAGCTGTGGCCAGAGCCGCGGCCCTACCAGAAAATGCTTCAGGGGCTAGCGCGGCGGCGCCAGGTGGGCGCCGGTGGCGCCGAGGCTGACGGCCGCCGCAAAGCCCGCAGCCCCACGGGCTGTGGGGCCACGCGAGCGGCTGCCAAAGAGCTTTCCAACGACGCACGGCTTTTCCTCCTGGCTCTTCGGGCGTGGGAGCTGTGGCCAGAGCCGCGACCCTACCGGAAAATGCTTTGGGGTCTGGCGCGTCGGCGCCAGGTGGGCGCCGGTGGCGCCGCGGCTGACAGCCGCCGCAAAGCCCGCAGCCCCACGGGCTGTGGGGCCACGCGAGCGAATGCCAAAGAGCTTTCCAACGAGGCACGGCTTTCCCTCCTGGCTCTTCGGGCGTGGGAGCTGTGGCCAGAGCCGCGGCCCTACCGGAAAATGCTTCGCCGGCTGGCGCCGCGGCGCCAGGTGGGCACCGGTGGCGCCGAGGCTGATGGCCGCCGCAAAACCCGCAGCCCCACGGGCTGTGGGGCCACGCCAGCGGCTGCCAAAGACCTTTCCAAGGAGGCACGGCTTTTCCTCCTGGCTCTTCGGGCGTGGGAGCTGTGGCCAGAGCCGCGGCCCTACCGGATAATGCTTCAGGGGCTGGCGCGGCGGCACCACGTAGGCGCCGGTGGCGCCGAGGATGACGGCCGCCGGAAAGCCCGCAGCCCCACGGGCTGTGGGGCCACGTGAGCGGCTGCCAAAGAGCTTTCCAACGAGGCACGGCTTTCCCTCCTGGCTCTTCGGGCATGGGAGCTGTGGCCAGAGCCGCGGCCCTACTGGAAAATGCTTCGCAGGCTGGCGCTGCGGCGCCACGTGTGCGCCGTGGCGCCGAGGCTGACGGCCGCCGCAAAGCCCGCAGCCCCACGGGCTGTGGGGCCACGCGAGCGAATGCCAAAGAGCTTTCCAACGAGGCACGGCTTTCCCTCCTGGCTCTTCGGGCGTGGGAGCTGTGGCCAGAGCCGCGGCCCTAACGGAAAATGCTTCGCAGGCTGGCGCGGCGTCGCCAGGTGGGCACCGGTGGCGCCGAGGCTGACGGCCTCCGCAAAACCCGCCGCCCCACGGGCTGTGGGGCCACACGAGCGGCTGCCAAAGAGCTTTCCAAGGAGGCACGGCTTTTCCTCCTGGCTCTTCGGGCGTGGGAGCTGTGGCCAGAGCCGCGGCCCTACTGGAAAATGCTTCGCAGGCTGGCGCGGCGGCGACAGGTGGGCGCCGGTGGCGCCGAGGCTGACGGCTGCCGCAAAGCCCGCAGCCCCATGGGCTGTGGGACCACGCGAGCGGGTGCCAAAGAGCTTTCCAACGAGGCATGGCTTTCCCTCCTGGCTCTTCGGGCGTGCGAGCTGTGGCCAGAGCCGCGTACCTACCGGAAAATGGATTCGCAGGCTGGCACGGCGGTGCCACGTGGGCGCCGGTGGCGCCGAGGCTGACGGCCGCCGCAAAGCCCGCAGCCCCACGGGCTGTGGGGCCACGCGAGCGGCTGCCAAAGAGCTTTCCAACGAGGCACGGCTTTCCCTCCTGGCTCTTCGGGCGTGGGAGCTGTGGCCAGAGCCGCGGCCCTACCAGAAAATGCTTCGCAAGCTGGTGCGGCAGCGCTACGTAGGCGCCGGTGGCGCCGAGGCTGACGGCCGCCGGAAAGCCCGCAGCCCCATGGGCTGTGGGGCCACGCGAGCGGCTGCCAAAGAGCTTTCCAACGAGGCACGGCTTTCCCTCCTGGCTCTTCGGGCGTGGGAGCTGTGGCCAGAGCCACGGCCCTACCGGAAAATGCTTCAGGGGCTAGCGCGGCGGCGCCAGGTGGGCGCCGGTGGCGCCGAGGCTGACGGCCGCCGCAAATCCCGCAGCCCCACGGGCTGTGGGGCCACGCGAGCGGCTGCCAAAGAGCTTTCCAACGAGGCACGGCTTTTCCTCCTGGCTCTTCGGGCGTGGGAGCTGTGGCCAGAGCCGCGACCCTACCGGAAAATGCTTTGGGGGCTGGCGCGTCGGCGCCAGGTGGGCGCCGGTGGCGCCGAGGCTGACGGCCGCCGCAAAGCCCGCAGCCCCACAGGCTGTGGGGCCACGCGAGCGGCTGCCAAAGAGCTTTCCAACGAGGCACGGCTTTTCCTCCTGGCTCTTCGGGCGTGGGAGCTGTGGCCAGAGCCGCGACCCTACCGGAAAATGCTTTGGGGGCTGGCGCGTCGGCGCCAGGTGGGCGCCGGTGGCGCCGAGGCTGACGGCCGCCGCAAAGCCCGCAGCCCCACGGGCTGTGGGGCCACGCGAGCGGCTGCCAAAGAGCTTTCCAACGAGGCACGGCTTTCCCTCCTGGCTCTTCGGGCGTGGGAGCTGTGGCCAGAGCCGCGGCCCTACCGGAAAATGCTTCGCCGGCTGGCGCCGCGGCGCCAGGTGGGCACCGGTGGCGCCGAGGCTGATGGCCGCCGCAAAACCCGCAGCCCCACGGGCTGTGGGGCCACGCGAGCGGCTGCCAAAGAGCTTTCCAACGAGGCACGGCTTTCCCTCCTGGCTCTTCGGGCGTGGGAGCTGTGGCCAGAGCCGCGGCCCTACCGGATAATGCTTCAGGGGCTGGCGCGGCGGCACCACGTAGGCGCCGGTGGCGCCGAGGATGACGGCCGCCGGAAAGCCCGCAGCCCCACGGGCTGTGGGGCCACGTGAGCGGCTGCCAAAGAGCTTTCCAACGAGGCACGGCTTTCCCTCCTGGCTCTTCGGGCGTGGGAGGTGTGGCCAGAGCCGCGGCCCTACTGGAAAATGCTTCGCAGGCTGGCGCTGCGGCGCCACGTGTGCGCCGGTGGCGCCGAGGCTGACGGCCTCCGCAAAACCCGCAGCCCCATGGGCTGTGGGACCACGCGAGCGGGTGCCAAAGAGCTTTCCAACGAGGCATGGCTTTCCCTCCTGGCTCTTCGGGCGTGCGAGCTGTGGCCAGAGCCGCGTACCTACCGGAAAATGGATTCGCAGGCTGGCACGGCGGTGCCACGTGGGCGCCGGTGGCGCCGAGGCTGACGGCCGCCGGAAAGCCCGCAGCCCCACGGGCTGTGGGACCACGCGAGCGGCTGCCAAAGAGCTTTCCAACGAGGCACGGCTTTCCCTCCTGGCTCTTTGGGCGTGGGAGCTGTGGCCAGAGCCGCGGCCCTACCGGAAAATGCTTCAGGGGCTAGCGCGGCGGCGCCAGGTGGGCGCCGGTGGCGCCGAGGCTGACGGCCGCCGCAAATCCCGCAGCCCCACGGGCTGTGGGGCCACGCGAGCGGCTGCCAAAGAGCTTTCCAACGAGGCACGGCTTTTCCTCCTGGCTCTTCGGGCGTGGGAGCTGTGGCCAGAGCCGCGACCCTACCGGAAAATGCTTTGGGGGCTGGCGCGTCGGCGCCAGGTGGGCGCCGGTGGCGCCGAGGCTGACGGCCGCCGCAAAGCCCGCAGCCCCACGGGCTGTGGGGCCACGCGAGCAGCTGCCAAAGAGCTTTCCAACGAGGCACGGCTTTTCCTCCTGGCTCTTCGGGCGTGGGAGCTGTGGCCAGAGCCGCGACCCTACCGGAAAATGCTTTGGGGGCTGGCGCGTCGGCGCCAGGTGGGCGCCGGTGGCGCCGAGGCTGACGGCCGCCGCAAAGCCCGCAGCCCCACGGGCTGTGGGGCCACGCGAGCGGCTGCCAAAGAGCTTTCCAACGAGGCACGGCTTTCCCTCCTGGCTCTTCGGGCGTGGGAGCTGTGGCCAGAGCCGCGGCCCTACCGGAAAATGCTTCGCCGGCTGGCGCCGCGGCGCCAGGTGGGCACCGGTGGCGCCGAGGCTGATGGCCGCCGCAAAACCCGCAGCCCCACGGGCTGTGGGGCCACGCCAGCGGCTGCCAAAGACCTTTCCAAGGAGGCACGGCTTTTCCTCCTGGCTCTTCGGGCGTGGGAGCTGTGGCCAGAGCCGCGGCCCTACCGGATAATGCTTCAGGGGCTGGCGCGGCGGCACCACGTAGGCGCCGGTGGCGCCGAGGATGACGGCCGCCGGAAAGCCCGCAGCCCCACGGGCTGTGGGGCCACGTGAGCGGCTGCCAAAGAGCTTTCCAACGAGGCACGGCTTTCCCTCCTGGCTCTTCGGGCGTGGGAGGTGTGGCCAGAGCCGCGGCCCTACTGGAAAATGCTTCGCAGGCTGGCGCGGCGGCGACAGGTGGGCGCCGGTGGCGCCGAGGCTGACAGCTGCCGCAAAGCCCGCAGCCCCATGGGCTGTGGGACCACGCGAGCGGCTGCCAAAGAGCTTTCCAACGAGGCACGGCTTTCCCTCCTGGCTCTTCGGGCGTGCGAGCTGTGGCCAGAGCCGCGTACGTACCGGAAAATGGATTCGCAGGCTGGCACGGCGGTGCCACGTGGGCGCCGGTGGCGCCGAGGCTGACGGCCGCCGGAAAGCCCGCAGCCCTACGGGCTGTGGGGCCACGCGAGCGTCTGCCAAAGAGCTTTCCAACGAGGCACGGCTTTCCCTCCTGGCTCTTCGGGCGTGGGAGCTGTCGCCAGAGCCGCGGCCCTACCGGAAAATGCTTCGCAGGCTGGTGCGGCGGCGTTACGTAGGCGCCGGTGGCGCCGAGGCTGACGGCCGCCGCAAAGCCCGCAGCCCCACGGGCTGTGGGGCCACGCGAGCGGCTGCCAAAGAGCTTTCCAACGAGGCACGGCTTTCCCTCCTGGCTCTTCGGGCGTGGGAGCTGTGGCCAGAGCCGCAGACCTACTGGAAAATGCTTCGCAGGCTGGCGCTGCGGCGCCACGTGTGCGCCGGTGGCGCCGAGGCTGACGGCCGCCGCAAAGCCCGCAGCCCCACGGGCTGTGGGGCCACGCGAGCGGCTGCCAAAGAGCTTTCCAACGAGGCACGGCTTTCCCTCCTGGCTCTTCGGGCGTGGGAGCTGTGGCCAGAGCCGCGGCCCTACCAGAAAATACTTCGCAGGCTGGTGCGGCAGCGCTACGTAGGCGCCGGTGGCGCCGAGGCTGACGGCCGCCGCAAAGCCCGCAGCCCCACGGGCTGTGGGGCCACGTGAGCGGCTGCCAAAGAGCTTTCCAACGAGGCACGGCTTTCCCTCCTGGCTCTTCGGGCGTGGGAGCTGTGGCCAGAGACGCGGCCCTACCGGAAAATGCTTCAGGGGCTAGCGCGGCGGCGCCAGGTGGACGCCGGTGGCGCCGAGGCTGACGGCCGCCGGAAAGCCCGCAGCCCCACGGGCTGTGGGGCCACGCGAGCGGCTGCCAAAGAGCTTTCCAACGAGGCACGGCTTTTCCTCCTGGCTCTTCGGGCATGGGAGCTGTGGCCAGAGCCGCGACCCTACCGGAAAATGCTTCGGGGGCTGGCGCGGCGGTGCCAGGTGGGCGCCGGTGGCGCCGAGGCTGACGGCCGCCGCAAAGCCCGCAGCCCCATGGGCAGTGGGACCACGCGAGCGGCTGCCAAAGAGCTTTCCAACGAGGCACGGCTTTCCCTCCTGGCTCTTCGGGCGTGGGAGCTGTGGCCAGAGCCGCGGCCCTACCAGAAAATACTTCGCAGGCTGGCGCGGCGGCGCCACGTGGGCGCCGGTGGCGCCGAGGCTGACGGCCGCCGGAAAGCCCGCAGCCCCATGGGCTGTGGGGCCATGCGAGCGGCTGCCAAAGAGCTTTCCAACGAGGCACGGCTTTCCCTCCTGGCTCTTCGGGCGTGGGAGCTGTGGCCAGAGACGCGGCCCTACCGGAAAATGCTTCGCAGGCTGGCGCGACGGCGCAAGGTGGGCGCCGGTGGCGCCGAGGCTGACGGCCGCCGCAAAGCCCGCAGCCCCACGGGCTGTGGGGCCACACGAGCGGCTGCCAAAGAGCTTTCCAACGAGGCACGGCTTTCCCTCCTGGCTCTTCGGGCGTGGGAGCTGTGGCCAGAGCCTCGGCCCTAGTGGAAAATCCTTCAGGGGCTGGGGCAGCGGCGACACGTAGGCGCCGGTGGTGCCGAGGCTGACGGCCGCCACAAAGCCCGCAGCCCACAGCCTGTGGGGCCACGCGAGCGGCTGCCAAAGAGCTTTCCAACGAGGCACGGCTTTCCCTCCTGGCTCTTCGGGCGTGGGAGCTGTGGCCAGAGCCGCGGCCCTACCAGAAAATGCTTCGCAAGCTGGTGCGGCAGCGCTACGTAGGCGTCGGTGTCGCCGAGGCTGACGGCCGCCGGAAAGCCCGCAGCCCCATGGGCTGTGGGGCCACGCGAGCGGCTGCCAAAGAGCTTTCCAACGAGGCACGGCTTTCCCTCCTGGCTCTTCGGGCGTGGGAGCTGTGGCCAGAGCCGCGGCCCTACCGGAAAATGCTTCAGGGGTTAGCGCGGCGGCGCCAGGTGGGCACCGGTGGCGCCGAGGCTGACGGCCGCCGCAAAACCCGCAGCCCCACGGGCTATGGGGCCACACGAGCGGCTGCCAAAGAGCTTTCCAACGAGGCACGGCTTTTCCTCCTGGCTCTTCGGGCGTGGGAGCTTTGGCCAGAGCCGCGGCCCTACCGGATAATGCTTCAGGGGCTGGCGCGGCGGCACCACGTAGGCGCCGGTGGCGCCGAGGATGACGGCCGCCGGAAAGCCCGCAGCCCCACGGGCTGTGGGGCCACGTGAGCGGCTGCCAAAGAGCTTTCCAACGAGGCACGGCTTTCCCTCCTGGCTCTTCGGGCGTGGGAGCTGTGGCCAGAGCCGCGGCCCTACTAGAAAATGCTTCGCAGGCTGGCGCTGCGGCGCCACGTGTGCGCCGGTGGCGCCGAGGCTCACGGCCGCCGCAAAGCCCTCAGCCCCACGGGCTGTGGGGCCACGCGAGCGGCTGCCAAAGAGCTTTCCAACGAGGCACGTCTTTTCCTCCTGGCTCTTCGGGCGTGGGAGCTGTGGCCAGAGACGCGGACCTACCGGAAAATGCTTCGCAGGCTGGCGCGGCGGCGCCAGGTGGGCGCCGGTGGCGCCGAGGCTGACGGCCACCGCAAAGCCCGCAGCCCCACGGGCTGTGGGGCCACGCGAGCGGCTGCCAAAGAGCTTTCCAACGAGGCACGGCTTTCCCTCCTGGCTCTTCGGGCGTGGGAGCTGTGGCCAGAGCCGCGGCCCTACCAGAAAATGCTTCGCAGGCTGGTGCGGCAGCGCTACGTAGCCGCCCGTGGCGCCGAGGCTGACGGCCGCCGCAAAGCCCGCAGCCCCACGGGGTGTGGGGCCACGCGAGCGGCTGCCAAAGAGCTTTCCAACGAGGCACGGCTTTCCCTCCTGGCTCTTTGGGCGTGGGAGCTGTGGCCAGAGCCGCGACCCTACCGGAAAATGCTTCGGGGGCTGGCGCGGCGGCGCCAGGTGGGTGCCGGTGGCGCCGAGGCTGATGGCCGCCGCAAAGCCCGCAGCCCCACGGGCTGTGGGGCCACGCGAGCGGATGCCAAAGAGCTTTCCAACGAGGCACGGATTTCCCTCCTGGCTCTTCGGGCGTGGGAGCTGTGGCCAGAGCCACGGCCCTAACGGAAAATGCTTCGCAGGCTGGCGCGGCGGCGCCAGGTGGGCACCGGTGGCGCCGAGGCTGACGGCCTCCGCAAAACCCGCAGCCCCACGGCTGTGGGGCCACACGAGCGGCTGCCAAAGAGCTTTCCAACGAGGCACGGCTTTCCCTCCTGGCTCTTCGGGCGTGGGAGCTGTGGCCAGAGCCGCGGCCCTACTGGAAAATGCTTCGCAGGCTGGCGCTGCGGCGCCACGTGTGCGCCGGTGGCGCCGAGGCTCACGGCCGCCGCAAAGCCCGCAGCCCCACGGGCTGTGGGGCCACGCGAGCGGCTGCCAAAGAGCTTTCCAACGAGGCACGTCTTTTCCTCCTGGCTCTTCGGGCGTGGGAGCTGTGGCCAGAGACGCGGCCCTACCGGAAAATGCTTCGCAGGCTGGCGCGGCGGCGCCAGGTGGGCGCCGGTGGCGCCGAGGCTGACGGCCACCGCAAAGCCCGCAGCCCCACGGGCTGTGGGGCCACGCGAGCGGCTGCCAAAGAGCTTTCCAACGAGGCACGGCTTTCCCTCCTGGCTCTTCGGGCGTGGGAGCTGTGGCCAGAGCCGCGGCCCTACCAGAAAATGCTTCGCAGGCTGGTGCGGCAGCGCTACGTAGCCGCCCGTGGCGCCGAGGCTGACGGCCGCCGCAAAGCCCGCAGCCCCACGGGCTGTGGGGCCACGCGAGCGGCTGCCAAAGAGCTTTCCAACGAGGCACGGCTTTCCCTCCTGGCTCTTTGGGCGTGGGAGCTGTGGCCAGAGCCGCGACCCTACCGGAAAATGCTTCGGGGGCTGGCGCGGCGGCGCCAGGTGGGTGCCGGTGGCGCCGAGGCTGATGGCCGCCGCAAAGCCCGCAGCCCCACGGGCTGTGGGGCCACGCGAGCGGATGCCAAAGAGCTTTCCAACGAGGCACGGCTTTCCCTCCTGGCTCTTCGGGCGTGGGAGCTGTGGCCAGAGCCGCGGCCCTAACGGAAAATGCTTCGCAGGCTGGCGCGGCGGCGCCAGGTGGGCACCGGTGGCGCCGAGGCTGACGGCCTCCGCAAAACCCGCCGCCCCACGGCTGTGGGGCCACACGAGCGGCTGCCAAAGAGCTTTCCAACGAGGCACGGCTTTTCCTCCTGGCTCTTCGGGCGTGGGAGCTGTGGCCAGAGCCGCGGCCCTACCGGATAATGCTTCAGGGGCTGGCGCGGCGGCGCCACGTAGGCGCCGGTGGCGCCCAGGCTGACGGCCGCCGCAAAGACCACAGCCCCATGGGCTGTGGGGCCACGCGAGCGGCTGCCAAAGAGCTTTCCAACGAGGCACGGCTTTCCCTCCTGGCTCTTCGGGCGTGGGAGCTGTGGCCAGAGCCGCGGCCCTACTGAAAAATGCTTCGCAGGCTGGCGCGGCGGCGACAGGTGGGCGCCGGTGGCGCCGAGGCTGACAGCTGCCGCAAAGCCCGCAGCCCCATGGGCTGTGGGACCACGCGAGCGGCTGCCAAAGAGCTTTGCAACGAGGCACGGCTTTCCCTCCTGGCTCTTCGGGCGTGGGAGCTGTGGCCAGAGCCGCGGCCCTACCAGAAAATACTTCGCAGGCTGGTGCGGCAGCGCTACGTAGGCGCCGGTGGCGCCGAGGCTGACGGCCGCCGCAAAGCCCGCAGCCCCACGGGCTGTGGGGCCACGTGAGCGGCTGCCAAAGAGCTTTCCAACGAGGCACGGCTTTCCCTCCTGGCTCTTCGGGCGTGGGAGCTGTGGCCAGAGCCGCGGCCCTACCGGAAAATGCTTCAGGGGCTAGCGCGGCGGCGCCAGGTGGGCGCCGGTGGCGCCGAGGCTGACGGCCGCCGGAAAGCCCGCAGCCCCACGGGCTGTGGGGCCACGCGAGCGGCTGCCAAAGAGCTTTCCAACGAGGCACGGCTTTTCCTCCTGGCTCTTCGGGCGTGGGAGCTGTGGCCAGAGCCGCGACCCTACCGGAAAATGCTTCGGGGGCTGGCGCGGCGGCGCCAGGTGGGCGCCGGTGGCGCCGAGGCTGACGGCCGCCGCAAAGCCCGCAGCCCCATGGGCTGTGGGACCACGCGAGCGGCTGCCAAAGAGCTTTCCAACGAGGCACGGCTTTCCCTCCTGGCTCTTCGGGCGTGGGAGCTGTGGACAGAGCCGCGGCCCTACCGGAAAATGCTTCGCAGGCTGGCGCGGCGGCGCCACGTGGGCGCCGGTGGCGCCGAGGCTGACGGCCGCCGGAAAGCCCGCAGCCCCATGGGCGGTGGGGCCACACGAGCGGCTGCCAAAGAGCTTTCCAACGAGGCACGGCTTTCCCTCCTGGCTCTTCGGGCGTGGGAGCTGTGGCCAGAGACGTGGCCCTACCGGAAAATGCTTCGCAGGCTGGCGCGGCGGCGCAAGGTGGGCGCCGGTGGCGCCGAGGCTGACGGCCGCCGCAAAGCCCGCAGCCCCACGGGCTGTGGGGCCACGCGAGCGGCTGCCAAAGAGCTTTCCAACGAGGCACGGCTTTCCCTCCTGGCTCTTCGGGCGTGGGAGCTGTGGCCAGAGCCGCGGCCCTAGTGGAAAATCCTTCAGGGGCTGGCGCAGCGGCGACACGTAGGCGCCGGTGGTGCCGAGGCTGACGGCCGCCGCAAAGCCCGCAGCCCCACAGCCTGTGGGGCCACGCGAGCGGCTGCCAAAGAGCTTTCCAACGAGGCACGGCTTTCCCTCCTGGCTCTTCGGGCGTGGGAGCTGTGGCCAGAGCCGCGGCCCTACCGGAAAATGCTTCGCAGGCTGGCGCGGCGGCGCCACGTAGGCGCCGGTGGCACCGAGCCTGACGGCCGCCGGAAGGCCCGCAGCCCCACGGTCTGTGGGGCCACGCGAGCGGCTGCCAAAGAGCTTTCCAACGAGGCACGGCTTTCCCTCCTGGGTCTTCGGGCGTGGGAGCTGTGGCCAGAGCCGCGGCCCTACCGGAAAATGCTTCGCAGGCTGGCGCGGCGGCGCCACGTAGGCGCCGGTGGCGCCGAGGCTGACGGCCGCCGGAAAGCCCGCAGCCCCACAGGCTGTGGGGCCACGCGAGCGGCTGCCAAAGAGCTTTCCAACGAGGCACGGCTTTCCCTCCTGGCTCTTCGGGCGTGGGAGCTGTGGGCAGAGACGTGGCCCTACCGGAAAATGCTTCGCAGGCTGGCGCGGCGGCGCAAGGTGGGCGCCGGTGGCGCCGAGGCTGACGGCCGCCGCAAAGCCCGCAGCCCCACGGGCTGTGGGGCCACGCGAGCGGCTGCCAAAGAGCTTTCCAACGAGGCACGGCTTTCCCTCCTGGCTCTTCGGGCGTGGGAGCTGTGGCCAGAGCCGCGGCCCTAGTGGAAAATCCTTCAGGGGCTGGCGCAGCGGCGACACGTAGGCGCCGGTGGCGCCGAGGCTGACGGCCGCCGCAAAGCCCGCAGCCCCACGGGCTGTGGGGCCACGCGAGCGGCTGCCAAAGAGCTTTCCAACGAGGCACGGCTTTCCCTCCTGGCTCTTCGGGCGTGGGAGCTGTGGCCAGAGCCGCGGCCCTACCGGAAAATGCTTCGCAGGCTGGCGCGGCGGCGCTACGTAGGAGCCGGTGGCGCCGAGGCTGACGGCCGCCGCAAAGCCCGCAGCCCCACCGGCTGTGGGGCCACGCGAGCGGCTGCCAAAGAGCTTTCCAACGAGGCACGGCTTTCCCTCCTGGCTCTTCGGGCGTGGGAGCTGTCGCCAGAGCCGCGGCCCTACCGGAAAATGCTTCGCAGGCTGGCGCGGCGGCGCTACGTAGGAGCCGGTGGCGCCGAGGCTGACGGCCGCCGCAAAGCCCGCAGCCCCACGGGGTGTGGGGCCACGCGAGCGGCTGCCAAAGAGCTTTCCAACGAGGCACGGCTTTCCCTCCTGGCTCTTCGGGCGTGGGAGCTGTGGCCAGAGCCGCGGCCCTAACGGAAAATGCTTTGCAGGCTGGCGCGGCGGCGCCACATAGGCGCCGGTGGCACCGAGCCTGACGGCCGCCGGAAGGCCCGCAGCCCCACGGTCTGTGGGGCCACGCGAGCGGCTGCCAAAGAGCTTTCCAACGAGGCACGGCTTTCCCTCCTGGGTCTTCGGGTGTGGGAGCTGTGGCCAGAGCCGCGGCCCTACCGGAAAATGCTTCGCAGGCTGGCGCGGCGGCGCCACGTAGGCGCCGGTGGCGCCGAGGCTGACGGCCGCCGGAAAGCCCGCAGCCCCACAGGCTGTGGGGCCACGCGAGCGGCTGCCAAAGAGCTTTCCAACGAGGCACGGCTTTCCCTCCTGGCTCTTCGTGCGTGGGAGCTGTGGCCAGAGCCGCGGCCCTACTGGAAAATGCTTCGCAGGCTGGCGAGGTGGCGCCAGGTGTGCGCTGGTGGCGCCGAGGCTGACGGCCGCCGGAAAGCCCGCAGCCCCACGGGCTGTGGGGCCACGCGAGCGGCTGCCAAAGAGCTTTCCAACGAGGCACGGCTTTCCCTCCTGGCTCTTCGGGCGTGGGAGCTGTGGCCAGAGCCGCGGCCCTACCGGAAAATGCTTCGCAGGATGGCGCGGCGGCACTACGTAGGAGACGGTGGCGCCGAGGCTGACGGCCGCCGCAAAGCCCGCAGCCCCACGGGCTGTGGGGCCACGCGAGCGGCTGCCAAAGAGCTTTCCAACGAGGCACGGCTTTCCCTCCTGGCTCTTCGGGCGTGGGAGCTGTGGCCAGAGCCGCGGCCCTACCGGAAAATGCTTCGCAGGCTGGCGCGGCGGCACTACGTAGGAGCCGGTGTCGCCGAGGCTGACGGCCGCCGGAAAGCCCGCAGCCCCACAGGCTGTGGGGCCACGCGAGCGGCTGCCAAAGAGCTTTCCAACGAGGCACGGCTTTCCCTCCTGGCTCTTCGTGCGTGGGAGCTGTGGCCAGAGCCGCGGCCCTACTGGAAAATGCTTCGCAGGCTGGCGAGGCGGCGCCAGGTGGGTGCCGGTGGCGCCGAGGCTGATGGCCGCCGCAAAGCCCGCAGCCCCACGGGCTGTGGGGCCACGCGAGCGGATGCCAAAGAGCTTTCCAACGAGGCACGGATTTCCCTCCTGGCTCTTCGGGCGTGGGAGCTGTGGCCAGAGCCGCGGCCCTAACGGAAAATGCTTCGCAGGCTGGCGCGGCGGCGCCAGGTGGGCACCGGTGGCGCCGAGGCTGACGGCCTCCGCAAAACCCGCAGCCCCACGGCTGTGGGGCCACACGAGCGGCTGCCAAAGAGCTTTCCAACGAGGCACGGCTTTCCCTCCTGGCTCTTCGGGCGTGGGAGCTGTGGCCAGAGCCGCGGCCCTACTGGAAAATGCTTCACAGGCTGGCGCTGCGGCGCCACGTGTGCGCCGGTGGCGCCGAGGCTCACGGCCGCCGCAAAGCCCGCAGCCCCACGGGCTGTGGGGCCACGCGAGCGGCTGCCAAAGAGCTTTCCAACGAGGCACGTCTTTTCCTCCTGGCTCTTCGGGCGTGGGAGCTGTGGCCAGAGACGCGGCCCTACCGGAAAATGCTTCGGGGGCTGGCGCGGCGGCGCCAGGTGGGCGCCGGTGGCGCCGAGGCTGACGGCCACCGCAAAGCCCGCAGCCCCACGGGCTGTGGGGCCACGCGAGCGGCTGCCAAAGAGCTTTCCAACGAGGCACGGCTTTCCCTCCTGGCTCTTCGGGCGTGGGAGCTGTGGCCAGAGCCGCGGCCCTACCAGAAAATGCTTCGCAGGCTGGTGCGGCAGCGCTACGTAGCCGCCCGTGGCGCCGAGGCTGACGGCCGCCGCAAAGCCCGCAGCCCCACGGGCTGTGGGGCCACGCGAGCGGCTGCCAAAGAGCTTTCCAACGAGGCACGGCTTTCCCTCCTGGCTCTTTGGGCGTGGGAGCTGTGGCCAGAGCCGCGACCCTACCGGAAAATGCTTCGGGGGCTGGCGCGGCGGCGCCAGGTGGGTGCCGGTGGCGCCGAGGCTGATGGCCGCCGCAAAGCCCGCAGCCCCACGGGCTGTGGGGCCACGCGAGCGGATGCCAAAGAGCTTTCCAACGAGGCACGGATTTCCCTCCTGGCTCTTCGGGCGTGGGAGCTGTGGCCAGAGCCGCGGCCCTAACGGAAAATGCTTCGCAGGCTGGCGCGGCGGCGCCAGGTGGGCACCGGTGGCGCCGAGGCTGACGGCCTCCGCAAAACCCGCCGCCCCACGGCTGTGGGGCCACGCGAGCGGCTGCCAAAGAGCTTTCCAACGAGGCACGGCTTTTCCTCCTGGCTCTTCGGGCGTGGGAGCTGTGGCCAGAGCCGCGGCCCTACCGGATAATGCTTCAGGGGCTGGCGCGGCGGCGCCACGTAGGCGCCGGTGGTGCCCAGGCTGACGGCCGCCGCAAAGACCACAGCCCCATGGGCTGTGGGGCCACGCGAGCGGCTGCCAAAGAGCTTTGCAACGAGGCACGGCTTTCCCTCCTGGCTCTTCGGGCGTGGGAGCTGTGGCCAGAGCCGCGGCCCTACTGGAAAATGCTTCGCAGGCTGGCGCGGCGGCGACAGGTGGGCGCCGGTGGCGCCGAGGCTGACAGCTGCCGCAAAGCCCGCAGCCCCATGGGCTGTGGGACCACGCGAGCGGCTGCCAAAGAGCTTTGCAACGAGGCACGGCTTTCCCTCCTGGCTCTTCGGGCGTGGGAGCTGTGGCCAGAGCCGCGGCCCTACCAGAAAATACTTCGCAGGCTGGTGCGGCAGCGCTACGTAGGCGCCGGTGGCGCCGAGGCTGACGGCCGCCGCAAAGCCCGCAGCCCCACGGGCTGTGGGGCCACGTGAGCGGCTGCCAAAGAGCTTTCCAACGAGGCACGGCTTTCCCTCCTGGCTCTTCGGGCGTGGGAGCTGTGGCCAGAGCCGCGGCCCTACCGGAAAATGCTTCAGGGGCTAGCGCGGCGGCGCCAGGTGGGCGCCGGTGGCGCCGAGGCTGACGGCCGCCGGAAAGCCCGCAGCCCCACGGGCTGTGGGGCCACGCGAGCGGCTGCCAAAGAGCTTTCCAACGAGGCACGGCTTTTCCTCCTGGCTCTTCGGGCGTGGGAGCTGTGGCCAGAGCCGCGACCCTACCGGAAAATGCTTCGGGGGCTGGCGCGGCGGCGCCAGGTGGGCGCCGGTGGCGCCGAGGCTGACGGCCGCCGCAAAGCCCGCAGCCCCATGGGCTGTGGGACCACGCGAGCGGCTGCCAAAGAGCTTTCCAACGAGGCACGGCTTTCCCTCCTGGCTCTTCGGGCGTGGGAGCTGTGGACAGAGCCGCGGCCCTACCGGAAAATGCTTCGCAGGCTGGCGCGGCGGCGCCACGTGGGCGCCGGTGGCGCCGAGGCTGACGGCCGCCGGAAAGCCCGCAGCCCCATGGGCGGTGGGGCCACACGAGCGGCTGCCAAAGAGCTTTCCAACGAGGCACGGCTTTCCCTCCTGGCTCTTCGGGCGTGGGAGCTGTGGCCAGAGACGTGGCCCTACCGGAAAATGCTTCGCAGGCTGGCGCGGCGGCGCAAGGTGGGCGCCGGTGGCGCCGAGGCTGACGGCCGCCGCAAAGCCCGCAGCCCCACGGGCTGTGGGGCCACGCGAGCGGCTGCCAAAGAGCTTTCCAACGAGGCACGGCTTTCCCTCCTGGCTCTTCGGGCGTGGGAGCTGTGGCCAGAGCCGCGGCCCTAGTGGAAAATCCTTCAGGGGCTGGCGCAGCGGCGACACGTAGGCGCCGGTGGCGCCGAGGCTGACGGCCGCCGCAAAGCCCGCAGCCCCACGGGCTGTGGGGCCACGCGAGCGGCTGCCAAAGAGCTTTCCAACGAGGCACGGCTTTCCCTCCTGGCTCTTCGGGCGTGGGAGCTGTGGCCAGAGCCGCGGCCCTACCGGAAAATGCTTCGCAGGCTGGCGCGGCGGCGCTACGTAGGAGCCGGTGGCGCCGAGGCTGACGGCCGCCGCAAAGCCCGCAGCCCCACCGGCTGTGGGGCCACGCGAGCGGCTGCCAAAGAGCTTTCCAACGAGGCACGGCTTTCCCTCCTGGCTCTTCGGGCGTGGGAGCTGTCGCCAGAGCCGCGGCCCTACCGGAAAATGCTTCGCAGGCTGGCGCGGCGGCGCTACGTAGGAGCCGGTGGCGCCGAGGCTGACGGCCGCCGCAAAGCCCGCAGCCCCACGGGGTGTGGGGCCACGCGAGCGGCTGCCAAAGAGCTTTCCAACGAGGCACGGCTTTCCCTCCTGGCTCTTCGGGCGTGGGAGCTGTGGCCAGAGCCGCGGCCCTAACGGAAAATGCTTTGCAGGCTGGCGCGGCGGCGCCACATAGGCGCCGGTGGCACCGAGCCTGACGGCCGCCGGAAGGCCCGCAGCCCCACGGTCTGTGGGGCCACGCGAGCGGCTGCCAAAGAGCTTTCCAACAATGCACGGCTTTCCCTCCTGGGTCTTCGGGTGTGGGAGCTGTGGACAGAGCCGCGGCCCTACCGGAAAATGCTTCGCAGGCTGGCGCGGCGGCGCCACGTAGGCGCCGGTGGCGCCGAGGCTGACGGCCGCCGGAAAGCCCGCAGCCCCACAGGCTGTGGGGCCACGCGAGCGGCTGCCAAAGAGCTTTCCAACGAGGCACGGCTTTCCCTCCTGGCTCTTCGTGCGTGGGAGCTGTGGCCAGAGCCGCGGCCCTACTGGAAAATGCTTCGCAGGCTGGCGAGGTGGCGCCAGGTGTGCGCTGGTGGCGCCGAGGCTGACGGCCGCCGGAAAGCCCGCAGCCCCACGGGCTGTGGGGCCACGCGAGCGGCTGCCAAAGAGCTTTCCAACGAGGCACGGCTTTCCCTCCTGGCTCTTCGGGCGTGGGAGCTGTGGCCAGAGCCGCGGCCCTACCGGAAAATGCTTCGCAGGATGGCGCGGCGGCACTACGTAGGAGACGGTGGCGCCGAGGCTGACGGCCGCCGCAAAGCCCGCAGCCCCACGGGCTGTGGGGCCACGCGAGCGGCTGCCAAAGAGCTTTCCAACGAGGCACGGCTTTCCCTCCTGGCTCTTCGGGCGTGGGAGCTGTGGCCAGAGCCGCGGCCCTACCGGAAAATGCTTCGCAGGCTGGCGCGGCGGCACTACGTAGGAGCCGGTGTCGCCGAGGCTGACGGCCGCCGGAAAGCCCGCAGCCCCACAGGCTGTGGGGCCACGCGAGCGGCTGCCAAAGAGCTTTCCAACGAGGCACGGCTTTCCCTCCTGGCTCTTCGTGCGTGGGAGCTGTGGCCAGAGCCGCGGCCCTACTGGAAAATGCTTCGCAGGCTGGCGAGGCGGCGCCAGGTGTGCGCTGGTGGCGCCGAGGCTGACGGCCGCCGGAAAGCCCGCAGCCCCACGGGCTGTGGGGCCACGCGAGCGGCTGCCAAAGAGCTTTCCAACGAGGCACGGCTTTCCCTCCTGGCTCTTCGGGCGTGGGAGCTGTGGCCAGAGCCGCGGCCCTACCGGAAAATGCTTCGGGGGCTGGCGCGGCGGCGCCAGGTGGGCACTGGTGGCGCCAAGGCTGACGGCCTCCGCAAAGCCCGCAACCCCACGGGCATGTGGGGCCACGCGAGCGGCTGCCAAACAGCTTTCCAACGATGCACGGCTTTCCCTCCTGGCTCTTCGGGCGTGGGAGCTGTGGCCAGATCCGCGGCCCTACCGGAAAATGCTTCGCAGGCTGGTGCGGCGGCGTTACGTAGGCGCCGGTGGCGCCGAGGCTGACGGCCGCCGGAAAGCCCGCAGCCCCACGGGCTGTGGGGCCACGCGAGCGGCTGCCAAAGAGCTTTCCAACGAGGCACGGCTTTCCCTCCTGGCTCTTCGGGCGTGGGAGCTGTGGCCAGAGCCGCGGCCCTACCGGAAAATGCTTCGCAGGCTGGCGCGGCGGCGCTACGTAGGAGCCGGTGGCGCCGAGGCTGACGGCCGCCGCAAAGCCCGCAGCCCCACGGGCTGTGGGGCCACGCGAGCGGCTGCCAAAGAGCTTTCCAACGAGGCACGGCTTTCCCTCCTGGCTCTTCGGGCGTGGGAGCTGTGGCCAGAGCCGCGGCCCTACCGGAAAATGCTTCGGGGGCTGGCGCGGCAGCGCCAGGTGGACGCCGGTGGCGCCGAGGCTGACGGCCGCCGCAAAGCCCGCAGCCCCACGGGCTGTGGGGCCACGCGAGCGGCTGCCAAAGAGCTTTCCAACGAGGCACGGCTTTCCCTCCTGGCTCTTCGGGCGTGGGAGCTGTGGCCAGAGCCGCGGCCCTACCGGAAAATGCTTCGGGGGCTGGCGCGGCAGCGCCAGGTGGACGCCGGTGGCGCCCAGGCTGACGGCCGCCGCAAAGCCCGCAGCCCCACGGGCTGTGGGGCCACGCGAGCGGCTGCCAAAGAGCTTTCCAACGAGGCACGGCTTTCCCTCCTGGCTCTTCGGGCGTGGGAGCTGTGGCCAGAGCCGCGGCCCTACTGGAAAATGCTTCGCAGGCTGGCGCGGCGGCGCCACGTGTGCGCCGGTGGCGCCGAGGCTGACGGCCACCGCAAAGCCCGCAGCCCCACGGGCTGTGGGGCCACGCGAGCGGCTGCCAAAGAGCTTTCCAACGAGGCACGGCTTTCCCTCCTGGCTCTTCGGGCGTGGGAGCTGTCGCCAGAGCCGCGGCCCTACCGGAAAATGCTTCGCAGGCTGGCGCGGCGGCGCCACGTAGGCGCCGGTGGCACCGAGCCTGACGGCCGCTGGAAAGCCCGCAGCCCCACGGTCTGTGGGGCCACGCGAGCGGCTGCCAAAGAGCTTTCCAAAGAGGCACGGCTTTCCCTCCTGGGTCTTCGGGTGTGGGAGCTGTGGCCAGAGCCGCGGCTCTACCGGAAAATGCTTCGCAGGCTGGCGCGGCGGCGCCAGGTGGGCACCGGTGGCGCCGAGGCTGACGGCCTCCGCAAAACCCGCCGCCCCACGGCTGTGGGGCCACACGAGCGGCTGCCAAAGAGCTTTCCAACGAGGCACGGCTTTTCCTCCTGGCTCTTCGGGCGTGGGAGCTGTGGCCAGAGCCGCGGCCCTACCGGATAATGCTTCAGGGGCTGGCGCGGCGGCGCCACGTAGGCGCCGGTGGCGCCCAGGCTGACGGCCGCCGCAAAGACCACAGCCCCATGGGCTGTGGGGCCACGCGAGCGGCTGCCAAAGAGCTTTCCAACGAGGCACGGCTTTCCCTCCTGGCTCTTCGGGCGTGGGAGCTGTGGCCAGAGCCGCGGCCCTACTGGAAAATGCTTCGCAGGCTGGCGCGGCGGCGACAGGTGGGCGCCGGTGGCGCCGAGGCTGACAGCTGCCGCAAAGCCCGCAGCCCCATGGGCTGTGGGACCACGCGAGCGGCTGCCAAAGAGCTTTGCAACGAGGCACGGCTTTCCCTCCTGGCTCTTCGGGCGTGGGAGCTGTGGCCAGAGCCGCGGCCCTACCGGAAAATGCTTCAGGGGCTAGCGCGGCGGCGCCAGGTGGGCGCCGGTGGCGCCGAGGCTGACGGCCGCCGGAAAGCCCGCAGCCCCACGGGCTGTGGGGCCACGCGAGCGGCTGCCAAAGAGCTTTCCAACGAGGCACGGCTTTTCCTCCTGGCTCTTCGGGCGTGGGAGCTGTGGCCAGAGCCGCGACCCTACCGGAAAATGCTTCGGGGGCTGGCGCGGCGGCGCCAGGTGGGCGCCGGTGGCGCCGAGGCTGACGGCCGCCGCAAAGCCCGCAGCCCCATGGGCTGTGGGACCACGCGAGCGGCTGCCAAAGAGCTTTCCAACGAGGCACGGCTTTCCCTCCTGGCTCTTCGGGCGTGGGAGCTGTGGCCAGAGCCGCGGCCCTACCGGAAAATGCTTCGCAGGCTGGCGCGGCGGCGCCACGTGGGCGCCGGTGGCGCCGAGGCTGACGGCCGCCGGAAAGCCCGCAGCCCCATGGGCTGTGGGGCCACACGAGCGGCTGCCAAAGAGCTTTCCAACGAGGCACGGCTTTCCCTCCTGGCTCTTCGGGCGTGGGAGCTGTGGCCAGAGACGTGGCCCTACCGGAAAATGCTTCGCAGGCTGGCGCGGCGGCGCAAGGTGGGCGCCGGTGGCGCCGAGGCTGACGGCCGCCGCAAAGCCCGCAGCCCCACGGGCTGTGGGGCCACGCGAGCGGCTGCCAAAGAGCTTTCCAACGAGGCACGGCTTTCCCTCCTGGCTCTTCGGGCGTGGGAGCTGTGGCCAGAGCCGCGGCCCTAGTGGAAAATCCTTCAGGGGCTGGCGCAGCGGCGACACGTAGGCGCCGGTGGTGCCGAGGCTGACGGCCGCCGCAAAGCCCGCAGCCCCACAGCCTGTGGGGCCACGCGAGCGGCTGCCAAAGAGCTTTCCAACGAGGCACGGCTTTCCCTCCTGGCTCTTCGGGCGTGGGAGCTGTGGCCAGAGCCGCGGCCCTACCGGAAAATGCTTCGCAGGCTGGCGCGGCGGCGCCACGTAGGCGCCGGTGGCACCGAGCCTGACGGCCGCCGGAAGGCCCGCAGCCCCACGGTCTGTGGGGCCACGCGAGCGGCTGCCAAAGAGCTTTCCAACGAGGCACGGCTTTCCCTCCTGGGTCTTCGGGCGTGGGAGCTGTGGCCAGAGCCGCGGCCCTACCGGAAAATGCTTCGCAGGCTGGCGCGGCGGCGCCACGTAGGCGCCGGTGGCGCCGAGGCTGACGGCCGCCGGAAAGCCCACAGCCCCACAGGCTGTGGGGCCACGCGAGCGGCTGCCAAAGAGCTTTCCAACGAGGCACGGCTTTCCCTCCTGGCTCTTCGGGCGTGGGAGCTGTGGGCAGAGACGTGGCCCTACCGGAAAATGCTTCGCAGGCTGGCGCGGCGGCGCAAGGTGGGCGCCGGTGGCGCCGAGGCTGACGGCCGCCGCAAAGCCCGCAGCCCCACGGGCTGTGGGGCCACGCGAGCGGCTGCCAAAGAGCTTTCCAACGAGGCACGGCTTTCCCTCCTGGCTCTTCGGGCGTGGGAGCTGTGGCCAGAGCCGCGGCCCTAGTGGAAAATCCTTCAGGGGCTGGCGCAGCGGCGACACGTAGGCGCCGGTGGCGCCGAGGCTGACGGCCGCCGCAAAGCCCGCAGCCCCACGGGCTGTGGGGCCACGCGAGCGGCTGCCAAAGAGCTTTCCAACGAGGCACGGCTTTCCCTCCTGGCTCTTCGGGCGTGGGAGCTGTGGCCAGAGCCGCGGCCCTACCGGAAAATGCTTCGCAGGCTGGCGCGGCGGCGCTACGTAGGAGCCGGTGGCGCCGAGGCTGACGGCCGCCGCAAAGCCCGCAGCCCCACCGGCTGTGGGGCCACGCGAGCGGCTGCCAAAGAGCTTTCCAACGAGGCACGGCTTTCCCTCCTGGCTCTTCGGGCGTGGGAGCTGTCGCCAGAGCCGCGGCCCTACCGGAAAATGCTTCGCAGGCTGGCGCGGCGGCGCTACGTAGGAGCCGGTGGCGCCGAGGCTGACGGCCGCCGCAAAGCCCGCAGCCCCACGGGCTGTGGGGCCACGCGAGCGGCTGCCAAAGAGCTTTCCAACGAGGCACGGCTTTCCCTCCTGGCTCTTCGGGCGTGGGAGCTGTGGCCAGAGCCGCGGCCCTACCGGAAAATGCTTTGCAGGCTGGCGCGGCGGCGCCACATAGGCGCCGGTGGCACCGAGCCTGACGGCCGCCGGAAGGCCCGCAGCCCCACGGTCTGTGGGGCCACGCGAGCGGCTGCCAAAGAGCTTTCCAACGAGGCACGGCTTTCCCTCCTGGGTCTTCGGGTGTGGGAGCTGTGGCCAGAGCCGCGGCCCTACCGGAAAATGCTTCGCAGGCTGGCGCGGCGGCGCCACGTAGGCGCCGGTGGCGCCGAGGCTGACGGCCGCCGGAAAGCCCGCAGCCCCACAGGCTGTGGGGCCACGCGAGCGGCTGCCAAAGAGCTTTCCAACGAGGCACGGCTTTCCCTCCTGGCTCTTCGTGCGTGGGAGCTGTGGCCAGAGCCGCGGCCCTACTGGAAAATGCTTCGCAGGCTGGCGAGGTGGCGCCAGGTGTGCGCTGGTGGCGCCGAGGCTGACGGCCGCCGGAAAGCCCGCAGCCCCACGGGCTGTGGGGCCACGCGAGCGGCTGCCAAAGAGCTTTCCAACGAGGCACGGCTTTCCCTCCTGGCTCTTCGGGCGTGGGAGCTGTGGCCAGAGCCGCGGCCCTACCGGAAAATGCTTCGCAGGATGGCGCGGCGGCACTACGTAGGAGACGGTGGCGCCGAGGCTGACGGCCGCCGGAAAGCCCGCAGCCCCACGGGCTGTGGGGCCACGCGAGCGGCTGCCAAAGAGCTTTCCAACGAGGCACGGCTTTCCCTCCTGGCTCTTCGGGCGTGGGAGCTGTGGCCAGAGCCGCGGCCCTACCGGAAAATGCTTCGCAGGCTGGCGCGGCGGCGCTACGTAGGAGCCGGTGTCGCCGAGGCTGACGGCCGCCGGAAAGCCCGCAGCCCCACAGGCTGTGGGGCCACGCGAGCGGCTGCCAAAGAGCTTTCCAACGAGGCACGGCTTTCCCTCCTGGCTCTTCGTGCGTGGGAGCTGTGGCCAGAGCCGCGGCCCTACTGGAAAATGCTTCGCAGGCTGGCGAGGCGGCGCCAGGTGTGCGCTGGTGGCGCCGAGGCTGACGGCCGCCGGAAAGCCCGCAGCCCCACGGGCTGTGGGGCCACGCGAGCGGCTGCCAAAGAGCTTTCCAACGAGGCACGGCTTTCCCTCCTGGCTCTTCGGGCGTGGGAGCTGTGGCCAGAGCCGCGGCCCTACCGGAAAATGCTTCGGGGGCTGGCGCGGCGGCGCCAGGTGGGCACTGGTGGCGCCAAGGCTGACGGCCTCCGCAAAGCCCGCAACCCCACGGGCATGTGGGGCCACACGAGCGGCTGCCAAACAGCTTTCCAACGATGCACGGCTTTCCCTCCTGGCTCTTCGGGCGTGGGAGCTGTGGCCAGATCCGCGGCCCTACCGGAAAATGCTTCGCAGGCTGGTGCGGCGGCGTTACGTAGGCGCCGGTGGCGCCGAGGCTGACGGCCGCCGGAAAGCCCGCAGCCCCACGGGCTGTGGGGCCACGCGAGCGGCTGCCAAAGAGCTTTCCAACGAGGCACGGCTTTCCCTCCTGGCTCTTCGGGCGTGGGAGCTGTGGCCAGAGCCGCGGCCCTACCGGAAAATGCTTCGCAGGCTGGCGCGGCGGCGCTACGTAGGAGCCGGTGGCGCCGAGGCTGACGGCCGCCGCAAAGCCCGCAGCCCCACGGGCTGTGGGGCCACGCGAGCGGCTGCCAAAGAGCTTTCCAACGAGGCACGGCTTTCCCTCCTGGCTCTTCGGGCGTGGGAGCTGTGGCCAGAGCCGCGGCCCTACCGGAAAATGCTTCGGGGGCTGGCGCGGCAGCGCCAGGTGGACGCCGGTGGCGCCCAGGCTGACGGCCGCCGCAAAGCCCGCAGCCCCACGGGCTGTGGGGCCACGCGAGCGGCTGCCAAAGAGCTTTCCAACGAGGCACGGCTTTCCCTCCTGGCTCTTCGGGCGTGGGAGCTGTGGCCAGAGCCGCGGCCCTACCGGAAAATGCTTCGCAGGCTGGCGCGGCGGCGCCACGTGTGCGCCGGTGGCGCCGAGGCTGACGGCCACCGCAAAGCCCGCAGCCCCACGGGCTGTGGGGCCACGCGAGCGGCTGCCAAAGAGCTTTCCAACGAGGCACGGCTTTCCCTCCTGGCTCTTCGGGCGTGGGAGCTGTCGCCAGAGCCGCGGCCCTACCGGAAAATGCTTCGCAGGCTGGCGCGGCGGCGCCACGTAGGCGCCGGTGGCACCGAGGCTGACGGCCGCTGGAAAGCCCGCAGCCCCACGGTCTGTGGGGCCACGCGAGCGGCTGCCAAAGAGCTTTCCAAAGAGGCACGGCTTTCCCTCCTGGGTCTTCGGGTGTGGGAGCTGTGGCCAGAGCCGCGGCTCTACCGGAAAATGCTTCGCAGGCTGGCGCGGCGGCGCCACGTAGGCGCCGGTGGCGCCGAGGCTGACGGCCGCCGGAAAGCCCGCAGCCCCACAGGCTGTGGGGCCACGCGAGCGGCTGCCAAAGAGCTTTCCAACGAGGCACGGCTTTCCCTCCTGGCTCTTCGGGCGTGGGAGCTGTCGCCAGAGCCGCGGCCCTACCGGAAAATGCTTCGCAGGCTGGCGCGGCGGCGCCAGGTGGGCACCGGTGGCGCCGAGGCGGACGGCCTCTGCAAAACCCGCAGCCCCACGGGCTGTGGGGCCACGCGAGCGGCTGCCAAAGAGCTTTCCAACGAGGCACGGCTTTCCCTCCTGGCTCTTCGGGAGTGCGAGCTGTGGACAGAGCCGCGGCCCTACCGGAAAATGCTTCGCAGGCTGGCGCGGCGGCGCCACGTGGGCGCCGGTGGCGCCGAGGCTGACGGCCGCCGGATAGCCCGCAGCCCCACGGGCTGTGGGGCCACACGAGCGGCTGCCAAAGAGCTTTCCAACGAGGCATGGCTTTCCCTCCTGGCTCTTCGGGCGTGGGAGCTGTCGCCAGAGACGCGGCCCTACCGGAAAATGCTTCGCAGGCTGGCGCGGCGGCGCCAGGTGGACACCAGTGGCGCCCAGGCTGACGGCCGCCGCAAAGCCCGCAGCCCCACGGGCTGTGGGGCCACGCGAGCGGCTGCCAAAGAGCTTTCCAACGAGGCACGGCTTTCCCTCCTGGCTCTTCGGGCGTGGGAGCTGTGGCCAGAGCCGCGGCCCTAGTGGAAAATCCTTCAGGGGCTGGCGCAGCGGCGACACGTAGGCGCCGGTGGCGTCGAGGCTGACGGCCGCCGGAAAGCCCGCAGCCCCACGGGCTGTGGGGCCACACGAGCGGCTGCCAAAGAGCTTTCCAACGAGGCACGGCTTTTCCTCCTGGCTCTTCGGGCGTGGGAGCTGTGGCCAGAGCCGCGGCCCTACCGGAAAATGCTTCAGGGGCTAGCGCGGCGGCGCCAGGTGGACGCCGGTGGCGCCGAGGCTGACGGCCGCCGCAAAACCCGCATCCCCACGGGCTGTGGGGCCACGCGAGCGGCTGCCAAAGAGCTTTCCAACGAGGCACGGCTTTCCCTCCTGGCTCTTCGGGCGTGGGAGCTGTCGCCAGAGCCGCGGCCCTACCGGAAAATGCTTCGCAGGCTGGCGCGGCGGCGCCACGTGGGCGCCGGTGGCACTGAGGCTGACGGCTGCCGCAAAGCCCGCAGCCCCACGGGCTGTGGGGCCACGCGAGCGGCTGCCAAAGAGCTTTCCAACGAGGCACGGCTTTCCCTCCTGGCTCTTCGGGCGTGGGAGCTGTCGCCAGAGCCGCGGCACTACCGGAAAATGCTTTGCAGGCTGGCACGGCGGCCCGACGTGGGCGCCGATGTCACCCAGGCTGACGGCCGCCGGAAAGCCCGCAGCCCCACAGGCTGTGGGGCCACGCGAGCGGCTGCCAAAGAGCTTTCCATCGAGGCACGGCTTTCCCTCCTGGCTCTTCGGCCGTGGGAGCTGTCGCCAGAGACGCGGCCCTACCGGAAAATGCTTCGCAGGCTGGCGCGGCGGCGCCACGTGGGCGCTGGTGGCACTGAGGCTGACGGCTACCGCAAAGCCCGCAGCCCCACGGGCTGTGGGGCCACGCGAGCGGCTGCCAAAGAGCTTTCCAATGAGGCACGGCTTTCCCTCCTGGCTCTTTGGGCGTGGGAGCTGTCGCCAGAGCCGCGGCCCTACCGGAAAATGCTTCGCAGGCTGGCGCGGCGGCGCCACGTGGGCGCAGGTGGCGCCGAGGCTGACGGCCGCCGCAAAGCCCGCAGCCCCACGGGCTGTGGGGCCACGCGAGCGGCTGCCAAAGAGCTTTCCAACGAGGCACGGCTTTCCCTCCTGGCTCTTCGGGCGTGGGAGCTGTCGCCAGAGCCGTGGCCCTACCGGAAAATGCTTCACAGGCTGGCGCAGCGTTGCAAAGTGGGCGCCGGTGGCGCCTAGGCTGACAGCTGCCGGAAACCCCGCAGCCCCACGGGCTGTGGGGCCACGCGAGCGGCTGCCAAAGAGCTTTCCAACGAGGCACGGCTTTCCCTCCTAGCTCTTCGGGCGTGGGAGCTGTCACCAGAGACGTGGCCCTACCGGAAAATGCTTCGCAGGCTGCCGCGGCGGTGCAAAGTGGGCGCCGGTGGCGCCGAGGCTGACGGCCGCCGGAAAGCCCGCAGCCCCACGGGCTTTAGGGCCACGCGAGTGGCTGCCAAAGAGCTTTCCAACGAGGCACGGCTTTCCCTCCTGGCTCTTCGGGCGTGGGAGCTGTCGCCAGAGACGTGGCCCTACCGGAAAATGCTTTGCAGGCTGGCGGGGCGGCCCGACGTGGGCGCCGGTGTCGCCCAGGCTGACGGCCGCCGGAAAGCCCGCAGCCCCACGGGCTGTGGGGCCACGCGAGCGGCTGCCAAAGAGCTTTCCAACGAGGCATGGCTTTCCCTCCTGGCTCTTCGGGCGTGGGAGCTGTCGCCAGAGCCGTGGCCCTACCGGAAAATGCTTCGCAGGCTGGCGCGGCGGCGCCAGGTGGGCGCCGGTGTCGCCGAGGCTGACGGCCGCCGCAAAGCCCGCAGCCCCACGGGCTGTGGGGCCATGCGAGCGGCTGCCAAACAGCTTTCCAAGGAGGCACGGCTTTCCCTCCTGGCTCTTCGGGCGTGGGAGCTGTCGCCAGAGCCGCGGCCCTACCGGAAAATGCTTCGCAGGCTGGCGCGGCGGCACCACGTGGGCGCCGGTGGCGCCGAGGCTGACGGCCGCCGCAAAGCCCGCAGCCCCATGGGCTGTGGGGCCATGCGAGCGGCTGCCAAAGAGCTTTCCAACGAGGCACGGCTTTCCCTCCTGGCTCTTCGGGCGTGGGAGCTGTCGCCAGAGCCGCGGCCCTACCGGAAAATGCTTCGCAGGCTGGCGCGGCGGCACCACGTGGGCGCCGGTGGCGCCGAGGCTGACGGCCGCCGGAAAGCCCGCAGCCCCACAGGCTTTAGGGCCATGCGAGTGGCTGCCAAAGAGCTTTCCAACGAGGCATGGCTTTCCCTCCTGGCTCTTCGGGCGTGGGAGCTGTCGCCAGAGCCGCGGCCCTACCGGAAAATGCTTTGCAGGCTGGCGCGGCGGACCGACGTGGGCCCCGATGTCGCCCAGGCTGACGGCCGCCGGAAAGCCCGCAGCCCCACGGGCTGTGGGGCCACGCGAGCGGCTGCCAAAGAGCTTTCCAACGAGGCACGGCTTTCCCTCCTGGCTCTTCGGGCGTGGGAGCTGTCGCCAGAGCCGCGGCCCTACCGGAAAATGCTTCGCAGGCTGGAGCGGCGGACCGACGTGGGCGCCGGTGTCGCCCAGGCTGACGGCCGCCGCAAAGCCCGCAGCCCCACGGGCTGTGGGGCCACGCGAGTGGCTGCCAAAGAGCTTTCCAACGAGGCACGGCTTTCCCTCCTGGCTTTGCGGGCGTGGGAGCTGTCGCCAGAGCCGCGGCCCTACCGGAAAATGCTTCACAGGCTGGCACGGCGGCCAGACGTGGGCGCCGGTGACGCCCAGGCTGACGGCCGCTGCAAAGCCCGCAGCCCCATGGGCTGTGGGGCCACACGAGCGGCTGCCAAAGAGCTTTCCAACGAGGCACGGATTTCCCTCCTGGCTCTTCGGGCGTGGGAGCTGTCGCCAGAGCCGCGGCCCTACCAGAAAATGCTTTGCAGGCTGGCGCGGTCGCACCACGTGGGCACCGGTGGCGCCGAGGTTGACAGCCGCCAGAAAGCCCGCAGCCCCACGGGCTGTGGGGCCACGTGAGTGGCTGCCAAAGAGCTTTCCAACGAGGCACGGCTTTCCCTCCTGGCTCTTCGGGCGTGGGAGCAGTCGCCAGAGCTGCGGCCCTACTGGAAAATGCTTCGCAGGCTGGCGCAGCGGCCCCACGTGGGTGCCAGTGGCGACGTGGCTGACAGCTGCCGCAAAGCCCGCAGCCCCACGGGCTAGGGGCCACGCGAGCGGCTGCCAAAGAGCTTTCCAACGAGGCACGGCTTTCCCTCCTGGCTCTTCGGGTGTGGGAGCTGTCGCCAGAGCCGCGGCCCTACCGGAAAATGCTTCACAGGCTGGCGCGGCGGCCCGACGTGGACGCCAGTGTCGCCGAGGCTGACGGCCGCCGCAAAGCCCGCAGCCCCACGGGCTGTGGGGCCACGCGAGCGGCTGCCAAAGAGCTTTCCATCGAGGCATGGGTTTCCCTCCTGGCTCTTCGGGCCTGGGAGCTGTGGACAGAGCCGCGGCCCTACCGGAAAATGCTTCGCAGGCGGGCGCGGCGGCGCAACGTGGGCGCCGGTGTCGCCCAGGCTGACGGCCGCCGCAAAGCCCGCAGCCCCACAGGCTGTGGGGCCACGCGAGCGGCTGCCAAAGAGCTTTCCAACGAGGCACGGCTTTCCCTCCTGCCTCTTCGGCCGTGGGAGCTGTCGCCAGAGCCGCGGCCCTACCGGAAAATGCTTTGCAGGCTGGCGCGGCGGCACCACGTGGGCGCCGGTGGCGCCGAGGCTGACGGCCGCCGCAAAGCCCGCAGCCCCATGGGCTGTGGGGCCACGCGAGCGGCTGCCAAAGAGCTTTCCAACGAGGCACGGCTTTCCCTCCTGGCTCTTCGGGCGTGGGAGCTGTCGCCAGAGCCGCGGCCCTACCGGAAAATGCTTCGCAGGCTGGAGCGGCGGACCGACGTGGGCGCCGGTGTCGCCCAGGCTGACGGCCGCCGCAAAGCCCGCAGCCCCACGGGCTGTGGGGCCACGCAAGCGGCTGCCAAAGAGCTTTCCAACGAGGCACGGCTTTCCCTCCTGGCTTTGCGGGCGTGGGAGCTGTTGCCAGAGCCGCGGCCCTACCAGAAAATGCTTCACAGGCTGGCGCAGCGGCCCCACGTGGGTGCCAGTGGCGCCGAGGCTGACGGCTGCCGCAAAGCCCGCAGCCCCACGGGCTGTGGGGCCATGCGAGCGGCTCCCAAAGAGCTTTCCAACGAGGCACGGCTTTCCCTCCTGGCTCTTCTGGCGTGGCAGCTGTCGCCAGAGCCGTGGCCCTACCGGAAAATGCTTCGCAGGCTGGCGCGGCGGCGCCACGTGGGCGCCGGTGTCGCCCAGGCTGACGGCCGCCGCAAAGCCCGCAGCCCCACGGGCTGTGGGGCCACGCGAGTGGCTGCCAAAGAGCTTTCCAACGAGGCATGGCTTTCCCTCCTGGCTCTTCGGGCGTGGGAGCTGTCGCCAGAGCCGCGGCCCTACCGGAAAATGCTTCGCAGGCTGGCGCGGCGGCGCTACGTAGGAGCCGGTGGCGCCGAGGCTGACGGCCGCCGCAAAGCCCGCAGCCCCACGGGCTGTGGGGCCACGCGAGCGGCTGCCAAAGAGCTTTCCAACGAGGCACGGCTTTCCCTCCTGGCTCTTCGGGCGTGGAAGCTGTGGCCAGAGACGCGGCCCTACCGGAAAATGCTTTGCAGGCTGGCGCGGCGGCGCCACATGGGCGCCGGTGGCACCGAGCCTGACGGCCGCCGGAAGGCCCGCAGCCCCACGGTCTGTGGGGCCACGCGAGCGGCTGCCAAAGAGCTTTCCAACGAGGCACGGCTTTCCCTCCTGGGTCTTCGGGTGTGGGAGCTGTGGCCAGAGCCGCGGCCCTACCGGAAAATGCTTCGCAGGCTGGCGCGGCGGCGCCACGTAGGCGCCGGTGGCGCCGAGGCTGACGGCCGCCGGAAAGCCCGCAGCCCCACAGGCTGTGGGGCCACGCGAGCGGCTGCCAAAGAGCTTTCCAACGAGGCACGGCTTTCCCTCCTGGCTCTTCGTGCGTGGGAGCTGTGGCCAGAGCCGCGGCCCTACTGGAAAATGCTTCGCAGGCTGGCGAGGCGGCGCCAGGTGTGCGCTGGTGGCGCCGAGGCTGACGGCCGCCGGAAAGCCCGCAGCCCCACGGGCTGTGGGGCCACGCGAGCGGCTGCCAAAGAGCTTTCCAACGAGGCACGGCTTTCCCTCCTGGCTCTTCGGGCGTGGGAGCTGTGGCCAGAGCCGCGGCCCTACCGGAAAATGCTTCGCAGGCTGGTGCGGCGGCGTTACGTAGGCGCCGGTGGCGCCGAGGCTGACGGCCGCCGGAAAGCCCGCAGCCCCACGGGCTGTGGGGCCACGCGAGCGGCTGCCAAAGAGCTTTCCAACGAGGCACGGCTTTCCCTCCTGGCTCTTCGGGCGTGGGAGCTGTGGCCAGAGCCGCGGCCCTACCGGAAAATGCTTCGCAGGGTGGCGCGGCGGCGCTACGTAGGAGCCGGTGGCGCCGAGGCTGACGGCCGCCGCAAAGCCCGCAGCCCCACGGGCTGTGGGGCCACGCGAGCGGCTGCCAAAGAGCTTTCCAACGAGGCACGGCTTTCCCTCCTGGCTCTTCGGGCGTGGGAGCTGTGGCCAGAGCCGCGGCCCTACCGGAAAATGCTTCGGGGGCTGGCGCGGCAGCGCCAGGTGGACGCCGGTGGCGCCGAGGCTGACGGCCGCCGCAAAGCCCGCAGCCCCACGGGCTGTGGGGCCACGCGAGCGGCTGCCAAAGAGCTTTCCAACGAGGCACGGCTTTCCCTCCTGGCTCTTCGGGCGTGGGAGCTGTGGCCAGAGCCGCGGCCCTACCGGAAAATGCTTCGGGGGCTGGCGCGGCAGCGCCAGGTGGACGCCGGTGGCGCCCAGGCTGACGGCCGCCGCAAAGCCCGCAGCCCCACGGGCTGTGGGGCCACGCGAGCGGCTGCCAAAGAGCTTTCCAACGAGGCACGGCTTTCCCTCCTGGCTCTTCGGGCGTGGGAGCTGTGGCCAGAGCCGCGGCCGTACCGGAAAATGCTTCGCAGGCTGGCGCGGCGGCGCCACGTGTGCGCCGGTGGCGCCGAGGCTGACGGCCACCGCAAAGCCCGCAGCCCCACGGGCTGTGGGGCCACGCGAGCGGCTGCCAAAGAGCTTTCCAACGAGGCACGGCTTTCCCTCCTGGCTCTTCGGGCGTGGGAGCTGTCGCCAGAGCCGCGGCCCTACCGGAAAATGCTTCGCAGGCTGGCGCGGCGGCGCCACGTAGGCGCCGGTGGCACCGAGCCTGACGGCCGCTGGAAAGCCCGCAGCCCCACGGTCTGTGGGGCCACGCGAGCGGCTGCCAAAGAGCTTTCCAAAGAGGCACGGCTTTCCCTCCTGGGTCTTCGGGTGTGGGAGCTGTGGCCAGAGCCGTGGCCCTACCGGAAAATGCTTCGCAGGCTGGCGCGGTGGCCCCACGTGGGCGCCGGTGTCGCCGAGGCTGACGGCCACCGCAAAGCCCGCAGCCCCACGGTTTGTGGGGCCACGCGAGCGGCTGCCAAAGAGCTTTGCAACGAGGCACGACTTTCCCTCCTGGCTCTTTGGGCGTGGGAGCTGTCGCCAGAGCCGCGGCCCTACCGGAAAATGCTTCGCAGGCTGGAACGGCGGACCCACCTGGGCGCCGGAGCCGCCGAGGCTCACGGCCGCCGGAAAGCCCGCAGCCCCACGGGCTGTGGGGCCACACGGGTGGCTGCCAAAGAGCTTTCCAACGAGGCACGGCTTTCCCTCCTGGCTCTTCGGGTGTGGGTGCTGTCACAAGAGCCGCAGCCCTACCGGAAAATGCTTCGCAGGCTGGCGCGGCGGGCTGACGTGGGCGCCGGTGTCGCCCAGGCTGACGGCCGCTGGAAACCCGCAGCCCCACTGGCTGTGGGGCCACGCGAGCGGCTGCCAAAGAGCTTTCCAACGAGGCACTGCTTTCCCTCCTGGCTCTTTGGCCGTGCGAGCTGTCGCCAGAGCCGCGGCCCTAACGGAAAATGCTTTGCAGGCTGGCGCAGCAGCGCCACATGGGCGCCGGTGGCGCCGAGGCTGACGGCCGCCGCAAAGCCCGCAGCCCCACGGGCTGTGGGGCCACGCGAGCGGCTGCCAAAGAGCTTTCCAACGAGGCACGGCATTCCGTCCTGGCTCTTTGGGCGTTGGAGCTGTCGCCAGAGCTGCGGCCCTACCGGGAAATGCTTCGCAGGCTGGCGCAGCGGCGCCACGTGGACGCCGGTGGCGCCGAGGCTGACGGCCGCCGCAAAGCCCGCAGCCCCACAGGCTGTGGGGCCGCGCGAACGGCTGCCAAAGAGCTTTCCAACGAGGCACGGCTTTCCCTCCTGGCTCTTCGGGCGTGGGAGCTGTCGCCAGAGCCGTGGCCCTATCGGAAAATGCTTCGCAGGCTGGCGCGGTGGCGCCACGTGGGCGCCGGTGCCGCCGAGGCTGACGGCCGCCGCAAAGCCCGCAGCCCCACGGGCTGTGGGGCCACGCGAGCGGCTGCCAAAGACCTTTCCAACGAGGCACGGCTTTCCCTCCTGGCTCTTTGGCCGTGAGAGCTGTCGCCAGAGCCGCGGCCCTAACGGAAAATGCTTTGCAGGCTGGCGCAGCAGCGCCACATGGGCGCCGGTGGCGCCGAGGCTGACGGCCGCCGCAAAGCCCGCAGCCCCACGGGCTGTGGGGCCACGCGAGCGGCTGCCAAAGAGCTTTCCAACGAGGCACGGCTTTCCCTCCTGGCTCTTTGGGCGTTGGAGCTGTCGACAGAGCTGCGGCCCTACCGGGAAATGCTTCGCAGGCTGGCGCGGCGGCGCCACGTGGGCGCCGGTGGCGCCGAGGCTGACGGTCGCCGCAAAGCCCGCAGGCCCACGGGCTGTGGGGCCACGCGAACGGCTGCCAAAGAGCTTTCCAACGAGGCACGGCTTTCCCTCCTGGCTCTTCGGGCGTCGGAGCTGTCGCCAGAGACGCGGCCCTATCGGAAAATGCTTCGCAGGCTGGCACGGCGGCGCCACGTGGGCGCCGGTGGCGCCGAGGCTGACGGCCGCCGCAAAGCCCACAGCGCCACGGGCTGTGGGGCCACGCGAGCGGCTGCCAAAGAGCTTTCCAATGAGGCACGGCTTTCCCTCCTGGCTCTTCGGGTGTGGGAGCTGTCGCCAGAGCCGCGGCCCTACCGGAAAATTCTTCGCAGACTGGTGCAGCGGCACCATGTGGGCGCCGGTGGCGCCGAGGCTGATGGCCGCCGCAAAGTCCGCAGCCCCACGGGCTGTGGGGCCACGCGAGCGGCTGCCAAAGAGCTTTCCAATGAGGCACGGCTTTCCCTCCTGGCTCTTCGGGCGTGGGAGCTGTCGCCAGAGCCGCTGTCCTACCCGAAAATGCTTCGCAGGCTGGCGCGGCGGCGCCACGTGGGCGCCGGTGGCGCCGAGGCTGATGGCCGCCGCAAAGCCCGCAGCCCCACGGGCTGTGGGGCCACGCGAGCGGCTACCAAAGAGCTTTCCAACGAGGCACGGCTTTCCCTCCTGGCTCTTCGGGTGTGGGAGCTGTCACAAGAGCCGCAGCCCTACCGGAAAATGCTTCGCAGGCTGGCGCAGCGGGCTGACGTGGGCACCGGTGTCCCCCAGGCTGACGGCCGCTGGAAAGCCCGCAGCCCCACGGGCTGTGAGGCCACGCGAGCGGCTGCCAAAGAGCTTTCCAACGAGGCACGGCTTTCCCTCCTGGCTCTTCGGGTGTGGGAGCTGTCGCCAGAGCCGCGGCCCTACCGGGAAATGCTTCGCAGGCTGGCGCGGCGGCGCAACGTGGGCGCCGGTGGCGCCGAGGCTGACGGTCGCCGCAAAGCCCGCAGCCCCACGGGCTGTGGGGCCACGCGAGCGGCTGCCAAAGAGCTTTCCAACGAGGCACGGCTTTCCCTCCTGGCTCTTCGGGCGTGGGAGCTGTCGCCAGAGCCGTGGCCCTATCGGAAAATGCTTCGCAGGCTGGCGCGGCGGTGCCACGTGGGCGCCGGTGGCGCCGAGGCTGACGGCCGCCGCAAAGCCCACAGCCCCATGGGCTGTGGGGCCACGCGAGCGGCTGCCAAAGAGCTTTCCAATGAGACATGGCTTTCCCTCCTGGCTCTTCGGGCATGGGAGCTGTCGCCAGAGCCGCGGCCCTACCGGAAAAGGCTTCGCAGGCTGGCGCGGCGGCGCCACGTGTGCGCCGGTGACGCCTAGGCTGACGGCCGCCGCAAAGCGCGCAGCCCCACGGGCTGTGGGGCCACGCGAGCGGCTGCCAAAGAGCTTTCCAACGAGGCACGGCTTTCCCTCCTGGCTCTTCGGGCGTGGGAGCTGTTGCCAGAGCCGCGGCCCTACCGGAAAATGCTTCGCAGGCTGGCGCAGCGGCACAACGTGGGCGCCGGTGGCGCCGAGGCTGACGGCCGCCGCAAAGCCCGCAGCCCCACGGGCTGTGGGGCCACGCGAGCGGCTGCCAAAGAGCTTTCCAACGAGGCACGGCTTTTCCTCGTGGCTCTTCGCGCGTGGGAGCTGTCGCCAGAGCCACGGTCCTACCGGAAAATGCTTTGCAGGCTGGCGCGGCGGCCCGACGTGGGCGCCGGTGTCGCCCAGGCGGACGTCCGCCGGAAAGCCCGCAGCCCCACGGGCTGTGGGGCCACGTGAGTGGCTGCCAAAGAGCTTTCCAACGAGGCACGGCTTTCCCTCCTGGCTCTTCGGGCGTGGGAGCTGTGGCCAGAGACGCGGCCCTACCGGAAAATGCTTCGCAGGCGGGCGCGGCGGCGCAACGTGGGCGCCGGTGTCGCCCAGGCTGACGGCCGCCAGAAAGCCCGCAGCCCCACAGCCTGTGGGGCCACGCGAGCGGCTGCCAAAGAGCTTTCCAACGAGGCATGGCTTTCCCTCCTGGCTCTTCGGGCGTGGGAGCTGTCGCCAGAGACGCGGCCCTACCGGAAAATGCTTCGCAGGCTGGCGCGGCGGCGCCACGTGGGCGCCGGTGGCACTGAGGCTGACGGCTGCCGCAAAGCCCGCAGCCCCACGGGCTGTGGGGCCACGCGAGCGGCTGCCAAAGAGCTTTCCAACGAGGCACGGCTTTCCCTCCTGGCTCTTCGGGCGTGGGAGCTGTCGCCAGAGCCGCGGCCCTACCGGAAAATGCTTTGCAGGCTGGCATGGCGGCCCGACGTGGGCGCCGATGTCACCCAGGCTGACGGCCGCCGGAAAGCCCGCAGCCCCACAGGCTGTGGGGCCACGCGAGCGGCTGCCAAAGAGCTTTCCATCGAGGCACGGCTTTCCCTCCTGGCTCTTCGGCCGTGGGAGCTGTCGCCAGAGACGCGGCCCTACCGGAAAATGCTTCGCAGGCTGGCGCGGCGGCGCCACGTGGGCGCTGGTGGCACTGAGGCTGACGGCTACCGCAAAGCCCGCAGCCCCACGGGCTGTGGGGCCACGCGAGCGGCTGCCAAAGAGCTTTCCAATGAGGCACGGCTTTCCCTCCTGGCTCTTTGGGCGTGGGAGCTGTGGCCAGAGCCGCGGCCCTACCGGAAAATGCTTCGCAGGCTGGCGCGGCGGCGCCACGTGGGCGCAGGTGGCGCCGAGGCTGACGGCCGCCGCAAAGCCCGCAGCCCCACGGGCTGTGGGGCCACGCGAGCGGCTGCCAAAGAGCTTTCCACCGAGGCACGGCTTTCCCTCCTGCCTCTTCGGGCGTGGGAGCTGTCGCCAGAGCCGCGGCCCTACCGGAAAATGCTTCACAGGCTGGCGCAGCGTTGCAAAGTGGGCGCCGGTGGCGCCGAGGCTGACGGCCGCTGCAAAGCCCGCAGCCCCATGGGCTGTGGGGCCACGCGAGCGGCTGCCAAAGAGCTTTCCAACGAGGCACGGATTTCCCTCCTGGCTCTTCGGGCGTGGGAGCTGTCGCCAGAGCCGCGGCCCTACCAGAAAATGCTTTGCAGGCTGGCGCGGTCGCGCCACGTGGGCGCCGGTGGCGCCGAGGTTGACAGCCGCCAGAAAGCCCGCAGCCCCATGGGCTGTGGGGCCACGTGAGTGGCTGCCAAAGAGCTTTCCAACGAGGCACGGCTTTCCCTCCTGGCTCTTCGGGCGTGGGAGCAGTCGCCAGAGCTGCGGCCATACTGGAAAATGCTTCGCAGGCTGGCGCAGCGGCCCCACGTGGGTGCCAGTGGCGACGTGGCTGACAGCTGCCGCAAAGCCCGCAGCCCCACGGGCTAGGGGCCACGCGAGCGGCTGCCAAAGAGCTTTCCAACGAGGCACGGCTTTCCCTCCTGGCTCTTCGGGTGTGGGAGCTGTCGCCAGAGCTGCGGCCCTACTGGAAAATGCTTCGCAGGCTGGCGCAGCGGCCCCACGTGGGCGCCAGTGTCGCCGAGGCTGACGGCCGCCGCAAAGCCCGCAGCCCCACGGGCTGTGGGGCCACGCGAGCGGCTGCCAAAGAGCTTTCCATCGAGGCATGGGTTTCCCTCCTGGCTCTTCGGGCGTGGGAGCTGTGGACAGAGCCGCGGCCCTACCGGAAAATGCTTCGCAGGCGGGCGCGGCGGCGCAACGTGGGCGCCGGTGTCGCCCAGACTGACGGCCGCCGCAAAGCCCGCAGCCCCACAGGCTGTGGGGCCACGCGAGCGGCTGCCAAAGAGCTTTCCAACGAGGCACGGCTTTCCCTCCTGGCTCTTCGGGCGTGGGAGCTGTCGCCAGAGCCGCGGCCCTACCGGAAAATGCTTTGCAGGCTGGCGCGGCGGCACCACGTGGGCGCCGGTGGCGCCGAGGCTGACGGCCGCCGCAAAGCCCGCAGCCCCATGGGCTGTGGGGCCACGCGAGCGGCTGCCAAAGAGCTTTCCAACGAGGCACGGCTTTCCCTCCTGGCTCTTCGGGCGTGGGAGCTGTCGCCAGAGCCGCGGCCCTACCGGAAAATGCTTCGCAGGCTGGAGCGGCGGACCGACGTGGGCGCCGGTGTCGCCCAGGCTGACGGCCGCCGCAAAGCCCGCAGCCCCACGGGCTGTGGGGCCACGCGAGCGGCTGCCAAAGAGCTTTCCAACGAGGCACGGCTTTCCCTCCTGGCTTTGCGGGCGTGGGAGCTGTCGCCAGAGCCGCGGCCCTACCAGAAAATGCTTCACAGGCTGGCGCAGCGGCCCCACGTGGGTGCCAGTGGCGCCGAGGCTGACGGCTGCCGCAAAGCCCGCAGCCCCACGGGCTGTGGGGCCATGCGAGCGGCTCCCAAAGAGCTTTCCAACGAGGCACGGCTTTCCCTCCTGGCTCTTCTGGCGTGGCAGCTGTCGCCAGAGCCGTGGCCCTACCGGAAAATGCTTCGCAGGCTGGCGCGGCGGCGCCACATGGGCGCCGGTGTCGCCCAGGCTGACGGCCGCCGCAAAGCCCGCAGCCCCACGGGCTGTGGGGCCACGCGAGTGGCTGCCAAAGAGCTTTCCAACGAGGCACGGCTTTCCCTCCTGGCTCTTCGGGCGTGGGAGCTGTCGCCAGAGCCGCGGCCCTACCCGAAAATGCTGTGAAGGCTGGCGCGGCGGTGCCACGTGGGCGCCGGTGTCGCCGAGGCTGACGGCCGCCGCAAAGCCCGCAGCCCCACGGGCTGTGGGGACATGCGAGCGGCTGCCAAAGAGCTTTCCAACGAGGCACGGCTTTCCCTCCTGGCTCTTCGGGCGTGGGAGCTGTCGCCAGAGCCGCGGCCCTACCGGAAAATGCTTTGCAGGCTGGCGCGGTGGCGCCACGTGGGCGCCGGTGTCGCCCAGGCTGACGGCCGCCGCAAAGCCCGCAGCCCCACGGGCTGTGGGGCCATGCGAGCGGCTGCCAAAGAGCTTTCCAACGAGGCATGGGTTTCCCTCCTGGCTCTTCGGCCGTGGGAGCTGTGGCCAGAGCCGCGGCACTACCGGAAAATGCTTCGCAGGCGGGCTCGGCGGCGCAACGTGCGCGCCGGTGTCGCCGAGGCTGACGGCCGCCGCAAAGCCCGCAGCCCCACAGACTGTGGGGCCACGCGAGCGGCTGCCAAAGAGCTTTCCAACGAGGCACGGCTTTCCCTCCTGGCTCTTCGGGCGTGGGAGCTGTCGCCAGAGCCGCGGCCCTACCGGAAAATGCTTCACAGGCTGGCGCGGCGGCCCGACGTGGGCGCCGGTGTCGCCGAGGCTGACGGCCGCCGCAAAGCCCGTAGCCCCACGAGCTGTGGGGCCACGTGAGCGGCTGCCAAAGAGCTTTCCAAGGAGGCACGGCTTTCCCTCCTGGCTCTTCGGCCGTGGGAGATGTGGCCAGAGCTGCAGCCCTACCGGAAAATGCTTCGCAGGCTGGCGCGGCGGCACAACGTGGGCGGCGGTGGCGCCGAGGCTGACGGCCGCCGCAAAGCCCGCAGCCCCACGGGCTGTGGGGCCACGCGAGCGGCTGCCAAAGAGCTTTCCAACGAGGCACGGCTTTCCCTCCTGGCTCTTCGGGCGTGGGAGTTGTCGCCAGAGACACGGCCCTACCGGAAAATGCTTCGCAGGCTGGAGCAGCGGCACCACGTGGGCGCCGGTGTCGCCCAGGCTGACGGCCGCCGCAAAGCCCGCAGCCCCACGGGCTGTGGGGCCACGCGAGCGGCTGCCAAAGAGCTTTCCAACGAGGCATGGCTTTCCCTCCTGGCTCTTCGGGCGTGGGAGCTGTCGCCAGAGCCGCGGCCCTACCGGAAAATGCTTCGCAGGCTGGCGCGGCGGCGCCAGGTGGGCGCCGGTGTCACCGAGGCTGACGGCCGCCTCAAAGCCCGCAGCCCCACGGGCTTTGGGGCCATGTGTGCGGCTGCCAAAGAGCTTTCCAACGAGGCACTGCTTTCCCTCCTGGCTCTTCGGGCGTGGGAGCTGTCGCCAGAGCCGTGGCCCTACCGGAAAATGCTTCGCAGGCTGGCGCGGTGGCGCCACGTGGGCGCCGGTGTCGCCCAGGCTGACGGCCGCCTCAAAGCCCGCAGCCCCACGGGCTGTGGGGCCACGCGAGCGGCTGCCAAAGAGCTTTCCAACGAGGCACGGCTTTCCCTCCTGGCTCTTCGGGCGTGGGAGCTGTCGCCAGAGCCGTGGCCCTACCGGAAAATGCTTCGCAGGTTGGCGCGGTGGCGCCACGTGGGCGCCGGTGTCGCCCAGGCTGACGGCCGCCGGAAAGCCCGCAGCCCCACGGGCTGTGGGGCCACGCGAGTGGCTGCCAAAGAGCTTTCCAACGAGGCACGGCTTTCCCTCCTGGCTCTTCGGGCGTGGGAGCTGTCGCCAGAGCAGCGGCCCTACCGGAAAATGCTTCGCAGGCTGGCGCGGCGGCGCAACGTGGGCGCCGGTGGCGCCGAGGCTGACGGCCGCCGCAAAGCCCGCAGCCCCACGGGCTGTGGGGCCACGCGAGCGGCTGCCAAAGAGCTTTCCAACGAGGCACTGCTTTCCCTCCTGGCTTTTCGGGCGTGGGAGCTGTCGCCAGAGCCGCGGCCCTATCGGAAAATGCTTCACAGGCTGGCGCGGCGGCCCGACGTGGGCGCCGGTGTCGCCCAGGCTGACGGCCGCCGCAAAGCCCGCAGCCCCACGAGCTGTGGGGACATGCGAGCGGCTGCCAAAGAGCTTTCCAACGAGGCACGGCTTTCCCTCCTGGCTCTTCGGGCGTGGGAGCTGTGGCCAGAGCCGCGGCCCTACCGGTAAATGCTTCGCAGGCTGGCGCAGCGGCCCCACGTGGGTGCCAGTGGCGCCGAGGCTGACGGCTACCGCAAAGCCCGCAGCCCCACGGGCTGTGGGGCCATGCGAGCGGCTGCCAAAGAGCTTTCCAACGAGGCACGGCTTTCCCTCCTGGCTCTTCGGGAGTGGGAGCTGTCGCCAGAGCCGTGGCCCTACCGGAAAATGCTTCGCAGGCTGGCGCGGCGGCGCCACGTGGGCGCCGGTGTCGCCCAGGCTGACGGCCGCCGGAAAGCCCGCAGCCCCACGGGCTGTGGGGCCACGCGAGTGGCTGCCAAAGAGCTTTCCAACGAGGCATGGCTTTCCCTCCTGGCTCTTCGGGCGTGGGAGCTGTCGCCAGAGCCGCGGCCCTACCCGAAAATGCTTTGCAGGCTGGCGCGGCGGTGCCACGTGGGCGCCGGTGTCGCCGAGGCTGACGGCCGCCGCAAAGCCCGCAGCCCCACGGGCTGTGGGGACATGCGAGCGGTTGCCAAAGAGCTTTCCAACGAGGCACGGCTTTCCCTCCTGGCTCTTCGGGCGTGGGAGCTGTCGCCAGAGCCGCGGACCTACCGGAAAATGCTTTGCAGGCTGGCACGGTGGCGCCACGTGGGCGCCGGTGTCGCCCAGGCTGACGGCCGCCGCAAAGCCCGCAGCCCCACGGGCTGTGGGGCCACGCGAGCGGCTGCCAAAGAGCTTTCCATCGAGGCACGGCTTTCCCTCCTGGCTCTTCGGCCGTGGGAGCTGTAGCCAGAGCTGCAGCCCTACCGGAAAATGCTTCGCAGGCTGGCGCGGCGGCACAACGTGGGCGGCGGTGGCGCCGAGGCTGACGGCCGCCGCAAAGCCCGCAGCCCCACGGGCTGTGGGGCCACGCGAGCGGCTGCCAAAGAGCTTTCCAACGAGGCACGGCTTTCCCTCCTGGCTCTTCGGGCGTGGGAGCTGTCGCCAGAGCCGCGGCCCTACCGGAAAATGCTTCGCAGGCTGGAGCGGCGGCCCGACGTGGGCGCTGGTGTCGCACAGGCTGACGGCCGCCGGAAAGCCTGCAGCCCCACGAGCTGTGGGGACATGCGAGCGGCTGCCAAAGAGCTTTCCAACGAGGCACGGCTTTCCGTCCTGGCTCTTCGGGCATGGGAGCTGTCGCCAGAGACGCGGCCCTACCGGAAAATGCTTCGCAGGCTGGCGCAGCGGCCCCACGTGGGTGCCAGTGGCGCCGAGGCTGACGGCTGCCACAAAGCCCGCAGCCCCACGGGCTGTGGGGCCATGCGAGCGGCTCCCAAAGAGCTTTCCAACGAGGCACGGCTTTCCCTCCTGGCTCTTCGGGCGTGGGAGCTGTCGCCAGAGCCGTGGCCCTACCGGAAAATGCTTCGCAGGCTGGCGCGGCGGCCCCACTTGGGCGCCGGTGTCGCCCAGGCTGACGGCCGCCGGAAAGCCCGCAGCCCCACGGGCTGTGGGGCCATGCGAGCGGCTGCCAAAGAGCTTTCCAACGAGGCACGGCTTTCCCTCCTGGCTCTTCGGGCGTGGGAGCTGTGGCCAGAGCCGTGGCCCTACCGGAAAATGCTTCGCAGGCTGGCGCGGCGGCCCGACGTGGGCGCCGGTGTCGCCCAGGCTGACGGCCGCTGGAAAGCCCGCAGCCCCACGGGCTGTGGGGCCACGCGAGCGGCTGCCAAAGAGCTTTCCAACGAGGCATGGATTTCCCTCCTGGCTCTTCGGGCGTGGGAGCTGTCGCCAGAGCCGCGGCCCTACCGGAAAATGCTTCGCAGGCTGGCGAGGCGGCGCCACGTGGGCGCCGGTGGCGCCAAGGCTGACGGCCGCCTCAAAGCCCGCAGCCCCACGGGCTTTGGGGCCATGTGAGCGGCTGCGAAAGAGCTTTCCAACGAGGCACTGCTTTCCCTCCTGGCTCTTCAGGCGTGGGAGCTGTCGCCAGAGCCGTGGCCCTACCAGAAAATGCTTCGCAGGCTGGCGCGGTGGCGCCACGTGGGCGCCGGTGTCGCCCAGGCTGACGGCCGCCGGAAAGCCCGCAGCCCCACGGGCTGTGGGGCCATGCGAGCGGCTGCCAAAGAGCTTTCCAACGAGGCACGGCTTTCCCTCCTGGCTCTTCGGGCGTGGGAGCAGTCGCCAGAGCTGCGGCCCTACCGGAAAATGCTTCGCAGGCTGGCGCGGCGGCCCGACGTGGGCGCCGATGGCGCCGAGGCTGACGGCCGCCGCAAAGCCCGCAGCCCCACGGGCTGTGGGGCCACGCGAGCGGCTGCCAAAGAGCTTTCCAACGAGGCATGGGTTTCCCTCCTGGCTCTTCGGGCGTGGGAGCTGTCGCCAGAGCCGCGGCCCTACCCGAAAATGCATCGCAGGCGGGCGCTGCGGCGCAACGTGGGCGCCGGTGGCGCCAAGGCTGACGGCCGCCGCAAAGCCCGCAGCCCCATGGGCTGTGGGGCCACGCGAGCGGCTGCCAAAGAGCTTTCCACCGAGGCACGGCTTTCCCTCCTGCCTCTTCGGGCGTGGGAGCTGTCGCCAGAGCCGTGGCCCTACCGGAAAATGCTTCGCAGGCTGGCGCGGCAGCGCCACGTGGGCGCCGGTGGCGCCGAGGCTGACGGCCGCTGGAAAGCCCGCAGCCCCACGGCCTGTGGGGCCACGCGAGCGGCTGCCAAAGAGCTTTCCAATGAGGCACGGCTTTCCCTCCTGGCTCTTCGGGCGTGGGAGCTGTCGCCAGAGCCGTGGCCCTACCGGAAAATGCTTCACAGGCTGGCGCGGCGGCCCGACTTGGGCGCCGATGGCGCCGAGGCTGACGGCCGCCGCAAAGCCCGCAGCCCCACGGGCTGTGGGGCCACGCGAGCGGCTGCCAAAGAGCTTTCCAACGAGGCACGGCTTTCCCTCCTGGCTCTTCGGGCGTGGGAGCTGTCGCCAGAGCAGCGGCCCTACCGGAAATTGCTTCGCAGGCTGGCGCGGTGGCACCACGTCGGCACCGGTGGCGCCCAGGCTGACGTCCGCCACAAAGCCCGCAGCCCCACGGACTGTGGGGCCACGTGAGCGGCTGCCAAAGAGCTTTCCAACGAGGCACGGCTTTCCCTCCTGGCTCTTCGGGCGTGGGAGCTGTCGCCAGAGCAACGGCCCTACCGGAAAATGCTTCGCAGGCTGGCGCGGCGGCGCAACGTGGGCGCCGGTGGCGCCGAGGCTGACGGCCGCCGCAAAGCCCGCAGCCCCACGGGCTGTGGGGCCACGCGAGCGGCTGCCAAAGAGCTTTCCAACAAGGCACGGCTTTCCCTCCTGGCTTTTCGGGCGTGGGAGCTGTCGCCAGAGCCGCGGCCCTACCGGAAAATGCTTCACAGGCTGGCGCGGCGGCCCGACGTGGGCGCCGGTGTCGCCGAGGCTGACGGCCGCCGCAAAGCCTGCAGCCCCACGAGCTGTGGGGACATGCGAGCGGCTCCCAAAGAGCTTTCCAACAAGGCACGGCTTTCCCTCCTGGCTCTTCGGGCATGGGAGCTGTCGCCAGAGACGCGGCCCTACCGGAAAATGCTTCGCAGGCTGGCGCAGCGGCCCCACGTGGGTGCCAGTGGCGCCGAGGCTGACGGCTGCCACAAAGCCCGCAGCCCCACGGGCTGTGGGGCCATGCGAGCGGCTCCCAAACAGCTTTCCAACGAGGCACGGCTTTCCCTCCTGGCTCTTCGGGCGTGGGAGCTGTCGCCAGAGCCGTGGCCCTACCGGAAAATGCTTCGCAGGCTGGCGCGGCGGCCCCACTTGGGCGCCGGTGTCGCCCAGGCTGACGGCCGCCGGAAAGCCCGCAGCCCCACGGTTTGTGGGGCCATGCGAGCGGCTCCCAAAGAGCTTTCCAACGAGGCACGGCTTTCCCTCCTGGCTCTTCGGGCGTGGGAGCTGTCGCCAGAGCCGTGGCCCTACCAGAAAATGCTTCGCAGGCTGGCGCGGTGGCGCCACGTGGGCGCCGGTGTCGCCCAGGCTGACGGCCGCCGGAAAGCCCGCAGCCCCACGGGCTGTGGGGCCATGCGAGCGGCTGCCAAAGAGATTTCCAACGAGGCACGGCTTTCCCTCCTGGCTCTTCGGGCGTGGGAGCAGTCGCCAGAGCTGCGGCCCTACCGGAAAATGCTTCGCAGGCTGGCGCGGCAGCGCCACGTGGGCGCCGGTGGCGCCGAGGCTGACGGCCGCCGCAAAACCCGCAGCCCCACGGGCTGTGGGGCCATGCGAGCGGCTGCCAAAGAGCTTTCCAATGAGGCACGGCTTTCCCTCCTGGCTCTTCGGGCGTGGGAGCTGTGGCCAGAGCCGTGGCCCTACCGGAAAATGCTTCACAGGCTGGCGCGGCGGCCCGACTTGGGCGCCGATGGCGCCGAGGCTGACGGCCGCCGCAAAGCACGCAGCCCCACGGGCTGTGGGGCCACGCGAGCGGCTGCCAAAGAGCTTTCCAACGAGGCACGGCTTTCCCTCCTGGCTCTTCGGGCGTGGGAGCTGTCGCCAGAGCAGCGGCCCTACCGGAAAATGCTTCGCAGGCTGGCGCGGTGGCACCACGTCGGCACCGGTGGCGCCCAGGCTGACGTCCGCCGCAAAGCCCGCAGCCCCACGGACTGTGGGGCCACGCGAGCGGCTGCCAAAGAGCTTTCCAACGAGGCACGGCTTTCCCTCCTGGCTCTTCGGGCGTGGGAGCTGTCGCCAGAGACGCGGCCCTACCGGAAAATGCTTCGCAGGCTGGCGCAGCGGAGCAACGTGGGCGCCGGTGGCGCAGAGTCTGACGGCCGCCTCAACGCCCGCAGCCCCATGGGCTGTGGGGCCACGCGAGCGGCTGCCAAAGAGCTTTCCAACGAGGCACGGCTTTCCCTCCTGGCTCTTCGGGCGTGGGAGCTGTCGCCAGAGCCGTGGCACTACCGGAAAATGCTTCGCAGGCTGGCGCGGCGGCGCAACGTGGGCGCCGGTGGCGCCGAGGCTGACGGCCGCCGCAAAGCCCGCAGCCCCACGGGCTGTGGGGCCACGCGAGCGGCTGCCAAAGAGCTTTCCAACAAGGCACGGCTTTCCCTCCTGGCTTTTCGGGTGTGGGAGCTGTCGCCAGAGCCGCGGCCCTACCGGAAAATGCTTCACAGGCTGGCGCGGCGGCCCGACGTGGGCGCCGGTGTCGCCGAGGCTGACGGCCGCCGCAAAGCCTGCAGCCCCACGAGCTGTGGGGACATGCGAGCGGCTGCCAAAGAGCTTTCCAACGAGGCACGGCTTTCCGTCCTGGCTCTTCGGGCATGGGAGCTGTCGCCAGAGACGCGGCCCTACCGGAAAATGCTTCGCAGGCTGGCGCAGCGGCCCCACGTGGGTGCCAGTGGCGCCGAGGCTGACGGCCGCCACAAAGCCCGCAGCCCCACGGGCTGTGGGGCCATGCGAGCGGCTCCCAAAGAGCTTTCCAACGAGGCACGGCTTTCCCTCCTGGCTCTTCAGGCGTGGGAGCTGTCGCCAGAGCCGTGGCCCTACCAGAAAATGCTTCGCAGGCTGGCGCGGAGGCGCCACGTGGGCGCCGGTGTCGCCCAGGCTGACGGCCGCCGGAAAGCCCGCAGCCCCACGGGCTGTGGGGCCATGCGAGCGGCTGCCAAAGAGCTTTCCAACGAGGCACGGCTTTCCCTCCTGGCTCTTCGGGCGTGGGAGCAGTCGCCAGAGCTGCGGCCCTACCGGAAAATGCTTCGCAGGCTGGCGCGGCGGCCCGACGTGGGCGCCGATGGCGCCGAGGCTGACGGCCGCCGCAAAGCCCGCAGCCCCACGGGCTGTGGGGCCACGCGAGCGGCTGCCAAAGAGCTTTCCAACGAGGCATGGGTTTCCCTCCTGGCTCTTCGGGCGTGGGAGCTGTCGCCAGAGCCGCGGCCCTACCCGAAAATGCATCGCAGGCGGGCGCTGCGGCGCAACGTGGGCGCCGGTGGCGCCAAGGCTGACGGCCGCCGCAAAGCCCGCAGCCCCATGGGCTGTGGGGCCACGCGAGCGGCTGCCAAAGAGCTTTCCACCGAGGCACGGCTTTCCCTCCTGCCTCTTCGGGCGTGGGAGCTGTCGCCAGACCCGTGGCCCTACCGGAAAATGCTTCGCAGGCTAGCGCGGCAGCGCCACATGGGCGCCGGTGGCGCCGAGGCTGACGGCCGCCGCAAAACCCGCAGCCCCATGGGCTGTGGGGCCATGCGAGCGGCTGCCAAAGAGCTTTCCAATGAGGCACGGCTTTCCCTCCTGGCTCTTCGGGCGTGGGAGCTGTCGCCAGAGCCGTGGCCCTACCGGAAAATGCTTCACAGGCTGGCGCGGCGGCCCGACTTGGGCGCCGATGGCGCCGAGGCTGACGGCCGCCGCAAAGCCCGCAGCCCCACGGGCTGTGGGGCCACGCGAGCGGCTGCCAAAGAGCTTTCCAACGAGGCACGGCTTTCCCTCCTGGCTCTTCGGGCGTGGGAGCTGTCGCCAGAGAAGCGGCCCTACCGGAAATTGCTTCGCAGGCTGGCACGGTGGCACCACGTCGGCACCGGTGGCGCCCAGGCTGACGTCCGCCACAAAGCCCGCAGCCCCACGGACTGTGGGGCCACGTGAGCGGCTGCCAAAGAGCTTTCCAACGAGGCACGGCTTTCCCTCCTGGCTCTTCGGGCGTGGGAGCTGTCGCCAGAGCAGCGGCCCTACCGGAAAATGCTTCGCAGGCTGGCGCGGCGGCGCAACGTGGGCGCCGGTGGCGCCGAGGCTGACGGCCGCCGCAAAGCCCGCAGCCCCACGGGCTGTGGGGCCACGCGAGCGGCTGCCAAAGAGCTTTCCAACAAGGCACGGCTTTCCCTCCTGGCTTTTCGGGCGTGGGAGCTGTCGCCAGAGCCGCGGCCCTACCGGAAAATGCTTCACAGGCTGGCGCGGCGGCCCGACGTGGGCGCCGGTGTCGCCGAGGCTGACGGCCGCCGCAAAGCCTGCAGCCCCACGAGCTGTGGGGACATGCGAGCGGCTCCCAAAGAGCTTTCCAACAAGGCACGGCTTTCCCTCCTGGCTCTTCGGCCGTGGGAGCTGTCGCCAGAGACGCGGCCCTACCGGAAAATGCTTCGCAGGCTGGCGCAGCGGCCCCACGTGGGTGCCAGTGGCGCCGAGGCTGACGGCTGCCACAAAGCCCGCAGCCCCACGGGCTGTGGGGCCATGCGAGCGGCTCCCAAAGAGCTTTCCAACGAGGCACGGCTTTCCCTCCTGGCTCTTCGGGCGTGGGAGCTGTCGCCAGAGCCGTGGCCCTACCGGAAAATGCTTCGCAGGCTGGCGCGGCGGCCCCACTTGGGCGCCGGTGTCGCCCAGGCTGACGGCCGCCGGAAAGCCCGCAGCCCCACGGGCTGTGGGGCCATGCGAGCGGCTCCCAAAGAGCTTTCCAACGAGGCACGGCTTTCCCTCCTGGCTCTTCGGGCGTGGGAGCTGTCGCCAGAGCCGTGGCCCTACCGGAAAATGCTTCGCAGGCTGGCGCGGCGGCCCCACGTGGGCGCCGGTGTCGCCCAGGCTGACGGCCGCTGGAAAGCCCGCAGCCCCACGGGCTGTGGGGCCACGCGAGCGGCTGCCAAAGAGCTTTCCAACGAGGCATGGATTTCCCTCCTGGCTCTTCGGGCGTGGGAGCTGTCGCCAGAGCCGCGGCCCTACCGGAAAATGCTTCGCAGGCTGGCGCGGCGGCGCCACGTGGGCGCCGGTGGCGCCGAGGCTGACGGCCGCCTCAAAGCCCGCAGCCCCACGGGCTTTGGGGCCATGTGAGCGGCTGCGAAAGAGCTTTCCAACGAGGCACTGCTTTCCCTCCTGGCTCTTCAGGCGTGGGAGCTGTCGCCAGAGCCGTGGCCCTACCAGAAAATGCTTCGCAGGCTGGCGCGGTGGCGCCACGTGGGCGCCGGTGTCGCCCAGGCTGACGGCCGCCGGAAAGCCCGCAGCCCCACGGGCTGTGGGGCCATGCGAGCGGCTGCCAAAGAGCTTTCCAACGAGGCACGGCTTTCCCTCCTGGCTCTTCGGGCGTGGGAGCAGTCGCCAGAGCTGCGGCCCTACCGGAAAATGCTTCGCAGGCTGGCGCGGCAGCGCCACGTGGGCGCCGGTGGCGCCGAGGCTGACGGCCGCCGCAAAACCCGCAGCCCCACGGGCTGTGGGGCCATGCGAGCGGCTGCCAAAGAGCTTTCCAATGAGGCACGGCTTTCCCTCCTGGCTCTTCGGGCGTGGGAGCTGTCGCCAGAGCCGTGGCCCTACCGGAAAATGCTTCGCAGGCTGGCGCCGCGGCCCCACGTGGGCGCCGGTGTCGCCCAGGCTGACGGCCGCTGGAAAGCCCGCAGCCCCACGGGCTGTGGGGCCACGCGAGCGGCTGCCAAAGAGCTTTCCAACGAGGCATGGATTTCCCTCCTGGCTCTTCGGGCGTGGGAGCTGTCGCCAGAGCCGCGGCCCTACCGGAAAATGCTTCGCAGGCTGGCGCGGCGGCGCCACGTGGGCGCCGGTGGCGCCGAGGCTGACGGCCGCCTCAAAGCCTGCAGCCCCACGGGCTTTGGGGCCATGTGAGCGGCTGCGAAAGAGCTTTCCAACGAGGCACTGCTTTCCCTCCTGGCTCTTCAGGCGTGGGAGCTGTCGCCAGAGCCGTGGCCCTACCAGAAAATGCTTCGCAGGCTGGCGCGGTGGCGCCACGTGGGCGCCGGTGTCGCCCAGGCTGACGGCCGCCGGAAAGCCCGCAGCCCCACGGGCTGTGGGGCCATGCGAGCGGCTGCCAAAGAGCTTTCCAACGAGGCACGGCTTTCCCTCCTGGCTCTTCGGGCGTGGGAGCAGTCGCCAGAGCTGCGGCCCTACCGGAAAATGCTTCGCAGGCTGGCGCGGCAGCGCCACGTGGGCGCCGGTGGCGCCGAGGCTGACGGCCGCCGCAAAACCCGCAGCCCCACGGGCTGTGGGGCCATGCGAGCGGCTGCCAAAGAGCTTTCCAATGAGGCACGGCTTTCCCTCCTGGCTCTTCGGGCGTGGGAGCTGTCGCCAGAGCCGCGGCCCTACCGGAAAATGCTTCACAGGCTGGCGCGGCGGCCCGACGTGGGCGCCGATGGCGCCGAGGCTGACGGCCGCCGCAAAGCCCGCAGCCCCACGGGCTGTGGGGCCACGCGAGCGGCTGCCAAAGAGCTTTCCAACGAGGCATGGGTTTCCCTCCTGGCTCTTCGGGCGTGGGAGCTGTCGCCAGAGCCGCGGCCCTACCCGAAAATGCATCGCAGGCGGGCGCTGCGGCGCAACGTGGGCGCCGGTGGCGCCAAGGCTGACGGCCGCCGCAAAGCCCGCAGCCCCATGGGCTGTGGGGCCACGCGAGCGGCTGCCAAAGAGCTTTCCACCGAGGCACGGCTTTCCCTCCTGCCTCTTTGGGCGTGGGAGCTGTCGCCAGACCCGTGGCCCTACCGGAAAATGCTTCGCAGGCTGGCGCGGCAGCGCCACGTGGGCGCCGGTGGCGCCGAGGCTGACGGCCGCCGCAAAACCCGCAGCCCCATGGGCTGTGGGGCCATGCGAGCGGCTGCCAAAGAGCTTTCCAATGAGGCACGGCTTTCCCTCCTGGCTCTTCGGGCGTGGGAGCTGTCGCCAGAGCCGTGGCCCTACCGGAAAATGCTTCACAGGCTGGCGCGGCGGCCCGACTTGGGCGCCGATGGCGCCGAGGCTGACGGCCGCCGCAAAGCCCGCAGCCCCACGGGCTGTGGGGCCACGCGAGCGGCTGCCAAAGAGCTTTCCAACGAGGCACGGCTTTCCCTCCTGGCTCTTCGGGCGTGGGAGCTGTCGCCAGAGAAGCGGCCCTACCGGAAATTGCTTCGCAGGCTGGCGCGGTGGCACCACGTCGGCACCGGTGGCGCCCAGGCTGACGTCCGCCACAAAGCCCGCAGCCCCACGGACTGTGGGGCCACGTGAGCGGCTGCCAAAGAGCTTTCCAACGAGGCATGGATTTCCCTCCTGGCTCTTCGGGCGTGGGAGCTGTCGCCAGAGCCGCGGCCCTACCGGAAAATGCTTCGCAGGCTGGCGCGGCGGCGCCACGTGGGCGCCGGTGGCGCCGAGGCTGACGGCCGCCTCAAAGCCTGCAGCCCCACGGGCTTTGGGGCCATGTGAGCGGCTGCGAAAGAGCTTTCCAACGAGGCACTGCTTTCCCTCCTGGCTCTTCAGGCGTGGGAGCTGTCGCCAGAGCCGTGGCCCTACCAGAAAATGCTTCGCAGGCTGGCGCGGTGGCGCCACGTGGGCGCCGGTGTCGCCCAGGCTGACGGCCGCCGGAAAGCCCGCAGCCCCACGGGCTGTGGGGCCATGCGAGCGGCTGCCAAAGAGCTTTCCAACGAGGCACGGCTTTCCCTCCTGGCTCTTCGGGCGTGGGAGCAGTCGCCAGAGCTGCGGCCCTACCGGAAAATGCTTCGCAGGCTGGCGCGGCAGCGCCACGTGGGCGCCGGTGGCGCCGAGGCTGACGGCCGCCGCAAAACCCGCAGCCCCACGGGCTGTGGGGCCATGCGAGCGGCTGCCAAAGAGCTTTCCAATGAGGCACGGCTTTCCCTCCTGGCTCTTCGGGCGTGGGAGCTGTCGCCAGAGCCGCGGCCCTACCGGAAAATGCTTCACAGGCTGGCGCGGCGGCCCGACGTGGGCGCCGATGGCGCCGAGGCTGACGGCCGCCGCAAAGCCCGCAGCCCCACGGGCTGTGGGGCCACGCGAGCGGCTGCCAAAGAGCTTTCCAACGAGGCATGGGTTTCCCTCCTGGCTCTTCGGGCGTGGGAGCTGTCGCCAGAGCCGCGGCCCTACCCGAAAATGCATCGCAGGCGGGCGCTGCGGCGCAACGTGGGCGCCGGTGGCGCCAAGGCTGACGGCCGCCGCAAAGCCCGCAGCCCCATGGGCTGTGGGGCCACGCGAGCGGCTGCCAAAGAGCTTTCCACCGAGGCACGGCTTTCCCTCCTGCCTCTTTGGGCGTGGGAGCTGTCGCCAGACCCGTGGCCCTACCGGAAAATGCTTCGCAGGCTGGCGCGGCAGCGCCACGTGGGCGCCGGTGGCGCCGAGGCTGACGGCCGCCGCAAAACCCGCAGCCCCATGGGCTGTGGGGCCATGCGAGCGGCTGCCAAAGAGCTTTCCAATGAGGCACGGCTTTCCCTCCTGGCTCTTCGGGCGTGGGAGCTGTCGCCAGAGCCGTGGCCCTACCGGAAAATGCTTCACAGGCTGGCGCGGCGGCCCGACTTGGGCGCCGATGGCGCCGAGGCTGACGGCCGCCGCAAAGCCCGCAGCCCCACGGGCTGTGGGGCCACGCGAGCGGCTGCCAAAGAGCTTTCCAACGAGGCACGGCTTTCCCTCCTGGCTCTTCGGGCGTGGGAGCTGTCGCCAGAGAAGCGGCCCTACCGGAAATTGCTTCGCAGGCTGGCGCGGTGGCACCACGTCGGCACCGGTGGCGCCCAGGCTGACGTCCGCCACAAAGCCCGCAGCCCCACGGACTGTGGGGCCACGTGAGCGGCTGCCAAAGAGCTTTCCAACGAGGCACGGCTTTCCCTCCTGGCTCTTCGGGCGTGGGAGCTGTCGCCAGAGCAGCGGCCCTACCGGAAAATGCTTCGCAGGCTGGCGCGGCGGCGCAACGTGGGCGCCGGTGGCGCCGAGGCTGACGGCCGCCGCAAAGCCCGCAGCCCCACGGGCTGTGGGGCCACGCGAGCGGCTGCCAAAGAGCTTTCCAACAAGGCACGGCTTTCCCTCCTGGCTTTTCGGGCGTGGGAGCTGTCGCCAGAGCCGCGGCCCTACCGGAAAATGCTTCACAGGCTGGCGCGGCGGCCCGACGTGGGCGCCGGTGTCGCCGAGGCTGACGGCCGCCGCAAAGCCTGCAGCCCCACGAGCTGTGGGGACATGCGAGCGGCTCCCAAAGAGCTTTCCAACAAGGCACGGCTTTCCCTCCTGGCTCTTCGGCCGTGGGAGCTGTCGCCAGAGACGCGGCCCTACCGGAAAATGCTTCGCAGGCTGGCGCAGCGGCCCCACGTGGGTGCCAGTGGCGCCGAGGCTGACGGCTGCCACAAAGCCCGCAGCCCCACGGGCTGTGGGGCCATGCGAGCGGCTCCCAAAGAGCTTTCCAACGAGGCACGGCTTTCCCTCCTGGCTCTTCGGGCGTGGGAGCTGTCGCCAGAGCCGTGGCCCTACCGGAAAATGCTTCGCAGGCTGGCGCGGCGGCCCCACTTGGGCGCCGGTGTCGCCCAGGCTGACGGCCGCCGGAAAGCCCGCAGCCCCACGGGCTGTGGGGCCATGCGAGCGGCTCCCAAAGAGCTTTCCAACGAGGCACGGCTTTCCCTCCTGGCTCTTCGGGCGTGGGAGCTGTCGCCAGAGCCGTGGCCCTACCGGAAAATGCTTCGCAGGCTGGCGCGGCGGCCCCACGTGGGCGCCGGTGTCGCCCAGGCTGACGGCCGCTGGAAAGCCCGCAGCCCCACGGGCTGTGGGGCCACGCGAGCGGCTGCCAAAGAGCTTTCCAACGAGGCACGGCTTTCCCTCCTGGCTCTTCGGGCGTGGGAGCTGTCGCCAGAGCCGTGGCACTACCGGAAAATGCTTCGCAGGCTGGCGCGGCGGCGCCAGGTGGGCGCCGGTGGCGCCGAGGCTGACGTCCGCCGCAAAGCCCGCAGCCCCACGGGCTGTGGGGCCACGCGAGCGGCTGCCAAAGAGCTTTCCAACAAGGCACGGCTTTCCCTCCTGGCTTTTCGGGTGTGGGAGCTGTCGCCAGAGCCGCGGCCCTACCGGAAAATGCTTCACAGGCTGGCGCGGCGGCCCGACGTGGGCGCCGGTGTCGCCGAGGCTGACGGCCGCCGCAAAGCCTGCAGCCCCACGAGCTGTGGGGACATGCGAGCGGCTGCCAAAGAGCTTTCCAACGAGGCACGGCTTTCCGTCCTGGCTCTTCGGGCATGGGAGCTGTCGCCAGAGACGCGGCCCTACCGGAAAATGCTTCGCAGGCTGGCGCAGCGGCCCCACGTGGGTGCCAGTGGCGCCGAGGCTGACGGCCGCCACAAAGCCCGCAGCCCCACGGGCTGTGGGGCCATGCGAGCGGCTCCCAAAGAGCTTTCCAACGAGGCACGGCTTTCCCTCCTGGCTCTTCAGGCGTGGGAGCTGTCGCCAGAGCCGTGGCCCTACCAGAAAATGCTTCGCAGGCTGGCGCGGAGGCGCCACGTGGGCGCCGGTGTCGCCCAGGCTGACGGCCGCCGGAAAGCCCGCAGCCCCACGGGCTGTGGGGCCATGCGAGCGGCTGCCAAAGAGCTTTCCAACGAGGCACGGCTTTCCCTCCTGGCTCTTCGGGCGTGGGAGCAGTCGCCAGAGCTGCGGCCCTACCGGAAAATGCTTCGCAGGCTGGCGCGGCGGCCCGACGTGGGCGCCGATGGCGCCGAGGCTGACGGCCGCCGCAAAGCCCGCAGCCCCACGGGCTGTGGGGCCACGCGAGCGGCTGCCAAAGAGCTTTCCAACGAGGCATGGGTTTCCCTCCTGGCTCTTCGGGCGTGGGAGCTGTCGCCAGAGCCGCGGCCCTACCCGAAAATGCATCGCAGGCGGGCGCTGCGGCGCAACGTGGGCGCCGGTGGCGCCAAGGCTGACGGCCGCCGCAAAGCCCGCAGCCCCATGGGCTGTGGGGCCACGCGAGCGGCTGCCAAAGAGCTTTCCACCGAGGCACGGCTTTCCCTCCTGCCTCTTCGGGCGTGGGAGCTGTCGCCAGACCCGTGGCCCTACCGGAAAATGCTTCGCAGGCTGGCGCGGCAGCGCCACGTGGGCGCCGGTGGCGCCGAGGCTGACGGCCGCCGCAAAACCCGCAGCCCCATGGGCTGTGGGGCCATGCGAGCGGCTGCCAAAGAGCTTTCCAATGAGGCACGGCTTTCCCTCCTGGCTCTTCGGGCGTGGGAGCTGTCGCCAGAGCCGTGGCCCTACCGGAAAATGCTTCACAGGCTGGCGCGGCGGCCCGACTTGGGCGCCGATGGCGCCGAGGCTGACGGCCGCCGCAAAGCCCGCAGCCCCACGGGCTGTGGGGCCACGCGAGCGGCTGCCAAAGAGCTTTCCAACGAGGCACGGCTTTCCCTCCTGGCTCTTCGGGCGTGGGAGCTGTCGCCAGAGAAGCGGCCCTACCGGAAATTGCTTCGCAGGCTGGCGCGGTGGAACCACGTCGGCACCGGTGGCGCCCAGGCTGACGTCCGCCACAAAGCCCGCAGCCCCACGGACTGTGGGGCCACGTGAGCGGCTGCCAAAGAGCTTTCCAACGAGGCACGGCTTTCCCTCCTGGCTCTTCGGGCGTGGGAGCTGTCGCCAGAGCAGCGGCCCTACCGGAAAATGCTTCGCAGGCTGGCGCGGCGGCGCAACGTGGGCGCCGGTGGCGCCGAGGCTGACGGCCGCCGCAAAGCCCGCAGCCCCACGGGCTGTGGGGCCACGCGAGCGGCTGCCAAAGAGCTTTCCAACAAGGCACGGCTTTCCCTCCTGGCTTTTCGGGCGTGGGAGCTGTCGCCAGAGCCGCGGCCCTACCGGAAAATGCTTCACAGGCTGGCGCGGCGGCCCGACGTGGGCGCCGGTGTCGCCGAGGCTGACGGCCGCCGCAAAGCCTGCAGCCCCACGAGCTGTGGGGACATGCGAGCGGCTCCCAAAGAGCTTTCCAACAAGGCACGGCTTTCCCTCCTGGCTCTTCGGCCGTGGGAGCTGTCGCCAGAGACGCGGCCCTACCGGAAAATGCTTCGCAGGCTGGCGCAGCGGCCCCACGTGGGTGCCAGTGGCGCCGAGGCTGACGGCTGCCACAAAGCCCGCAGCCCCACGGGCTGTGGGGCCATGCGAGCGGCTCCCAAAGAGCTTTCCAACGAGGCACGGCTTTCCCTCCTGGCTCTTCGGGCGTGGGAGCTGTCGCCAGAGCCGTGGCCCTACCGGAAAATGCTTCGCAGGCTGGCGCGGCGGCCCCACTTGGGCGCCGGTGTCGCCCAGGCTGACGGCCGCCGGAAAGCCCGCAGCCCCACGGGCTGTGGGGCCATGCGAGCGGCTCCCAAAGAGCTTTCCAACGAGGCACGGCTTTCCCTCCTGGCTCTTCGGGCGTGGGAGCTGTCGCCAGAGCCGTGGCCCTACCGGAAAATGCTTCGCAGGCTGGCGCGGCGGCCCCACGTGGGCGCCGGTGTCGCCCAGGCTGACGGCCGCTGGAAAGCCCGCAGCCCCACGGGCTGTGGGGCCACGCGAGCGGCTGCCAAAGAGCTTTCCAACGAGGCATGGATTTCCCTCCTGGCTCTTCGGGCGTGGGAGCTGTCGCCAGAGCCGCGGCCCTACCGGAAAATGCTTCGCAGGCTGGCGCGGCGGCGCCACGTGGGCGCCGGTGGCGCCGAGGCTGACGGCCGCCTCAAAGCCCGCAGCCCCACGGGCTTTGGGGCCATGTGAGCGGCTGCGAAAGAGCTTTCCAACGAGGCACTGCTTTCCCTCCTGGCTCTTCAGGCGTGGGAGCTGTCGCCAGAGCCGTGGCCCTACCAGAAAATGCTTCGGGGGCTGGCGCGGTGGCGCCACGTGGGCGCCGGTGTCGCCCAGGCTGACGGCCGCCGGAAAGCCCGCAGCCCCACGGGCTGTGGGGCCATGCGAGCGGCTGCCAAAGAGCTTTCCAACGAGGCACGGCTTTCCCTCCTGGCTCTTCGGGCGTGGGAGCAGTCGCCAGAGCTGCGGCCCTACCGGAAAATGCTTCGCAGGCTGGCGCGGCAGCGCCACGTGGGCGCCGGTGGCGCCGAGGCTGACGGCCGCCGCAAAACCCGCAGCCCCACGGGCTGTGGGGCCATGCGAGCGGCTGCCAAAGAGCTTTCCAATGAGGCACGGCTTTCCCTCCTGGCTCTTCGGGCGTGGGAGCTGTCGCCAGAGCCGTGGCCCTACCGGAAAATGCTTCGCAGGCTGGCGCGGCGGCCCCACGTGGGCGCCGGTGTCGCCCAGGCTGACGGCCGCTGGAAAGCCCGCAGCCCCACGGGCTGTGGGGCCACGCGAGCGGCTGCCAAAGAGCTTTCCAACGAGGCATGGATTTCCCTCCTGGCTCTTCGGGCGTGGGAGCTGTCGCCAGAGCCGCGGCCCTACCGGAAAATGCTTCGCAGGCTGGCGCGGCGGCGCCACGTGGGCGCCGGTGGCGCCGAGGCTGACGGCCGCCTCAAAGCCTGCAGCCCCACGGGCTTTGGGGCCATGTGAGCGGCTGCGAAAGAGCTTTCCAACGAGGCACTGCTTTCCCTCCTGGCTCTTCAGGCGTGGGAGCTGTCGCCAGAGCCGTGGCCCTACCAGAAAATGCTTCGCAGGCTGGCGCGGTGGCGCCACGTGGGCGCCGGTGTCGCCCAGGCTGACGGCCGCCGGAAAGCCCGCAGCCCCACGGGCTGTGGGGCCATGCGAGCGGCTGCCAAAGAGCTTTCCAACGAGGCACGGCTTTCCCTCCTGGCTCTTCGGGCGTGGGAGCAGTCGCCAGAGCTGCGGCCCTACCGGAAAATGCTTCGCAGGCTGGCGCGGCAGCGCCACGTGGGCGCCGGTGGCGCCGAGGCTGACGGCCGCCGCAAAACCCGCAGCCCCACGGGCTGTGGGGCCATGCGAGCGGCTGCCAAAGAGCTTTCCAATGAGGCACGGCTTTCCCTCCTGGCTCTTCGGGCGTGGGAGCTGTCGCCAGAGCCGCGGCCCTACCGGAAAATGCTTCACAGGCTGGCGCGGCGGCCCGACTTGGGCGCCGATGGCGCCGAGGCTGACGGCCGCCGCAAAGCACGCAGCCCCACGGGCTGTGGGGCCACGCGAGCGGCTGCCAAAGAGCTTTCCAACGAGGCACGGCTTTCCCTCCTGGCTCTTCGGGCGTGGGAGCTGTCGCCAGAGCAGCGGCCCTACCGGAAAATGCTTCGCAGGCTGGCGCGGTGGCGCCACGTCGGCACCGGTGGCGCCCACGCTGACGTCCGCCGCAAAGCCCGCAGCCCCACGGACTGTGGGGCCACGCGAGCGGCTGCCAAAGAGCTTTCCAACGAGGCACGGCTTTCCCTCCTGGCTCTTCGGGCGTGGGAGCTGTCGCCAGAGACGCGGCCCTACCGGAAAATGCTTCGCAGGCTGGCGCAGCGGAGCAACGTGGGCGCCGGTGGCGCAGAGTCTGACGGCCGCCTCAACGCCCACAGCCCCATGGGCTGTGGGGCCACGCGAGCGGCTGCCAAAGAGCTTTCCAACAAGGCACGGCTTTCCCTCCTGGCTCTTCGGGCATGGGAGCTGTCGCCAGAGACGTGGCCCTACCAGAAAATGCTTCGCAGGCTGGCGCGGCGGCGCCACGTGGACGCCGGTGGCGCCTAGGCTGACGGCCGCCGCAAAGCCCGCAGCCCCATGGGCTGTGGGGCCACGCGAGCGGCTGCCAAAGAGCATTCCAACGAGGCACGGCGTTCCCTCCTGCCTCTTCGGGCGTGGGAGCTGTCGCCAGAGCCGCGGCCCTACTGGAAAATGCTTCACAGGCTGGCGCGGCGGCACCACGTGGGCGCTGGTGTCGCCGAGGCTGACGGCCGCCGGAAAGCCCGCAGCCCCACGAGCTGTGGGGCCATGCGAGCGGCTGCCAAAGAGCTTTCCAACGAGGCACGGCTTTCCCTCCTGGCTCTTCGGGCGTGGGAGCTGTCGCCAGAGCCGCGGCCCTACCGGAAAATGCTTCGCAGGCTGGCGTGGTAGCCCGACGTGGGCGCCGATGGCGCCGAGGCTGACGGCCGCCGGAAAGCCCGCAGCCCCATGGGCTGTGGGGGCACGCGACCGGCTGCCAAAGAGCTTTCCATCGAGGCATGGGTTTCCCTCCTGGCTCTTCGGGCGTGGGAGCTGTCGCCAGAGCCGTGGCCCTACCGGAAAATGCTTCGCAGGCTGGCGCGGCGGCCCCACGTGGGCGCTGGTGTCGCCCAGGCTGACGGCCGCCGGAAAGCCCGCAGCCCCATGGGCTGTGGGGCCACGCGAGCGGCTGCCAAAGAGCTTTCCAACGAGGCATGGATTTCCCTCCTGGCTCTTCGGGCGTGGGAGCTGTCGCCAGAGCCGCGGCCCTACCGGAAAATGCTTCGCAGGCTGGCGCGGCGGCGCCAGGTGGGCGCCGGTGGCGCCGAGGCTGACGGCCGCCTCAAAGCCCGCAGCCCCACGGGCTGTGGGGCCATGCGAGCGGATGCCAAAGAGCTTTCCAACGAGGCACGGCTTTCCCTCCTGCCTCTTCGGGCGTGGGAGCAGTCGCCAGAGCTGTGGCCCTACCGGAAAATGGTTCGCAGGCTGGCGCAGTGGCGCAACGTGGGCGCCGGTGGCGCCGCGGCTGACGGCCGCCGGAAAGCCCGCAGCCCCACGGGCTGTGGGGCCACGCGAGCGGCTGCCAAAGAGCTTTCCACCGAGGCACGGCTTTCCCTCCTGGCTCTTCGGGCGTGGGAGCTGTCGCCAGAGACGCGGCCGTACCGGAAAATGCTTCACAGGCTGGCGTGGCGGCCCGACGTGGGCGCCGGTGGCGCCGAGGCTGACGGCCGCCGGAAAGCCCGCAGCCCCACGGGCTGTGGGGCCACGCGACCGGTTGCCAAAGAGCTTTCCATCGAGGCATGGGTTTCCCTCCTGGCTCTTCGGGCGTGGGAGCTGTCGCCAGAGCCGCGGCCCTACCGGAAAATGCTTCGCAGGCGGGCGCTGCGGCGCAACGTGGGCGCCGGTGGCGCCGAGGCTGACGGCCGCCTCAAAGCCCGCAGCCCCACGGGCTGTGGGGCCACGCGAGCGGCTGCCAAAGAGCATTCCAACGAGGCACGGCGTTCCCTCCTGCCTCTTCGGGCGTGGGAGCTGTCGCCAGAGCCGCGGCCCTACCGGAAAATGCTTCGGGGGCTGGCGCGGCGGCGCCACGTGGGCGCCGGTGGCACTGAGGCTGACGGCCGCCGCAAACCCGCAGCCCCACGGGCTGTGGGGCCACGCGAGCGGCTGCCAAAGAGCTTTCCAACGAGGCACGGCTTTCCCTCCTGGCTCTTCGGCCGTGGGAGCTGTCGCCAGAGCCGCGGCCCTACCGGAAAATGTTTCACAGGCTGGCGCGGCGGCACCACGTGGGCGCTCGTGTCGCCGAGGCTGACGGCCGCCGGAAAGCCCGCAGCCCCACGAGCTGTGGGGCCATGCGAGCGGCTGCCAAAGAGCTTTCCAACGAGGCACGGCTTTCCCTCCTGGCTCTTCGGGCGTGGGAGCTGTCGCCAGAGCCGCGGCCCTACCGGAAAATGCTTCGCAGGCTGGCGCGGTGGCACCACGTCGGCGCCGGTGGCGCCCAGGCTGACGTCCGCCACAAAGCCCGCAGCCCCATGGGCTGTGGGGCCATGCGAGCGGCTGCCAAAGAGCTTTCCATCGAGGCATGGGTTTCCCTCCTGGCTCTTCGGGCGTGGGAGCTGTCGCCAGAGCCGCGGCCCTACCGGAAAATACTTCGCGGGCTGGCGCAGCGGCGCAACGTGGGCGCCGGTGGCGCCGAGGCTGACGGCCGCCGCAAAGCCCGAAGCCCCACGGGCTGTGGGGCCACGCGAGCGGCTACCAAAGAGCTTTCCAAGGAGGCACGGCTTTCCCTCCTGGCTCTTCGGGCGTGGGAGCTGTCGCCAGAGCCGCGGCCCTACCGGAAAATGCTTCGCAGGCTGACGCGGCGGCCCGACGTGGGCGCCAATGGCGCCGAGGCTGACGGCCGCCGGAAAGCCCGCAGCCCCACAGGCTGTGGGGCCACGTGAGCGGCTGCCAAAGAGCTTTCCAACGAGGCACGGCTTTCCCTCCTGGCTCTTCGGGCGTGGGAGCTGTCGCCAGAGCCGTGGCCCTACCGGAAAATGCTTCACAGGCTGGCGCGGCGGCGCAACGTGGGCGCCGGTGTCGCCCAGGCTGACGGCCGCCGGAAAGCCCGCAGCCCCACGGGCTGTGGGGACATGCGAGCGGCTGCCAAAGAGCTTTCCATCGAGGCATGGGTTTCCCTCCTGGCTCTTCGGGCGTGGGAGCTGTCGCCAGTGCCGCGGCCCTACCGGAAAATGCTTCGCAGGCTGGCGCGGCGACGCCACGCGGGCGCCGGTGGCACTGAGGCTGACGGACGCCGCAAACCCGCAGCCCCACGGGCTGTGGGGCCACGCGAGCGGCTGCCAAAGAGCTTTCCAACGAGGCACGGCTTTCCCTCCTGGCTTTTCGGGCGTGGGAGCTGTCGCCAGAGCCGCGGCCCTACCGGAAAATGCTTCGCAGGCTGGAGCGGCAGCGCCACATGGGCGCCGGTGTCGCCCAGGCTGACGGCCGCCGGAAAGCCCGCAGCCCCACGGGCTGTGGGGCCATGCGAGTGGCTGCCAAAGAGCTTTCCAACGAGGCACAGCTTTCCCTCCTGGCTCTTCGGGCGTGGGAGCTGTCGCCAGAGCCGCAGCCCTACCGGAAAATGCTTCGCAGGCGGGCGCGGTGGCGCAACGTGGGCGCCGGTGGCGCCGAGGCTGACTGCCGCCTCAACGCCCGCAGCCCCACAGGCTGTGGGGCCACGCGAGCGGCTGCCAAAGAGCTTTCCAACGAGGCACGGCTTTCCCTCCTGGCTCTTCGGGCGTGGGAGCTGTGGCCAGAGCCACGGCCCTACCGGAAAATGCTTCGCAGGCTGGCGCGGCGACGCCACGCGGGCGCCGGTGGCACTGAGGCTGACGGACGCCGCAAACCCGCAGCCCCACGGGCTGTGGGGCCACGCGAGCGGCTGCCAAAGAGCTTTCCAACGAGGCACGGCTTTCCCTCCTGGCTTTTCGGGCGTGGGAGCTGTCGCCAGAGCCGCGGCCCTACCGGAAAATGCTTCGCAGGCTGGAGCGGCAGCGCCACATGGGCGCAGGTGGCGCCCAGGCTGACGGCCGCCGGAAAGCCCGCAGCCCCACGGGCTGTGGGGCCATGCGAGTGGCTGGCAAAGAGCTTTCCAACGAGGCATCGCTTTCCCTCCTGGCTTTTCGGGCGTGGGAGCTGTCGCCAGAGCCGCGGCCCTAACGGAAAATGCTTCGCAGGCTGGCGCGGCGGCCCGACGTGGGCGCCGGTGTCGCCGAGGCTGACGGCCGCCGCAAAGCCCGCAGCCCCACGAGCTGTGGGGCCATGCGAGCGGCTGCCAAAGAGCTTTCCAACGAGGCACTGCTTTCCCTCCTGGCTCTTCGGCCGTGGGAGCTGTCCCCAGAGACGCGGCCCTACCGGAAAATGCTTCGCAGGCTGGCGCGGCGGCGCCACGTGGGCGCCGTTGTCGCCGACGCTGACGGCCGCCTCAAAGCCCGCAGCCCCACGGGCTTTGGGGCCATGTGAGCGGCTGCCAAAGAGCTTTCCAACGAGGCACTGCTTTCCCTCCTGGCTCTTCGGGCGTGGGAGCTGTCGCCAGAGACACGGCCCTACCGGAAAATGCTTCGCAGGCTGGCGCGGTGGCGCCACGTGGGCGCCGGTGTCGCCCAGGCTGACGGCCGCCGGAAAGCCCGCAGCCCCACGGGCTGTGGGGCCACGCGAGCGGCTGCCAAAGAGCTTTCCAACGAGGCACAGCTTTCCCTCCTGGCTCTTCGGCCGTGGGAGCTGTCGCCAGATCCGCGGCCCTACCGGAAAATGCTTCGCAGGCTGGCGCGGCGGCGCAACGTGGGCGCCGGTGGCGCCGAGGCTGACGGCCGCCGGAATGCCCGCAGCCCCACAGGCTGTGGGGCCACGCGAGCGGCTGTCAAAGAGCTTTCCAACGAGGCACAGCTTTCCCTCCTGGCTCTTCGGCCGTGGGAGCTGTCGCCAGAGCCGCAGCCCTACCGGAAAATGCTTCGCAGGCTGGCGCGGCGGCCCGACGTGGGCGCCGGTGGCGCCGAGGCTGACAACTGCCGCAAAGCCCGCAGCCCCACAGGCTGTGGGGCCACGCGAGCGGCTGCCAAAGAGCTTTCCAACGAGGCATGGGTTTCCCTCCTGGCTCTTCGGGCGTGGGAGCTGTCGCCAGAGCCGCGGCCCTACCGGAAAATGCTTCGCAGGCTGGCGCGGTGGCACCACGTCGGCGCCGGTGGCGCCCAGGCTGACGTCCGCCACAAAGCCCGCAGCCGCATGGGCTGTGGGGCCATGCGAGCGGCTGCCAAAGAGCTTTCCATCGAGGCATGGGTTTCCCTCCTGGCTCTTCGGGCGTGGGAGCTGTCGCCAGAGCCGCGGCCCTACCGGAAAATGCTTCGCAGGCTGGCGCAGCGGCGCAACGTGGGCGCCGGTGGCGCCGAGGCTGACGGCCGCCGCAAAGCCCGCAGCCCCACGGGCTGTGGGGCCACGCGAGCGGCTACCAAAGAGCTTTCCAACGAGGCACGGCTTTCCCTCCTGGCTCTTCGGGCGTGGGAGCTGTCGCCAGAGCCGCGGACCTACCGGAAAATGCTTCGCAGGCTGGCGCGGCGGCCCGACGTGGGCGCCAATGGCGCCGAGGCTGACGGCCGCCGGAAAGCCCGCAGCCCCACAGGCTGTGGGGCCACGTGAGCGGCTGCCAAAGAGCTTTCCAACGAGGCACGGCTTTCCCTCCTGGCTCTTCGGGCGTGGGAGCTGTCGCCAGAGCCGTGGCCCTACCGGAAAATGCTTCGCAGGCTGGCGCGGCGGCGCAACGTGGGCGCCGGTGTCGCCCAGGCTGACGGCCGCCGGAAAGCCCGCAGCCCCACGGGCTGTGGGGACATGCGAGCGGCTGCCAAAGAGCTTTCCAACGAGGCATGGGTTTCCCTCCTGGCTCTTCGGGCGTGGGAGCTGTCGCCAGAGCCGCGGCCCTACCGGAAAATGCTTCGCAGGCTGGCGCGGCGGCGCCACGCGGGCGCCGGTGGCACTGAGGCTGACGGACGCCGCAAACCCGCAGCCCCACGGGCTGTGGGGCCACGCGAGCGGCTGCCAAAGAGCTTTCCAACGAGGCACGGCTTTCCCTCCTGGCTTTGCGGGCGTGGGAGCTGTAGCAAGAGCCGCGGCCCTACCGGAAAATGCTTCGCAGGCTGGAGCGGCAGCGCCACATGGGCGCCGGTGTCGCCCAGGCTGACGGCCGCCGCAAAGCCCGAAGCCCCACGGGCTGTGGGGCCACGCGAGCGCCTACCAAAGAGCTTTCCAACGAGGCACGGCTTTCCCTCCTGGCTCTTCGGGCGTGGGAGCTGTCGCCAGAGCCGCGGCCCTACCGGAAAATGCTTCGCAGGCGGGCGCTGCGGCGCAACGTGGGCGCCGGTGGCGCCGAGGCTGACGGCCGCCTCAAAGCCCGCAGCCCCACGGGCTGTGGGGCCACGCGAGCGGCTGCCAAAGAGCATTCCAACGAGGCACGGCGTTCCCTCCTGCCTCTTCGGGCGTGGGAGCTGTCGCCAGAGCCGCGGCCCTACCGGAAAATGCTTCGCAGGCTGGCGCGGCGGCGCCACGTGGGCGCCGGTGGCACTGAGGCTGACGGCCGCCGCAAACCCGCAGCCCCACGGGCTGTGGGGCCACGCGAGCGGCTGCCAAAGAGCTTTCCAACGAGGCACAGCTTTCCCTCCTGGCTCTTCGGCCGTGGGAGCTGTCGCCAGAGCCGCAGCCCTACCGGAAAATGCTTCGCAGGCTGGCGCGGCGGCCCGACGTGGGCGCCGGTGGCGCCGAGGCTGACAACTGCCGCAAAGCCCGCAGCCCCACAGGCTGTGGGGCCACGCGAGCGGCTGCCAAAGAGCTTTCCAACGAGGCATGGGTTTCCCTCCTGGCTCTTCGGGCGTGGGAGCTGTCGCCAGAGCCGCGGCCCTACCGGAAAATGCTTCGCAGGCTGGCGCGGTGGCACCACGTCGGCGCCGGTGGCGCCCAGGCTGACGTCCGCCACAAAGCCCGCAGCCGCATGGGCTGTGGGGCCATGCGAGCGGCTGCCAAAGAGCTTTCCATCGAGGCATGGGTTTCCCTCCTGGCTCTTCGGGCGTGGGAGCTGTCGCCAGAGCCGCGGCCCTACCGGAAAATGCTTCGCAGGCTGGCGCAGCGGCGCAACGTGGGCGCCGGTGGCGCCGAGGCTGACGGCCGCCGCAAAGCCCGCAGCCCCACGGGCTGTGGGGCCACGCGAGCGGCTACCAAAGAGCTTTCCAACGAGGCACGGCTTTCCCTCCTGGCTCTTCGGGCGTGGGAGCTGTCGCCAGAGCCGCGGACCTACCGGAAAATGCTTCGCAGGCTGGCGCGGCGGCCCGACGTGGGCGCCAATGGCGCCGAGGCTGACGGCCGCCGGAAAGCCCGCAGCCCCACAGGCTGTGGGGCCACGTGAGCGGCTGCCAAAGAGCTTTCCAACGAGGCACGGCTTTCCCTCCTGGCTCTTCGGGCGTGGGAGCTGTCGCCAGAGCCGTGGCCCTACCGGAAAATGCTTCGCAGGCTGGCGCGGCGGCGCAAAGTGGGCGCCGGTGTCGCCCAGGCTGACGGCCGCCGGAAAGCCCGCAGCCCCACGGGCTGTGGGGACATGCGAGCGGCTGCCAAAGAGCTTTCCAACGAGGCATGGGTTTCCCTCCTGGCTCTTCGGGCGTGGGAGCTGTCGCCAGAGCCGCGGCCCTACCGGAAAATGCTTCGCAGGCTGGCGCGGCGGCGCCACGCGGGCGCCGGTGGCACTGAGGCTGACGGACGCCGCAAACCCGCAGCCCCACGGGCTGTGGGGCCACGCGAGCGGCTGCCAAAGAGCTTTCCAACGAGGCACGGCTTTCCCTCCTGGCTTTGCGGGCGTGGGAGCTGTAGCAAGAGCCGCGGCCCTACCGGAAAATGCTTCGCAGGCTGGAGCGGCAGCGCCACATGGGCGCCGGTGTCGCCCAGGCTGACGGCCGCCGCAAAGCCCGAAGCCCCACGGGCTGTGGGGCCACGCGAGCGCCTACCAAAGAGCTTTCCAACGAGGCACGGCTTTCCCTCCTGGCTCTTCGGGCGTGGGAGCTGTCGCCAGAGCCGCGGCCCTACCGGAAAATGCTTCGCAGGCGGGCGCTGCGGCGCAACGTGGGCGCCGGTGGCGCCGAGGCTGACGGCCGCCTCAAAGCCCGCAGCCCCACGGGCTGTGGGGCCACGCGAGCGGCTGCCAAAGAGCATTCCAACGAGGCACGGCGTTCCCTCCTGCCTCTTCGGGCGTGGGAGCTGTCGCCAGAGCCGCGGCCCTACCGGAAAATGCTTCGCAGGCTGGCGCGGCGGCGCCACGTGGGCGCCGGTGGCACTGAGGCTGACGGCCGCCGCAAACCCGCAGCCCCACGGGCTGTGGGGCCACGCGAGCGGCTGCCAAAGAGCTTTCCAACGAGGCACGGCTTTCCCTCCTGGCTCTTCGGCCGTGGGAGCTGTCGCCAGAGCCGCGGCCCTACCGGAAAATGCTTCGCAGGCTGGCGCGGCGGCCCGACGTGGGCGCCGGTGGCGCCGAGGCTGACAACTGCCGCAAAGCCCGCAGCCCCACAGGCTGTGGGGCCACGCGAGCGGCTGCCAAAGAGCTTTCCAACGAGGCATGGGTTTCCCTCCTGGCTCTTCGGGCGTGGGAGCTGTCGCCAGAGCCGCGGCCCTACCGGAAAATGCTTCGCAGGCTGGCGCGGTGGCACCACGTCGGCGCCGGTGGCGCCCAGGCTGACGTCCGCCACAAAGCCCGCAGCCGCATGGGCTGTGGGGCCATGCGAGCGGCTGCCAAAGAGCTTTCCATCGAGGCATGGGTTTCCCTCCTGGCTCTTCGGGCGTGGGAGCTGTCGCCAGAGCCGCGGCCCTACCGGAAAATGCTTCGCAGGCTGGCGCAGCGGCGCAACGTGGGCGCCGGTGGCGCCGAGGCTGACGGCCGCCGCAAAGCCCGCAGCCCCACGGGCTGTGGGGCCACGCGAGCGGCTACCAAAGAGCTTTCCAACGAGGCACGGCTTTCCCTCCTGGCTCTTCGGGCGTGGGAGCTGTCGCCAGAGCCGCGGACCTACCGGAAAATGCTTCGCAGGCTGGCGCGGCGGCCCGACGTGGGCGCCAATGGCGCCGAGGCTGACGGCCGCCGGAAAGCCCGCAGCCCCACAGGCTGTGGGGCCACGTGAGCGGCTGCCAAAGAGCTTTCCAACGAGGCACGGCTTTCCCTCCTGGCTCTTCGGGCGTGGGAGCTGTCGCCAGAGCCGTGGCCCTACCGGAAAATGCTTCGCAGGCTGGCGCGGCGGCGCAAAGTGGGCGCCGGTGTCGCCCAGGCTGACGGCCGCCGGAAAGCCCGCAGCCCCACGGGCTGTGGGGACATGCGAGCGGCTGCCAAAGAGCTTTCCAACGAGGCATGGGTTTCCCTCCTGGCTCTTCGGGCGTGGGAGCTGTCGCCAGAGCCGCGGCCCTACCGGAAAATGCTTCGCAGGCTGGCGCGGCGGCGCCACGCGGGCGCCGGTGGCACTGAGGCTGACGGACGCCGCAAACCCGCAGCCCCACGGGCTGTGGGGCCACGCGAGCGGCTGCCAAAGAGCTTTCCAACGAGGCACGGCTTTCCCTCCTGGCTTTGCGGGCGTGGGAGCTGTAGCAAGAGCCGCGGCCCTACCGGAAAATGCTTCGCAGGCTGGAGCGGCAGCGCCACATGGGCGCCGGTGTCGCCCAGGCTGACGGCCGCCGCAAAGCCCGAAGCCCCACGGGCTGTGGGGCCACGCGAGCGCCTACCAAAGAGCTTTCCAACGAGGCACGGCTTTCCCTCCTGGCTCTTCGGGCGTGGGAGCTGTCGCCAGAGCCGCGGCCCTACCGGAAAATGCTTCGCAGGCGGGCGCTGCGGCGCAACGTGGGCGCCGGTGGCGCCGAGGCTGACGGCCGCCTCAAAGCCCGCAGCCCCACGGGCTGTGGGGCCACGCGAGCGGCTGCCAAAGAGCATTCCAACGAGGCACGGCGTTCCCTCCTGCCTCTTCGGGCGTGGGAGCTGTCGCCAGAGCCGCGGCCCTACCGGAAAATGCTTCGCAGGCTGGCGCGGCGGCGCCACGTGGGCGCCGGTGGCACTGAGGCTGACGGCCGCCGCAAACCCGCAGCCCCACGGGCTGTGGGGCCACGCGAGCGGCTGCCAAAGAGCTTTCCAACGAGGCACGGCTTTCCCTCCTGGCTCTTCGGCCGTGGGAGCTGTCGCCAGAGCCGCGGCCCTACCGGAAAATGTTTCACAGGCTGGCGCGGCGGCACCACGTGGGCGCTGGTGTCGCCGAGGCTGACGGCCGCCGGAAAGCCCGCAGCCCCACGAGCTGTGGGGCCATGCGAGCGGCTGCCAAAGAGCTTTCCAACGAGGCACGGCTTTCCCTCCTGGCTCTTCGGGCGTGGGAGCTGTCGCCAGAGCCGCGGCCCTACCGGAAAATGCTTCGCAGGCTGGCGCGGTGGCACCACGTCGGCGCCGGTGGCGCCCAGGCTGACGTCCGCCACAAAGCCCGCAGCCCCATGGGCTGTGGGGCCATGCGAGCGGCTGCCAAAGAGCTTTCCATCGAGGCATGGGTTTCCCTCCTGGCTCTTCGGGCGTGGGAGCTGTCGCCAGAGCCGCGGCCCTACCGGAAAATACTTCGCGGGCTGGCGCAGCGGCGCAACGTGGGCGCCGGTGGCGCCGAGGCTGACGGCCGCCGCAAAGCCCGAAGCCCCACGGGCTGTGGGGCCACGCGAGCGGCTACCAAAGAGCTTTCCAAGGAGGCACGGCTTTCCCTCCTGGCTCTTCGGGCGTGGGAGCTGTCGCCAGAGCCGCGGCCCTACCGGAAAATGCTTCGCAGGCTGACGCGGCGGCCCGACGTGGGCGCCAATGGCGCCGAGGCTGACGGCCGCCGGAAAGCCCGCAGCCCCACAGGCTGTGGGGCCACGTGAGCGGCTGCCAAAGAGCTTTCCAACGAGGCACGGCTTTCCCTCCTGGCTCTTCGGGCGTGGGAGCTGTCGCCAGAGCCGTGGCCCTACCGGAAAATGCTTCACAGGCTGGCGCGGCGGCGCAACGTGGGCGCCGGTGTCGCCCAGGCTGACGGCCGCCGGAAAGCCCGCAGCCCCACGGGCTGTGGGGACATGCGAGCGGCTGCCAAAGAGCTTTCCATCGAGGCATGGGTTTCCCTCCTGGCTCTTCGGGCGTGGGAGCTGTCGCCAGTGCCGCGGCCCTACCGGAAAATGCTTCGCAGGCTGGCGCGGCGACGCCACGCGGGCGCCGGTGGCACTGAGGCTGACGGACGCCGCAAACCCGCAGCCCCACGGGCTGTGGGGCCACGCGAGCGGCTGCCAAAGAGCTTTCCAACGAGGCACGGCTTTCCCTCCTGGCTTTTCGGGCGTGGGAGCTGTCGCCAGAGCCGCGGCCCTACCGGAAAATGCTTCGCAGGCTGGAGCGGCAGCGCCACATGGGCGCCGGTGTCGCCCAGGCTGACGGCCGCCGGAAAGCCCGCAGCCCCACGGGCTGTGGGGCCATGCGAGTGGCTGCCAAAGAGCTTTCCAACGAGGCACAGCTTTCCCTCCTGGCTCTTCGGGCGTGGGAGCTGTCGCCAGAGCCGCAGCCCTACCGGAAAATGCTTCGCAGGCGGGCGCGGTGGCGCAACGTGGGCGCCGGTGGCGCCGAGGCTGACTGCCGCCTCAACGCCCGCAGCCCCACAGGCTGTGGGGCCACGCGAGCGGCTGCCAAAGAGCTTTCCAACGAGGCACGGCTTTCCCTCCTGGCTCTTCGGGCGTGGGAGCTGTGGCCAGAGCCACGGCCCTACCGGAAAATGCTTCGCAGGCTGGCGCGGCGACGCCACGCGGGCGCCGGTGGCACTGAGGCTGACGGACGCCGCAAACCCGCAGCCCCACGGGCTGTGGGGCCACGCGAGCGGCTGCCAAAGAGCTTTCCAACGAGGCACGGCTTTCCCTCCTGGCTTTTCGGGCGTGGGAGCTGTCGCCAGAGCCGCGGCCCTACCGGAAAATGCTTCGCAGGCTGGAGCGGCAGCGCCACATGGGCGCAGGTGGCGCCCAGGCTGACGGCCGCCGGAAAGCCCGCAGCCCCACGGGCTGTGGGGCCATGCGAGTGGCTGGCAAAGAGCTTTCCAACGAGGCATCGCTTTCCCTCCTGGCTTTTCGGGCGTGGGAGCTGTCGCCAGAGCCGCGGCCCTAACGGAAAATGCTTCGCAGGCTGGCGCGGCGGCCCGACGTGGGCGCCGGTGTCGCCGAGGCTGACGGCCGCCGCAAAGCCCGCAGCCCCACGAGCTGTGGGGCCATGCGAGCGGCTGCCAAAGAGCTTTCCAACGAGGCACTGCTTTCCCTCCTGGCTCTTCGGCCGTGGGAGCTGTCGCCAGAGACGCGGCCCTACCGGAAAATGCTTCGCAGGCTGGCGCGGCGGCGCCACGTGGGCGCCGTTGTCGCCGACGCTGACGGCCGCCGCAAAGCCCGCAGCCCCACGGGCTTTGGGGCCATGTGAGCGGCTGCCAAAGGGCTTTCCAACGAGGCACTGCTTTCCCTCCTGGCTCTTCGGGCGTGGGAGCTGTCGCCAGAGACACGGCCCTACCGGAAAATGCTTCGCAGGCTGGCGCGCTGGCGCCACGTGGGCGCCGGTGTCGCCCAGGCTGACGGCCGCCGGAAAGCCCGCAGCCCCACGGGCTGTGGGGCCACGCGAGCGGCTGCCAAAGAGCTTTCCAACGAGGCACAGCTTTCCCTCCTGGCTCTTCGGCCGTGGGAGCTGTCGCCAGATCCGCGGCCCTACCGGAAAATGCTTCGCAGGCTGGCGCGGCGGCGCAACGTGGGCGCCGGTGGCGCCGAGGCTGACGGCCGCCGGAAAGCCCGCAGCCCCACAGGCTGTGGGGCCACGCGAGCGGCTGTCAAAGAGGTTTCCAACGAGGCACAGCTTTCCCTCCTGCCTCTTCGGCCGTGGGAGCTGTCGCCAGAGCCGCAGCCCTACCGGAAAATGCTTCGCAGGCTGGCGCGGCGGCCCGACGTGGGCGCCGGTGGCGCCGAGGCTGACAACTGCCGCAAAGCCCGCAGCACCACGGGCTGTGGGGCCACGCGAGCGGCTGCCAAAGAGCTTTCCAACGAGGCATGGGTTTCCCTCCTGGCTCTTCGGGCGTGGGAGCTGTCGCCAGAGCCGCGGCCCTACCGGAAAATGCTTCGCAGGCTGGCGCGGTGGCACCACGTCGGCGCCGGTGGCGCCCAGGCTGACGTCCGCCACAAAGCCCGCAGCCGCATGGGCTGTGGGGCCATGCGAGCGGCTGCCAAAGAGCTTTCCATCGAGGCATGGGTTTCCCTCCTGGCTCTTCGGGCGTGGGAGCTGTCGCCAGAGCCGCAGCCCTACCGGAAAATGCTTCGCAGGCTGGCGCGGCGGCGCAACGTGAGCGCCGGTGTCGCCCAGGCTGACGGCCGCCGGAAAGCCCGCAGCCCCACGGGCTGTGGGGACATGCGAGCGGCTGCCAAAGAGCTTTCCATCGAGGCATGGGTTTCCCTCCTGGCTCTTCGGGCGTGGGAGCTGTCGCCAGAGCCACGGCCCTACCGGAAAATGCTTCGCAGGCTGGCGCGGCGGCGCCACGCGGGCGCCGGTGGCACTGAGGCTGACGGACGCCGCAAACCCGCAGCCCCACGGGCTGTGGGGCCACGCGAGCGGCTGCCAAAGAGCTTTCCAACGAGGCACGGCTTTCCCTCCTGGCTTTTCGGGCGTGGGAGCTGTCGCCAGAGCCGCGGCCCTACCGGAAAATGCTTCGCAGGCTGGAGCGGCAGCGCCACATGGGCGCCGGTGTCGCCCAGGCTGACGGCCGCCGGAAAGCCCGCAGCCCCACGGGCTGTGGGGCCATGCGAGTGGCTGCCAAAGAGCTTTCCAACGAGGCACAGCTTTCCCTCCTGGCTCTTCGGGCGTGGGAGCTGTCGCCAGAGCCGCAGCCCTACCGGAAAATGCTTCGCAGGCGGGCGCGGCGGCGCAACGTGGGCGCCGGTGGCGCCGAGGCTGACTGCCTACTCAACGCCCGCAGCCCCACAGGCTGTGGGGCCACGCGAGCGGCTGCCAAAGAGCTTTCCAACGAGGCACGGCTTTCCCTCCTGGCTCTTCGGCCGTGGGAGCTGTCGCCAGAGCCGTGGCCCTACCGGAAAATGGTTCGCAGGCTGGCGCGGCGGCCCGACGTGGGCGACGGTGCCGCCGAGGCTGACGGCCGCCGCAAAGCCCGCAGCCCCACGGGCTGTGGGGCCATGCGAGCGGCTGCCAAAGAGCTTTCCAACGAGGCACGGCTTTCCCTCCTGGCTCTTCGGGCGTGGGAGCTGTGGCCAGAGCCGTGGCCATACCGGAAAATGCTTCGCAGGCTGGCGCGGCGGCGCAACGTGGGCGCCGGTGGCGCCGAGGCTGACGGCCGCCGCAAAGCCCGCAGCCCCACGGGCTGTGGGGCCACGCGAGGGGCTGCCAAAGAGCTTTCCAACGAGGCACGGCTTTCCCTCCTGGCTCTTCGGCCGTGGGAGCTGTCGCCAGAGACGCGGCCCTACCGGAAAATGCTTCGCAGGCTGGAGCAGCGGCACCACGTGGGCGCCGGTGTCGCCACGGCTGACGGCCGCCGCAAAGCCTGCAGCCCCACGGACTGTGCGGCCACGCGAGTGGCTGCCAAAGAGCTTTCCAACGAGGCACGGCTTTCCCTCCTGGCTCTTCGGGCGTGGGAGCTGTCGCCAGAGACGCGGCCCTACCGGAAAATGCTTCGCAGGCTGGCGCGGCGGCGCCACGTGGGCGCCGGTGTCGCCGACGCTGACGGCCGCCGCAAAGCCCGCAGCCCCACGGGCTTTGGGGCCATGTGAGCGGCTGCCAAAGAGCTTTCCAACGAGGCACTGCTTTCCCTCCTGGCTCTTCGGGCGTGGGAGCTGTCACCAGAGACGCGGCCCTACCGGAAAATGCTTCGCAGGCTGGCGCGGTGGCGCCACGTGGGCGCCGGTGTCGCCCAGGCTGACGGCCGCCGGAAAGCCTGCAGCCCCACGGGCTGTGGGGCCATGCGAGCGGCTGCCAAAGAGCTTTCCAACGAGGCACGGCTTTCCCTCCTGGCTCTTCGGGCGTGGGAGCTGTCGCCAGAGCCGCGGCCCTACCGGAAAATGCTTCGCAGGCTGGCGCGGCGGCCCGACGTGGGCGCCGATGGCGCCGAGGCTGACGGCCGCCGCAAAGCCCGCAGCCCCATGGGCTGTGGGGCCACGCGAGCGGCTGCCAAAGAGCTTTCCAACGAGGCAGGGCTTTCCCTCCTGGCTCCTCGGGCATGGGAGCTGTCGCCACAGACACAGCCCTAACGGAAAATGGTTCGCAGGCTGGCGCGGCGGAGCAACGTGGGCGCCGGTGGCGCCGAGGCTGACGGCCGCCGCAAACCCGCAGCCCCACGGGCTGTGGGGCCACGCGAGCGGCTGCCAAAGAGCTTTCCAACGAGGCACGGCTTTCCCTCCTGGCTCTTCAGGCGTGGAAGCTGTCGCCAGAGCCGCGGCCCTACCGGAAAATGCTTCGCAGGCTGGCGCGGCGGCCTGACGTGGGCGCCGATGGCGCCGAGGCTGACGGCCGCCGGAAAGCCCGCAGCCCCACGGGCTGTGGGGCCACGCGAGCGGCTGCCAAAGAGCTTTCCAACGAGGCACGGCTTTCCCTCCTGGCTCTTCGGGCGTGGGAGCTGTCGCCACAGACACGGCCCTACTGGAAAATGGTTCGCAGGCTGGCCCGGCGGCGCCACATGGGCGCCGGTGTCGCCGAGGCTGACTGCCGCCTCAAAGCCCGCAGCCCCACGGGCTTTGGGGCCATGTGAGCGGCTGCCAAAGAGCTTTCCAACGAGGCACGGCTTTCCCTCCTGGCTCTTCGGGCGTGGGAGCTGTCGCCAGAGCCGCGGCCCTACCGGAAAATGCTTCGCAGGCTGGCGCGGCGGCCCGACGTGGGCGCCGGTGTCGCCGAGGCTGACGGCCGCCGCAAAGCCCGCAGCCCCACGAGCTGTGGGGCCATGCGAGCGGCTGCCAAAGAGCTTTCCAACGAGGCACGGCTTTCCCTCCTGGCTCTTCGGCCGTGGGAGCTGTCGCCAGAGCCGTGGCCCTACCGGAAAATGCTTCGCAGGCTGGCGCGGCGGCGCCACATGGGCGCCGTTGTCGCCGACGCTGACGGCCGCCTCAAAGCCCGCAGCCCCACGGGCTGTGGGGCCATGCGAGCGGCTGCCAAAGAGCTTTCCAACGAGGCACGGCTTTCCCTCCTGGCTCTTCGGGCGTGGGAGCTGTGGCCAGAGCCGTGGCCCTACCGGAAAATGCTTCGCAGGCTGGCGCGGCGGCGCAACGTGGGCGCCGGTGGCGCCGAGGCTGACGGCCGCCGCAAAGCCCGCAGCCCCACGGGCTGTGGGGCCACGCGAGGGGCTGCCAAAGAGCTTTCCAACGAGGCACGGCTTTCCCTCCTGGCTCTTCGGCCGTGGGAGCTGTCGCCAGAGACGCGGCCCTACCGGAAAATGCTTCGCAGGCTGGAGCAGCGGCACCACGTGGGCGCCGGTGTCGCCACGGCTGACGGCCGCCGCAAAGCCTGCAGCCCCACGGACTGTGCGGCCACGCGAGTGGCTGCCAAAGAGCTTTCCAACGAGGCACGGCTTTCCCTCCTGGCTCTTCGGGCGTGGGAGCTGTCGCCAGAGACGCGGCCCTACCGGAAAATGCTTCGCAGGCTGGCGCGGCGGCGCCACGTGGGCGCCGGTGTCGCCGACGCTGACGGCCGCCTCAAAGCCCGCAGCCCCACGGGCTTTGGGGCCATGTGAGTGGCTGCCAAAGAGCTTTCCAACGAGGCACTGCTTTCCCTCCTGGCTCTTCGGGCGTGGGAGCTGTCGCCAGAGACACGGCCCTACCGGAAAATGCTTCGCAGGCTGGCGCGGTGGCGCCACGTGGGCGCCGGTGTCGCCCAGGCTGACGGCCGCCGCAAAGCCCGCAGCCCCACGGGCTGTGGGGCCACGTGAGCGGCTGCCAAAGAGCTTTCCAACGAGGCACGGCTTTCCCTCCTGGCTCTTCGGGCGTGGGAGCTGTCGCCAGAGCCGTGGCCCTACCGGAAAATGCTTCGCAGGCTGGCGCGGCGGCGCAACGTGGGCGCCGGTGTCGCCCAGGCTGACGGCCGCCGGAAGGCCCGCAGCCCCACGGGCTGTGGGGACATGCGAGCGGCTGCCAAAGAGCTTTCCATCGAGCCATGGGTTTCCCTCCTGGCTCTTCGGGCGTGGGAGCTGTCGCCAGAGCCGCGGCCCTAACGGAAAATGCTTCGCAGGCTGGCGCGGCGGCGCCACGCGGGCGCCGGTGGCACTGAGGCTGACGGACGCCGCAAACCCGCAGCCCCACGGGCTGTGGGGCCATGCGAGCGGCTGCCAAAGAGCTTTCCAACGAGGCACGGCTTTCCCTCCTGGCTTTTTGGGCGTGGGAGCTGTCGCCAGAGCCGCGGCCCTACCGGAAAATGCTTCGCAGGCTGGAGCGGCAGCGCCACATGGGCGCCGGTGTCGCCCAGGCTGACGGCCGCCGGAAAGCCCGCAGCCCCACGGGCTGTGGGGCCATGCGAGTTGCTGCCAAAGAGCTTTCCAACGAGGCACAGCTTTCCCTCCTGGCTCTTCGGGCGTGGGAGCTGTCGCCAGAGCCGCGGACCTACCGGAAAATGCTTCGCAGGCGGGCGCGGCGGCGCAACGTGGGCGCCGGTGGCGCCGAGGCTGACTGCCGCCTCAACGCCCGCAGCCCCACAGGCTGTGGGGCCACGCGAGCGGCTGCCAAAGAGCTTTCCAACGAGGCACGGCTTTCCCTCCTGGCTCTTCGGCCGTGGGAGCTGTCGCCAGAGCCGCGGCCCTACCGGAAAATGCTTCGCAGGCTGGCGTGGCGGCCCGACGTGGGCGACGGTGGCGCCGAGGCTGACGGCCGCCGCAAAGCCCGCAGCCCCACGGGCTGTGGGGCCATGCGAGCGGCTGCCAAAGAGCTTTCCAACGAGGCACGGCTTTCCCTCCTGGCTCTTCGGGCGTGGGAGCTGTGGCCAGAGCCGTGGCCCTACCGGAAAATGCTTCGCAGGCTGGCGCGGCGGCGCCACGTGGGCGCCGGTGGCGCCGAGGCTGACGGCCGCCTCAAAGCCCGCAGCCCCATGGGCTGTGGGGCCACGCGAGGGGCTGCCAAAGAGCTTTCCAACGAGGCACGGCTTTCCCTCCTGCCTCTTCGGCCGTGGGAGCTGTCGCCAGAGACGCGGCCCTACCGGAAAATGCTTCGCAGGCTGGAGCAGCGGCACCACGTGGGCGCCGGTGTCGCCCAGGCTGACGGCCGCCACAAAGCCTGCAGCCCCACGGACTGTGCGGCCACGCGAGTGGCTGCCAAAGAGCTTTCCAACGAGGCACGGCTTTCCCTCCTGGCTTTTCGGGCGTGGGAGCTGTCGCCAGAGCCGCGGCCCTAACGGAAAATGCTTCGCAGGCTGGCGCGGCGGCCCGACGTGGGCGCCGGTGTCGCCGAGGCTGACGGCCGCCGCAAAGCCCGCAGCCCCACGAGCTGTGGGGCCATGCGAGCGGCTGCCAAAGAGCTTTCCAACGAGGCACGGCTTTCCCTCCTGGCTCTTCGGGCGTGGGAGCTGTCGCCAGAGACGCGGCCCTACCGGAAAATGCTTCGCAGGCTGGCGCAGTGGCGCCACATGGGCGCCGGTGTCGCCGACGCTGACGGCCGCCTCAAAGCCCGCAGCCCCACGGGCTTTGGGGCCATGTGAGCGGCTGCCAAAGAGCTTTCCAACGAGGCACTGCTTTCCCTCCTGGCTCTTCGGGCGTGGGAGCTGTCACCAGAGACACGGCCCTACCGGAAAATGCTTCGCAGGCTGGCGCGGTGGCGCCACGTGGGCGCCGGTGTCGCCCAGGCTGACGGCCGCCGGAAAGCCTGCAGCCCCACGGGCTGTGGGGCCATGCGAGCGGCTGCCAAAGAGCTTTCCAACGAGGCACGGCTTTCCCTCCTGGCTCTTCGGGCGTGGAAGCTGTCGCCAGAGCCGCGGCCCTACCGGAAAATGCTTCGCAGGCTGGCGCGGCGGCCCGACGTGGGCGCCGATGGCGCCGAGGCTGACGGCCGCCGCAAAGCCCGCAGCCCCACGGGCTGTGGGGCCACGCGAGCGGCTGCCAAAGAGCTTTCCAACGAGGCAGGGCTTTCCCTCCTGGCTCCTCGGGCATGGGAGCTGTCGCCACAGACACGGCCCTACCGGAAAATGGTTCGCAGGCTGGCGCGGCGGAGCAACGTGGGCGCCGGTGGCGCCGAGGCTGACGGCCGCCGCAAACCCGCAGCCCCACGGGCTGTGGGGCCACGCGAGCGGCTGCCAAAGAGCTTTCCAACGAGGCACGGCTTTCCCTCCTGGCTCTTCAGGCGTGGAAGCTGTCGCCAGAGCCGCGGCCCTACCGGAAAATGCTTCGCAGGCTGGCGCGGCGACCTGACGTGGGCGCCGATGGCGCCGAGGCTGACGGCCGCCGGAAAGCCCGCAGCCCCACGGGCTGTGGGGCCACGCGAGCGGCTGCCAAAGAGCTTTCCAACGAGGCACGGCTTTCCCTCCTGGCTCTTCGGGCATGGGAGCTGTCGCCACAGACACGGCCCTACTGGAAAATGGTTCGCAGGCTGGCCCGGCGGCGCCACATGGGCGCCGGTGTCGCCGAGGCTGACTGCCGCCTCAAAGCCCGCAGCCCCACGGGCTGTGGGGCAACGCGAGCGGCTGCCAAAGAGCTTTCCAACGAGGCACGGCTTTCCCTCCTGGCTCTTCGGGCGTGGGAGCTGTGGCCAGAGCCGCGGACCTACCGGAAAATGCTTCGCAGGCTGGAGCGGCAGCGCCACATGGGCGCCGGTGTCGCCCAGGCTGACGGCCGCCGGAAAGGCCGCAGCCCCACGGGCTGTGGGGCCATGCGAGTGGCTGCCAAAGAGCTTTCCAACGAGGCACAGCTTTCCCTCCTGGCTCTTCGGGCATGGGAGCTGTCGCCAGAGCCGCAGCCCTACCGGAAAATGCTTCGCAGGCGGGCGCGGCGGCGCAACGTGGGCGCCGGTGGTGCCGAGGCTGACTGCCGCCTCAAGGCCCGCAGCCCCACAGGCTGTGGGGCCATGCGAGCGGCTGCCAAAGAGCTTTCCAACGAGGCACGGCTTTCCCTCCTGGCTCTTCGGGCGTGGGAGCTGTCGCCAGATCCGTGGCCCTACCGGAAAATGCTTCGCAGGCTGGCGCGGCGGCGCAACGTGGGCGCCGGTGGTGCCGAGGCTGACGGCCGCCGCAAAGCCCGCAGCCCCACGGGCTGTGGGGCCACGCGAGGGGCTGCCAAAGAGCTTTCCAACGAGGCACGGCTTTCCCTCCTGGCTCTTCGGCCGTGGGAGCTGTCGCCAGAGACGCGGCCCTACCGGAAAATGCTTCGCAGGCTGGAGCAGCGGCACCACGTGGGCGCCGGTGTCGCCCAGGCTGACGGCCGCCGCAAAGCCTGCAGCCCCACGGACTGTGCGGCCACGCGAGTGGCTGCCAAAGAGCTTTCCAACGAGGCACGGCTTTCCCTCCTGGCTTTTCGGGCGTGGGAGCTGTCGCCAGAGCCGCGGCCCTACCGGAAAATGCTTCGCAGGCTGGCGCGGCGGCCCGACGTGGGCGCCGGTGTCGCCGAGGCTGACGGCCGCCGCAAAGCCCGCAGCCCCACGAGCTGTGGGGCCATGCGAGCGGCTGCCAAAGAGCTTTCCAACGAGGCACGGCTTTCCCTCCTGGCTCTTCGGGCGTGGGAGCTGTCGCCAGAGACGCGGCCCTACCGGAAAATGCTTCGCAGGCTGGCGCAGCGGCGCCACATGGGCGCCGGTGTCGCCGACGCTGACGGCCGCCTCAAAGCCCGCAGCCCCACGGGCTTTGGGGCCATGTGAGCGGCTGCCAAAGAGCTTTACAACGAGGCACTGCTTTCCCTCCTGGCTCTTCGGGCGTGGGAGCTGTCACCAGAGACACGGCCCTACCGGAAAATGCTTCGCAGGCTGGCGCGGTGGCGCCACGTGGGCGCCGGTGGCGCCCAGGCTGACGGCCGCCGGAAAGCCTGCAGCCCCACGGGCTGTGGGGCCATGCGAGCGGCTGCCAAAGAGCTTTCCAACGAGGCACGGCTTTCCCTCCTGGCTCTTCGGGCGTGGAAGCTGTCGCCAGAGCCGCGGCCCTACCGGAAAATGCTTCGCAAGCTGGCGCGGCGGCCCGACGTGGGCGCCGATGGCGCCGAGGCTGACGGCCGCTGCAAAGCCCGCAGCCCCACGGGCTGTGGGGCCACGCGAGCGGCTGCCAAAGAGCTTTCCAACGAGGCAGGGCTTTCCCTCCAGGCTCCTCGGGCATGGGAGCTGTCGCCACAGACACGGCCCTACCGGAAAATGGTTCGCAGGCTGGCGCGGCGGCGCCAGGTGGGCGCCGGTGGCGCCGAGGCTGACGGCCGCCGCAAACCCGCAGACCCACGGGCTGTGGGGCCATGCGAGCGGCTGCCAAAGAGCTTTCCAACGAGGCACGGCTTTCCCTCCTGGCTCTTCAGGCGTGGAAGCTGTCGCCAGAGACGCGGCCCTACCGGAAAATGCTTCGCAGGCTGGCGCGGCGGCCTGACGTGGGCGCCGATGGCGCCGAGGCTGACGGCCGCCGGAAAGCCCGCAGCCCCACGGGCTGTGGGGCCACGCGAGCGGCTGCCAAAGAGCTTTCCAACGAGGCACGGCTTTCCCTCCTGGCTCTTCGGGCGTGGGAGCTGTCGCCACAGACACGGCCCTACTGGAAAATGGTTCGCAGGCTGGCCCGGCGGCGCCACATGGGCGCCGGTGTCGCCGAGGCTGACTGCCGCCTCAAAGCCCGCAGCCCCACGGGCTTTGGGGCCATGTGAGCGGCTGCCAAAGAGCTTTCCAACGAGGCACGGCTTTCCCTCCTGGCTCTTCGGGCGTGGGAGCTGTGGCCAGAGACGCGGCCCTACCGGAAAATGCTTCGCAGGCTGGCGCGGCGGCCCGACATGGGCGCCGATGGCGCCGAGGCTGACGGCCGCCGCAAAGCCCGCAGCCCCACGGGCTGTGGGGCCACGCGAGCGGCTGCCAAAGAGCTTTCCAACGAGGCAGGGCTTTCCCTCCTGGCTCCTCGGGCATGGGAGCTGTCGCCAGAGACGCGGCCCTACCGGAAAATGGTTCGCAGGCTGGCGCGGCGGAGCAACGTGGGCGCCGGTGGCGCCACGGCTGACGGCCGCCGCAAAGCCCGCAGCCCCACGGGCTGTGGGGACATGCGAGCGGCTGCCAAAGAGCTTTCCAACGAGGCATGGCTTTCCCTCCTGGCTCTTCGGGCGTGGGAGCAGTCGCCAGAGCTGCGGCCCTACCGGAAAATGCTTCGCAGGCTGGCGCAGCGGCCCCACGTGGGTGCCAGTGGCGCCGAGGCTGACAGCTGCCGCAAAACCCGCAGCCCCACGGGCTGTGGGGCCACGCGAGCGGCTGCCAAAGAGCTTTCCAACGAGGCACGGCTTTCCCTCCTGGCTTTTTGGGCGTGGGAGCTGTCGCCAGAGCCGCGGCCCTACCGGAAAATGCTTCGCAGGCTGGAGCGGCAGCGCCACATGGGCGCCGGTGTCGCCCAGGCTGACGGCCGCCGGAAAGCCCGCAGCCCCATGGGCTGTGGGGCCATGCGAGTTGCTGCCAAAGAGCTTTCCAACGAGGCACAGCTTTCCCTCCTGGCTCTTCGGGCGTGGGAGCTGTCGCCAGAGCCGCAGCCCTACCGGAAAATGCTTCGCAGGCGGGCGCGGCGGCGCAACGTGGGCGCCGGTGGCGCCGAGGCTCACTGCCGCCTCAACGCCCGCAGCCCCACAGGCTGTGGGGCCACGCGAGCGGCTGCCAAAGAGCTTTCCAACGAGGCACGGCTTTCCCTCCTGGCTCTTCGGGCGTGGGAGCTGTCGCCAGAGCCGCGGCCCTACCGGAAAATGGTTCGCAGGCTGGCGCGGCGGCCCGACGTGGGCGACGGTGGCGCCGCGGCTGACGGCCGCCGCAAAGCCCGCAGCCCCACGGGCTGTGGGGCCACGCGAGCGGCTGCCAAAGAGCTTTCCAACGAGGCACGGCTTTCCCTCCTGGCTCTTCGGGCGTGGGAGCTGTGGCCAGAGCCGTGGCCCTACCGGAAAATGCTTCGCAGGCTGGCGCGGCGGCGCCACGTGGGCGCCGGTGGCGCCGAGGCTGACGGCCGCTGCAAAGCCCGCAGCCCCATGGGCTGTGGGGCCACGCGAGGGGCTGCCAAAGAGCTTTCCAACGAGGCACGGCTTTCCCTCCTGCCTCTTCGGCCGTGGGAGCTGTCGCCAGAGACGCGGCCCTACCGGAAAATGCTTCGCAGGCTGGAGCAGCGGCACCACGTGGGCGCCGGTGTCGCCCAGGCTGACGGCCGCCACAAAGCCTGCAGCCCCACGGACTGTGCGGCCACGTGAGTGGCTGCCAAAGAGCTTTCCAACGAGGCACGGCTTTCCCTCCTGGCTTTTCGGGCGTGGGAGCTGTCGCCAGAGCCGCGGCCCTAACGGAAAATGCTTCGCAGGCTGGCGCGGCGGCCCGACGTGGGCGCCGGTGTCGCCGAGGCTGACGGCCGCCGCAAAGCCCGCAGCCCCACGAGCTGTGGGGCCATGCGAGCGGCTGCCAAAGAGCTTTCCAACGAGGCACGGCTTTCCCTCCTGGCTCTTCGGGCGTGGGAGCTGTCGCCAGAGACGCGGCCCTACCGGAAAATGCTTCGCAGGCTGGCGCAGTGGCGCCACATGGGCGCCGGTGTCGCCGACGCTGACGGCCGCCTCAAAGCCCGCAGCCCCACGGGCTTTGGGGCCATGTGAGCGGCTGCCAAAGAGCTTTCCAACGAGGCACTGCTTTCCCTCCTGGCTCTTCGGGCGTGGGAGCTGTCACCAGAGACACGGCCCTACCGGAAAATGCTTCGCAGGCTGGCGCGGTGGCGCCACGTGGGCGCCGGTGTCGCCCAGGCTGACGGCTGCCGGAAAGCCTGCAGCCCCACGGGCTGTGGGGCCATGCGAGCGGCTGCCAAAGAGCTTTCCAACGAGGCACGGCTTTCCCTCCTGGCTCTTCGGGCGTGGAAGCTGTCGCCAGAGCCGCGGCCCTACCGGAAAATGCTTCGCAGGCTGGCGCGGCGGCCCGACGTGGGCGCCGATGGCGCCGAGGCTGACGGCCGCCGCAAAGCCCGCAGCCCCACGGGCTGTGGGGCCACGCGAGCGGCTGCCAAAGAGCTTTCCAACGAGGCAGGGCTTTCCCTCCTGGCTCCTCGGGCATGGGAGCTGTCGCCACAGACACGGCCCTACCGGAAAATGGTTCGCAGGCTGGCGCGGCGGAGCAACGTGGGCGCCGGTGGCGCCACGGCTGACGGCCGCCGCAAAGCCCGCAGCCCCACGGGCTGTGGGGCCATGCGAGCGGCTGCCAAAGAGCTTTCCAACGAGGCATGGCTTTCCCTCCTGGCTCTTCGGGCGTGGGAGCAGTCGCCAGAGCTGCGGCCCTACCGGAAAATGCTTCGCAGGCTGGCGCAGCGGCCCCACGTGGGTGCCAGTGGCGCCGAGGCTGACAGCTGCCGCAAAACCCGCAGCCCCACGGGCTGTGGGGCCACGCGAGCGGCTGCCAAAGAGCTTTCCAACGAGGCACGGCTTTCCCTCCTGGCTTTTTGGGCGTGGGAGCTGTCGCCAGAGCCGCGGCCCTACCGGAAAATGCTTCGCAGGCTGGAGCGGCAGCGCCACATGGGCGCCGGTGTCGCCCAGGCTGACGGCCGCCGGAAAGCCCGCAGCCCCATGGGCTGTGGGGCCATGCGAGTTGCTGCCAAAGAGCTTTCCAACGAGGCACAGCTTTCCCTCCTGGCTCTTCGGGCGTGGGAGCTGTCGCCAGAGCCGCAGCCCTACCGGAAAATGCTTCGCAGGCGGGCGCGGCGGCGCAACGTGGGCGCCGGTGGCGCCGAGGCTGACTGCCGCCTCAACGCCCGCAGCCCCACAGGCTGTGGGGCCACGCGAGCGGCTGCCAAAGAGCTTTCCAACGAGGCACGGCTTTCCCTCCTGGCTCTTCGGCCGTGGGAGCTGTCGCCAGAGCCGCGGCCCTACCGGAAAATGGTTCGCAGGCTGGCGCGGCGGCCCGACGTGGGCGACGGTGGCGCCGCGGCTGACGGCCGCCGCAAAGCCCGCAGCCCCACGGGCTGTGGGGCCATGCGAGCGGCTGCCAAAGAGCTTTCCAACGAGGCACGGCTTTCCCTCCTGGCTCTTCGGGCGTGGGAGCTGTGGCCAGAGCCGTGGCCCTACCGGAAAATGCTTCGCAGGCTGGCGCGGCGGCGCCACGTGGGCGCCGGTGGCGCCGAGGCTGACGGCCGCTGCAAAGCCCGCAGCCCCATGGGCTGTGGGGCCACGCGAGGGGCTGCCAAAGAGCTTTCCAACGAGGCACGGCTTTCCCTCCTGCCTCTTCGGCCGTGGGACCTGTCGCCAGAGACGCGGCCCTACCGGAAAATGCTTCGCAGGCTGGAGCAGCGGCACCACGTGGGCGCCGGTGTCGCCCAGGCTGACGGCCGCCACAAAGCCTGCAGCCCCACGGACTGTGCGGCCACGCGAGTGGCTGCCAAAGAGCTTTCCAACGAGGCACGGCTTTCCCTCCTGGCTTTTCGGGCGTGGGAGCTGTCGCCAGAGCCGCGGCCCTAACGGAAAATGCTTCGCAGGCTGGCGCGGCGGCCCGACGTGGGCGCCGGTGTCGCCGAGGCTGACGGCCGCCGCAAAGCCCGCAGCCCCACGAGCTGTGGGGCCATGCGAGCGGCTGCCAAAGAGCTTTCCAACGAGGCACGGCTTTCCCTCCTGGCTCTTCGGGCGTGGGAGCTGTCGCCAGAGACGCGGCCCTACCGGAAAATGCTTCGCAGGCTGGCGCAGTGGCGCCACATGGGCGCCGGTGTCGCCGACGCTGACGGCCGCCTCAAAGCCCGCAGCCCCACGGGCTTTGGGGCCATGTGAGCGGCTGCCAAAGAGCTTTCCAACGAGGCACTGCTTTCCCTCCTGGCTCTTCGGGCGTGGGAGCTGTCACCAGAGACACGGCCCTACCGGAAAATGCTTCGCAGGCTGGCGCGGTGGCGCCACGTGGGCGCCGGTGTCGCCCAGGCTGACGGCTGCCGGAAAGCCTGCAGCCCCACGGGCTGTGGGGCCATGCGAGCGGCTGCCAAAGAGCTTTCCAACGAGGCACGGCTTTCCCTCCTGGCTCTTCGGGCGTGGAAGCTGTCGCCAGAGCCGCGGCCCTACCGGAAAATGCTTCGCAGGCTGGCGCGGCGGCCCGACGTGGGCGCCGATGGCGCCGAGGCTGACGGCCGCCGCAAAGCCCGCAGCCCCACGGGCTGTGGGGCCACGCGAGCGGCTGCCAAAGAGCTTTCCAACGAGGCAGGGCTTTCCCTCCTGGCTCCTCGGGCATGGGAGCTGTCGCCACAGACACGGCCCTACCGGAAAATGGTTCGCAGGCTGGCGCGGCGGAGCAACGTGGGCGCCGGTGGCGCCGAGGCTGACGGCCGCCGCAAACCCGCAGCCCCACGGGCTGTGGGGCCACGCGAGCGGCTGCCAAAGAGCTTTCCAACGAGGCACGGCTTTCCCTCCTGGCTCTTCAGGCGTGGAAGCTGTCGCCAGAGCCGCGGCCCTACCGGAAAATGCTTCGCAGGCTGGCGCGGCGACCTGACGTGGGCGCCGATGGCGCCGAGGCTGACGGCCGCCGGAAAGCCCGCAGCCCCACGGGCTGTGGGGCCACGCGAGCGGCTGCCAAAGAGCTTTCCAACGAGGCACGGCTTTCCCTCCTGGCTCTTCGGGCATGGGAGCTGTCGCCACAGACACGGCCCTACTGGAAAATGGTTCGCAGGCTGGCACGGCGGCGCCACATGGGCGCCGGTGTCGCCGAGGCTGACTGCCGCCTCAAAGCCCGCAGCCCCACGGGCTGTGGGGCCATGTGAGCGGCTGCCAAAGAGCTTTCCAACGAGGCACGGCTTTCCCTCCTGGCTCTTCGGGCGTGGGAGCTGTGGCCAGAGCCGCGGCCCTACCGGAAAATGCTTCGCAGGCTGGAGCGGCAGCGCCACATGGGCGCCGGTGTCGCCCAGGCTGACGGCCGCCGGAAAGGCCGCAGCCCCACGGGCTGTGGGGCCATGCGAGTGGCTGCCAAAGAGCTTTCCAACGAGGCACAGCTTTCCCTCCTGGCTCTTCGGGCGTGGGAGCTGTCGCCAGAGCCGCAGCCCTACCGGAAAATGCTTCGCAGGCAGGCGCGGCGGCGCAACGTGGGCGCCGGTGGCGCCGAGGCTGACTGCCGCCTCAAGGCCCGCAGCCCCACAGGCTGTGGGGCCATGCGAGCGGCTGCCAAAGAGCTTTCCAACGAGGCACGGCTTTCCCTCCTGGCTCTTCGGCCGTGGGAGCTGTCGCCAGAGCCGTGGCCCTACCGGAAAATGCTTCGCAGGCTGGCGCGGCGGCGCAACGTGGGCGCCGGTGGCGCCGAGGCTGACGGCCGCCGCAAAGCCCGCAGCCCCACGGGCTGTGGGGCCACGCGAGGGGCTGCCAAAGAGCTTTCCAACGAGGCACGGCTTTCCCTCCTGGCTCTTCGGCCGTGGGAGCTGTCGCCAGAGACGCGGCCCTACCGGAAAATGCTTCGCAGGCTGGAGCAGCGGCACCACGTGGGCGCCGGTGTCGCCCAGGCTGACGGGCGCCGCAAAGCCCGCAGCCCCACGGGCTGTGGGGACATGCAAGCGGCTGCCAAAGAGCTTTCCATCGAGGCATGGGTTTCCCTCCTGGCTCTTCGGGCGTGGGAGCTGTCGCCAGAGCCGCGGCCCTACCGGAAAATGCTTCGCAGGCGGGCGCGGCGGCGCTACGTAGGCGCCGGTGGCGCCGAGGCTGACGGCCGCCGCAAAGCCCGCAGCCCCATGGGCTGTGGGGCCACGCGAGCGGCTGCCAAAGAGCTTTCCAACGAGGCACGGCTTTCCCTCCTGGCTCTTCGGGCGTGGGAGCTGTCGCCAGAGACACGGCCCTACCGGAAAATGCTTCGCAGGCGGGCGCGGCGGCGCCTGGTGGGCGCCGGTGGCGCCGAGGCTGACGGCCGCCGCAAAGCTCGCAACCCCACGAGCTGTGGGGACATGCGAGCGGCTGCCAAAGAGCTTTCCAACGAGGCACGGCTTTCCCTCCTGGCTCTTCGGGCGTGGGAGCTGTGGCCAGAGCTGCGACCCTACCGGAAAATGCTTCGCAGGCTGGCGCAGCGGCCCCACGTGCCTGCCAGTGGCGCCGAGGCTGACGGCTGCCACAAAGCCCGCAGCCCCACGAGCTGTGGGGCCATGCGAGCGGCTGCCAAAGAGCTTTCCATCGAGGCACGGCTTTCCCTCCTGGCTCTTTGGGCGTGGGAGCTGTCGCCAGAGCCGCGGCCCACCCGGAAAATGCTTCACAGGCTGGCGCGGCGGCCCGACGTGGGCGCCGGTGTCGCTGAGGCTGACGGCCGCCACAAAGCCCGCAGCCCCACGAGCTGTGGGGACATGCGAGCGGCTGCCAAAGAGCTTTCCAACGAGGCAGGGCTTTCCCTCCTGCCTCTTCGGGCGTGGGAGCTGTGGCCAGAGCCGTGGCCCTACCGGAAAATGCTTCGCAGGCTGGCGCGGTGGCGCCACGTGGGCGCCGGTGTCGCCCAGGCTGACGGCCGCCGCAAAGCCCGCAGCCCCACGGGCTGTGGGGACATGCGAGCGGCTGCTAAAGAGCTTTCCATCGAGGCATGGGTTTCCCTCCTGGCTCTTCGGGCGTGGGAGCTATCGCCAGAGCCGCGGCCCTACCGGAAAATGCTTCGCAGGCGGGCGCGGCGGCGCAACGTGGGCGCCGGTGGCGCCGAGGCTGACGGCCGCCGCAAAGCCCGCAGCCCCACAGGCTGTGGGGCCACGCGAGCGGCTGCCAAAGAGCTTTCCCACGAGGCACGGCTTTCCCTCCTGCCTCTTCGGCCGTGGGAGCTGTCGCCAGAGCCGCGGCCCTACCGGAAAATGCTTCGCAGGCTGGCGCAGCGGCCCCACGTGGGTGCCAGTGGCGCCGAGGCTGACATCTGCCGCAAAGCCCGCAGCACCCCGGGCTGTGGGGCCACGCGAGCGGCTGCCAAAGAGCTTTCCATCGAGGCATGGGTTTTCCTCCTGGCTCTTCGGACGTGGGAGCTGTCGCCAGAGCCGCGGCCCTACCGGAAAATGCTTCGCAGGCTGGCGCGGCGGCGCAACGTGGGCGCCGGTGGCGCCGAGGCTGACGGCCGCCGGACAGCCAGCAGCCCCACAGGCTGTGGGGCCACGCGAGCGGCTGCCAAAGAGCTTTCCAACGAGGCACGGCTTTCCCTCCTGGCTCTTAGGGCGTGGGAGCTGTCGCCAGAGCCGCGGCCCTACCGGAAAATGCTTCGCAGGCTGGCGCAGCGGCGCAACGTGGGCGCCGGTGGCGCCGAGGCTGACGGCTGCCGGAAAGCCCGCAGCCCCACAGGCTGTGGGGCCACGCGAGCGGCTGCCAAAGAGCTTTCCAACGAGGCACGGCTTTCCCTCCTGCCTCTTCGGCCGTGGGAGCTGTCGCCAGAGCCGTGGCCCTACCGGAAAATGCTTCGCAGGCTGGCGCAGCGGCCCCACGTGGGTGCCAGTGGCGCCGAGGCTGACAGCTGCCGCAAAGCCCGCAGCACCCCGGGCTGTGGGGCCACGCGAGCGGCTGCCAAAGAGCTTTCCATCGAGGCATGGGTTTCCCTCCTGGCTCTTCGGGCGTGGGAGCTGTGGCCAGAGCCGCGGCCCTACGGGAAAATGCTTCGCAGGCTGGCACGGCGGCCCGACGTGGGCGCCGGTGCCGCCGAGGCTGACGGCCGCCGGAAAGCCCGCAGCCCCACAGGCTGTGGGGCCACGCGAGCGGCTGCCAAAGAGCTTTCCAACGAGGCACGGCTTTCCCTCCTGGCTCTTCGGGCGTGGGAGCTGTCGCCAGAGCCGCGGCCCTACCGGAAAATGCTTCGCAGGCTGGCGCAGCGGCGCAACGTGGGCGCCGGTGGCGCCGAGGCTGACAGCTGCCGCAAAGCCCGCAACACCCCGGGCTGTGGGGCCACGCGAGCGGCTGCCAAAGAGCTTTCCATCGAGGCATGGGTTTCCCTCCTGGCTCTTCGGGCGTGGGAGCTGTGGCCAGAGCCGCGGCCCTACCGGAAAATGCTTCGCAGGCTGGCGCGGCGGCGCAACGTGGGCGCCGGTGGCGCCGAGGCTGACGGCCGCCGGAAAGCCCGCAGCCCCACAGGCTGTGGGGCCACGCGAGCGGCTGCCAAAGAGCTTTCCAACGAGGCACGGCTTTCCCTCCTGCCTCTTCGGCCGTGGGAGCTGTCGCCAGACCCGCGGCCCTACGGGAAAATGCTTCGCAGGCTGGCGCGGCGGCCCGACGTGGGAGCCAATGGCGCCGAGGCTGACGGCCGCCGGAAAGCCCGCAGCCCCACAGGCTGTGGGGCCACGTGAGCGGCTGCCAAAGAGCTTTCCAACGAGGCACGGCTTTCCCTCCTGCCTCTTCGGCCGTGGGAGCTGTGGCCAGAGCCGTGGCCCTACCGGAAAATGCTTCGCAGGCTGGCGCGGTGGCGCCTCGTGGGCGCCGGTGTCGTCCAGGCTGACGGCCGCCGCAACGCCCGCAGCCCCACGGGCTGTGGGGCCACGCGAACGGCTGCCAAAGAGCTTTCCAACGAGGCATGGCTTTCCCTCCTGCCTCTTCGGGCGTGGGAGCTGTCGCCAGAGCCGCGGCCCTACCGGAAAATGCTTCCCAGGCTGGCGCGGTGGCGACACATGGGCGCCGGTGGCGCCGAGGCTGACGGCCGCCGCAAAGCCCGCAGCCCCATGGGCTGTGGGGCCACGCGAGCGGCTGCCAAAGAGCTTTCCAACGAGGCACGGCTTTCCCTCCTGGCTCTTCGGCCGTGGGAGCTGTCGCCAGAGCTGCGGCCCTACCGGAAAATGCTTCGCAGGCTGGCGCGGCGGCGCCACGTGGGCGCCGGTGGCGCCGAGGCTGACGGCCGCCGCAAAGTCCGCAGCCCCACGGTCTGTGGGGCCATGCGAGCGGCTGCCAAAGAGCTTTCCAAGGAGGCACGGCTTTCCCTCCTGGCTCTTCGGGCATGGGAGCTGTCGCCAGAGCTGCAGCCCTACAGGAAAATGCTTCGCAGGCTGGCGCGGCGGCGCAACGTGGGCGCCAGTGGCGCCGAGGCTGACGGCCGCCGCTAAGCCCACAGCCCCACGGGCATTGGGGCCACGCGAGCGGCTGCCAAAGAGCTTTCCAACGAGGCACGGCTTTCCCTCCTGGCTCTTAGGGCGTGGGAGCTGTCGCCAGAGCCGCGGCCCTACCGGAATATGCTACACAGGCTGGCGCGGTGGCCCGACGTGGGCGCCGGTGTCGCCGAGGCTGACGGCCGCCGCAAAGCCCGCAGCCCCACGAGCTGTGGGGACATGCGAGCGGCTGCCAAAGAGCTTTCCAAGGAGACACGGCTTTCCCTCCTGGCTCTTCGGGCATGGGAGCTGTCGCCAGAGCCGTGGCCCTACCGGAAAATGCTTCGCAGGCTGGCGCGGTGGCGCCACGTGGGCGCCGGAATCGCCCAGGCTGACGGCCGCCGCAAAGCCCGCAGCCCCACGGGCTGTGGGGCCACGCGAGCGGCTGCCAAAGAGCTTTCCAACGAGGCACGGCTTTCCCTCCTGGCTCTTCGTGCGTGGGAGCTGTCGCCAGAGCCGCGGCCCTACCGGAAAATGCTTCGCAGGCTGGCGCGGTAGCCAGACGTGGGCGCCGGTGGCGCCGAGGCTGACGGCCGCCGCAAAGCCCGCAGCCCCATGGGCTGTGGGGCCACGCGAGCAGCTGCCAAAGAGCTTTCCAACGAGGCACGGCTTTCCCTCCTGGCTCTTCGGGCGTGGGAGCTGTCGCCAGAGCCGCGGCCCTACCATAAAATGCTTCGCAGGCTGGCGCAGCGGCGCAACGTGGGCGCCGGTGGCGCCGAGGCTGACGGCCGCCGGAAAGCCCGCAGCCCCACGGACTGTGGGGCCACGCGAACGGCTTTCAAAGAGCTTTCCAACGAGGCACGGCTTTCCCTCCTGGCTCTTCGGGTGTGGGAGCTGTCGCCAGAGCCGCGGCCCTACTGGAAAATGCTTCGCAGGCGGGCGCGGCGGCGCAACGTGGCCGCCGGTGTAGCCCAGGCTGACGGCCGCCGGAAAGCCCGCAGCCCCACAGGCTGTGGGGCCACGCGAGAGGCTGCCAAAGAGCTTTCCAACGAGGCACGGCTTTCCCTCCTGCCTCTTCGGCCGTGGGAGCTGTGGCCAGAGCCGTGGCCCTACCGGAAAATGCTTCGCAGGCTGGCGCGGTGGCGCCACGTGGGCGCCGGTGTCGCCCAGGCTGACGGCCGCCGCAAAGTCCGCAGCCCCACGGGCTGTGGGGCCACGCGAACGGCTGCCAAAGAGCTTTCCATCGAGGCATGGGTTTCCCTCCTGGCTCTTCGGGCGTGGGAGCTGTCGCCAGAGCTGCGGCCCTACCGGAAAATGCTTCGCAGGCTGGCGCGGCGGCGCCACGTGGGCGCCGGTGGCGCCGAGGCTGACAGCCGCCACAAAGTCCGCAGCCCCACGGTCTGTGGGGCCATGCAAGCGGCTGCCAAAGAGCTTTCCAAGGAGGCACGGCTTTCCCTCCTGGCTCTTCGGCCGTGGGAGCTGTCGCCAGAGATGCAGCCCTACAGGAAAATGCTTCGCAGGCTGGCGCGGCGGCGCCACGTGGGCGCCGGTGGCGCCGAGGCTGACGGCCGCCGCTAAGCCCACAGCCCCACGGGCATTGGGGCCACGCGAGCGGCTGCCAAAGAGCTTTCCAACGAGGCACGGCTTTCCCTCCTGGCTCTTCGGGCGTGGGAGCTGTCGCCAGAGCCGCGGCCGTACCGGAATATGCTACACAGGCTGGCGCGGCGGCCCGACGTGGGCGCCGGTGGCGCCGAGGCTGACGGCCGCCGCAAAGCCCGCAGCCCCACGAGCTGTGGGGCATGCGAGCGGCTGCCAAAGAGCTTTCCAACGAGGCACGGCTTTCCCTCCTGGCTCTTCGGGCGTGGGAGCTGTGGCCAGAGCCGCGGCCCTACCAGAAAATGCTTCGCAGGCTGGCGCGGCGGCACCACGTGGGCGCCAGTGGCACCGAGGCTGACGGCCGCCGCAAAGCCCGCAGCCCCACGGGCTGTGGGGCCACGTGAGCGGCTGCCAAAGAGCTTTCCAACGAGGCACGGCTTTCCCTCTTGGCTCTTCGGGCGTGGGAGCTGTCGCCAGAGCCGCGGCCCTACTGGAAAATGCTTCGCAGGCTGGCGCGGCGGGCCGACGTGGGCGCCGGTGTCGCCCAGGCTGACGGCCGCCGGAAAGCCCGCAGCCCCACGGGCTGTGGGGCCACGCGAGCGGCTGCCAAAGAGCTATCCAACGAGGCACGGCTTTCCCTCCTGGCTCTTTGGGCGTGGGAGCTGTGGCCAGAGCCGCGGCCCTACCAGAAAATGCTTCGCAGGCTGGCGCGGCGGCGCCACGTGGGCGCCGGTGGCACCGAGGCTGAAGGCCGCCGCAAAGCCCGCAGCCCCACGGGCTGTGGGGCCACGTGAGCGGCTGCCAAAGAGCTTTCCAACGAGGCACGGCTTTCCCTCTTGGCTCTTCGGGCGTGGGAGCTGTCGCCAGAGCCGCGGCCCTACTGGAAAATGCTTCGCAGGCTGGCGCGGCGGCCCGACGTGGGCGCCGGTGTCGCCCAGGCTGACGGCCGCCGGAAAGCCCGCAGCCCCACGGGCTGTGGGGCCACGCCAGCGGCTGCCAAAGAGCTTTCCAACGAGGCACGGCTTTCCCTCCTGGCTCTTCGGGCGTGGGAGCTGTCGCCAGAGCCGCGGCCCTACCGGAATATGCTACACAGGCTGGCGCGGTGGCCCGACGTGGGCGCCGGTGTCGCCGAGGCTGACGGCCGCCGCAAAGCCCGCAGCCCCACGTGCTGTGGGGACATGCGAGCGGCTGCCAAAGAGCTTTCCAAGGAGACACGGCTTTCCCTCCTGGCTCTTCGGGCATGGGAGCTGTCGCCAGAGCCGTGGCCCTACCGGAAAATGCTTCGCAGGCTGGCGCGGTGGCGCCACGTGGGCGCCGGAATCGCCCAGGCTGACGGCCGCCGCAAAGCCCGCAGCCCCACGGGCTGTGGGGCCACGCGAGCGGCTGCCAAAGAGCTTTCCAACGAGGCACGGCTTTCCCTCCTGGCTCTTCGGGCGTGGGAGCTGTCGCCAGAGCCGCGGCCCTACCGGAAAATGCTTCGCAGGCTGGCGCGGTAGCCAGACGTGGGCGCCGGTGGCGCCGAGGCTGACGGCCGCCGCAAAGCCCGCAGCCCCATGGGCTGTGGGGCCACGCGAGCGGCTGCCAAAGAGCTTTCCAACGAGGCACGGCTTTCCCTCCTGGCTCTTCGGGCGTGGGAGCTGTCGCCAGAGCCGCGGCCCTACCAGAAAATGCTTCGCAGGCTGGCGCAGCGGCGCAACGTGGGCGCCGGTGGCGCCGAGGCTGACGGCCGCCGGAAAGCCCGCAGCCCCACGGACTGTGGGGCCACGCGAACGGCTTTCAAAGAGCTTTCCAACGAGGCACGGCTTTCCCTCCTGGCTCTTCGGGTGTGGGAGCTGTCGCCAGAGCCGCGGCCCTAGTGGAAAATGCTTCGCAGGCGGGCGCGGCGGCGCAACGTGGCCGCCGGTGTAGCCCAGGCTGACGGCCGCCGGAAAGCCCGCAGCCCCACAGGCTGTGGGGCCACGCGAGAGGCTGCCAAAGAGCTTTCCAACGAGGCACGGCTTTCCCTCCTGCCTCTTCGGCCGTGGGAGCTGTGGCCAGAGCCGTGGCCCTACCGGAAAATGCTTCGCAGGCTGGCGCGGTGGCGCCACGTGGGCGCCGGTGTCGCCCAGGCTGACGGCCGCCGCAAAGTCCGCAGCCCCACGGGCTGTGGGGCCACGCGAACGGCTGCCAAAGAGCTTTCCATCGAGGCATGGGTTTCCCTCCTGGCTCTTCGGGCGTGGGAGCTGTCGCCAGAGCCGCGGCCCTACCGGAAAATGCTTCGCAGGCTGGCGCAGCGGCGCAACGTGGGCGCCGGTGGCGCCGAGGCTGACAGCTGCCGCAAAGCCCGCAACACCCCGGGCTGTGGGGCCACGCGAGCGGCTGCCAAAGAGCTTTCCATCGAGGCATGGGTTTCCCTACTGGCTCTTCGGGCGTGGGAGCTGTGGCCAGAGCCGCGGCCCTACCGGAAAATGCTTTGCAGGCTGGCGCGGCGGCGCAACGTGGGCGCCGGTGGCGCCGAGGCTGACGGCCGCCGGAAAGCCCGCAGCCCCACAGGCTGTGGGGCCACGCGAGCGGCTGCCAAAGAGCTTTCCAACGAGGCACGGCTTTCCCTCCTGCCTCTTCGGCCGTGGGAGCTGTCGCCAGACCCGCGGCCCTACGGGAAAATGCTTCGCAGGCTGGCGCGGCGGCCCGACGTGGGAGCCAATGGCGCCGAGGCTGACGGCCGCCTCAACGCCCGCAGCCCCACAGGCTGTGGGGCCACGTGAGCGGCTGCCAAAGAGCTTTCCAACGAGGCACGGCTTTCCCTCCTGCCTCTTCGGCCGTGGGAGCTGTGGCCAGAGCCGTGGCCCTACCGGAAAATGCTTCGCAGGCTGGCGCGGTGGCGCCACGTGGGCGCCGGTGTCGCCCAGGCTGACGGCCGCCGCAACGCCCGCAGCCCCACGGGCTGTGGGGCCACGCGAACGGCTGCCAAAGAGCTTTCCAACGAGGCATGGCTTTCCCTCCTGCCTCTTCGGGCGTGGGAGCTGTCGCCAGAGCTGCGGCCCTACCGGAAAATGCTTCCCAGGCTGGCGCGGTGGCGACACATGGGCGCCGGTGGCGCCGAGGCTGACGGCCGCCGCAAAGCCCGCAGCCCCATGGGCTGTGGGGCCACGCGAGCGGCTGCCAAAGAGCTTTCCAACGAGGCACGGCTTTCCCTCCTGGCTCTTCGGCCGTGGGAGCTGTCGCCAGAGCTGCGGCCCTACCGGAAAATGCTTCGCAGGCTGGCGCGGCGGCGCCACGTGGGCGCCGGTGGCGCCGAGGCTGACGGCCGCCGCAAAGTCCGCAGCCCCACGGTCTGTGGGGCCATGCGAGCGGCTGCCAAAGAGCTTTCCAAGGAGGCACGGCTTTCCCTCCTGGCTCTTCGGGCATGGGAGCTGTCGCCAGAGCTGCAGCCCTACAGGAAAATGCTTCGCAGGCTGGCGCGGCGGCGCAACGTGGGCGCCAGTGGCGCCGAGGCTGACGGCCGCCGCTAAGCCCACAGCCCCACGGGCATTGGGGCCACGCGAGCGGCTGCCAAAGAGCTTTCCAACGAGGCACGGCTTTCCCTCCTGGCTCTTCGGGCGTGGGAGCTGTCGCCAGAGCCGCGGCCCTACCGGAATATGCTACACAGGCTGGCGCGGTGGCCCGACGTGGGCGCCGGTGTCGCCGAGGCTGACGGCCGCCGCAAAGCCCGCAGCCCCACGAGCTGTGGGGACATGCGAGCGGCTGCCAAAGAGCTTTCCAAGGAGACACGGCTTTCCCTCCTGGCTCTTCGGGCATGGGAGCTGTCGCCAGAGCCGTGGCCCTACCGGAAAATGCTTCGCAGGCTGGCGCGGTGGCGCCACGTGGGCGCCGGAATCGCCCAGGCTGACGGCCGCCGCAAAGCCCGCAGCCCCACGGGCTGTGGGGCCACGCGAGCGGCTGCCAAAGAGCTTTCCAACGAGGCACGGCTTTCCCTCCTGGCTCTTCGTGCGTGGGAGCTGTCGCCAGAGCCGCGGCCCTACCGGAAAATGCTTCGCAGGCTGGCGCGGTAGCCAGACGTGGGCGCCGGTGGCGCCGAGGCTGACGGCCGCCGCAAAGCCCGCAGCCCCACGAGCTGTGGGGCATGCGAGCGGCTGCCAAAGAGCTTTCCAACGAGGCACGGCTTTCCCTCCTGGCTCTTCGGGCGTGGGAGCTGTGGCCAGAGCCGCGGCCCTACCAGAAAATGCTTCGCAGGCTGGCGCGGCGGCGCCACGTGGGCGCCAGTGGCTCCGAGGCTGACGGCCGCCGCAAAGCCCGCAGCCCCACGGGCTGTCGGGCCACGTGAGCGGCTGCCAAAGAGCTTTCCAACGAGGCACGGCTTTCCCTCTTGGCTCTTCGGGCGTGGGAGCTGTCGCCAGAGCCGCGGCCCTACTGGAAAATGCTTCGCAGGCTGGCGCGGCGGCCCGACGTGGGCGCCGGTGTCGCCCAGGCTGACGGCCGCCGGAAAGCCCGCAGCCCCACGGGCTGTGGGGCCACGCCAGCGGCTGCCAAAGAGCTTTCCAACGAGGCACGGCTTTCCCTCCTGGCTCTTCGGGCGTGGGAGCTGTCGCCAGAGCCGCGGCCCTACCGGAATATGCTACACAGGCTGGCGCGGTGGCCCGACGTGGGCGCCGGTGTCGCCGAGGCTGACGGCCGCCGCAAAGCCCGCAGCCCCACGTTCTGTGGGGACATGCGAGCGGCTGCCAAAGAGCTTTCCAAGGAGACACGGCTTTCCCTCCTGGCTCTTCGGGCGTGGGAGCTGTCGCCAGAGCCGCGGCCCTACAGGAAAATGCTTCGCAGGCTGGCGCGGCGGCGCAACGTGGGCGCCGGTGGCGCCGAGGCTGACGGCCGCCGCTAAGCCCACAGCCCCACGGGCACTGGGGCCACGCGAGCGGCTGCCAAAGAGCTTTCCAACGAGGCACGGCTTTCCCTCCTGGCTCTTCGGGCGTGGGAGCTGTCGCCAGAGCCGCGGCCGTACCGGAATATGCTACACAGGCTGGCGCGGCGGCCCGACGTGGGCGCCGGTGTCGCCGAGGCTGACGGCCGCCGCAAAGCCCGCAGCCCCACGAGCTGTGGGGCATGCGAGCGGCTGCCAAAGAGCTTTCCAACGAGGCACGGCTTTCCCTCCTGGCTCTTCGGGCGTGGGAGCTGTCGCCAGAGCCGCGGCCCTACCAGAAAATGCTTCGCAGGCTGGCGCAGCGGCGCAACGTGGGCGCCGGTGGCGCCGAGGCTGACGGCCGCCGGAAAGCCCGCAGCCCCACGGACTGTGGGGCCACGCGAACGGCTTTCAAAGAGCTTTCCAACGAGGCACGGCTTTCCCTCCTGGCTCTTCGGGTGTGGGAGCTGTCGCCAGAGCCGCGGCCCTAGTGGAAAATGCTTCGCAGGCGGGCGCGGCGGCGCAACGTGGCCGCCGGTGTAGCCCAGGCTGACGGCCGCCGGAAAGCCCGCAGCCCCACAGGCTGTGGGGCCACGCGAGCGGCTGCCAAAGAGCTTTCCAACGAGGCACGGCTTTCCCTCCTGCCTCTTCGGCCGTGGGAGCTGTGGCCAGAGCCGTGGCCCTACCGGAAAATGCTTCGCAGGCTGGCGCGGTGGCGCCACGTGGGCGCCGGTGTCGCCCAGGCTGACGGCCGCCGCAAACCCGCAGCTCCACGGGCTGTGGGGCCACGCGAACGGCTGCCAAAGAGCTTTCCATCGAGGCATGGGTTTCCCTCCTGGCTCTTCGGGCGTGGGAGCTGTCGCCAGAGCTGCGGCCCTACCGGAAAATGCTTCGCAGGCTGGCGCGGCGGCGCCACGTGGGCGCCGGTGGCGCCGAGGCTGACAGCCGCCACAAAGTCCGCAGCCCCACGGTCTGTGGGGCCATGCAAGCGGCTGCCAAAGAGCTTTCCAAGGAGGCACGGCTTTCCCTCCTGGCTCTTCGGCCGTGGGAGCTGTCGCCAGAGATGCAGCCCTACAGGAAAATGCTTCGCAGGCTGGCGCGGCGGCGCCACGTGGGCGCCGGTGGCGCCGAGGCTGACGGCCGCCGCTAAGCCCACAGCCCCACGGGCATTGGGGCCACGCGAGCGGCTGCCAAAGAGCTTTCCAACGAGGCACGGCTTTCCCTCCTGGCTCTTCGGGCGTGGGAGCTGTCGCCAGAGCCGCGGCCGTACCGGAATATGCTACACAGGTTGGCGCGGCGGCCCGACGTGGGCGCCGGTGTCGCCGAGGCTGACGGCCGCCGCAAAGCCCGCAGCCCCACGAGCTGTGGGGCATGCGAGCGGCTGCCAAAGAGCTTTCCAACGAGGCACGGCTTTCCCTCCTGGCTCTTTGGGCGTGGGAGCTGTCGCCAGAGCCGCGGCCCTACCAGAAAATGCTTCGCAGGCTGGCGCGGCGGCGCCACGTGGGCGCCAGTGGCACCGAGGCTGACGGCCGCCGCAAAGCCCGCAGCCCCACGGGCTGTGGGGCCACGTGAGCGGCTGCCAAAGAGCTTTCCAACGAGGCACGGCTTTCCCTCTTGGCTCTTCGGGCGTGGGAGCTGTCGCCAGAGCCGCGGCCCTACTGGAAAATGCTTCGCAGGCTGGCGCGGCGGCCCGACGTGGGCGCCGGTGTCGCCCAGGCTGACGGCCGCCGGAAAGCCCGCAGCCCCACGGGCTGTGGGGCCACGCCAGCGGCTGCCAAAGAGCTTTCCAACGAGGCACGGCTTTCCCTCCTGGCTCTTCGGGCGTGGGAGCTGTCGCCAGAGCCGCGGCCCTACCGGAATATGCTACACAGGCTGGCGCGGTGGCCCGACGTGGGCGCCGGTGTCGCCGAGGCTGACGGCCGCCGCAAAGCCCGCAGCCCCACGTTCTGTGGGGACATGCGAGCGGCTGCCAAAGAGCTTTCCAAGGAGACACGGCTTTCCCTCCTGGCTCTTCGGGCATGGGAGCTGTCGCCAGAGCCGTGGCCCTACCGGAAAATGCTTCGCAGGCTGGCGCGGTGGCGCCACGTGGGCGCCGGAATCGCCCAGGCTGACGGCCGCCGCAAAGCCCGCAGCCCCACGGGCTGTGGGGCCACGCGAGCGGCTGCCAAAGAGCTTTCCAACGAGGCACGGCTTTCCCTCCTGGCTCTTCGGGCGTGGGAGCTGTCGCCAGAGCCGCGGCCCTACCGGAAAATGCTTCGCAGGCTGGCGCGGTAGCCAGACGTGGGCGCCGGTGGCGCCGAGGCTGACGGCCGCCGCAAAGCCCGCAGCCCCATGGGCTGTGGGGCCACGCGAGCGGCTGCCAAAGAGCTTTCCAACGAGGCACGGCTTTCCCTCCTGGCTCTTCGGGCGTGGGAGCTGTCGCCAGAGCCGCGGCCCTACCAGAAAATGCTTCGCAGGCTGGCGCAGCGGCGCAACGTGGGCGCCGGTGGCGCCGAGGCTGACGGCCGCCGGAAAGCCCGCAGCCCCACGGACTGTGGGGCCACGCGAACGGCTTTCAAAGAGCTTTCCAACGAGGCACGGCTTTCCCTCCTGGCTCTTCGGGTGTGGGAGCTGTCGCCAGAGCCGCGGCCCTAGTGGAAAATGCTTCGCAGGCGGGCGCGGCGGCGCAACGTGGCCGCCGGTGTAGCCCAGGCTGACGGCCGCCGGAAAGCCCGCAGCCCCACAGGCTGTGGGGCCACGCGAGCGGCTGCCAAAGAGCTTTCCAACGAGGCACGGCTTTCCCTCCTGGCTCTTCGGGCGTGGGAGCTGTCGCCAGAGCCGCGGCCGTACCGGAATATGCTACACAGGCTGGCGCGGCGGCCCGACGTGGGCGCCGGTGTCGCCGAGGCTGACGGCCGCCGCAAAGCCCGCAGCCCCACGAGCTGTGGGACCACGCGAGCGGCTGCCAAAGAGCTTTCCAACGAGGCACGGCTTTCCCTCTTGGCTCTTCGGGCGTGGGAGCTGTCGCCAGAGCCGCGGCCCTACTGGAAAATGCTTCGCAGGCTGGCGCGGCGGCCCGACGTGGGCGCCGGTGTCGCCCAGGCTGACGGCCGCCGGAAAGCCCGCAGCCCCACGGGCTGTGGGGCCACGCGAGCGGCTGCCAAAGAGCTTTCCAACGAGGCACGGCTTTCCCTCCTGGCTCTTTGGGCGTGGGAGCTGTGGCCAGAGCCGCGGCCCTACCAGAAAATGCTTCGCAGGCTGGCGCGGCGGCGCCACGTGGGCGCCGGTGGCACCGAGGCTGACGGCCGCCGCAAAGCCCGCAGCCCCACGGGCTGTGGGGCCACGTGAGCGGCTGCCAAAGAGCTTTCCAACGAGGCACGGCTTTCCCTCTTGGCTCTTCGGGCGTGGGAGCTGTCGCCAGAGCCGCGGCCCTACTGGAAAATGCTTTGCAGGCTGGCGCGGCGGCCCGACGTGGGCGCCGGTGTCGCCCAGGCTGACGGCCGCCGGAAAGCCCGCAGCCCCACGGGCTGTGGGGCCACGCGAGCGGCTGCCAAAGAGCTTTCCAACGAGGCACGGCTTTCCCTCCTGGCTCTTCGGGCGTGGCAGCTGTCGCCAGAGACGCGGCCCTACCGGAAAATGCTTCGCAGGCTGGCGCGGCGGCGCCACGTAGGCGCCGGTGGCGACGAGGCTGACGGCCGCCGGAAAACCCGCAGCCCCACGGGCTTTAGGGCCACGCGAGTGGCTGCCAAAGAGCTTTCCAACGAGGCACGGCTTTCCCTCCTGGCTCTTCGGGCGTGGGAGCTGTCGCCAGAGCCGCGGCCCTACCGGAAAATGCTTCGCAGGCTGGCGCGGCGGCCCGACGTGGGCGCCGATGGCGCCGAGGCTGACGGCCGCCGCAAAGCCCGCAGCCCCACGGGCTGTGGGGCCACGCGAGCGGCTGCCAAAGAGCTTTCCAACGAGGCACGGCTTTCCCTCCTGGCTCTTCGGGCGTGGGAGCTGTCGCCAGAGCCGCGGCCCTACCAGAAAATACTTCGCAGGCTGGCGCGGTGGCGCCAAGTGGGCGCCGGTGGCGCCGAGGCTGACGGCCGCAGGAAAGCCCGCAGCCCCACGGGGTGTGGGGCCATGCGAGCGGCTGCCAAAGAGCTTTCCAACGAGGCACGGCTTTCCCTCCTGGCTCTTCGGGCGTGGGAGCTGTCGCCAGAGCCGTGGCCCTACCGGAAAATGCTTCGCAGACTGGCGCGGTGGCATCAACTGGGCGCCGGTGGCGCCGAGGCTGACGGCCGCCGCAAAGCCCGCAGCCCCACGAGCTGTGGGGACATGCGAGCGGCTGCCAAAGAGCTTTCCAACGAGGCACGGCTTTCCCTCCTGGCTCTTTGGGCGTAGGAGCTCTCGCCAGAGCCGCGGCCCTACTGGAAAATGCTTCGCAGGCTGGTGCGGCGGCCTGACGTGGGCGCCGGTGGCGCCGTGGCTGACGGCCGCCGCAAAGCCCGCAGCCCCACGGGCTGTGGGGCCACGCGAGCGGCTGCCAAAGAGCTTTCCAACGAGGCACGGCTTTCCCTCCTGGCTCTTCGGGCGTGGGAGCTGTCGCCAGAGCCGCGGCCCTACCGGAAAATGCTTCGCAGGCTGGCGCGGCGGCCCGACGTGGGCGCCGATGGTGCCGAGGCTGACGGCCGCCGGAAAGCCCGCAGCCCCACGGGCTGTGGGGCCACGTGAGCGGCTGCCAAAGAGCTTTCCAACGAGGCACGGCTTTCCCTCTTGGCTCTTCGGGCGTGGGAGCTGTCGCCAGAGCCGCGGCCCTACTGGAAAATGCTTTGCAGGCTGGCGCGGCGGCCCGACGTGGGCGCCGGTGTCGCCCAGGCTGACGGCCGCCGGAAAGCCCACAGCCCCACGGGCTGTGGGGCCACGCGAGCGGCTGCCAAAGAGCTTTCCAACGAGGCACGGCTTTCCCTCCTGGCTCTTCGGGCGTGGCAGCTGTCGCCAGAGCCGCGGCCCTACCGGAAAATGCTTCGCAGGCTGGCGCGGCGGCGCCACGTAGGCGCCGGTGGCGCCGAGGCTGACGGCCGCCGGAAAACCCGCAGCCCCACGGGCTTTAGGGCCACGCGAGTGGCTGCCAAAGAGCTTTCCAACGAGGCACGGCTTTCCCTCCTGGCTCTTCGGGCGTGGGAGCTGTCGCCAGAGCCGCGGCCCTACCGGAAAATGCTTCGCAGGCTGGCGCGGCGGCCCGACGTGGGCGCCGATGGCGCCGAGGCTGACGGCCGCCGGAAAGCCCGCAGCCCCACGGGCTGTGGGGCCACGCGAGCGGCTGCCAAAGAGCTTTCCAACGAGGCACGGCTTTCCCTCCTGGCTCTTCGGGCGTGGGAGCTGTCGCCAGAGCCGCGGCCCTACCAGAAAATACTTCGCAGGCTGGCGCGGTGGCGCCAAGTGGGCGCCGGTGGCGCCGAGGCTGACGGCCGCAGGAAAGCCCGCAGCCCCACGGGGTGTGGGGCCATGCGAGCGGCTGCCAAAGAGCTTTCCAACGAGGCACGGCTTTCCCTCCTGGCTCTTCGGGCGTGGGAGCTGTCGCCAGAGCCGTGGCCCTACCGGAAAATGCTTCGCAGACTGGCGCGGTGGCATCAACTGGGCGCCGGTGGCGCCGAGGCTGACGGCCGCCGCAAAGCCCGCAGCCCCACGGGCTGTGGGACCACGCGAGCGGCTGCCAAAGAGCTTTCCAACGAGGCACGGCTTTCCCTCCTGGCTCTTTGGGCGTGGGAGCTGTCGCCAGAGCCGCGGCCCTACCGCAAAATGCTTCGCAGGCTGGCGCGGCGGCCCGACGTGGGCGCCGGTGTCGCCGAGGCTGACGGCCGCCGCAAAGCCCGCAGCCCCACGGGCTGTGGGGCCACGTGAGCGGCTGCCAAAGAGCTTTCCAACGAGGCACGGCTTTCCCTCCTGGCTCTTTGGGCGTGGGAGCTGTCGCCAGAGCCGCGGCCCTACCGGAAAATGCTTCGCAGGCTGGCGCGGCGGCCCGACGTGGGCGCCGATGGCGCCGAGGCTGACGGCCGCCGGAAAGCCCGCAGCCCCACGGGCTGTGGGGCCACGTGAGCGACTGCCAAAGAGCTTTCCAACGAGGCACGGCTTTCCCTCCTAGCTCTTCGGGCGTGGGAGCTGTCGCCAGAGCCGCGGCCCTACCGGAAAATGCTTCGCAGGCTGGCGCTGCGGCCCGACGTAGGCGCCGGTGTCGCCCAGGCTGACGGCCGCCGGAAAGCCCGCAGCCCCACGAGCTGTGGGGCCACGCGAGTGGCTGCCAAAGTGCTTTCCAACGAGGCACGGCTTTCCCTCCTGGCTCTTCGGGCGTGGGAGCTGTCGCCAGAGCCGCGGCCCTACCGGAAAATGCTTCACAGGCTGGCGCGGCGGCACCACGTGGGCGCCGGTGTCGCCGAGGCTGACGGCCGCCGCAAAGCCCGCAGCCCCACGAGCTGTGGGGACATGCGAGCGGCTGCCAAAGGGCTTTCCAACGAGGCACGGCTTTCCCTCCTGGCTCTTTGGGCGTAGGAGCTCTCGCCAGAGCCGCGGCCCTACTGGAAAATGCTTCGCAGGCTGGCGCGGCGGCCTGACGTGGGCGCCGGTGGCGCCGTGGCTGACGGCCGCCGCAAAGCCCGCAGCCCCACGGGCTGTGGGGCCACGCGAGCGGCTGCCAAAGAGCTTTCCAACGAGGCACGGCTTTCCCTCCTGGCTCTTCGGGCGTGGGAGCTGTCGCCAGAGCCGCGGCCCTACCGGAAAATGCTTCGCAGGCTGGCGCGGCGGCCCCACGTGGGCGCCGATGGTGCCGAGGCTGACGGCCGCCGGAAAGCCCGCAGCCCCACGGGCTGTGGGGCCACGTGAGCGGCTGCCAAACAGCTTTCCAACGAGGCACGGCTTTCCCTCCTGGCTCTTCGGGCGTGGGAGCTGTCGCCAGAGCCGCGGCCCTACCGGAAAATGCTTCGCAGGCTAGCGCGGCGGCCCGACGTGGGTGCCGGTGTCGCCCAGGCTGACGGCCGCCGCAAAGCCCGCAGCCCCACGAGCTGTGGGGACATGCGAGCGGCTGCCAAAGAGCTTTCCAAGGAGGCACGGCTTTCCCTCCTGGCTCTTCTGGCGTGGGAGCTGTCGCCAGAGCCGCGGCCCTACCGGAAAATTCTTCGCAGGCTGGCGCAGCGGCCCCACTTGGGTGCCAGTGGCGCCGAGGCTGATGGCCGCCGGAAAGCCCGCAGCCCCACGGGCTGTGGGGCCATGCGAGCGGCTGCCAAAGAGCTTTCCAACGAGGCACGGCTTTCCCTCCTGGCTCTTCGGGCGTGGGAGCTGTCGCCAGAGCCGCGGCCCTACCGGAAAATTCTTCGCAGGCTGGCGCAGCGGCCGCACGTAGGTGCCAGTGGCGCCGAGGCTGACGGCTGCCGCAAAGCCTGCAGCCCCACGGGCTGTGGGGCCACGTGAGCGGCTGCCAAAGAGCTTTCCATCGAGGCATGGGTTTCCCTCCTGGCTCTTCAGGCGTGGGAGCTGTCGCCAGAGCCGCGGCCCTACCGGAAAATGCTTCACAGGCGGGCGCGGCGGCGCAACGTGGGCGCCGGTGGCGCCGAGGCTGACGGCCGCCGCAAAGCCCGCAGCCCCACAGGCTGTGGGGCCACGCGAGCGGCTGCCAAAGAGCTTTCCAACGAGGCACGGCTTTCCCTCCTGCCTCTTCGGGCGTGGGAGCTGTCACCAGAGCAGCGGCCCTACCGGAAAATGCTTCGCAGGCTGGTGCAGCGGCGCAACGTGGGCGCCGGTGGCGCCGAGGCTGACAGCTGCCGGAAAGCCCGCAGCTCCACGGGCTGTGGGGCCACGCGAGCGGCTGCCAAAGAGCTTTCCAACGAGGCACGGCTTTCCCTCCTGGCTCTTTGGCCGTGGGAGCTGTCGCCAGAGCCGCGGCCCTACCGGAAAATGCTTCGCAGGCTGGCGCAGCGGCCCCACGTGGGCGCCGGTGTCGCCCAGGCTGACGGCCGCCGGAAAGCCCGCAGCCCCACGGGCTGTGGGCCCACGCGAGCGGCTGCCAAAGAGCTTTCCAACGAGGCACGGCTTTCCCTCCTGGCTCTTCGGGCGTGGGAGCTGTAGCCAGAGCCGCGGCCCTACCGGAAAATGCTTCGCAGGCTGGCGCGGCGGCCCCACGTGGGCGCCGGTGACGCCGAGGCTGACGTCCGCCGCAAAGTCCGCAGTCCCACGGGCTGTGGGGCCACGCGAGCGGCTGCCAAAGAGCTTTCCAACGAGGCACGGCTTTCCCTCCTGGCTCTTCGACCGTGGGAGCTGTCGCCAGAGCCGCGGCCCTACCGGAAAATGCTTCGCAGGCTGGCGCGGCGGCGCAACGTGGGTGCCAGTGGCGCCGAGGCTGACGGCCGCCGGAAAGCCCGCAGCCCCACGGGCTGTGGGGCCACGTGAGCGGCTGCCAAAGAGCTTTCCAACGTGGCACGGCTTTCCCTCCTGGCTCTTCGGGCGTGGGAGCTGTCGCCAGAGACGCGGCCCTACCGGAAAATGCTTCGCAGGCTGGCGCGGGGGCCCCACCTGGGCGCCGGTGTCGCCCAGGCTGACGGCCGCCGGAAAGCCCGCAGCCCCATGGGCTGTGGGGCCACGCGAGCGGCTGCCAAAGATCCTTCCAACGAGGCACGGCTTTCCCTCCTGGCTCTTCGGGCGTGGGAGCTGTCGCCAGAGCCGCGGCCCTACCGGAAAATGCTTCGCAGGTTGGCGCGGCGGCGCCACGTGGGCGCCGGTGGCGCCGAGGCTGACAGCTGCCGCAAAGCCCGCAGCCCCCCGGGCTGTGGGGCCACGCGAGCGGCTGCCAAAGAGCTTTCCAACGAGGCACGGCTTTCCCTCCTGGCTCTTCGGGCGTGGGAGCTGTCGCCAGAGACGCGGCCCTACCGGAAAATGCTTTGCAGGCTGGCGCGGCGGCCCGACGTGGGCGCCGATGGCGCCGAGGCTGACGGCCGCCGGAAAGCCCGCAGACCCACGGGCTGTGGGGCCACGCGAGCGGCTGCCAAAGAGCTTTCCATCGAGGCACGGGTTTCCCTCCTGGCTCTTCGGGCGTGGGAGCTGTGGCCAGAGCCGTGGCCCTACCGGAAAATGCTTCGCAGGCTGGCGCGGTGGCGTCAACTGGGCGCCGGTGGCGCCGAGGCTGACGGCCGCCGCAAAGCCCGCAGCCCCACGGGCTGTGGGCCCACGCGAGCGGCTGCCAAAGAGCTTTCCAACAAGGCACGGCTTTCCCTCCTGGCTCTTTGGGCGTGGGAGCTGTCGCCAGAGCCGCGGCCCTACCGCAAAATGCTTCGCAGGCTGGCGCGGCGGCCCGACGTGGGCGCCGGTGGCGCCGAGACTGACGGCCGCCACAAAGCCCGCAGCCCCACGGGCTGTGGGGCCACGCGAGCGGCTGCCAAAGAGCTTTCCAACGAGGCACGGCTTTCCCTCCTGGCTCTTCGGGCGTGGGAGCTGTCGCCAGAGCCGCGGCCCTACCGGAAAATGCTTCGCAGGCTGGTGCGGTGGCGCCACGTGGGCGCCGGTGGCGCCGAGGCTGACGGCCGCCGCAAAGCCCGCAGCCCCACGGGCTGTGGGGCCACGCGAGTGGCTGCCAAAGAGCTTTCCAACGAGGCACGGCTTTCCCTCCTGGCTCTTCGGGCGTGGGAGCTGTCGCCAGAGCCGCGGCCCTACCGGAAAATGCTTCGCAGGCTGGCGCGGCGGCCCGACGTGGGCGCCGATGGCGCCGAGGCTGACGGCCGCCACAAAGCCCGCAGCCCCACGGGCTGTGGGGCCACGTGAGCGGCTGCCAAAGAGCTTTCCAACGAGGCACGGCTTTCCCTCCTGGCTCCTCGGGCGTGGGAGCTGTGGCCAGAGCCGCGGCCCTACCGGAAAATGCTTCGCAGGCTGGCGCGGCGGCCCGATGTGGGCGCCGGTGGCGCTGAGGCTGACGGCCGCTGCAAAGTCCGCAGCCCCACGGGCTGTGGGGCCATGCGAGTGGCTGCCAAAGAGCTTTCCAACGAGGCACAGCTTTCCCTCCTGGCTCTTCGGGCGTGGGAGCTGTCGCCAGAGCTGCAGCCCTACCAGAAAATGCTTTGCAGGCTGGCGCGGCGGCCCGACGTGGGCGCCGGTGTCGCCGAGGCTGACGGCCGCCGCAAAGCCCGCAGCCCCACGGGCTGTGGGGTGCCGGGAGCGGCTGCCAAAGAGCTTTCCAACGAGGCACGGCTTTCCCTCCTGGCTCTTCGGGCGTGGGAGCTGTCGCCAGAGCCGCGGCCCTACCGGAAAATGCTTCCCAGGCTGGCGCGGCGGCGCCAGGTGGGCGCCGGTGGCGCCGAGACTGACAGCCGCCGCAAAGCCCGCAGCCCCACGGGCTGTGGGGCCACGTGAGCGGCTGCCAAAGAGCTTTCCAACGAGGCACGGCTTTCCCTCCTGGCTCTTCGGGCGTGGGAGCTGTCGCCAGAGCCGCGGCCCTACCGGAAAATGCTTCGCAGGCGGGCGCGGCGTCGCAACGTGGGCGCCGGTGGCGCCGCGGCTGACGGCCGCCGCAAAGCACGCAGCCCCACGGGCTGTGGGGCCACGCGAGCGGCTGCCAAAGAGCTTTCCAACGAGGCACGGCTTTCCCTCCTGGCTCTTTGGCCGTGGGAGCTGTCGCCAGAGCCGCGGCCCTACCGGAAAATGCTTCGCAGGCTGGCGCGGCCGCCCCACCTGGGCGCCGGTGTCGCCCAGGCTGACGGCCACCAGAAAGCCCGCAGCCCCACGGGCTTTAGGGCCACGCGAGCGGCTGCCAAAGAGCTTTCCAACGAGGCACGGCTTTCCCTCCCGGCTCTTCGACCGTAGGAGCTGTCGCCAGAGCCGCAGCCCTACCGGAAAATGCTTCGCAGGCTGGCGCGGCGGCGCAACGTGGGTGCCAGTGGCGCCGAGGCTGACGGCCGCCGCAAAGCCCACAGCCCCATGGGCTGTGGGGCCACGCGAGCGGCTGCCAAAGACCTTTCCAACGTGGCACGGCTTTCCCTCCTGGCTCTTCGGGCGTGGGAGCTGTCGCCAGAGCCGCGGCCCTACCGGAAAATGCTTCGGGGGCTGGCGCAGCAGCGCCACGTGGGCGCCGGTGTCGCCCAGGCTGACGGCCGCCGGAAAGCCCGCAGCCCCATGGGCTGTGGGGCCACGCGAGCGGCTGCCAAAGATCTTTCCAACGAGGCACGGCTTTCCCTCCCGGATCTTCGGGCGTGGGAGCTGTCGCCAGAGCCGCGGCCCTACCGGAAAATGCTTCGCAGGCTGGCGCGGCGGCCCGACATGGGCGCCGATGGCGCCGAGGCTGATGGCCGCCGCAAAGCCCGCAGACCCACGGGCTGTGGGGCCACGCGAGCGGCTGCCAAAGAGCTTTCCAACGAGGCACGGCTTTCCCTCCTGGCTCTTTGGCCGTGGGAGCTGTCGCCAGAGCCGCGGCCCTACCGGAAAATGCTTCGCAGGCTGGCGCAGCGGCCCCACGTGGGCGCCGGTGTCGCCCAGGCTGACGGCCGCCGGAAAGCCCACAGCCCCACGGGCTGTGGGCCCACGCGAGCGGCTGCCAAAGAGCTTTCCAACGAGGCACGGCTTTCCCTCCTGGCTCTTCGGGCGTGGGAGCTGTAGCCAGAGCCGCGGCCCTACCGGAAAATGCTTCGCAGGCTGGCGCGGCGGCCCCACGTGGGCGCCGGTGACGCCGAGGCTGACGTCCGCCGCAAAGCCCGCAGTCCCACGGGCTGTGGGGCCACGCGAGCGGCTGCCAAAGAGCTTTCCAACGAGGCACGGCTTTCCCTCCTGGCTCTTCGACCGTGGGAGCTGTCGCCAGAGCCGCGGCCCTACCGGAAAATGCTTCGCAGGCTGGCGCGGCGGCGCAACGTGGGTGCCAGTGGCGCCGAGGCTGACGGCCGCCGCAAAGCCCGCAGCCCCACGGGCTGTGGGGCCACGTGAGCGGCTGCCAAAGACCTTTCCAACGTGGCACGGCTTTCCCTCCTGGCTCTTCGGGCGTGGGAGCTGTCGCCAGAGACGCGGCCCTACCGGAAAATGCTTCGCAGGCTGGCGCGGGGGCCCCACCTGGGCGCCGGTGTCGCCCAGGCTGACGGCCGCCGGAAAGCCCGCAGCCCCATGGGCTGTGGGGCCACGCGAGCGGCTGCCAAAGATCCTTCCAACGAGGCACGGCTTTCCCTCCTGGCTCTTCGGGCGTGGGAGCTGTGGCCAGAGCCGCGGCCCTACCGGAAAATGCTTCGCAGGCTGGCGCCACGGCCCGACATGGGCGCCGGTGGCGCCGAGGCTGACGGCCGCCACAAAGCCCGCAGCCCCACGGGCTGTGGGGCCACGCGAGCGGCTGCCAAAGAGCTTTCCAACGAGGCACGGCTTTCCCTCCTGGCTCTTCGGGCGTGGGAGCTGTCGCCAGAGCCGCGGCCCTACCGGAAAATGCTTCGCAGGCTGGCGCGGCGGCGCAACGTGGGCGCCGGTGGCGCCGAGACTGACAGCCGCCGCAAAGCCCGCAGCCCCACGGGCTGTGGGGCCACGTGAGCGGCTGCCAAAGAGCTTTCCAACGAGGCACGGCTTTCCCTCCTGGCTCCTCGGGCGTGGGAGCTGTCGCCAGAGCCGCGGCCCTACCGGAAAATGCTTCGCAGGCGGGCGCGGCGTCGCAACGTGGGCGCCGGTGGCGCCGCGACTGACGGCCGCCGCAAAGCACGCAGCCCCACGGGCTGTGGGGCCACGCGAGCGGCTGCCAAAGAGCTTTCCAACGAGGCACGGCTTTCCCTCCCGGATCTTCGGGCGTGGGAGCTGTCGCCAGAGCCGTGGCCCTACCGGAAAATGCTTCGCAGGCTGGCGCGGCGGCCCGACGTGGGCGCCGGTGTCGCCCAGGCTGACGGCCACCGGAAAGCCCGCAGCCCCACGGGCTTTAGGGCCACGCGAGCGGCTGCCAAAGAGCTTTCCAACGAGGCACGGCTTTCCCTCCCGGCTCTTCGACCGTAGGAGCTGTCGCCAGAGCCGCAGCCCTACCGGAAAATGCTTCGCAGGCTGGCGCGGCGGCGCAACGTGGGTGCCAGTGGCGCCGAGGCTGACGGCCGCCGCAAAGCCCACAGCCCCATGGGCTGTGGGGCCACGCGAGCGGCTGCCAAAGACCTTTCCAACGTGGCACGGCTTTCCCTCCTGGCTCTTCGGGCGTGGGAGCTGTCGCCAGAGCCGCGGCCCTACCGGAAAATGCTTCGGGGGCTGGCGCAGCAGCGCCACGTGGGCGCCGGTGTCGCCCAGGCTGACGGCCGCCGGAAAGCCCGCAGCCCCATGGGCTGTGGGGCCACGCGAGCGGCTGCCAAAGATATTTCCAACGAGGCACGGCTTTCCCTCCCGGATCTTCGGGCGTGGGAGCTGTCGCCAGAGCCGCGGCCCTACCGGAAAATGCTTCGCAGGCTGGCGCGGCGGCCCGACATGGGCGCCGATGGCGCCGAGGCTGATGGCCGCCGCAAAGCCCGCAGACCCACGGGCTGTGGGGCCACGCGAGCGGCTGCCAAAGAGCTTTCCAACGAGGCACGGCTTTCCCTCCTGGCTCTTTGGCCGTGGGAGCTGTCGTCAGAGCCGCGGCCCTACCGGAAAATGCTTCGCAGGCTGGCGCAGCGGCGCCACGTGGGCGCCGGTGTCGCCCAGGCTGACGGCCGCCGGAAAGCCCACAGCCCCACGGGCTGTGGGCCCACGCGAGCGGCTGCCAAAGAGCTTTCCAACGAGGCACGGCTTTCCCTCCTGGCTCTTCGGGCGTGGGAGCTGTAGCCAGAGCCGCGGCCCTACCGGAAAATGCTTCGCAGGCTGGCGCGGCGGCCCCACGTGGGCGCCGGTGACGCCGAGGCTGACGTCCGCCGCAAAGCCCGCAGTCCCACGGGCTGTGGGGCCACGCGAGCGGCTGCCAAAGAGCTTTCCAACGAGGCACGGCTTTCCCTCCTGGCTCTTCGACCGTGGGAGCTGTCGCCAGAGCCGCGGCCCTACCGGAAAATGCTTCGCAGGCTGGCGCGGCGGCGCAACGTGGGTGCCAGTGGCGCCGAGGCTGACGGCCGCCGCAAAGCCCGCAGCCCCACGGGCTGTGGGGCCACGTGAGCGGCTGCCAAAGACCTTTCCAACGTGGCACGGCTTTCCCTCCTGGCTCTTCGGGCGTGGGAGCTGTCGCCAGAGACGCGGCCCTACCGGAAAATGCTTCGCAGGCTGGCGCGGGGGCCCCACCTGGGCGCCGGTGTCGCCCAGGCTGACGGCCGCCGGAAAGCCCGCAGCCCCATGGGCTGTGGGGCCACGCGAGCGGCTGCCAAAGATCCTTCCAACGAGGCACGGCTTTGCCACCTGGCTCTTCGGGCGTGGGAGCTGTGGCCAGAGCCGCGGCCCTACCGGAAAATGCTTCGCAGGCTGGCGCCACGGCCCGACATGGGCGCCGGTGGCGCCGAGGCTGACGGCCGCCACAAAGCCCGCAGCCCCACGGGCTGTGGGGCCACGCGAGCGGCTGCCAAAGAGCTTTCCAACGAGGCACGGCTTTCCCTCCTGGCTCTTCGGGCGTGGGAGCTGTCGCCAGAGCCGCGGCCCTACCGGAAAATGCTTCGCAGGCTGGCGCGGCGGCGCAACGTGGGCGCCGGTGGCGCCGAGACTGACAGCCGCCGCAAAGCCCGCAGCCCCACGGGCTGTGGGGCCACGTGAGCGGCTGCCAAAGAGCTTTCCAACGAGGCACGGCTTTCCCTCCTGGCTCCTCGGGCGTGGGAGCTGTCGCCAGAGCCGCGGCCCTACCGGAAAATGCTTCGCAGGCGGGCGCGGCGTCGCAACGTGGGCGCCGGTGGCGCCGCGACTGACGGCCGCCGCAAAGCACGCAGCCCCACGGGCTGTGGGGCCACGCGAGCGGCTGCCAAAGAGCTTTCCAACGAGGCACGGCTTTCCCTCCCGGATCTTCGGGCGTGGGAGCTGTCGCCAGAGCCGTGGCCCTACCGGAAAATGCTTCGCAGGCTGGCGCGGCGGCCCGACGTGGGCGCCGATGGCGCCGAGGCTGATGGCCGCCGCAAAGCCCGCAGACCCACGGGCTGTGGGGCCACGCGAGCGGCTGCCAAAGAGCTTTCCAACGAGGCACGGCTTTCCCTCCTGGCTCTTCGGGCGTGGGAGCTGTCGCCAGAGCCGCGGCCCTACCGGAAAATGCTTCGCAGGCTGGCGCAGCGGCCCCACGTGGGCGCCGGTGTCGCCCAGGCTGACGGCCGCCGGAAAGCCCGCAGCCCCACGGGCTGTGGGCCCACGCGAGCGGCTGCCAAAGAGCTTTCCAACGAGGCACGGCTTTCCCTCCTGGCTCTTCGGCCGTGGGAGCTGTCGCCAGAGCTGCAGCCCTACCGGAAAATGTTTCGCAGGCTGGCGCGGCGGCGCAAAGTGGGCGCCGGTGGCGCCGAGCCTGACGGCCGGCGGAAAGCCCGCAGCCCCACGGGCTGTGGGGCCACGCGAGTGGCTGCCAAAGCGCTTTCCAACGAGGCATGGCTTTCCCTCCTGGCTCTTCGGGCGTGGGAGCTGTCGCCAGAGCCGCGGCCCTACCGGAAAATGCTTCGCAGGCTGGTGCGGCGGCCCGACGTGGGCGCCGATGGCGCCGAGGCTGACGGCCGCGACAAAGCCCGCAGCCCCACGGGCTGTGGGGCCACGTGAGCGGCTGCCAAAGAGCTTTCCAACGAGGCACGGCTTTCCCTCCGGGCTCCTCGGGCGTGGGAGCTGTGGCCAGAGCCGCGGCCCTACCGGAAAATGCTTCGCAGGCTGGCGCGGCGGCGCAACGTGGGCGCCGGTGGCGCCGAGGCTGACGGCCGCCGCAAAGCCCGCAGCCCCACTGGCTGTGGGGCCACGCGAGTGGCTGCCAAAGAGCTTTCCAACGAGGCACGGCTTTCCCTCCTGGCTCTTCGGGCGTGGGAGCTGTCGCCAGAGACGCGGCCCTACTGGAAAATGCTTCGCAGGCTGGCGCGGCGGCCCCACCTGGTCGCCGGTGTCGCCGAGGCTGACAGCCGCCGGAAAGCCCGCAGCCCCACGGGCTGTGGGGCCACGCGAGCGGCTGCCAAAGAGCTTTCCAACGAGGCACGGCTTTCTCTCCCGGCTCTTCGGGCGTGGGAGCTGTCGCCAGAGATGCGGCCCTACTGGAAAATGCTTCGCAGGCTGGCGCGGCGGCCCGATGTGGGCGCCGGTGGCACTGAAGCTGACGGCCGCTGCAAAGTCCGCAGCCCCACGGGCTGTGGGGCCATGCGAGTGGCTGCCAAAGAGCTTTCCAACGAGGCACAGCTTTCCCTCCTGGCTCTTCAGGCATGGGAGCTGTCGCCAGAGCCGCGGCCCTACCCGAAAATGCTTTGCAGTCTGGCGCGGCAGCGCCACGTGGGCGCCGGTTGCGCCGAGGGTGATGGCCGCTGCAAAGCCCGCAGCCCCACGGGCTGTGGGGCCATGCATGTAGCTGCCAAAGAGCTTTCCAACGAGGCACGGCTTTCCCTCCTGCCTCTTCTGGTGTGGGAGGTGTCGCCAGAGACGCGGCCCTACCGGAAAAGGCTTCGCAGGCTGGCGCGGCAGCGCCACATAGGCGCCGGTGGCGCCGAGGCTGACGGCCGCCGCAAAGCCCGAAGCCCCACGGGCTGTGGGGCCACGCGAGCGGCTGCCAAAGAGCTTTCCAACGAGGCACGGCTTTCCCTCCTGGCTCTTCGGGCGTGGGAGCTGTCGCCAGAGCTGCGGCCCTACTGGAAAATGCTTCGCAGGCTGGCGCGGCGGTGCCACGTGGGCGCCGGTGGCACCGAGGCTGACGGCCGCCGCAAAGCCCGCAGCCGCACGGGCTGTGGGGCCATGCATGCGGCTGCCAAAGAGCTTTCCAACGAGGCAAGGCTTTCCCTCCTGGCTCTTCGGGTGTGGGAGCTGTCGCCAGAGCCGCGGCCCTACCAGAAAATGCTTCGCAGGCTGGCGCAGCGGCCCCACCTGGGCGCCGGTGGCGCCGAGGCTGACGGCCGCCGCAAAGCCCGCAGCCCCACGGGCTGTGGGGCACGCGAGCGTCTGCCAAAGAGCTTTCCAACGAGGCATGGCTTTCCCTCCTGGCTCTTCGGGCGTGGGAGCTGTCGCCAGAGCCACGGCCCTACCGGAAAATGCTTTGCACGCTGGCGCGGCGGCCCCACGTGGGCGCCGGTGGCGCCGAGGCTGACGGCCGCCGCAAAGCCCGCAGCCCCACGGGCTGTGGGGTGCCGGGAGCGGCTGCCAAAGAGGTTTCCAACGAGGAAGGGCTTTCCCTCCTTGCTCTTCTGGCGTGGGAGCTGTCGCCAGAGCCGCGGCCCTACCGGAAAATGCTTTGCAGTCTGGCGCGGCAGCGCCACGTGGGCGCCGGTTGCGCCGAGGGTGATGGCCGCTGCAAAGCCCGCAGCCCCACGGGCTGTGGGGCCATGCGTGCAGCTGCCAAAGAGCTTTCCAACGAGGCACGGCTTTCCCTCCTGCCTCTTCTGGTGTGGGAGCTGTCGCCAGAGCCGCGGCCCTACCGGAAAAGGCTTCGCAGGCTGGCGCGGCGGCGCAACGTGGGCGCCGGTGGCGCCGAGGCTGACGGCCGCCGCAAATCCCGCAGCCCCACGGGCTGTGGGGCCACGCGAGCGGCTGCCAAAGAGCTTTCCAACGAGGCACGGCTTTCCCTCCTGGCTCTTTGGGCGTGGGAGCTGTCGCCAGAGCTGCGGCCCTAATGGAAAATGCTTCGCAGGCTGGCGCGGCGGTGCCACGTGGGCGCCGGTGGCGCTGAGGCAGACGGCGGCCGCAAAGCACGCAGCCCCACGGGCTGTGGGGCCACGCGAGCGGCTGCCAAAGAGCTTTCCAACGAGGCACGGCTTTCCCTCCTGGCTCTTCGGGCGTGGGATCTGTCGCCAGAGCCGTGGCCCTACCGGAAAATGCTTCGCAGGCTGGCGCGATGGTGCCACGTGTGTGCTGGTGGCGCCGAGGCTGACGGCCGCCGCAAAGCCCGCAGCCCCACGGGCTGTGGGGCCACGCGAGCGGCTGCCAAAGAGCTTTCCAACGAGGCACGGCTTTCCCTCCTGGCTCTTCCGGTGCGGGAGCTGTCGCCAGAGCCGCGGCCCTACCGGAAAATGCTTCGCAGGCTGGCGCGGCGGCCCGACATTGGCGCCGATTGCGCCGAGGCTGATGGCCGCTGCAAAGCCTGCAGCCCCACGGGCTGTGGGGCCACGCGAGCGGCTGCCAAAGAGCTTTCCAACGAGGCACGGCTTTCCCTCCTGGCTCTTCGGGCGTGGGAGCTGTCGCCAGAGCCGCGGCCCTACCGGAAAATGGTTTGCAGGCTGGCGCGGCGGCGCCACGTGGGTACCGGTGGCGCCAAGGCTGACGGCTGCCGCAAAGCCTGCAGCCCCACGGGCTGTGGGGCCACGCGAGCGGCTGCCAAAGTGCTTTGCAACGAGGCACGGCTTTCCCGGCATGGCTCTTCGGGCGTGGGAGCTGTCGCCAGAGCCGCGGCCCTACCGGAAAATGCTTCGCAGGCTGGTGCGGCGGCGCCACCTGTCGTCGGTGGCGACGAGGCTGACGGCCGCCGAAAAGCCTGCAGACCCACGGGCTGTGGGGCCACGCGAGCGGCTGCCAAAGAGCTTTCCGACGAGGCACGGCTTTCCCTCCTGGCTCTTCGGGCGTGGGAGCTGTCGCCAGAGCCGTGGCCCTACCGGAAAATGCTTCGCAGGCTGGTGCGGCGGCGCCACGTGGGCGCCGGTGGCGCCGAGGCTGACAGCCGCCGCAAAGCTCGCAGCCCCACGGGCTGTGGGGCCACGCGAGCGGCTGCCAAAGAGCTTTCCAACGAGGCACGGCTTTCCCGGCCTGGCTCTTCGGGCGTGGGAGCTGTCGCCAGAGCCGCGGCCCTACTGGAAAATGCTTTGCAGGCTGGCGCGGCGGCCCCACGTGGGCGCCGGTGCCGCCTAGACTGACGGCCGCCGCAAAGCCCGCAGCCCCACGGGCTGTGGGGTGCCGGGAGCGGCTGCCAAAGAGGTTTCCAACGAGGCAGGGCTTTCCCTCCTGGCTCTTCTGGCGTGGGAGCTGTCGCCAGAGCCGCGGCCCTACCGGAAAATGCTTCGCAGGCTGGCGCGGCGGCGCCACGTGGGCGCCGGTGGCGCCGAGGCTGACGGCCGCAGGAAAGCCCGCAGCCCCACGGGCTGTGGGGCCACGCCAGCGGCTGCCAAAGAGCTTTCCAACGAGGCACGGCTTTCCCTCCTGGCTCTTCGGGCGTGGGAGCTGTCGCCAGAGCCGCGGCCCTACCGGAAAATGCTTTGCAGTCTGGCGCGGCAGCGCCACGTGGGCGCCGGTTGCGCCGAGGGTGATGGCCGCTGCAAAGCCCGCAGCCCCACGGGCTGTGGGGCCATGCGTGCGGCTGCCAAAGAGCTTTCCAACGAGGCAAGGCTTTCCCTCCTGGCTCTTCGGGTGTGGGAGCTGTCGCCAGAGCCGCGGCCCTACCGGAAAATGCTTTGCAGTCTGGCGCGGCAGCGCCACGTGGGCGCCGGTTGCGCCGAGGGTGATGGCCGCTGCAAAGCCCGCAGCCCCACGGGCTGTGGGGCCATGCGTGCAGCTGCCAAAGAGCTTTCCAACGAGGCAAGGCTTTCCCTCCTGGCTCTTCGGATGTGGGAGCTGTCGCCAGAGCCGCGGCACTACCAGAAAATGCTTCGCAGGCTGGCGCGGCGGCCCCACCTGGGCGCCGGTGGCGCCGAGGCTGACGGCCGCCGCAAAGCCCGCAGCCCCACGGGCTGTGGGGCACGCGAGCGTCTGCCAAAGAGCTTTCCAACGAGGCATGGCTTTCCCTCCTGGCTCTTCGGGCGTGGGAGCTGTCGCCAGAGCCGCGGCCCTACCGGAAAATGCTTTGCACGCTGGCGCGGCGGCGCCACGTGGGCGCCGGTGGCGCCGAGGCTGACGGCCGCCGCAAAGCCCGCAGCCCCACGGGCTGTGGGGTGCCGGGAGCGGCTGCCAAAGAGGTTTCCAACGAGGCAGGGCTTTCCCTCCTGGCTCTTCTGGCGTGGGAGCTGTCGCCAGAGCCGCGGCCCTACCGGAAAATGCTTCGCAGTCTGGCGCGGCAGCGCCACGTGGTCGCCGGTTGCGCCGAGGGTGATGGGCGCTGCAAAGCCCGCAGCCCCACGGGCTGTGGGGCCATGCGTGCAGCTGCCAAAGAGCTTTCCAACGAGGCACGGCTTTCCCTCCTGCCTCTTCTGGTGTGGGAGCTGTCGCCAGAGCCGCGGCCCTACCGGAAAAGGCTTCGCAGGCTGGCGCGGCGGCGCAACGTGGGCGCCGGTGGCGCCGAGGCTGACGGCCGCCGCAAATCCCGCAGCCCCACGGGCTGTGGGGCAACGCGAGCGGCTGCCAAAGAGCTTTCCAACGAGGCACGGCTTTCCCTCCTGGCTCTTTGGGCATGGGAGCTGTCGCCAGAGCTGCGGCCCTAATGGAAAATGCTTCGCAGGCTGGCGCGGCGGTGCCACGTGGGCGCCGGTGGCGCTGAGGCAGACGGCGGCCGCAAAGCATGCAGCCCCACGGGCTGTGGGGCCACGCGAGCGGCTGCCAAAGAGCTTTCCAACGAGGCACGGCTTTCCCTCCTGCCTCTTCGGCCGTGGGAGCTGTCGCCAGAGCCGTGGCCCTACCGGAAAATGCTTCGCAGGCTGGCGCGATGGTGCCACGTGTGTGCTGGTGGCGCCGAGGCTGACGGCCGCCGCAAAGCTCGCAGCCCCACGGGCTGTGGGGCAACGCGAGCGGCTGCCAAAGTGCTTTACAACGAGGCACAGCTTTCCCGGCATGGCTCTTCGGGCGTGGGAGCTGTCGCCAGAGCCGCGGCCGTACCGGAAAATGCTTCGCAGGCTGGTGCGGCGGCGCCACATGTCGTCGGTGGCGACGAGGTTGACGGCCGCCGAAAAGCTTGCAGCCCCACGGGCTGTGGGGCCACGCGAGCGGCTGCCAAAGAGCTTTCCAACGAGGCATGGCTTTCCCTCCTGGCTCTTCGGGCGTGGGAGCTGTCGCCAGAGCCGCGGTCCTACCGGAAAATGCTTCGCAGGCTGGCGCGGCGGCCCCACGTGGGCGCCGGTGACACCGAGGCTGACGGCCGCCGGAAAGCCCGCAGCCCCACGGGCTGTGGGGCCACGCCAGCGGCTGCCAAAGAGCTTTCCAACGAGGCACGGCTTTCCCTCCTGGCTCTTCGGGTGTGGGAGCTGTCGCCAGAGCCGTGGCCCTACCGGAAAATGCTTCGCAGGCTGGCGCGGCGGCCCCACGTGGGCGCCGGTGGCGCCGAGGCTGACGGCCGCCGCAAAGCCCGCAGACCCACGGGCTGTGGAGCCACGCGAGCGGCTGCCAAAGAGCTTTCCAAGGAGGCAGGCCTTTCCCTCCTGGCTCTTCTGGCGTGGGAGCTGTCGCCAGAGCCGCGGCCCTACCGGAAAATGCTTCGCAGGCTGGCGCGGCGGCGCCACGTGGGCGCCGGTGGCGCCGAGGCTGACGGCCGCAGGAAAGCCCGCAGCCCCACGGGCTGTGGGGCCACGCCAGCGGCTGCCAAAGAGCTTTCCAACGTGGCACGGCTTTCCCTCCTGGCTCTTCGGGCGTGGGAGCTGTCGCCAGAGCCGCGGCCCTACCGGAAAATGCTTTGCAGTCTGGCGCGGCAGCGCCACGTGGGCGCCGGTTGCGCCGAGGGTGATGGCCGCTGCAAAGCCCGCAGCCCCACGGGCTGTGGGGCCATGCGTGCGGCTGCCAAAGAGCTTTCCAACGAGGCAAGGCTTTCCCTCCTGGCTCTTCGGGTGTGGGAGCTGTCGCCAGAGCCGCGGCCCTACCGGAAAATGCTTTGCAGTCTGGCGCGGCAGCGCCACGTGGGCGCCGGTTGCGCCGAGGGTGATGGCCGCTGCAAAGCCCGCAGCCCCACGGGCTGTGGGGCCATGCGTGCAGCTGCCAAAGAGCTTTCCAACGAGGCAAGGCTTTCCCTCCTGGCTCTTCGGATGTGGGAGCTGTCGCCAGAGCCGCGGCACTACCAGAAAATGCTTCGCAGGCTGGCGCGGCGGCCCCACCTGGGCGCCGGTGGCGCCGAGGCTGACGGCCGCCGCAAAGCCCGCAGCCCCACGGGCTGTGGGGCACGCGAGCGTCTGCCAAAGAGCTTTGCAACGAGGCACGGCTTTCCCGGCATGGCTCTTCGGGCGTGGGAGCTGTCGCCAGAGCCGCGGCCCTACCGGAAAATGCTTCGCAGGCTGGTGCGGCGGCGCCACCTGTCGTCGGTGGCGACGAGGCTGACGGCCGCCGAAAAGCCTGCAGACCCACGGGCTGTGGGGCCACGCGAGCGGCTGCCAAAGAGCTTTCCGACGAGGCACGGCTTTCCCTCCTGGCTCTTCGGGCGTGGGAGCTGTCGCCAGAGCCGTGGCCCTACCGGAAAATGCTTCGCAGGCTGGTGCGGCGGCGCCACGTGGGCGCCGGTGGCGCCGAGGCTGACAGCCGCCGCAAAGCTCGCAGCCCCACGGGCTGTGGGGCCACGCGAGCGGCTGCCAAAGAGCTTTCCAACGAGGCACGGCTTTCCCGGCCTGGCTCTTCGGGCGTGGGAGCTGTCGCCAGAGCCGCGGCCCTACTGGAAAATGCTTTGCAGGCTGGCGCGGCGGCCCCACGTGGGCGCCGGTGCCGCCTAGACTGACGGCCGCCGCAAAGCCCGCAGCCCCACGGGCTGTGGGGTGCCGGGAGCGGCTGCCAAAGAGGTTTCCAACGAGGCAGGGCTTTCCCTCCTGGCTCTTCTGGCGTGGGAGCTGTCGCCAGAGCCGCGGCCCTACCGGAAAATGCTTTGCAGTCTGGCGCGGCAGCGCCACGTGGGCACCGGTTGCGCCGAGGGTGATGGCCGCTGCAAAGCCCGCAGCCCCACGGGCTGTGGGGCCATGCATGTAGCTGCCAAAGAGCTTTCCAACGAGGCACGGCTTTCCCTCCTGCCTCTTCTGGTGTGGGAGCTGTCGCCAGAGCCGCGGCCCTACCGGAAAAGGCTTCGCAGGCTGGCGCGGCGGCGCCACATGGGCGCCGGTGGCGCCGAGGCTGACGGCCGCCGCAAATCCCGCAGCCCCACGGGCTGTGGGGCAACGCGAGCGGCTGCCAAAGAGCTTTCCAACGAGGCACGGCTTTCCCTCCTGGCTCTTCGGGCGTGGGAGCTGTCGCCAGAGCCGTGGCCCTACCGGAAAATGCTTCGCAGGCTGGCGCGGCGGCCCCACGTGGGCGCCGGTGGCGCCGAGGCTGACGGCCGCCGCAAAGCTCGCAGCCCCACGGGCTGTGGGGCAACGCGAGCGGCTGCCAAAGTGCTTTACAACGAGGCACAGCTTTCCCGGCATGGCTCTTCGGGCGTGGGAGCTGTCGCCAGAGCCGCGGCCGTACCGGAAAATGCTTCGCAGGCTGGTGCGGCGGCGCCACATGTCGTCGGTGGCGACGAGGTTGACGGCCGCCGAAAAGCTTGCAGCCCCACGGGCTGTGGGGCCACGCGAGCGGCTGCCAAAGAGCTTTCCAACGAGGCATGGCTTTCCCTCCTGGCTCTTCGGGCGTGGGAGCTGTCGCCAGAGCCGCGGTCCTACCGGAAAATGCTTCGCAGGCTGGCGCGGCGGCCCCACGTGGGCGCCGGTGACACCGAGGCTGACGGCCGCCGGAAAGCCCGCAGCCCCACGGGCTGTGGGGCCACGCCAGCGGCTGCCAAAGAGCTTTCCAACGAGGCACGGCTTTCCCTCCTGGCTCTTCGGGTGTGGGAGCTGTCGCCAGAGCCGTGGCCCTACCGGAAAATGCTTCGCAGGCTGGCGCGGCGGCCCCACGTGGGCGCCGGTGGCGCCGAGGCTGACGGCCGCCGCAAAGCCCGCAGACCCACCGGCTGTGGAGCCACGCGAGCGGCTTCCAAAGAGCTTTCCAAGGAGGCAGGCCTTTCCCTCCTGGCTCTTCTGGCGTGGGAGCTGTCGCCAGAGCCGCGGCCCTACCGGAAAATGCTTCGCAGGCTGGCGCGGCGGCGCCACGTGGGCGCCGGTGGCGCCGAGGCTGACGGCCGCAGGAAAGCCCGCAGCCCCACGGGCTGTGGGGCCACGCCAGCGGCTGCCAAAGAGCTTTCCAACGAGGCACGGCTTTCCCTCCTGGCTCTTCGGGCGTGGGAGCTGTCGCCAGAGCCGCGGCCCTACCGGAAAATGCTTTGCAGTCTGGCGCGGCAGCGCCACGTGGGCGCCGGTTGCGCCGAGGGTGATGGCCGCTGCAAAGCCCGCAGCCCCACGGGCTGTGGGGCCATGCGTGCGGCTGCCAAAGAGCTTTCCAACGAGGCAAGGCTTTCCCTCCTGGCTCTTCGGGTGTGGGAGCTGTCGCCAGAGCCGCGGCCCTACCGGAAAATGCTTTGCAGTCTGGCGCGGCAGCGCCACGTGGGCGCCGGTTGCGCCGAGGGTGATGGCCGCTGCAAAGCCCGCAGCCCCACGGGCTGTGGGGCCATGCGTGCAGCTGCCAAAGAGCTTTCCAACGAGGCAAGGCTTTCCCTCCTGGCTCTTCGGATGTGGGAGCTGTCGCCAGAGCCGCGGCACTACCAGAAAATGCTTCGCAGGCTGGCGCGGCGGCCCCACCTGGGCGCCGGTGGCGCCGAGGCTGACGGCCGCCGCAAAGCCCGCAGCCCCACGGGCTGTGGGGCACGCGAGCGTCTGCCAAAGAGCTTTCCAACGAGGCATGGCTTTCCCTCCTGGCTCTTCGGGCGTGGGAGCTGTCGCCAGAGCCGCGGCCCTACCGGAAAATGCTTTGCACGCTGGCGCGGCGGCGCCACGTGGGCGCCGGTGGCGCCGAGGCTGACGGCCGCCGCAAAGCCCGCAGCCCCACGGGCTGTGGGGTGCCGGGAGCGGCTGCCAAAGAGGTTTCCAACGAGGCAGGGCTTTCCCTCCTGGCTCTTCTGGCGTGGGAGCTGTCGCCAGAGCCGCGGCCCTACCGGAAAATGCTTTGCAGTCTGGCGCGGCAGCGCCACGTGGTCGCCGGTTGCGCCGAGGGTGATGGGCGCTGCAAAGCCCGCAGCCCCACGGGCTGTGGGGCCATGCGTGCAGCTGCCAAAGAGCTTTCCAACGAGGCACGGCTTTCCCTCCTGCCTCTTCTGGTGTGGGAGCTGTCGCCAGAGCCGCGGCCCTACCGGAAAAGGCTTCGCAGGCTGGCGCGGCGGCGCAACGTGGGCGCCGGTGGCGCCGAGGCTGACGGCCGCCGCAAATCCCGCAGCCCCACGGGCTGTGGGGCAACGCGAGCGGCTGCCAAAGAGCTTTCCAACGAGGCACGGCTTTCCCTCCTGGCTCTTTGGGCATGGGAGCTGTCGCCAGAGCTGCGGCCCTAATGGAAAATGCTTCGCAGGCTGGCGCGGCGGTGCCACGTGGGCGCCGGTGGCGCTGAGGCAGACGGCGGCCGCAAAGCATGCAGCCCCACGGGCTGTGGGGCCACGCGAGCGGCTGCCAAAGAGCTTTCCAACGAGGCACGGCTTTCCCTCCTGCCTCTTCGGCCGTGGGAGCTGTCGCCAGAGCCGTGGCCCTACCGGAAAATGCTTCGCAGGCTGGCGCGATGGTGCCACGTGTGTGCTGGTGGCGCCGAGGCTGACGGCCGCCGCAAAGCTCGCAGCCCCACGGGCTGTGGGGCAACGCGAGCGGCTGCCAAAGTGCTTTACAACGAGGCACAGCTTTCCCGGCATGGCTCTTCGGGCGTGGGAGCTGTCGCCAGAGCCGCGGCCGTACCGGAAAATGCTTCGCAGGCTGGTGCGGCGGCGCCACATGTCGTCGGTGGCGACGAGGTTGACGGCCGCCGAAAAGCTTGAAGCCCCACGGGCTGTGGGGCCACGCGAGCGGCTGCCAAAGAGCTTTCCAACGAGGCATGGCTTTCCCTCCTGGCTCTTCGGGCGTGGGAGCTGTCGCCAGAGCCGCGGTCCTACCGGAAAATGCTTCGCAGGCTGGCGCGGCGGCCCCACGTGGGCGCCGGTGACACCGAGGCTGACGGCCGCCGGAAAGCCCGCAGCCCCACGGGCTGTGGGGCCACGCCAGCGGCTGCCAAAGAGCTTTCCAACGAGGCACGGCTTTCCCTCCTGGCTCTTCGGGTGTGGGAGCTGTCGCCAGAGCCGTGGCCCTACCGGAAAATGCTTCGCAGGCTGGCGCGGCGGCCCCACGTGGGCGCCGGTGGCGCCGAGGCTGACGGCCGCCGCAAAGCCCGCAGACCCACGGGCTGTGGAGCCACGCGAGCGGCTGCCAAAGAGCTTTCCAAGGAGGCAGGCCTTTCCCTCCTGGCTCTTCTGGCGTGGGAGCTGTCGCCAGAGCCGCGGCCCTACCGGAAAATGCTTCGCAGGCTGGCGCGGCGGCGCCACGTGGGCGCCGGTGGCGCCGAGGCTGACGGCCGCAGGAAAGCCCGCAGCCCCACGGGCTGTGGGGCCACGCCAGCGGCTGCCAAAGAGCTTTCCAACGAGGCACGGCTTTCCCTCCTGGCTCTTCGGGCGTGGGAGCTGTCGCCAGAGCCGCGGCCCTACCGGAAAATGCTTTGCAGTCTGGCGCGGCAGCGCCACGTGGGCGCCGGTTGCGCCGAGGGTGATGGCCGCTGCAAAGCCCGCAGCCCCACGGGCTGTGGGGCCATGCGTGCGGCTGCCAAAGAGCTTTCCAACGAGGCAAGGCTTTCCCTCCTGGCTCTTTGGGCATGGGAGCTGTCGCCAGAGCCGCGGCCCTACCGGAAAATGCTTTGCAGTCTGGCGCGGCAGCGCCACGTGGGCGCCGGTTGCGCCGAGGGTGATGGCCGCTGCAAAGCCCGCAGCCCCACGGGCTGTGGGGCCATGCGTGCAGCTGCCAAAGAGCTTTCCAACGAGGCAAGGCTTTCCCTCCTGGCTCTTCGGATGTGGGAGCTGTCGCCAGAGCCGCGGCACTACCAGAAAATGCTTCGCAGGCTGGCGCGGCGGCCCCACCTGGGCGCCGGTGGCGCCGAGGCTGACGGCCGCCGCAAAGCCCGCAGCCCCACGGGCTGTGGGGCACGCGAGCGGCTGCCAAAGAGCTTTCCAACGAGGCATGGCTTTCCCTCCTGGCTCTTCGGGCGTGGGAGCTGTCGCCAGAGCCGCGTCCCTACCGGAAAATGCTTTGCACGCTGGCGCGGCGGCGCCACGTGGGCGCCGGTGGCGCCGAGGCTGACGGCCGCCGCAAAGCCCGCAGCCCCACGGGCTGTGGGGTGCCGGGAGCGGCTGCCAAAGAGGTTTCCAACGAGGCAGGGCTTTCCCTCCTGGCTCTTCTGGCGTGGGAGCTGTCGCCAGAGCCGCGGCCCTACCGGAAAATGCTTTGCAGTCTGGCGCGGCAGCGCCACGTGGTCGCCGGTTGCGCCGAGGGTGATGGGCGCTGCAAAGCCCGCAGCCCCACGGGCTGTGGGGCCATGCGTGCAGCTGCCAAAGAGCTTTCCAACGAGGCACGGCTTTCCCTCCTGCCTCTTCTGGTGTGGGAGCTGTCGCCAGAGCCGCGGCCCTACCGGAAAAGGCTTCGCAGGCTGGCGCGGCGGCGCAACGTGGGCGCCGGTGGCGCCGAGGCTGACGGCCGCCGCAAATCCCGCAGCCCCACGGGCTGTGGGGCAACGCGAGCGGCTGCCAAAGAGCTTTCCAACGAGGCACGGCTTTCCCTCCTGGCTCTTTGGGCATGGGAGCTGTCGCCAGAGCTGCGGCCCTAATGGAAAATGCTTCGCAGGCTGGCGCGGCGGTGCCACGTGGGCGCCGGTGGCGCTGAGGCAGACGGCGGCCGCAAAGCATGCAGCCCCACGGGCTGTGGGGCCACGCGAGCGGCTGCCAAAGAGCTTTCCAACGAGGCACGGCTTTCCCTCCTGCCTCTTCGGCCGTGGGAGCTGTCGCCAGAGCCGTGGCCCTACCGGAAAATGCTTCGCAGGCTGGCGCGATGGTGCCACGTGTGTGCTGGTGGCGCCGAGGCTGACGGCCGCCGCAAAGCCCGCAGCCCCACGGGCTGTGGGGCCACGCGAGCGGCTGCCAAAAAGCTTTCCAACGAGGCACGGCTTTCCCTCCTGGCTCTTCCGGTGCGGGAGCTGTCGCCAGAGCCGCGGCCCTACCGGAAAATGCTTCGCAGGCTGGAGCGGTGGCGCCACCTGGGCGCCGGTGGCCCCGAGGCTGACGGCCGCCGGAAAGCCCGCAGCCCCATGGGCTGTGGGGCCACGTGAGTGGCTGCCAAAGAGCTTTCCAACGAGGCACGGCTTTCCCTCCTGGCTCTTCGGGCGTGGGAGCTGTCGCCAGAGCCGCGGCCCTACCGGAAAATGCTTCGCAGGCTGGCGCGGCGGCCCCACCTGGGCGCCGGTGTCGCCCAGGCTGACGGCCGCCGCAAAGCCCGCAGCCCCACGGGCTGTGGGCCCACGCGAGCGGCTGCCAAAGAGCTTTCCAACGAGGCACGGCTTTCCCTCCTGGCTCTTTGGGCGTGGGAGCTGTCGCCAGAGCCGCGGCCCTACCGGAAAATGCTTCGCAGGCTAGCGCGGCGGCCCGACATGGGCGCCGATGGCGCCGAGGCTGATGGCCGCTGCAAAGCCTGCAGCCCCACGGGCTGTGGGGCCACGCGAGCGGCTGCCAAAGAGCTTTCCAACGAGGCATGGCTTTCCCTCCTGGCTCTTCCGGTGCGGGAGCTGTCGCCAGAGACGCGGCCCTACTGGAAAATGCTTCGCAGGCTGGCACTGCGGGGCAACGTGGGTGCCGTTGTCGCCCAGGCTGACGGCCGTCGCAAAGCCCGCAGCCCCACGGGCTGTGGGGCCACGCGAGCGGCTGCCAAAGAGCTTTCCAACGAGGCACGGCTTTCCCTCCTGGCTCTTCGGGCGTGGGAGCTGTCGCCAGAGCCGCGGCCCTACCGGAAAATGCTTTGCAGGCTGGCGCGGCGGCGCCACGTGGGCGCCGGTGGCGCCGAAGCTGACGGCCGCCGGAAAGCCCGCAGCCCTACGGGCTTTGGGGCCACGCGAGCGGCTGCCAAAGAGCTTTCCAACGAGGCACGGCTTTCCCTCCCGGATCTTCGACCGTGGGAGCTGTCGCCAGAGCCGCAGCCCTACCAGAAAATGCTTCGTAGGCTGGCGCGGCGGCGCAACGTGCGTGCCAGTGGCGCCGAGGCTGACGGCCACCGCAAAGCCCGCAGCCCCACGGGCTGTGGGGCCACGCGAGCGGCTGCCAAAGACCTTTCCAACGTGGCACGGCTTTCCCTCCTGGCTCTTCGGGCGTGGCAGCAGTAGCCAGAGCCGCGGCCCTACCGGAAAATGCTTCGCAGACTGGCGCGGCGGCCCCACCTGGGTGCCGGTGTCGCCCAGGCTGACGGCCGCCGGAAAGCCCGCAGCCCCATGGGCTGTGGGCCCACGCGAGCGGCTGCCAAAGAGCTTTCCAACGAGGCACGGCTTTCCCTCCTGGCTCTTCTGGCGTGGGAGCTGTCGCCAGAGCCGCGGCCCTACCAGAAAATGCTTCGCAGGCTGGCGCGGCGGCCCCACCTGGGCGCCGGTGGCGCCGAGGCTGACGGCCGCCGCAAAGCCCGCAGCCCCACGGGCTGTGGGGCACGCGAGCGTCTGCCAAAGAGCTTTCCAAGGAGGCACGCGTTTCCCTCCTGGCTCTTCGGGCGTGGGAGCTGTCGCCAGAGCCGCGTCCCTACCGGAAAATGCTATGCAGGCTGGCGCGGCGGCCCCACGTGGGCGCCGGTGGCGCCGAGGCTGACGGCCGCCGCAAAGCCCGCAGCCCCACGGGCTGTGGGGTGCCGGGAGCGGCTGCCAAAGAGGTTTCCAACGAGGCAGGGCTTTCCCTCCTGGCTCTTCGTGCGTGGGAGCTGTCGCCAGAGCCGCGGCCCTACCGGAAAATGCTTTGCAGTCTGGCGCGGCAGCGCCACGTGGGCGCCGGTTGCGCCGAGGGTGATGGCCGCTGCAAAGCCCGCAGCCCCACGGGCTGTGGGGCCATGTGTGCAGCTGCCAAAGAGCTTTCCAACGAGGCAAGGCTTTCCCTCCTGGCTCTTCGGGTGTGGGAGCTGTCGCCAGAGCCGCGGCACTACCAGAAAATGCTTCGCAGGCTGGCGCGGCGGCCCCACGTGGGCGCCGGTGGCGCCGAGGCTGACGGCCGCCGCAAAGCCCGCAGCCCCACGGGCTGTGGGGCACGCGAGCGTCTGCCAAAGAGCTTTCCAACGAGGCATGGCTTTCCCTCCTGGCTCTTCGGGCGTGGGAGCTGTCGCCAGAGCCGCGTCCCTACCGGAAAATGCTTTGCACGCTGGCGCGGCGGCCCCACGTGGGCGCCGGTGGCGCCGAGGCTGACGGCCGCCGCAAAGCCCGCAGCCCCACGGGCTGTGGGGTGCCGGGAGCGGCTGCCAAAGAGGTTTCCAACGAGGCAGGGCTTTCCCTCCTGGCTCTTCTGGCGTGGGAGCTGTCGCCAGAGCCGCGGCCCTACCGGAAAATGCTTTGCAGTCTGGCGCGGCAGCGCCACGTGGTCACCGGTTGCGCCGAGGGTGATGGGCGCTGCAAAGCCCGCAGCCCCACGGGCTGTGGGGCCATGCGTGCAGCTGCCAAAGAGCTTTCCAACGAGGCAAGGCTTTCCCTCCTGGCTCTTCGGGTGTGGGAGCTGTCGCCAGAGCCGCGGCCCTACCGGAAAAGGCTTCGCAGGCTGGCGCGGCGGCGCAACGTGGGCGCCGGTGGCGCCGAGGCTGACGGCCGCCGCAAAGCCCGCAGCCCCACGGGCTGTGGGGCAACGCGAGCGGCTGCCAAAGAGCTTTCCAACGAGGCACGGCTTTCCCTCCTGGCTCTTTGGGCGTGGGAGCTGTCGCCAGAGCTGCGGCCCTAATGGAAAATGCTTCGCAGGCTGGCGCGATGGTGCCACGTGTGTGCTGGTGGCGCTGAGGCAGACGGCGGCCGCAAAGCATGCAGCCCCACGGGCTGTGGGGCCATGCATGCAGCTGCCAAAGAGCTTTCCAACGAGGCACGGCTTTCCCTCCTGCCTCTTCCGGTGCGGGAGCTGTCGCCAGAGCCGCGGCCCTACCGGAAAATGCTTCGCAGGCTGGAGCGGTGGCGCCACCTGGGCGCCGGTGGCCCCGAGGCTGACGGCCGCCGGAAAGCCCGCAGCCCCATGGGCTGTGGGGCCACGTGAGTGGCTGCCAAAGAGCTTTCCAACGAGGCACGGCTTTCCCTCCTGGCTCTTCGGGCGTGGGAGCTGTCGCCAGAGCCGCGGCCCTACCGGAAAATGCTTCGCAGGCTGGCGCGGCGGCCCCACCTGGGCGCCGGTGTCGCCCAGGCTGACGGCCGCCGCAAAGCCCGCAGCCCCACGGGCTGTGGGCCCACGCGAGCGGCTGCCAAAGAGCTTTCCAACGAGGCACGGCTTTCCCTCCTGGCTCTTCGGGCGTGGGAGCTGTCGCCAGAGCCGCGGCCCTACCGGAAAATGCTTCGCAGGCTAGCGCGGCGGCCCGACATGGGCGCCGATGGCGCCGAGGCTGATGGCCGCTGCAAAGCCTGCAGCCCCACGGGCTGTGGGGCCACGCGAGCAGCTGCCAAAGAGCTTTCCAACGAGGCACGGCTTTCCCTCCTGGCTCTTCCGGTGCGGGAGCTGTCGCCAGAGACGCGGCCCTACTGGAAAATGCTTCGCAGGCTGGCACTGCGGGGCAACGTGGGTGCCGTTGTCGCCCAGGCTGACGGCCGTCGCAAAGCCCGCAGCCCCACGGGCTGTGGGGCCACGCGAGCGGTTGCCAAAGAGCTTTCCAACGAGGCACGGCTTTCCCTCCTGGCTCTTCGGGCGTGGGAGCTGTCGCCAGAGCCGCGGCCCTACCGGAAAATGCTTTGCAGGCTGGCGCGGCGGCGCCACGTGGGCGCCGGTGGCGCCGAAGCTGACGGCCGCCGGAAAGCCCGCAGCCCTACGGGCTTTGGGGCCACGCGAGCGGCTGCCAAAGAGCTTTCCAACGAGGCACGGCTTTCCCTCCCGGATCTTCGACCGTGGGAGCTGTCGCCAGAGCCGCAGCCCTACCAGAAAATGCTTCGTAGGCTGGCGCGGCGGCGCAACGTGCGTGCCAGTGGCGCCGAGGCTGACGGCCACCGCAAAGCCCGCAGCCCCACGGGCTGTGGGGCCATGCGAGCGGCTGCCAAAGACCTTTCCAACGTGGCACGGCTTTCCCTCCTGGCTCTTCGGGCGTGGCAGCAGTAGCCAGAGCCGCGGCCCTACCGGAAAATGCTTCGCAGCCTGGCGCGGCGGCCCCACCTGGGTGCCGGTGTCGCCCAGGCTGACGGCCGCCGGAAAGCCCGCAGCCCCATGGGCTGTGGGCCCACGCGAGCGGCTGCCAAAGAGCTTTCCAACGAGGCACGGCTTTCCCTCCTGGCTCTTCGTGCGTGGGAGCTGTCGCCAGAGCCACGGCCCTACCGGAAAATGCTTCGCAGGCTGGCGCGGCGGCCCCACCTGGGCGCCGGTGGCGCCGAGGCTGACGGCCGCCGCAAAGCCCGCAGCCCCACGGGCTGTGGGGCACGCGAGCGTCTGCCAAAGAGCTTTCCAAGGAGGCACGCGTTTCCCTCCTGGCTCTTCGGGCGTGGGAGCTGTCGCCAGAGCCGCGTCCCTACCGGAAAATGCTATGCAGGCTGGCGCGGCGGCCCCACGTGGGCGCCGGTGGCGCCGAGGCTGACGGCCGCCGCAAAGCCCGCAGCCCCACGGGCTGTGGGGTGCCGGGAGCGGCTGCCAAAGAGGTTTCCAACGAGGCAGGGCTTTCCCTCCTGGCTCTTCTGGCGTGGGAGCTGTCGCCAGAGCCGCGGCCCTACCGGAAAATGCTTTGCAGTCTGGCGCGGCAGCGCCACGTGGGCGCCGGTTGCGCCGAGGGTGATGGCCGCTGCAAAGCCCGCAGCCCCACGGGCTGTGGGGCCATGTGTGCAGCTGCCAAAGAGCTTTCCAACGAGGCAAGGCTTTCCCTCCTGGCTCTTCGGGTGTGGGAGCTGTCGCCAGAGCCGCGGCACTACCAGAAAATGCTTCGCAGGCTGGCGCGGCGGCCCCACCTGGGCGCCGGTGGCGCCGAGGCTGACGGCCGCCGCAAAGCCCGCAGCCCCACGGGCTGTGGGGCACGCGAGCGTCTGCCAAAGAGCTTTCCAACGAGGCATGGCTTTCCCTCCTGGCTCTTCGGGCGTGGGAGCTGTCGCCAGAGCCGCGTCCCTACCGGAAAATGCTTTGCACGCTGGCGCGGCGGCCCCACGTGGGCGCCGGTGGCGCCGAGGCTGACGGCCGCCGCAAAGCCCGCAGCCCCACGGGCTGTGGGGTGCCGGGAGCGGCTGCCAAAGAGGTTTCCAACGAGGCAGGGCTTTCCCTCCTGGCTCTTCTGGCGTGGGAGCTGTCGCCAGAGCCGCGGCCCTACCGGAAAATGCTTTGCAGTCTGGCGCGGCAGCGCCACGTGGTCGCCGGTTGCGCCGAGGGTGATGGGCGCTGCAAAGCCCGCAGCCCCACGGGCTGTGGGGCCATGCGTGCAGCTGCCAAAGAGCTTTCCAACGAGGCACGGCTTTCCCTCCTGGCTCTTTGGGCGTGGGAGCTGTCGCCAGAGCTGCGGCCCTAATGGAAAATGCTTCGCAGGCTAGCGCGGCGGTGCCACGTGGGCGCCGGTGGCGCTGAGGCAGACGGCGGCCGCAAAGCACGCAGCCCCACGGGCTGTGGGGCCACGCGAGCGGCTGCCAAAGAGCTTTCCAACGAGGCACGGCTTTCCCTCCTGCCTCTTCGGCCGTGGGAGCTGTCGCCAGAGCCGTGGCCCTACCGGAAAATGCTTCGCAGGCTGGCGCGATGGTGCCACGTGTGTGCTGGTGGCGCCGAGGCTGACGGCCGCCGGAAAGCCCGCAGCCCCACGGGCTGTGGGGCCACGCGAGCGGCTGCCAAAGAGCTTTCCAACGAGGCACGGCTTTCCCTCCTGGCTCTTCCGGTGCGGGAGCTGTCGCCAGAGCCGCGGCCCTACCGGAAAATGCTTCGCAGGCTGGAGCGGTGGCGCCACCTGGGCGCCGGTGGCCCCGAGGCTGACGGCCGCCGGAAAGCCCGCAGCCCCATGGGCTGTGGGGCCACGTGAGTGGCTGCCAAAGAGCTTTCCAACGAGGCACGGCTTTCCCTCCTGGCTCTTCGGGCGTGGGAGCTGTCGCCAGAGCCGCGGCCCTACCGGAAAATGCTTCGCAGGCTGGCGCGGCGGCCCCACCTGGGCGCCGGTGTCGCCCAGGCTGACGGCCGCCGCAAAGCCCGCAGCCCCACGGGCTGTGGGCCCACGCGAGCGGCTGCCAAAGAGCTTTCCAACGAGGCACAACTTTCCCTCCTGGCTCTTTGGGCGTGGGAGCTGTCGCCAGAGCCGCGGCCCTACCGGAAAATGCTTCGCAGGCTAGCGCGGCGGCCCGACATGGGCGCCGATGGCGCCGAGGCTGATGGCCGCTGCAAAGCCTGCAGCCCCACGGGCTGTGGGGCCACGCGAGCGGCTGCCAAAGAGCTTTCCAACGAGGCACGGCTTTCCCTCCTGGCTCTTCCGGTGCGGGAGCTGTCGCCAGAGACGCGGCCCTACTGGAAAATGCTTCGCAGGCTGGCACTGCGGGGCAACGTGGGTGCCGTTGTCGCCCAGGCTGACGGCCGTCGCAAAGCCCGCAGCCCTACGGGCTTTGGGGCCACGCGAGCGGCTGCCAAAGAGCTTTCCAACGAGGCACGGCTTTCCCTCCCGGATCTTCGACCGTGGGAGCTGTCGCCAGAGCCGCAGCCCTACCAGAAAATGCTTCGTAGGCTGGCGCGGCGGCGCAACGTGCGTGCCAGTGGCGCCGAGGCTGACGGCCACCGCAAAGCCCGCAGCCCCACGGGCTGTGGGGCCACGCGAGCGGCTGCCAAAGACCTTTCCAACGTGGCACGGCTTTCCCTCCTGGCTCTTCGGGCGTGGCAGCTGTAGCCAGAGCCGCGGCCCTACCGGAAAATGCTTCGCAGCCTGGCGCGGCGGCCCCACCTGGGTGCCGGTGTCGCCCAGGCTGACGGCCGCCGGAAAGCCCGCAGCCCCATGGGCTGTGGGCCCACGCGAGCGGCTGCCAAAGAGCTTTCCAACGAGGCACGGCTTTCCCTCCTGGCTCTTCGTGCGTGGGAGCTGTCGCCAGAGCCGCGGCCCTACCAGAAAATGCTTCGCAGGCTGGCGCGGCGGCCCCACCTGGGCGCCGGTGGCGCCGAGGCTGACGGCCGCCGCAAAGCCCGCAGCCCCACGGGCTGTGGGGCACGCGAGCGTCTGCCAAAGAGCTTTCCAAGGAGGCACGCGTTTCCCTCCTGGCTCTTCGGGCGTGGGAGCTGTCGCCAGAGCCGCGTCCCTACCGGAAAATGCTATGCAGGCTGGCGCGGCGGCCCCACGTGGGCGCCGGTGGCGCCGAGGCTGACGGCCGCCGCAAAGCCCGCAGCCCCACGGGCTGTGGGGCCACGCGAGCGGCTGCCAAAGAGGTTTCCAACGAGGCACGGCTTTCCCTCCTGGCTCTTCTGGCGTGGGAGCTGTCGCCAGAGCCGCGGCCCTACCGGAAAATGCTTTGCAGTCTGGCGCGGCAGCGCCACGTGGGCGCCGGTTGCGCCGAGGGTGATGGCCGCTGCAAAGCCCGCAGCCCCACGGGCTGTGGGGCCATGCGTGCAGCTGCCAAAGAGCTTTCCAACGAGGCACGGCTTTCCCTCCTGGCTCTTCTGGTGTGGGAGCTGTCGCCAGAGCCGCGGCCCTACCGGAAAATGCTTCGCAGGCTGGAGCGGCGGCGCCACCTGGGCGCCGGTGGCCCCGAGGCTGACGGCCGCCGCAAAGCCCGCAGCCCCATGGGCTGTGGGGCCACGTGAGTGGCTGCCAAAGAGCTTTCCAACGAGGCACGGCTTTCCCTCCTGGCTCTTCGGGCGTGGGAGCTGTCGCCAGAGCCGCGGCCCTACCGGAAAATGCTTCGCAGGTTAGCGCGGCGGCCCGACATGGGCGCCGATGGCGCCGAGGCTGATGGCCGCTGCAAAGCCTGCAGCCCCACGGGCTGTGGGGCCACGCGAGCGGCTGCCAAAGAGCTTTCCAACGAGGCACGGCTTTCCCTCCTGGCTCTTCCGGTGCGGGAGCTGTCGCCAGAGCCGCGGCCCTACTGGAAAATGCTTCGCAGGCTGGCACTGCGGGTCAACGTGGGCGCCGTTGTCGCCCAGGCTGACGGCCGCCGCAAAGCCCGCAGCCCCACGGGCTGTGGGGCCACGCCAGCGGCTACCAAAGAGCTTTCCAACGAGGCACGGCTTTCCCTCCTGGCTCTTCGGGCGTGGGAGCTGTCGCCAGAGCCGCGGCCCTACGGGAAAATGCTTTGCAGGCTGGCGCGGCGGCGCCACGTGGGTGCCGGTGGCCCCGAGGCTGACAACCGCCGGAAAGCCCGCAGCCCCACGGGCTGTGGGGCCACGTGAGCGGCTGCCAAAGAGCTTTCCAACGAGGCACGGCTTTCCCTCCTGGCTCTTCGGGCGTGGGAGCTGTTACCAGAGCCGCGGCCCTACCCGAAAATGCTTCGCAGGCTGGCGCGGCGGCCCCACCTGGGCGCCGGTGTCACCCAGGCTGACGGCCACCGGAAAGCCCGCAGCCCCACGGGCTGTGGGCCCACGCGAGCGGCTGCCAAAGAGCTTTCCAACGAGGCATGGCTTTCCCTCCTGGCTCTTCGGGCGTGGGAACTGTCGCCAGAGCCGCGGCCCTACCGGAAAATGCTTAGCAGGCTGGCGCGGCGGCGCCACGTGGGCACCGGTGGCGCCGAAGCTGACGGCCGCCGGAAAGCCCGCAGCCCTACGGGCTGTGGGGCCACGCGAGCGGCTGCCAAAGAGCTTTCCAACGAGGCACGGCTTTCCCTCCCGGATCTTCGACCGTGGGAGCTGTCGCCAGAGCCGCAGCCCTACTAGAAAATGCTTCGTAGGCTGGCGCGGCGGCGCAACGTGGGTGCCAGTGGCGCCGAGGCTGACGGCCACCGCAAAGCCCGCAGCCCCACGGGCTGTGGGGCCACGCGAGCGGCTGCCAAAGACCTTTCCAACGTGGCACGGCTTTCCCTCCTGGCTCTTCGGGCGTGGCAGCTGTAGCCAGAGCCGCGGCCCTACCGGAAAATGCTTCGCAGGCTGGCGCGGCGGCCCCACCTGGGCGCCGGTGTCGCCCAGGCTGACGGCCGTCGCAAAGCCCGCAGCCCCATGGGCTGTGGGGCCACGCGAGCGGCTGCCAAAGAGCTTTCCAACGAGGCACGGCTTTCCCTCCTGGCTCTTCCGGTGCGGGAGCTGTCGCCAGAGCCGCGGCCCTACCGGAAAATGCTTCGCAGGCTGGCACTGCGGGGCAACGTGGGCGCCGTTGTCGCCCAGGCTGACGGCCGTCGCAAAGCCCGCAGCCCCACGGGGTGTGGGGCCACGCGAGCGGCTGCCAAAGAGCTTTCCAACGAGGCACGGCTTTCCCTCCTGCCTCTTCGGCCGTGGGAGCTGTGGCCAGAGACGCGGCCCTACCGGAAAATGCTTTGCAGGCTGACGCGGCGGCGCCACGTGGGCGCCGGTGGCCCCGAGGCTGACGGCCGCCGGAAAGCCCGCAGCCCCATGGGCTGTGGGGCCACGTTAGTGGCTGCCAAAGAGCTTTCCAACGAGGCACGGCTTTCCCTCCTGGCTCTTCGGGCGTGGGAGCTGTCGCCAGAGCCGCGGCCCTACCGGGAAATGCTTCGCAGGCTGGCGCGGCGGCCCCACCTGGGCGCCGGTGTCGCCCAGCCTGACGGCCGCCGGAAAGCCCGCAGCCCCACAGGCTGTGGGGCCACGCGAGCGGCTGCCAAAGAGCCTTCCAACGAGGCACGGCTTTCCCACCTGGCTCTTCGGCCGTCGGAGCTGTCGCCAGAGCCGCGGCCCTACCGGAAAATGCTTCGCAGGCTGGCGCGGCGGCCCGACATGGGCGCCGGTGGCGCCGAAGCTGACGGCCGCCGGAAAGCCCGCAGCCCCACGGGCTGTGGGGCCACGCGAGCGGCTGCCAAAGAGCTTTCCAACGAGGCACGGCTTTCCCTCCTGGCTCTTCGGGCGTGGCAGATGTAGCCAGAGCCGCGGCCCTACCGGAAAATGCTTCGGGGGCTGGCGCGGCGGCCCCACCTGGGTGCCGGTGTCGCCCAGGCTGACGGCCGCCGCAAAGCCCGCAGCCCCATGGGCTGTGGGGCCACGCGAGTGGCTGCCAAAGAGCTTTCCAACGATGCACGGCTTTCCCTCCTGGCTCTTCGGGCGTGGGAGCTGTCGCCAGAGCCGCGGCCCTACCGGAAAATGCTTCGCAGGCTGGCGCGGCGGCCCGACATGGGCGCCGATGGCTCCGAGGCTGATAGCTGCTGCAAAGCCTGCAGCCCCATGGGCTGTGGGGCCACGCGAGCGGCTGCCAAAGAGCTTTCCAACGAGGCACGGCTTTCCCTCCCGGATCTTCGACCGTGGGAGCTGTCGCCAGAGCTGCAGCCCTACCAGAAAATGCTTCGCAGGCTGGCGCGGCGGCGCAACGTGGGTGCCAGTGGCGCCGAGGCTGACGGCCACCGCAAAGCCCGCAGCCCCACGGGCTGTGGGGCCACGCGAGCGGCTGCCAAAGAGCCTTCCAACGAGGCACGGCTTTCCCACCTGGCTCTTCGGCCGTCGGAGCTGTAGCCGGAGCCGCGGCCCTACCGGAAAATGCTTCGCAGGCTGGCGCGGCGGCCCCACCTGGGCGCCGGTGTCGCCCAGGCTGACGGCCGCCGGAAAGCCCGCAGCCCCACGGGCTTTAGGGCCACGCGAGCGGCTGCCAAAGAGCTTTCCAACAAGGCATGGCTTTCCCTCCTGGCTCTTCGGGCGTGGGAGCTGTCGCCAGAGCCGCGGCCCTACCGGAAAATGCTTCGCAGGCTGGCGCGGCGGCCCCACGTGGGCGCCGGTGGCGCCGAGGCTGACGGCCGCCGCAAAGCCCGCAGCCCCACGGGCTGTGGGGCCACGCGAGCGGCTGCCAAAGAGCTTTCCAACGAGGCACGGCTTTCCCTCCCGGATCTTCGACCGTGGGAGCTGTCGCCAGAGCCCTACCGGAAAATGCTTCGCAGGCTAGTGCGGCGGCCCCACCTGGGCGCCGGTGTCGCCCAGGCTGACGGCCGCCGCAAAGCCCGCAGCCCCATGGGCTGTGGGGCCACGCGAGCGGCTGCCAAAGAGCCTTCCAACGAGGCACGGCTTTCCCACCTGGCTCTTCGGCCGTCGGAGCTGTCGCCAGAGCCGCGGCCCTACCGGAAAATGCTTCGCAGGGTAGCGCGGCGGCCCGACATGGGCGCCGATGGCGCCGAGGCTGATGGCCGCCGCAAAGCCTGCAGCCCCACGGGCTGTGGGGCCACGCGAGCGGCTGCCAAAGAGCTTTCCAACGAGGCACGGCTTTCCCTCCTGGCTCTTCCAGTGCGGGAGCTGTCGCCAGAGCCGCGGCCCTACCGGAAAATGCTTCGCAGGCTGGCACTGCGGGGCAACGTGGGCGCCGTTGTCGCCCAGGCTGACGGCCGTCGCAAATCCCGCAGCCCCACGGGCTGTGGGGCCACGTGAGTGGCTGCCAAAGAGCTTTCCAACGAGGCACGGCTTTCCCTCCTGGCTCTTCGGGCGTGGGAGCTGTCGCCAGAGCCGCGGCCCTACCAGAAAATGCTTTGCAGGCTGGCGCGGCGGCCCCACGTGGGTGCCAGTGGCGCCGAGGCTGACGGCCGCCACAAAGCCCGCAGCCCCACGGGCTGTGGGGCCACGCGAGCGGCTGCCAAAGAGCTTTCCAACGAGGCACGGCTTTCCCTCCTGGCTCTTCGGGCGTGGAAGATGTCGCCAGAGCCGCGGCCCTACCGGAAAATGCTTCGCAGGCTGGCGCGGCGGCCCGAAATGGGCGCCGCTGGCCCCGAGGCTGATGGCCGCCGCAAAGCCTGCAGCCCCACGGGCTGTGGGGCCACGCGAGCGGCTGCCAAAGAGCTTTCCAACGAGGCACGGCTTTCCCTCCTGGCTCTTCCGGTGCGGGAGCTGTCGCCAGAGCCGCGGCCCTACTGGAAAATGCTTCGCAGGCTGGCACTGCGGGGCAACGTGGGCGCCGTTGTCGCCCAGGCTGACGGCCGTCGCAAAGCCCGCAGCCCCACGGGCTGTGGGGCCACGTGAGTGGCTGCCAAAGAGCTTTCCAACGAGGCACGGCTTTCCCTCCTGGCTCTTCGGGCGTGGGAGCTGTGGCCAGAGACGCGGCCCTACCAGAAAATGCTTTGCAGGCTGGCGCGGCGGCGCCACGTGGGTGCCGGTGGCCCCGAGGCTGACGGCCGCCGCAAAGCCCGCAGCCCCACGGGCTGTGGGGCCACGTTAGTGGCTGCCAAAGAGCTTTCCAACGAGGCACGGCTTTCCCTCCTGGCTCTTCGGGCGTGGGAGCTGACCCCAGAGCCGCGGCCCTACCGGAAACTGCTTCGCAGGCTGGCGCGGCGGCCCCACCTGGGCGCCGGTGTCGCCCAGGCTGACGGCCACCGGAAAGCCCGCAGCCCCACGGGCTGTGGGCCCACGCGAGCGGCTGCCAAAGAGCTTTCCAACGAGGCACGGCTTTCCCTCCTGGCTCTTCGGGCGTTGGAGCTGTAGCCAGAGCCGCGGCCCTACAGGAAAATGCTTCGCAGGCTGGCGCGGCGGCCCCACCTGGGCGCCGGTGTCGCCCAGGCTGACGGCCGTCGCAAAGCCCGCAGCCCCATGGGCTGTGGGGCCACGCGAGCGGCTGCCAAAGAGCTTTCCAACGAGGCACGGCTTTCCCTCCTGGCTCTTCCGGTGCGGGAGCTGTCGCCAGAGCCGCGGCCCTACCGGAAAATGCTTCGCAGGCTGGCACTGCGGGGCAACGTGGGCGCCGTTGTCGCCCAGGCTGACGGCCGTCGCAAAGCCCGCAGCCCCACGGGGTGTGGGGCCACGCGAGCGGCTGCCAAAGAGCTTTCCAACGAGGCACGGCTTTCCCTCCTGCCTCTTCGGGCGTGGGAGCTGTGGCCAGAGACGCGGCCCTACCGGAAAATGCTTTGCAGGCTGACGCGGCGGCGCCACGTGGGCGCCGGTGGCCCCGAGGCTGACGGCCGCCGGAAAGCCCGCAGCCCCATGGGCTGTGGGGCCACGTTAGTGGCTGCCAAAGAGCTTTCCAACGAGGCACGGCTTTCCCTCCTGGCTCTTCGGGCGTGGGAGCTGTCGCCAGAGCCGCGGCCCTACCGGGAAATGCTTCGCAGGCTGGCGCGGCGGCCCCACCTGGGCGCCGGTGTCGCCCAGCCTGACGGCCGCCGGAAAGCCCGCAGCCCCACAGGCTGTGGGGCCACGCGAGCGGCTGCCAAAGAGCCTTCCAACGAGGCACGGCTTTCCCACCTGGCTCTTCGGCCGTCGGAGCTGTCGCCAGAGCCGCGGCCCTACCGGAAAATGCTTCGCAGGCTGGCGCGGCAGCCCGACATGGGCGACGATGGCGCCGAGGCTGATGGCCGCCGCAAAGCCTGCAGCCCCACGGGCTGTGGGGCCACGCGAGCGGCTGCCAAAGAGCTTTCCAACGAGGCACGGCTTTCCCTCCTGGCTCTTCCGGTGCGGGAGCTGTCGCCAGAGCCGCGGCCCTACCGGAAAATGCTTCGCAGGCTGGCACTGCGGGGCAACGTGGGCGCCGTTGTCGCCCAGGCTGACGGCCGTCGCGAAGCCCGCAGCCCCACGGGCTGTGGGGCCACGCGAGCGGCTGCCAAAGAGCTTTCCAACGAGGCACGGCTTTCCCTCCTGGCTCTTCGGGCGTGGGAGCTGTCGCCAGAGCCGCGGCCCTACCGGAAAATGCTTTGCAGGCTGCCGCGGCGGCCCCACCTGGGTGCCAGTGGCGCCGAGGCTGACGGCCGCCGCAAAGCCCGCAGCCCCACGGGCTGTGGGGCCACGCCAGCGGCTGCCAAAGAGCTTTCCAACGAGGCACGGCTTTCCCTCCTGGCTCTTCGGGCGTGGGAGCTGTCGCCAGAGCCGCGGCCATACCGGAAAATGCTTCGCAGGCTGGCGCGGCGGCGCCACGTGGGCGCCGGTGGCCCCGAGGCTGACGGCCGCCGCAAAGCCCGCAGCCCCACGGGCTGTGGGCCCACGCGAGCGGCTGCCAAACAGCTTGCCAACGAGGCACGGCTTTCCCTCCTGGCACTTCGGGCGTTGGAGCTGTAGCCAGAGCCGCGGCCCTACCGGAAAATGCTTCGCAGGCTGGCGCGGCGGCCCCACCTGGGCGCCGGTGTCGCCCAGGCTGACGGCGACCGCAAAGCCCGCAGCCCCACGGGCTTTAGGGCCACGCGAGCGGCTGCCAAAGACCTTTCCAACAAGGCATGGCTTTCCCTCCTGGCTCTTCGGGCGTGGGAGCTGTCGCCAGAGCCGCGGCCCTACCGGAAAATGCTTCGCAGGCTGGCGCGGCGGCACAAAGTGGGCGCCGGTGGCGCCGAGGCTGACGGCCGCCGCAAAGCCCGCAGCCCCACGGGCTGTGGGGCCACGCGAGTGGCTGCCAAAGAGCTTTCCAACGAGGCACGGCTTTCCCTCCTGGCTCTTCGACCGAGGGAGCTGTCGCCAGAGCCGCAGCCCTACCGGAAAATGCTTCGCAGGCTGGCGCGGCGGCCCGACATGGGCGCCGATGGCGCCGAGGCTGATGGCCGCTGCAAAGCCTGCAGCCCCACGGGCTGTGGGGCCACGCGAGCGGCTGCCAAAGAGCTTTCCAACGAGGCACGGCTTTCCCTCCTGGCTCTTCGGGCGTGGGAGCTGTCGCCAGAGCCGCGGCCCTACCGGAAAATGCTTCGCAGCCTGGCGCGGCGGCCCGACACGGGCGCCGATGGCGCCGAGGCTGATGGCCGCTGCAAAGCCTGCAGCCCCACGGGCTGTGGGGCCACGCGAGCGGCTGCCAAAGAGCTTTCCAACGAGGCAAGGCTTTCCCTCCTGGCTCTTCCGGTGCGGGAGCTGTCGCCAGAGCCGCGGCCCTACAGGAAAATGCTTCGCAGGCTGGCACTGCGGGGCAACGTGGGCGCCGTTGTCGCCCAGGCTGACGGCCGCCGCAAAGCCCGCAGCCCCACGGGCTGTGGGGCCACGCGAGCGGCTGCCAAAGAGCTTTCCAACGAGGCACGGCTTTCCCTCCTGGCTCTTTGGCCGTGGGAGCTGTAGCCAGAGCCGTGGCCCTACCGGAAAATGCTTCGCAGTCTGGCGCGGCGGCGAAACGTGGGCGCCAGTGGCGCCCAGGCTAACGGCGGCCGCAAAGCCCGCAGCCCCATGGGCTGTGGGGCCACGCGAGCGGCTGCCAAAGAGCTTTCCAACGAGGCACGGCTTTCCCTCCTGGCTCTTCGGGCGTGGGAGCTCTCGCCAGAGCCGCGGCCCTACCGGAAAATGCTTCGCAGGCTGGCGCAGCGGCGCAACGTGGGAGCCGGTGTCGCCCAGGCTGACGGCCGCCGCAAAGCCCGCAGCCCCATGGGCTGTGGGGCCACGCGAGCGGCTGCCAAAGAGCTTTCCAACGAGGCACGGCTTTCCCTCCTGGCTCTTCGGGCGTGGGAGCTGTCGCCAGAGCTGCGGCCCTACCGGAAAATGCTTCGCAGGCTGGCGCGGCGACGCCACATGGGCGCCGGTGTCGCCCAGGCTGACGGCCTCCGGAAAGCCCGCAGCCCCACGGGCTGTGGGGCCACGCGAGTGGCTGCCAAAGAGCTTTCCAACGAGGCACGGCTTTCCCTCCTGGCTCTTCGGGCGTGGCAGCTGTCGCCAGAGCCGCGGCCCTACCGGAAAATGCTTCGCAGGCTGGCGCGGCGGCCCGACATGGGCGCCGATGGCGCCGAGGCTGATGGCCGCTGCAAAGCCTGCAGCCCCACGGGCTGTGGGGCCACGCGAGCGGCTGCCAAAGAGCTTTCCAACGAGGCACGGCTTTCCCTCCTGGCTCTTCGGGCGTGGGAGCTGTCGCCAGAGCCGCGGCCCTACTGGAAAATGCTTCGCAGGCTGGCACTGTGGGGCAACGTGGGCGCCGTTTTCACCCAGGCTGACGGCCGTCGCAAAGCCCGCAGCCCCACGGGGTGTGGGGCCACGCGAGCGGCTGCCAAAGAGCTTTCCAACGAGGCACGGCTTTCCCTCCTGGCTCTTCGGGCGTGGGAGCTGTCGCCAGAGCCGCGGCCCTACCGGAAAATGCTTCACAGGCTGGCGCGGTGGCCCCACGTGGGCGCCGGTGGCGCCGAGGCTGACGGACGCCGGAAAGCCCGCAGCCCCACGGGCTGTGGGGCCACGCGAGCGGCTGCCAAAGAGCTTTCCAACGAGTCACGGCTTTCCCTCCCGGCTCTTCGACCGTGGGAGCTGTCGCCAGAGCCGCAGCCCTACCGGAAAATTTTTCGCAGGCTGGCGCGGCGGCGCCACCTGGGCGCCGGTGTCGCCCAGGCTGACGGCCGCCGGAAAGCCCGCAGCCCCATGGGCTGTGGGCCCACGCAAGCGGCTGCCAAAGAGCTTTCCAACAAGGCACGGCTTTCCCTCCTGGCTCTTCGGGCGTGGGAGCTGTCGCCAGAGCCGTGGCCCTATCGGAAAATGCTTCGCAGGCTGGCGCGGCGGCCCCACCTGGGCGCCGGTGGCGCGGAGGCTGACGGCCGCCGCAAAGCCCGCAGCCCCACGGGCTGTGGGGCCACGCGAGCGGCTGCCAAAGAGCTTTACAACGAGGCACGGCTTTCCCTCCTGGCTCTTCGGGCGTGGGAGCTGTCGCCAGAGCCGCAGCCCTACCGGAAAATGCTTCGCAGGCTGGCGCGGCGGAGCAATGTGGGTGCCAGTGGCGCTGAGGCTGACGGCTGCCGCAAAGCCCGCAGCCCCACGGGCTGTGGGGCCATGCGAGGGGCTGCCAAAGAGCTTTCCAACGTGGTACGGCTTTCCCTCCTGGCTCTTCGGGCGTGGGAGCTGTCGCCAGAGCCGCGGCCCTATCGGAAAATGCTTCGCAGGCTGGCGCGGCGGCGCCACGTGGGCGCCGGTGGCGCGGAGGCTGACGGCCGCCGCAAAGCCCGCAGCCCCACGGGCTGTGGGGCCACGCGAGCGGCTGCCAAAGAGCTTTAAAACGAGGCACGGCTTTCCCTCCTGGCTCTTTGGGCGTGGGAGCTGTCGCCAGAGCCGCAGCCCTACCGGAAAATGCTTCGCAGGCTGGCGCGGCGGAGCAATGTGGGTGCCAGTGGCGCTGAGGCTGACGGCTGCCGCAAAGCCCGCAGCCCCACGGGCTGTGGGGCCATGCGAGGGGCTGCCAAAGAGCTTTCCAACGTGGTACGGCTTTCCCTCCTGGCTCTTCGGGCGTGGGAGCTGTCGCCAGAGCCGCGGCCCTACCGGAAAATGCTTCGCAGGCTGGCACGGTGGCACCACGTGGGCGCCGGTGGCGCCCAGGCTGACGGCGGCCGCAAAGCCTGCAGCCCCATGGGCTGTGGGGCCATGCGACCGGCTGCCAAAGAACTTTCCCACGAGGCACGGCTTTCCCTCCTGGCTCTTCGGGCGTGGGAGCTGTCGCCAGAGCCGCAGCCCTATCGGAAAATGCTTCGCAGGATGGCGCGGCGGCGCCACGTGGGCGCCGGTGGCGCCGAGGCTGATGGCCGCCGCAAAGCCCGCAGCCCCACGGGCTGTGGGGCCACGCGAGCGGCTGCCAAAGAGCTTTCCAACGAGGCACGGCTTTCCCTCCTGGCTCTTCGATCGAGGGAGCTGACGCCAGAGCCGCGGCCCTACCCGAAAATGCTTTGCAGGCTGGCACGGCGGCGCCACGTGGGCGCCGGTGGCACCGAGTCTGACGGCCGCCGCAAAGCCCGCAGCCCCACGGGCTGTGGGGCCACGTGAGCGGCTGCCAAAGAGCTTTCCAACGAGGCATGGCTTTCCCTCCTTGCTCTTCGGGCGAGAGAGGTGAAGCCAGAGCCGCGGCACTACCCGAAAATGCTTCACAGTCTGGCACGGCGGCGCCACGTGGGCGCTGGTGGCGCCGAGGCTGACGGCCGCCGCAAAGCCCGCAGCCCCACGGGCTGTGGGGCCACGCCAGCGGCTGCCAAAGAGCTTTCCAACGAGGCACGGCTTTCCCTCCTGGCTCTTCAGGCGTGGGAGCTGTCGCCACAGCCGCGGCCCTACCGGAAAATGCTTCGCAGGCTGGCGCGGCGGCACCACGTGGGCGCCGGTGGCACCAAGGCTGACGGTCGCCGCAAAGCCCGCAGCCCCACGGGCTGTGGGGCCACGCCAGCGGCTGCCAAAGAGCTTTCCAACGAGGCACGCCTTTCCCTCCGGGCTCTTCGGGCGTGGGAGCTGTCGCCAGAGCCGCGGCCCTACTGGAAAATGCTTCGCAGGCTGGCGCGGCGGCACCACGTGGGCGCCGGTGGCACCCAGGCTGACGGCCGCCGCAAAGCCCGCAGCCCCACGGGCTGTGGGGCCACGCGAGCGGCTGCCAAAGAGCTTTCCAACGAGGCACGGCTTTCCCTCCTGGCTCTTCGGGCGAGAGAGGTGACGCCAGAGCCGCGGCCCTACCAGAAAATGCTTCGCAGGCTGGCGCGGCAGCGCCACGTGGGCGCCGGTGGCGCCGAGGCTGACGGCCGCCGCAAAGCCCGCAGCCCCACGGGCTGTGGGGCCACGCGAGCGGCTGCCAAAGAGCTTTCCAACGAGGCACGGCTTTCCCTCCTGGCTCTTCAGGCGTGGCAGCTGTCGCCAGAGCCGCAGCCCTACCCGAAAATGCTTCGCAGGCTGGCGCGGCAGCGCCACGTGGGCACCGGTGGCGCCGAGGCTGACGGCCGCCGCAAAGTCCGCAGCCCCACGGGCTGTGGGGCCACGCGAGCGGCTGCCAAAGAGCTTTCCAACGAGACACGGCTTTCCCTCCTGGCTCTTCGGACGAGAGAGGTGACGCCAGAGCCGCGGCCCTACCCGAAAATGCTTCGCAGGCTGGCGCGGCAGCGCCACGTGGGCGCCGGTGGCGCCGAGGCTGACGGCCGCCGCAAAGCCCGCAGCCCCACGGGCTGTGGGGCCACGCCAGCGGCTGCCAAAGAGCTTTCCAACGAGGCACGGCTTTCCCTCCTGGCTCTTCGGGCGTGGGAGCTGTCGCCAGAACCACCGCCCTACCAAAAAAATGCTTCGCCGGCTGGCGCGGCGGCGCCACGTGGGCACCGGTGGCGCCGAGGCTGACGGCCGCCGCAAAGCCCGCAGACCCACGGGCTGTGGGGCCACGCGAGCGGCTGCCAAAGAGCTTTCCAACGAGGCACGGCTTTCCCTCCTGGCTCTTCGGGCGTGGGAGCTGTCGCCAGAGCCGCGGCCCTACCGGAAAATGCTTCGCAGGCTGGCGCGGCGGCGCCACGTGGGCGCCGGTGGCGCCGAGGCTGACAGCCGCCGCAAAGCCCGCAGCCCCACGGGCTGTGGGGCCACGCGAGCGGCTGCCAAAGAGCTTTCCAACGAGGCACGGCTTTCCCTCCTGGCTCTTCGGGCGAGAGAGGTGACGCCAGAGCCGCGGCCCTACCAGGAAATGCTTCGCAGGCTGCCGCGGCGGCGCCACGTGAGCGCCGGTGGCTCCGAGGCTGATGGCCGCCGCAAAGCCAGTAGCCACACGGGATGTGGGGCCATGCGAGCGGCTGCCAAAGAGCTTTCCAACGAGGCACGGCTTTCCCTCCTGGCACTTCGGGCGTGGGAGCTGTCGCCAGATCCGCAGCCCTACCGGAAAATGTTTCGCAGGCTGGCGCAGCGGCGCCACGTGGGCGCCGGTGACGCCGAGGCTGACGGCCGCCGCAAAGCCCGCAGCCCCACGGGCTGTGGGGCCACAGGAGCGGCTGCCAAAGAGATTTCCAACGAGGCACGGCTTTCCCTCCTGGCTCTTCGGGCGTGGGAGCTGTCGCCAGTGACGCGGCCCTACCCGATAATGCTTCGCAGGCTGGCGCGGCGGCGCCACGTGGGCACCGGTGGCGCCCAGGCTGACAGCCGCCGCAAAGCCCGCAGCCCCACGGGCTGTGGGGCCACGCGAGCGGCTGCCAAAGAGCTTTACAACGAGGCACGGCTTTCCCTCCTGGCTCTTCGGGCGTGGGAGCTGTCGCCAGAGCCGCGGCCCTACCGGAAAATGCTTCGCAGGCTGGCGCGGCGGTGCCACGTGGGCGCCGTTGGCGCTGAGGCTGACGGCTGCAGCAAATCCCGCAGCCCGACGGGCTGTGAGGCCAGGCGAGCGGCTGCCAAAGAGCTTTCCAACGAGGCACGGCTTTCCCTCCTGGCTCTTCGGGCGTGGGAGCTGTCGCCACAGCCGTGGCCCTACCCAAAAATGCTTCTCAGGCTGGCGCGGCGGCGCCACGTGGGCGCCGGTGGCGCCGAGGCTGACGGCCGCTGCAAAGCCCGAAGCCCCACGGGATGTGGGGCCACGCCAGCGGCTGCCAAAGAGCTTTCCAACGAGGCACGGCTTTCCCTCCTGGCTCTTCGGGCGTGGCAGCTGTCGCCAGAGCCGCGGCCCTACCCGAAAATGCTTCGCAGGCTGGCGCGGCGGCGCCACGTGGGCGCCGGTGGCGCCGAGGCTGACGGCCGCCGCAAAGCCCGCAGCCCCACGGGCTGTGGGGCCACGCCAGCGGCTGCCAAAGAGCTTTCCAACGAGGCACGGCTTTCCCTCCTGGCTCTTCGGGCGTGGGAGCTGTCGCCAGAGCCGCGGCCCTACCGGAAAATGCTTCGCAGGGCGGCGCGGCGGCGCCACGTGGGCGCCGGTGGCGCCGACGCTGATGGCCGCCGCAAAGCCCGCAGCCCCATGGGCTGTGGGGCCACGCAAGTGGCTGTCAAAGAGCTTTCCAATGAGGCACGGCTTTCCCTCCTGGCTCTTCGGGCGTGGGAGCTGTCGCCAGAGCCGCGGCGCTACAGGAAAATGCTTCGCAGGCTGGCGCGGCAGCACCACTTGGGCGCCGGTGGCGCCGAGGCTGACGGCCGCCGCAAAGCCCGCAGCCCCACGGGCTGTGGGGCCACGCCAGCGGCTGCCAAAGAGCATTCCAACGAGGCACGGCTTTCCCTCCTGGCTCTTCGGGCGTGGGAGCTGTTACCAGAGCCGCGGCCCTACCCGAAAATGCTTCGCAGGCTGGCGCGGCAGCACCACGTGGGCGCCGGTGGCGCCGAGGCTGACGGCCGCCGCAAAGCCCGCAGCCCCACGGGCTGTGGGGCCACGCGAGCGGCTGCCAAAGAGCTTTCCAACGAGGCACGGCTTTCCCTCCTGGGTCTTCGGGCTTGGGAGCTGTTGCCAGAGCCGTGGCCCAACCGGAAAATGCTTCACAGGCTGGCGCGGCAGCGCCACATGGGCGCCAGTGGCGCCGAGGCTGACGGCCACCGCAAAGCCCGCAGCCCCACGGGCTGTGGGGCCACGCGAGCGGCTGCCAAAGAGCTTTCCAACGAGGCACGGCTTTCCCTCCTGGCTCTTCGGGCGTGGGAGCTGTCGCCACAGCCGTGGCCCTACCCAAAAATGCTTCTCAGGCTGGCGCGGCGGCGCCACGTGGGCGCCGGTGGCGCCGAGGCTGACGTCTGCCGGAAAGCCCGCAGCCCCACGGGCTGTGGGGCCACGCCAGCGGCTGCCAAAGAGCTTTCCAACGAGGCACGGCTTTCCCTCCTGGCTCTTCGGGCATGGCAGCTGTCGCCAGAGCCGCGGCCCTACCGGAAAATGCTTCGCAGGCTGGCGCGGCGGCGCCACGTATGCGCCGGTGGCGCCGAGGCTGATGGCCGCCGCAAAGCCCGCAGCCCCACAGGCTGTGGGGCCACGCGAGCGGCTGCCAAAGAGCTTTCCAACGAGGCACGGCTTTCCCTCCTGCCTCTTCGGCCGTGGGAGCTGTGGCCAGAGCCGCGGCCCTACCTCAAAATGCTTCGCAGGCTGGCGCGGCGGCGCCACGTGGGCGCCGGTGGCGCCGAGGCTGACGGCCGCCGCAAAGCCCGCAGCCCCACGGGCTGTGGGGCCACGCGAGCGGCTGCCAAAGAGCTTTCCAACGAGGCACGGCTTTCCCTCCTGGCTCTTCGGCCGTGGGAGCTGTTGCCAGAGCCGCGGCCCTACCCGAAAATGCTTCGCAGGCTGGCGCGGCGGCGCCACGTGGGCGCTGGTGGCGCCGAGGCTGACGGCCGCCGGAAAGCCCGCAGCCCCACGGGCTGTGCGGCCACGCGAGCGGCTGCCAAAGAGCTTTCCAAGGAGGCACGGCTTTCCCTCCTGGCTCTTTGGGCGTGGGAGCTGTCGCCAGAGCCGCGGCCCTACCGCAAAATGCTTCGCAGGCTGGCGCGGCGGCACCACGTGGGCGCTGGTGGCGCCGAGGCTGACGGCCGCCGGAAAGCCCGCAGCCCCACGGCCTGTGCGGCCACGCGAGCGGCTGCCAAAGAGCTTTCCAACGAGGCACGGCTTTCCCTCCTGGCTCTTCGGGCGTGGGAGCTGTCGCCAGAGCCGCGGCCCTACCGCAAAATGCTTCGCAGGCTGGCGCGGCGGCACCACGTGGGCGCCGGTGGCGCCGAGGCTGACGGCCACCGCAAAGCCCGCAGCCCCACGGGCTGTGGGGCCACACGAGCGGCTGCCAAAGAGCTTTCCAACGAGGCACGGCTTTCCCTCCTGGCTCTTTGGGTGTGGGAGCAATCTCCCTATCTCCCGATATATGGAAATTTTGGAGCATTTTCCTGCTGCCTTCAGCCTCAAAACCACCCTTTCCCACTTGGCGCTGCGCCAGCCTCCAAAATTTCCATATATCCGGACATCGGGAGATTGCTCCCGCGCCCAAACGCGAGGAGGGAAAGCTGTGCCTTGTTCTAAAGCTCTATGGAACCCACTTGGTTTGACTGCTTAGCCAGCGCTGGCCTGCAGCCGTGCCCAGGCACCCTCTCCCCAGCTAGAGACCCTCAGCACAGCAGGCCCATCCCCACCTGCAGCCCTCTTAAGCCCTTGGCCCAGACCATGGTCACCTCACGGGTCCCACCTGCGCGTCCTCAGCCCCAGCTGGAGCCCATTGGGAAGAGGGGCCATTGCCAAAGCCCCACAGCACATCACCCCCTCCCCTGAGCCTCTCGCAGACAGAAAAGAGAAACAGGGACCCCGACAGAAGCACACGTTGAAAGAAAACTTCGAAAAACAACAGGGCAGAAGAAACATAAGCAAAAAAATAACAGGGAGATGTAGAAAAAAAACATGAAAAAAGTGACAGGGTGCAGGACAGAGAGGGAAGAATGGGGAATCACAGACAGGGAAATGGTTAGTAGGAGACGGAGACCCAAAATTTCGAAAGGCGCAGGATGCAAGAATCATACCCAAGACTTGAAAGACAGGTACGCAGGACTGCACAGAAAGAGAGGAAGACGATGATGAAAAACGACGGGGTACAAGAAACATGGGAAAGAAATTAAAATTTATTTTGGGGAGACAGATAGAGGGAAAGGCAGCAAGAAGAACTGAAAACTGACGGGGATCAAGAAACATCAGAATCAGAAAGAAAGAGATGGAAAGTAAGAAATTAAGTCTCGAAAGAGACCGGGTACAAGAAACCCAGTCAAGCGTGAAAAGACGAGGCCAGGGAGCACAGCAGAAGTCATCTGTGGTGGGTTGACCTCGGCTGGCCCCTGGGCACCCACCCAGCCGCTCCGTCGCTGCCCTTCCTCGACGAGACATGGGGAGAAATTAATTTTCTGCGCCGACAGCGGGGCCTCCACGGGTTGCAGGGGACTCTCTGCTCCGCTCCCGGCCGGCGTTGCCGACCGCGGCCTTGTTTGACCAGCGGCAGGTCCCTCTCTCAGCTGGCTGTGCCCAGCGTGGGGGGAGCTCCTGGTGTCTTCTCACACAACCCACCCCCGCAAAGACCTCATCACGTAAACCCGAGACAACGGCCGTCTGCTGCGGGGCAGAGAAGCCGGGGCGGCAGGGGACGGGCAAAGGGAGCCACAGGGGAAAGAAGACAGCCATGGGCTACAGCCCAGACAGGAGAACGCGAGAGGGGGAGAACCACGGAGACAAAAGTTGGCTGTGGGACAGATCTTTCCATACGATAACATCGTTTCTCTAATATAGCAGACGCAGGTACAGCTCTGCTCATCCCAAAAAAAAACCTTAATTAAAGAGCTGCCCACGCCACCTGCTGATGGCTACTCGATGGGAATTGACTCCACCACCTTGGCCTCAACGGCCTCATTAGAACGTATTAACCACGAACTCTTTTGCTGTTCCTCCTCCCCCTGACTCTACGCGACCGGGCAGAGCAGCTCCGAGCCCCAACACGCGCAAGCACAGACCCAACGCCACACACCACACGGCGAACAACGCCCCTCGGCGAGGAGAGAAGACTCTCGGCGAGGAGGACGACACCCCGACGTAAGCGACCGTCAGGCAAGAAGACCTGCGGGACCACGACGGCGACGTGAGAAAGGCTCGAGGGAAGCCCCAGGAAATGAGCACAACGCCACGGCCCGGGACAACGAGCGACTCTCAAACGGAGAAGACGAACGCGCAGGACGCCCGGCTCCCAGACCCAAGAACTCAAGGACGCAGGGAAGAAGTCGCAGTCACTGAAAATGGATGGCTAGAGAAGAGAGCTGCTCCCACAGCCAGGAGCAAGGCTGCAAACCAGGACCGTCCAGAAACTTCCGAGACGCCGGACCCAGCCACGCTTTAAGCTTACGACACAAGAAAAGCAGCCCCCGACTGGGGCGATGCCGATGAGGACGGGCCTTCGAGGCTCTAGGGATGGTGCCTCAAGCACAGACCGCGCTCCTCAAGCGTAGGGAGAACATCGAGACCCACGGAAGGTCTAAGCCACAGAAAACACGCCGCGCACACCGCACAACGGACACAGGCCGGAACCGCCCTGCCCGGCTCGCGCTAGCGTCGTGCTGACGACCATCCCGCTCCCATTGCCTACCCAAAGGGGACGGCGTCCAGCCCTCTGCCCGTCTCCAAAACGCCTCCCTGCGACTCCCAAACTTCTCCCCTCCTCCCAAGCCCTCCCCGGCTCCGGCCGCTCAACTTGGCTTCCGGAGGGCCGGAGGCCTTAAATCCCTTGTCGTCAAAAAAAAAAACCCAGCGCCTCGACCCTCCGGGACATTCCCTTGGTCACCAGGTTCCTCTTCATCGTCCGCCATTGAGGAAAAGAAAACGGCGCCAGCGAGAAGTTGCGGAGAGGCCAGCGCCGACCTCTCCCGCGGCTTCCCCTTCCTCCGAAGCACGACAGGACGCTGCTCGCCGCGGCCGTCCTCGCCGGAGACACCGGGACACAAAACGACCGTCGCCCGCGCGAGAAGTCACCGGCCCCAAGCGCCTCCTCGCCGCTGCCTCGGCTTAGCCCCTCTCCACGCGCGTCCTGCGCCCGAAGGGGAAAAAAAAAAAAGCCAACCAAAAGGCGTGGGCTGAGATACCGCCCGAAAACCTCAGCCTGCCCGCGGCCATTCCCGTCTCCTGCTCCTTTACCCCGGCCTCGCGCCCGCCTGTCCCCCATGGTTTCGGGCTGCCGCTTTGAGGCTCACAGACGCCCCGGAAAACAGACCCAAAGGACACTTGAACCTTCACCCACCGTACAACGTGGGAGAAAGAATCGCTGCTGCAGGCCACCAGCCATCGCTCGCCTTGCCCGAGTCGCGTCCGGTGCCAAGATCCCGCTTTACTCGCCACTTCGCGCCTCCAAAATTAAAAAAAAAACCACAAAAACAAGAACACCCCACCGCCAAGCCGTCACACGGTGTCGCGTAGCCACCGGTGGCACCATCCCTCCCAGCACCACGCACCCACCCGCCTCCTCACGGGGCCCCGCTTGCCGCGTCCGTCACCCTTTGGTGGCCAGAGCAGACGGGACCCTGCCGACACCCAAACCCAGGGGCAAAACCGACGCGGCGGAGGCCGGTGAACCCGCCGACCCCTCTCCCGGCCGACCCCCGGCGCCGAAACTGGAGAAAAACCCCTTCCCTCCTCCGCAGCCGTCGGGGAAGGGCCCCCCGCTCCCTCATGGCGGCGCCCGTCGGTCAACCAACGGGAAAGGCGCCGCGCGTGCGCAGTGCGGCTGTACGGCACAGGGGGCCGCCATGAGCCGTACGGCTGTACGGAAAAGAGGCCACTCATGCGCAGTACGGCAGTAAGGCACTGGGGGGCGCCATGAGCCGTACGGCTGCACGGAAAAGAGGCCGCGCGTGCGCAGTACGGCTGTACGGCACTGGTAGCCGCCATGAGCCGTACGGAAAAGGCGCCGCGCATGCGCAGTGCGGCTGTACGGCACAGGGGGGCGCCATGATCCGTACGGCTGTACGGAAAAGACGCCGCGCATGCGCAGTACAGCTGTACGGTACAGGGGGGCGCCATGATCCGTACGGCTGTACGGAAAAGACTCCGCGCATGCGCAGTAGGGCTGTACGGAAAAGAGTCCGCGCATGCGCAGTGCGGCTGTACGGCACAGGGGGGCGCCATGAGCCGTACGGCTGTACGGGAAAGAGTCCGCGCATGCGCAGTACGGCTGTACGAAAAAAAAGAGGCCGCGCATGCGCAGTACGGCTGTACGGCAATGGCGCCGCGCATGCGCAGTACGGCTGTACGGCAGAGGTAGGCGCCATGAGCCGTACGGCTGTACGAAAAAGAGTCCGCGCATGCGCAGTAGGGCTGTACGGAAAAGAGGCCGCGCATGCGCAGTGCGGCTGTACGGCACAGGGGGGCGCCATGAGCCGTACGGCTGTACGGGAAAGAGTCTGCGCATGCGCAGTACGGCTGTACGGCACAGGGGGGCGCCATGAGCCGTACGGCTGCACAGAAAAGAGGCCGCGCATGCGCAGTACGGCTGTACGGGAAAGAGGTCGCGCATGCGCAGTACAGCTGTACGGCACAGGGGGGCGCCATGAGCCGTAGGGAAAAGGCGCCGCGCATGCGCAGTACGGCTGTACGGCACAGGGGGGCGCCATGAGCCGTACGACTGTACGGAAAAGGGTCCGCGCATGCGCAGTACGGCTGTACGGCACAGGGGGGCGCCATGAGCCGTACGGAAAAGACGTCGCGCATGCGCAGTACGGCTGTACGGCACTGGGGGGTGCCATGAGCCGTACGGAAAAGACGTCGCGCATGCGCAGTGCGGCTGTACGGCACAGGGGGGCGCCATAAGCCGTACGGAAAAGAGGACGCACATGCGCAGTACGGCTGTCCGGTAAATTCCCCTCACTTTCCCCCCAATTTGCCCACTTTTCCCCTCAACTCGCCCGCTCTACCCCACGAAATGGCGCCCAGCCCCTTAAGATGGCGGCGCACACACCCCCCCCCCCCCCCCCCCCCGCACGCGCCTGACGCACCGCCCCGCTCCCCCGGAGGGGCGGAGCCGGGGAGCGGCGCGGAGGGGTTCGCGTAACGCGCCCCTGTGCGGAGGCGGAGGGATCCGCGTCGGCGCGCTGAGTCCCTTTAAAGAGGCGGAGGGCGCCGCGCCTGCGCAGTGCGGCCCGCGGCCGCCGCCGCCGCTTTATTCGGTTTTGTCGGGGCGGGGGATTAAAAGTCGGTTCTGGCGCCGGGAACGCGGTCTCCGTGCGCGCTCGGACGTGGCTCCGGCTCCGGCTCCGGCTCCGGCTCCGGCTCCGGCTCCGGCGGGGGTCGAAGGTTGCAGCTTGAGGCCGGGGGGGGGGGAGGGTGGGGGTCGATCCCTGAGGGGGGTCGGGGGGTCCTGGGGAGTCTCAAGGGGTCCCAGAGGCTCCTGGGGGGGGTCTCGGGGGGGTATTGGGGGTCCTGGGGGGTATCAGGGGGCTATTGGGGATCTCAGGGGGTCCCAGAGGCGTCTGGGGGGGGTATTGGGGGGTCCTGGGGGGCATCAGGGGGCTATTGGGGATCTTGGGGGGTCTCAGGGGAGATTTTGCGGGGCCCTGGGGTGCCCTAGGGGGGGTTGGGGGCTCTAGGGGGATCCTGGGGGGAGATTGGGGGGGTCCCAAGTGATTGGGGTGGGGGGGTGGCTGAGGGAGCATTAGGGGGTGCCAGGAGGTTTGGGGGTATTTTTTGGGGAGGGGGGGGGTCTCGGGGGTTTGGGCGTCCCGGGATGGTTTTGGGGCATCCCAGGGGGTTTTGGGGGGGGTCCCTGGGGGGCTTCAGAGGGGCGTTGGATGGATTTTGGGGGGGGGGGGTGTCCCAGGGCGTTTTGGGGAGTTCTGGGGGGTTTTTGGAGGTTCCGGAGTGGCTTGGGGGGGGGGGTGGAGGGGGGTCGATTTTGGAAGGTCCCGGGGTGGTTTTGGGGGATCCCAAGGGGATTTTCGGAGGGTCCTGGGTGGGGTTGGGGGGGGGAGGGGCATTGTGAGGGTTTTGGGGGTCCCTGGGGTGATTTGGGAGGAGGTCTTGGGGAATTCTGGAAGGTTCTGGGGTGGCTTTGAGCCGTTCCGGGGTTTTTGGGTATCCCTGTGGTGATTTTTGGGGGCTCCCGGGGGGGTTTTGGGGCATCCCAAGGGGATTTGGGGGGGTCCTGGATGGATCTTGGGGGGGGGGGGTGGTTCTGGGGACTCTCGTCTGCATTTTGGGGGGTTCCTGGGGGATTTGGAGGGTCCTGGGGGATTTGGGGGGGGGGGTCCCAGGGTGGTTTTGGGGCATCCCAAGAGATTTGGGGGGTCCTGGGTGGGGTTGGGGGGGATTCAGGGAGGCCTTGGGTAGATTTGGGGGGGTCCTGGGTGGATTTTTGGGGGTCCTGGGGTGGTTTTGGGGCATCCCAGGGTTTTTGGGGGGGGGAGGGGGAGGAGTTGGGGATGGATTTGGGGGGGGGGGTTCCAAGGGGGTTTGGGGGGGGACTTGGGGGGGGGGACGGGACCCTGGAGTGGTTTTGGCGCTTCCCGGGTGCGTTTTAATTAACCCCCCGGAGCAATTAATTACCCCCCCGGGTCACTGATTACCCCCCCCCCCCCCCCCGCAGCCATTCATTACCCCCCCAGGGCCATTAATTAACCTGCAGGGGGGCTAATAATGCACCCCACCCCCTCGGGCAGATTTATACCCCAGGAAAAGCAGTTAATTACCCCCCCCGGAGCACTAATTAACCCAGGGGTCATTAATTGCTGTCCCTGGGGGTCTTCATTACCCCCCAGGGCAATTAATTGCCCCCCCCCTTGGGTGCTAATTTCTCCCCGGGGGGGGGGGTTAATGAGCTCTCATGAATATTAATGAGCACTAATTGTACTCACTGTAGCCCATGCCCTGCACGAAGTACTTGAAGGCCTCTGTCAGCTTGGCCGGCTGGGGGGGGCGGGGGGGGGTCAAGACCACGCCCCTTTAGGCCACGCCCCCTTTAAGCCACACCCCAACCCCCCCATAGGGGGCCCCTCCCCTTTAAGCCCCGCTCCCTCCCCTTAGGCTACGCCCCCTCCCCCTCAAACCACACCCACACCCCCCTTATATGGGGGACGCCCTGAGGCCACGCCCCCTCCCCCCTTAGCTACGCCCCCCCCAACCAACCCCTTCTATGGCTTTGGTGCCCCCTTACGCCACGCCCCCTCCCTTCCAAGCCCTGCCACTACAGCTCCCCATAGAAGGCCGGTGCCAGGCCACGCCCCCCCTTAGGCCATGCCCCCTCAGTCTCCCAGACCACGCCCCCTCCCCCTTAAGCCACGCCCCCCCGTTGGCACTGGTGACCTTTGACCCCTCACCTGGCTGAGCTGGGGCTGCCCCCCTCTGTCCGCCATCTGTGGGGTGTCAAAGGTCACGGTGTAGGGGGTCAAAGGTCACCTTGAGGAAGGAGGTCTGGGTGGGGTCCAGCTTGGCGTTGCACTCCACCTGGGGGGGGGGGGGACGGGCCGTGGCGGGGGTCACGTGACTCCACGAGGGTCACGGGATGGGCCATGTGACCCCGGCACGTGACCTCACGGGGGGGCGGGGTCAGGTGACGTCACTCACCACGGCCTCCTCGTGGGGGGAGCCGTCGCCCACCACCAGCAACATGGGGCAGCTTTGGGGGGGGGGTGGAGGGGAGAGGGGGTCAAAGGTCACTGTGGGGGGTCGGAGGCCATCCCGGAGGCACGGGGTCAAAGGTCAGAGGGGCGAGGGGGGGTCGCTCACCGCAGGCTGCCGGCCCCGCTGCGCGCCAGGCCCAGGTCACCGCGGCTGCGCGGCCCCGGCAGGAGCAGGAGCAGGAGCAGGGAGCCGCCACCACCACGGTGAGTGCCCCCAGTACACACCGGTGCCCCCCCGGTGCCCTCCCAGTATAGCCCAGTGCCCTCCCAGTGCCTCCCAGTACAGCCCAGTCCCTCCTAGTGCCCCCCAGTACAGCCCAGTCCCTCCCAGTGCCCCACAGCCCCCTCCCAGTGCCTCCCAGTATAGCCCAGTGCCCCACAGCCCCCTCCCAGTGCCTCCCAGTATATCCCAGTGCCCTCCCAGTGCCCCACAGCCCCCCCCAGTGCCTCCCAGTATAACCCAGTGCCCTCCCAGTGCCCCACAGCCCCCTCCCAGTGCCCCCCAGTATATCCCAGTGCCCTCCCAGTGCCCCACAGCCCCCCCCCAGTGCCTCCCAGTATAACCCAGTGCCTCCCAGTGCCCCACAGCCCCCCACCTGTTGTACACGCCCCACAGCAGGGGGGCGTTGGGGGTCGCCCCCAGCCGGGCCCGGCTGCTCTGCACGGCCGGGGGGGCGGCCGACAGCTCCTCCTGTGGGGCAGACCCACAAGTGAGCCGCAACTGACCCCCCGCCGCTCCCCCGGACCCACAACCGACCCGTAACCCACCCCGAGACCCATAACTGACCCACCCCAGGGCCACGGCTGACTCACCACCGACCCACAAGTGACCCCCCAGGACCCATAACTGATGCCCCCGGCCCCACAAGTGCCCCCGGCCCCACCTGGGTGAAGAGATGGGCCAGGATCATGTCGGTGGTGGAGGACGTCAGGCCCGAGAGCTGTGGGGCAGCAAGTGGGGCGCCATGGGACCCACAGCGACCCATAAGGAGCCACGGGACCCATGGAACCTACAGGGACCCATGGGACCCACAGTGACCCATAGCGACCCACAGTGACCCACAGAGACCCATGGGACCCACAGAGACCCGTGGGACCCACAGGGACCCGGCGGGACCCATAGGTGCCCCATAGTCCCATGGACACCCGTAAGTGACCCACAGAACATCTAGAGGTGCCCCATAGCGCCGTGGAGACCCATAAGTGACCCGCGGCTGCTCCGTAGCCCCATGGAGACCCATAGGTGCCCCATGGAGACCCATAGAAGACCTAAAGGTGCCCCATATGCCCACGGAGACCCACTAGAGCGCCCCACAGCCGCCCCATGGCCGCCCCACGGCCGCCCCACCTTGTGCGCGGCCCAGTCCATCCAGCCCTTGGCCTGGGGGTCGATGTTGACCAGCACCAGCCCCTCCACCACCTCGGGGTGCAGCAGCTGTGGGGCAGGGCCGGGGGTCACCTCCTGCCCCACGGCGGCCCTCTCTGCCACATAGACACCTCCCCGGACCCATAGATTCCCCGCCGGCCCCACAGTGACCCCCAAGAACCCAACGCAGGAGCTCCTCAAACCTCCTCCGGACCCACAGCGATCCCACCCAAGGGCCCTCCTGCCCCACAGTGACCCCCCTGCCCCATAGCGACCTCCCCAGCCCCATAGATTCCCCCCCAGAGCCCTCCAGACCCACGGCGACCCCCCCAGACCCCCAAATTCCCCCCCCGGAGACCCTTCAGGACCCCTCCAGAACCCCCCCAGATCCCTCCAGCCCCACAGCGACCCCCAAGTTCTCCCCCAAGGAACCCCCCCAAACCCCCTCCAGACCCACAATGACACTCACCCCCCCCCGACCCACATGTGTCCCCCCAGATGCCCCGCAACCCCCCCGCCAGACCCACAGATCCCCCCCAGGTGACCCATAGCCCCCCTGAGACCCACAGAACCCCACAGAACCCCCCCCAGATGCCCCATACACCCCCCCCAGAGACCCTCAGGACCCCCCCTCCAAGGACCCACAGATCTCCCCCCCCCAAGATGCCCCATAACCACCCCCGAGCCCCTCCATGTGCCCCCCCCCCCCCCCCCCCAGCCCCACTCACCCCAAATTTCGCCAGGACGAAGGCGCCGGCCCCCACCCCCATCCCGATGATGCTGATGATGCTGGGGGCGGGGGGTGGAGTGTCACGAGGTCAAGGTCATCCTGACCCCCCCCCCCCCCCCGCTATGGGGCAGCCCCCCAACTCACTTGAGGTACAGGAGGATGCAGGGGATCATCTCGGCCAGTTGCTCCAGCGAGGGGTACTGGTACCTGGGGGGCAGGGGGGGGTCAACGGGTCAACGGGGGGGTGACAGGGGGTCAACGGGGTCAACTCGGGGGTTGGTGGGGTCAATGGGGACAGCTTGGGGGTCAATGGGGACAGCTTGGGGGTCAATGGGATCATGGGAGGTCAACTGTGGGTCAACGGGGCCAACTTGGGGGTCAATGGGATCATGGGAGGTCAACTGTGGGTCAACGGGGCCAACTTGGGGGTCAATGGGATCATGGGAGGTCAACTGTGGGTCAGCAGGGCCAACTTGGGGGTCAGCGGGGCCAACTTGGGGGTCACTGGGGTCAACCGGGAGGTCGGTGGGGCCAACTTGGGGGTCAATGAAGCCAACTGGGGGGCCAATAGGGTCAACTCGGGGGTCGGTGGGGTCAATGGGATCATGGGAGGTCAACTGTGGGTCAACGGGGCCAACTTGGGGGTCAGCGGGGCCAACTTGGGGGTCAATGAAGCCAACTGGGGGGCCAACAGGGTCAACTCGGGGGTCGGTGGGGTCAATGGGATCATGGGAGGTCAACTGTGGGTCAACGGGGCCAACTTGGGGGTCAGCGGGGCCAACTTGGGGGTCAATGAAGCCAACTGGGGGGCCAACAGGGTCAACTCAGGGGTCGGTGGGGTCAGCGGGGCCAACTTGGGGGTCAATGGGATCATGGGAGGTCAACTGTGGGTCAGCGGGGCCAACTTGGGGGTCACTGGGGTTAACCGGGAGGTCGGTGGGGCCAACTTGGGGGTCAATGAAGCCAACTGGGGGGCCAACAGGGTCAACTCGGGGGTCGGTGGGGTCAATGGGGCCAACTTGGGGGTCAATGGGATCATGGGAGGTCAACTGTGGGTCAGTGGGGCCAACTTGGGGGTCAGCGGGGCCAACGGGGAGGGGCAACGGAGACTCAAGGTGGTCAATCAAGGGTTCAAGCGGGATCAAGCGGGGCGGGATCAGCGGGGCTGGGGGAGGGGGGGGTTGGGGGGCGGGCGATGGGGGTCGCGGGGCGCCGTGGGTCGCACCCTGGGGGTTAGGGGGGGGCGCCCTCCTCCATGCCGGGGGGGTTGACGTGGACCACCAGGAAGTTCTTGACGATCTCCCCCATCTCCTCGTGGGCGAAGAGCGGGGTGAAGCACGACTCGTCTGGGGACGGCCCCACCCCACGGCTATGGGGCTGGACCCACGGCCGTGGGGCAGGGGGCACCCATGGGGCCAGGGAAGGGATGGAAGGGCCCCAGGTGCCCGGGGAGGGGGGACCCAGGGGACTGGGGAGGGGACCCAGGTGGCCGGGGGGACCCCCACCTATGGGGCTGGACCCGGATCTATGGGGCAGAGGGGACCCAGGTGTCCAGGGGCACACACATCTATGGGGCTGGGACCCCCACCTGTGGGTCTGTCCCCCCATCTCTGGGTCTGGGTCCCCCATCTATGGGTCTTGGACCCCCTGGTGTGGGTCTAGAACCCCTATCTCCAGGTCTGGGACCCCCAGGTGTGGGTCTGGAACACCCGTCTCTGGGTCTGGGCCCCCCATGTGTGGGTCCGTCCCCCCACCTCTGGGTCTGGGCCCCCCGTGTGTGAGCCTGGGCCCCCATCTATGGGTCTGGGCCCCCCATGTGTGGCTCTGGGACCCACCTCTATGGGTCTAGAACCCCCAGGTGTGGCCCTGGTCCCCCATCTCTGGGTCTGGGCCCCCCATGTGTGGGTCTGGGCCTGGTCCCCCATCTATGGGTTTGGGACCCCCAGGTGTGGGTCTAGAACCCCCATCTCCAGGTCTGGGACCCCCATCTGTGGGTCTGGAACCCCCATCTCTGGGACTGGGCCCCCCATGTGTGGGCCTGGTCCCCCATCTAAGACAGCTTGCTCTCCCTGTCTTTGAGTACTGTTTTCACTGTCCCGGTTACCTCTTTGCTAACATTCTCTTCAGAGCTGCAGTGAAACCAGGAACCACGTGGACAAGGCACCCACACTGAAAGTGCCTGGAGGGAACGTTGGGGCTTCTTCTCAGTGTCTCTGACATAGGGTTTCACTGTCCCGGGAAAGTCTCTGCTAACACCCTGCAGAGCGCTGTGCCCAATATACAGAAACGTCTTGCAGTATCTCCTACAGGGAAAGTGCTTGTTCTCAGTGTCTCTGAGAATTGCTCTGATTATCCCTGTGACCTCTTTGCTAAGACTCTCCAGAGAGCCGTCCTCAAAACCAACACACATCTTGACATATCTCCCACATTGATCGCAGTGTCTCCAGAAACGGCATTCAAGGAGCCAGGACCTTTTCTCCCTACACTGTCCATTGAGTTGTCCTCAAAACCAATATACATCCTGCTATATCTCCCACATGGAAAGTGCCAGGAGGGAGAAGTGGGGATTATGTTTAGACTTTCTCGGAACTGCTTCAAATCAACTAGATATCTTTGTGCTGTAAATCTCCCAACAGACAAACGCAAAAGCAGCAAACATCTCGCTGTATGTCCCACATCCAAAGTGCCAAGAGAGAGCTTGCTCTCCCTGTCTTTGAGTACTGTTTTCACTGTCCCGGTTACCTCTTTGCTAACATTCTCTTCAGAGCTGCAGTGAAACCAGGAACCACGTGGAGAAGGCACCCACACTGAAAGTGCCTGGAGGGAACACTGGGGCTTCTTCTCAGTGTCTCTGACAGGGTTTCACTGTCCCGGGAAAGTCTCTGCTAACACCCTGCAGAGCGCTGTGCTCAATATACAGAAACGTCTTGCTGTATCTCCTACAGGGAAAGTGCCAGGAGGGAATTGTGGAGCTTGTTCTCAGTGTCTCTGAGAATTGCTCTGATTATCTGTGTGACCTCTTTGCTAAGACTCTCCAGAGAGCCGTCCTCAAAACCAACACACATCTTGACATATCTCCCACATTGATCGCAGTGTCTCCAGGAACGGCATTCAAGGAGCCAGGAATTTTTCTGCCCACACTGTCCGGGGACAGTTCCTTAAAACCAATATACATCCTGCTATATCTCCCACATGGAAAGTGCCAGGAGGGAAAAGTGGGGATTATGTTTAGACTTTCTCGGAACTGCTTCAAATCAACTAGATATCTTTGTGCTGTAAATCTCCCAACAGCCAAACGCAAAAGCAGCAAACATCTCGCTGTATGTCCCACATCCAAAGTGCCAAGAGAGTAATGTAGAGCTTGCTCTCCCTGTCTTTGAGTACTGTTTTCACTGTCCCGGTTACCTCTTTGCTAACATACTCTTCAGAGCTACAGTGAAACCAGGAACCATGTGGAGAAGGCACCCACACTGGAAATGCCTGGAAGGAACGTTGGGGCTTCTTCTCACTGTCTCTGACATAGGGTTTCACTGTCCCGGGAAAGTCTCTGCTAACACCGTGCAGAGCGCTGTGCCCAATATACAGAAACGTCTTGCGGTATCTCCTACAGGGAAAGTGCCAGGAGGAATTGTCGAGCTTGTTCTCAGTGTCTCTGAGAATTGCTCTGATTATCCGTGTGACCTCTTTGCTAAGACTCTCCAGAGAGCCGTCCTCAAAACCAACACACATCTTGACATATCTCCCACATTGATCGCAGTGTCTCCAGGAACGGCATCCAAGGAGCCAGGAAGTTTCTCCCTACACTGTCCATTGAGTTGTCCTCAAAACCAATATACATCCTGCTATATCTCCCACATGGAAAGTGCCAGGAGGGAAAAGTGGGGATTATGTTTAGACGTTCTCGGAACTGCTTCAAATCAACTAGATATCTTTGTGCTGTAAATCTCCCAACAGCCAAATGTAAAAGCAGCAAACATCTCGCTGTATGTCCCACATCCAAAGTGCCAAGAGAGAGCTTGCTCTCCCTGTCTTTGAGTACTGTTTTCACTGTCCCGGTTACCTCTTTGCTAACATTCTCTTCAGAGCTGCAGTGAAACCAGGAACCACGTGGAGAAGGCACCCACACTGAAAGTGCCTGGAGGGAACATTGGGGCTTCTTCTCAGTGTCTCTGACATAGGGTTTCACTGTCCCGGGAAAGTCTCTGCTAACACCCTGCAGAGCGCAGTGCCCAATATACAGAAACGTCTTGCGGTATCTCCTACAGGGAAAGTGCCAGGAGGGAATTGTCGAGCTTGTTCTCAGTGTCTCTGAGAATTGCTCTGATTATCCCTGTGACCTCTTTGCTAAGACTCTCCAGAGAGCCGTCCTCAAAACAAACACACATCTTGACATATCTCCCACATTGATCGCAGTGTCTCCAGAAACGGCATTCAAGGAGCCAGGACCTTTTCTCCCTACACTGTCCATTGAGTTGTCCTCAAAACCAATATACATCCTGCTATATCTCCCACATGGAAAGTGCCAGGAGGGAGAAGTGGGGATTATGTTTAGACTTTCTCGGAACTGCTTCAAATCAACTAGATATCTTTGTGCTGTAAATCTCCCAACAGACAAACGCAAAAGCAGCAAACATCTCGCTGTATGTCCCACATCCAAAGTGCCAAGAGAGAGCTTGCTCTCCCTGTCTTTGAGTACTGTTTTCACTGTCCCGGTTACCTCTTTGCTAACATTCTCTTCAGAGCTGCAGTGAAACCAGGAACCACGTGGAGAAGGCACCCACACTGAAAGTGCCTGGAGGGAACATTGGGGCTTCTTCTCAGTGTCTCTGACATAGGGTTTCACTGTCCCGGGAAAGTCTCTGCTAACACCGTGCAGAGCGCTGTGCTCAATATACAGAAACGTCTTGCGGTATCTCCTACAGGGAAAGTGCCAGGAGGGAATTGTCGAGCTTGTTCTCAGTGTCTCTGAGAATTGCTCTCATTATCCCTGTGACCTCTTTGCTAAGACTCTCCAGAGAGCCGTCCTCAAAACAAACACACATCTTGACATATCTCCCACATTGATCGCAGTGTCTCCAGAAACGGCATTCAAGGAGCCAGGACCTTTTCTCCCTACACTGTCCATTGAGTTGTCCTCAAAACCAATATACATCCTGCTATATCTCCCACATGGAAAGTGCCAGGAGGGAGAAGTGGGGATTATGTTTAGACTTTCTCGGAACTGCTTCAAATCAACTAGATATCTTTGTGCTGTAAATCTCCCAACAGCCAAACGCAAAAGCAGCAAACATCTCGCTGTATGTCCCACATCCAAAGTGCCAAGAGAGAGCTTGCTCTCCCTGTCTTTGAGTACTGTTTTCACTGTCCCGGTTACCTCTTTGCTAACATTCTCTTCAGAGCTGCAGTGAAACCAGGAACCACGTGGAGAAGGCACCCACACTGAAAGTGCCTGGAGGGAACATTGGGGCTTCTTCTCAGTGTCTCTGACATAGGGTTTCACTGTCCCGGGAAAGTCTCTGCTAACACCGTGCAGAGCGCTGTGCTCAATATACAGAAACGTCTTGCGGTATCTCCTACAGGGAAAGTGCCAGGAGGGAATTGTCGAGCTTGTTCTCAGTGTCTCTGAGAATTGCTCTGATTATCCCTGTGACCTCTTTGCTAAGACTCTCCAGAGAGCCGTCCTCAAAACAAACACACATCTTGACATATCTCCCACATTGATCGCAGTGTCTCCAGAAACGGCATTCAAGGAGCCAGGACCTTTTCTCCCTACACTGTCCATTGAGTTGTCCTCAAAACCAATATACATCCTGCTATATCTCCCACATGGAAAGTGCCAGGAGGGAGAAGTGGGGATTATGTTTAGACTTTCTCGGAACTGCTTCAAATCAACTAGATATCTTTGTGCTGTAAATCTCCCAACAGACAAACGCAAAAGCAGCAAACATCTCGCTGTATGTCCCACATCCAAAGTGCCAAGAGAGAGCTTGCTCTCCCTGTCTTTGAGTACTGTTTTCACTGTCCCGGTTACCTCTTTGCTAACATTCTCTTCAGAGCTGCAGTGAAACCAGGAACCACGTGGAGAAGGCACCCACACTGAAAGTGCCTGGAGGGAACATTGGGGCTTCTTCTCAGTGTCTCTGACATAGGGTTTCACTGTCCCGGGAAAGTCTCTGCTAACACCGTGCAGAGCGCTGTGCTCAATATACAGAAACGTCTTGCGGTATCTCCTACAGGGAAAGTGCCAGGAGGGAATTGTCGAGCTTGTTCTCAGTGTCTCTGAGAATTGCTCTCATTATCCCTGTGACCTCTTTGCTAAGACTCTCCAGAGAGCCGTCCTCAAAACAAACACACATCTTGACATATCTCCCACATTGATCGCAGTGTCTCCAGAAACGGCATTCAAGGAGCCAGGACCTTTTCTCCCTACACTGTCCATTGAGTTGTCCTCAAAACCAATATACATCCTGCTATATCTCCCACATGGAAAGTGCCAGGAGGGAGAAGTGGGGATTATGTTTAGACTTTCTCGGAACTGCTTCAAATCAACTAGATATCTTTGTGCTGTAAATCTCCCAACAGCCAAACGCAAAAGCAGCAAACATCTCGCTGTATGTCCCACATCCAAAGTGCCAAGAGAGAGCTTGCTCTCCCTGTCTTTGAGTACTGTTTTCACTGTCCCGGTTACCTCTTTGCTAACATTCTCTTCAGAGCTGCAGTGAAACCAGGAACCACGTGGAGAAGGCACCCACACTGAAAGTGCCTGGAGGGAACATTGGGGCTTCTTCTCAGTGTCTCTGACATAGGGTTTCACTGTCCCGGGAAAGTCTCTGCTAACACCGTGCAGAGCGCTGTGCTCAATATACAGAAACGTCTTGCGGTATCTCCTACAGGGAAAGTGCCAGGAGGGAATTGTCGAGCTTGTTCTCAGTGTCTCTGAGAATTGCTCTGATTATCCCTGTGACCTCTTTGCTAAGACTCTCCAGAGAGCCGTCCTCAAAACAAACACACATCTTGACATATCTCCCACATTGATCGCAGTGTCTCCAGAAACGGCATTCAAGGAGCCAGGAATTTTTCTGCCCACACTGTCCGGGGACAGTTCCTTAAAACCAATATACATCCTGCTATATCTCCCACATGGAAAGTGCCAGGAGGGAGAAGTGGGGATTATGTTTAGACTTTCTTGGAACTGCTTCAAATCAACTAGATATCTTTGTGCTGTAAATATCCCAACATCCAAACGCAAAAGCAGCAAACATCTCGCTGTATGTCCCACATCCAAAGTGCCAAGAAAGTAATGTAGAGCTTGCTCTCCCTGTCTTTGAGTACTGTTTTCACTGTCCCGGTTACCTCTTTGCTAACATACTCTTCAGAGCTACAGTGAAACCAGGAACCATGTGGAGAAGGCACCCACACTGGAAATGCCTGGAAGGAACGTTGGGGCTTTTTCTCACTGTCTCTGACATAGGGTTTCACTGTCCTGGGAAAGTCTCTGCTAACACCGTGCAGAGCGCTGTGCCCAATATACAGAAACGTCTTGCGGTATCTCCTACAGGGAAAGTGCCAGGAGGAATTGTGGAGCTTGTTCTCAGTGTCTCCGAGAATTGCTCTGATTATCCGTGTGACCTCTTTGCTAAGACTCTCCAGAGAGCCGTCCTCAAAACCAACACACATCTTGACATATCTCCCACATTGATCGCAGTGTCTCCAGGAACGGCATCCAAGGAGCCAGGAAGTTTCTCCCTACACTGTCCATTGAGTTGTCCTCAAAACCAATATACATCCTGCTATATCTCCCACATGGAAAGTGCCAGGAGGGAAAAGTGGGGATTATGTTTAGACGTTCTCGGAACTGCTTCAAATCAACTAGATATCTTTGTGCTGTAAATCTCCCAACAGCCAAACGCAAAAGCAGCAAACATCTCGCTGTATGTCCCACATCCAAAGTGCCAAGAGAGAGCTTGCTCTCCCTGTCTTTGAGTACTGTTTTCACTGTCCCGGTTACCTCTTTGCTAACATTCTCTTCAGAGCTGCAGTGAAACCAGGAACCACGTGGAGAAGGCACCCACACTGAAAGTGCCTGGAGGGAACATTGGGGCTTCTTCTCAGTGTCTCTGACATAGGGTTTCACTGTCCCGGGAAAGTCTCTGCTAACACCCTGCAGAGCGCTGTGCCCAATATACAGAAACGTCTTGCGGTATCTCCTACAGGGAAAGTGCCAGGAGGGAATTGTCGAGCTTGTTCTCAGTGTCTCTGAGAATTGCTCTGATTATCCGTGTGACCTCTTTGCTAAGACTCTCCAGAGAGCCGTCCTCAAAACAAACACACATCTTGACATATCTCCCACATTGATCGCAGTGTCTCCAGAAACGGCATTCAAGGAGCCAGGACCTTTTCTCCCTACACTGTCCATTGAGTTGTCCTCAAAACCAATATACATCCTGCTATATCTCCCACATGGAAAGTGCCAGGAGGGAGAAGTGGGGATTATGTTTAGACTTTCTCGGAACTGCTTCAAATCAACTAGATATCTTTGTGCTGTAAATCTCCCAACAGCCAAACGCAAAAGCAGCAAACATCTCGCTGTATGTCCCACATCCAAAGTGCCAAGAGAGAGCTTGCTCTCCCTGTCTTTGAGTACTGTTTTCACTGTCCCGGTTACCTCTTTGCTAACATTCTCTTCCGAGCCGCAGTGAAACCAGGAACCACGTGGAGAAGGCACCCACACTGAAAGTGCCTGGAGGGAACATTGGGGCTTCTTCTCAGTGTCTCTGACATAGGGTTTCACTGTCCCGGGAAAGTCTCTGCTAACACCGTGCAGAGCGCTGTGCCCAATATACAGAAACGTCTTGCGGTATCTCCTACAGGGAAAGTGCCAGGAGGGAATTGTGGAGCTTGTTCTCAGTGTCTCTGAGAATTGCTCTGATTATCCCTGTGACCTCTTTGCTAAGACTCTCCAGAGAGACGTCCTCAAAACAAACACACATCTTGACATATCTCCCACATTGATCGCAGTGTCTCCAGAAACGGCATTCAAGGAGCCAGGACCTTTTCTCCCTACACTGTCCATTGAGTTGTCCTCAAAACCAATATACATCCTGCTATATCTCCCACATGGAAAGTGCCAGGAGGGAGAAGTGGGGATTATGTTTAGACTTTCTCGGAACTGCTTCAAATCAACTAGATATCTTTGTGCTGTAAATCTCCCAACAGCCAAACGCAAAAGCAGCAAACATCTCGCTGTATGTCCCACATCCAAAGTGCCAAGAGAGAGCTTGCTCTCCCTGTCTTTGAGTACTGTTTTCACTGTCCCGGTTACCTCTTTGCTAACATTCTCTTCAGAGCTGCAGTGAAACCAGGAACCACGTGGAGAAGGCACCCACACTGAAAGTGCCTGGAGGGAACATTGGGGCTTCTTCTCAGTGTCTCTGACATAGGGTTTCACTGTCCCGGGAAAGTCTCTGCTAACACCGTGCAGAGCGCTGTGCCCAATATACAGAAACGTCTTGCGGTATCTCCTACAGGGAAAGTGCCAGGAGGGAATTGTGGAGCTTGTTCTCAGTGTCTCTGGGAATTGCTCTGATTATCTGTGTGACCTCTTTGCTAAGACTCTCCAGAGAGACGTCCTCAAAACAAACACACATCTTGACATATCTCCCACATTGATCGCAGTGTCTCCAGAAACGGCATTCAAGGAGCCAGGACCTTTTCTCCCTACACTGTCCATTGAGTTGTCCTCAAAACCAATATACATCCTGCTATATCTCCCACATGGAAAGTGCCAGGAGGGAGAAGTGGGGATTATGTTTAGACTTTCTCGGAACTGCTTCAAATCAACTAGATACCTTTGTGCTGTAAATCTCCCAACAGCCAAATGTAAAAGCAGCAAACATCTCGCTGTATGTCCCACATCCAAAGTGCCAAGAGAGAGCTTGCTCTCCCTGTCTTTGAGTACTGTTTTCACTGTCCCGGTTACCTCTTTGCTAACATTCTCTTCAGAGCCGCAGTGAAACCAGGAACCACGTGGAGAAGGCACCCACACTGAAAATGCCTGGAGGGAACATTGGGGCTTCTTCTCAGTATCTGTGACATAGGGTTTCACTGTCCTGGGAAAGTCTCTGCTAACACCCTGCAGAGCGCTGTGCTCAATATACAGAAACGTCTTGCGGTATCTCCTACAGGGAAAGTGCCAGGAGGGAATTGTGGAGCTTGTTCTCAGTGTCTCTGAGAATTGCTCTGATTATCTGTGTGACCTCTTTGCTAAGACTCTCCAGAGAGACGTCCTCAAAACAAACACACATCTTGACATATCTCCCACATTGATCGCAGTGTCTCCAGAAACGGCATTCAAGGAGCCAGGACCTTTTCTCCCTACACTGTCCATTGAGTTGTCCTCAAAACCAATATACATCCTGCTATATCTCCCACATGGAAAGTGCCAGGAGGGAGAAGTGGGGATTATGTTTAGACTTTCTCGGAACTGCTTCAAATCAACTAGATATCTTTGTGCTGTAAATCTCCCAACAGCCAAACGCAAAAGCAGCAAACATCTCGCTGTATGTCCCACATCCAAAGTGCCAAGAGAGAGCTTGCTCTCCCTGTCTTTGAGTACTGTTTTCACTGTCCCGGTTACCTCTTTGCTAACATTCTCTTCAGAGCCGCAGTGAAACCAGGAACCACGTGGAGAAGGCACCCACACTGAAAGTGCCTGGAGGGAACATTGGGGCTTCTTCTCAGTGTCTCTGACATAGGGTTTCACTGTCCTGGGAAAGTCTCTGCTAACACCCTGCAGAGCGCTGTGCTCAATATACAGAAACGTCTTGCGGTATCTCCTACAGGGAAAGTGCCAGGAGGGAATTGTGGAGCTTGTTCTCAGTGTCTCTGGGAATTGCTCTGATTATCTGTGTGACCTCTTTGCTAAGACTCTCCAGAGAGACGTCCTCAAAACAAACACACATCTTGACATATCTCCCACATTGATCGCAGTGTCTCCAGAAACGGCATTCAAGGAGCCAGGACCTTTTCTCCCTACACTGTCCATTGAGTTGTCCTCAAAACCAATATACATCCTGCTATATCTCCCACATGGAAAGTGCCAGGAGGGAGAAGTGGGGATTATGTTTAGACTTTCTCGGAACTGCTTCAAATCAACTAGATACCTTTGTGCTGTAAATCTCCCAACAGCCAAACGCAAAAGCAGCAAACATCTCGCTGTATGTCCCACATCCAAAGTGCCAAGAGAGAGCTTGCTCTCCCTGTCTTTGAGTACAGTTTTCAGTGTCCCGGTTACCTCTTTGCTAACATTCTCTTCAGAGCTGCAGTGAAACCAGGAACCACGTGGAGAAGGCACCCACACTGAAAGTGCCTGGAGGGAACATTGGGGCTTCTTCTCAGTATCTCTGACATAGGGTTTCACTGTCCTGGGAAAGTCTCTGCTAACACCCTGCAGAGCGCTGTGCTCAATATACAGAAACGTCTTGCGGTATCTCCTACAGGGAAAGTGCCAGGAGGGAATTGTGGAGCTTGTTCTCAGTGTCTCTGGGAATTGCTCTGATTATCTGTGTGACCTCTTTGCTAAGACTCTCCAGAGAGACGTCCTCAAAACAAACACACATCTTGACATATCTCCCACATTGATCGCAGTGTCTCCAGAAACGGCATTCAAGGAGCCAGGACCTTTTCTCCCTACACTGTCCATTGAGTTGTCCTCAAAACCAATATACATCCTACTATATCTCCCACATGGAAAGTGCCAGGAGGGAGAAGTGGGGATTATGTTTAGACTTTCTCGGAACTGCTTCAAATCAACTAGATACCTTTGTGCTGTAAATCTCCCAACAGCCAAACGCAAAAGCAGCAAACATCTCGCTGTATGTCCCACATCCAAAGTGCCAAGAGAGAGCTTGCTCTCCCTGTCTTTGAGTACTGTTTTCACTGTCCCGGTTACCTCTTTGCTAACATTCTCTTCCGAGCCGCAGTGAAACCAGGAACCACGTGGAGAAGGCACCCACACTGAAAGTGCCTGGAGGGAACATTGGGGCTTCTTCTCAGTATCTCTGACATAGGGTTTCACTGTCCTGGGAAAGTCTCTGCTAACACCGTGCAGAGCGCTGTGCTCAATATACAGAAACGTCTTGCGGTATCTCCTACAGGGAAAGTGCCAGGAGGGAATTGTCGAGCTTGTTCTCAGTGTCTCTGAGAATTGCTCTCATTATCCCTGTGACCTCTTTGCTAAGACTCTCCAGAGAGACGTCCTCAAAACAAACACACATCTTGACATATCTCCCACATTGATCGCAGTGTCTCCAGAAACGGCATTCAAGGAGCCAGGACCTTTTCTCCCTACACTGTCCATTGAGTTGTCCTCAAAACCAATATACATCCTGCTATATCTCCCACATGGAAAGTGCCAGGAGGGAGAAGTGGGGATTATGTTTAGACTTTCTCGGAACTGCTTCAAATCAACTAGATATCTTTGTGCTGTAAATCTCCCAACAGCCAAACGCAAAAGCAGCAAACATCTCGCTGTATGTCCCACATCCAAAGTGCCAAGAGAGAGCTTGCTCTCCCTGTCTTTGAGTACTGTTTTCACTGTCCCGGTTACCTCTTTGCTAACATTCTCTTCAGAGCCGCAGTGAAACCAGGAACCACGTGGAGAAGGCACCCACACTGAAAGTGCCTGGAGGGAACATTGGGGCTTCTTCTCAGTGTCTCTGACATAGGGTTTCACTGTCCTGGGAAAGTCTCTGCTAACACCCTGCAGAGCGCTGTGCTCAATATACAGAAACGTCTTGCGGTATCTCCTACAGGGAAAGTGCCAGGAGGGAATTGTGGAGCTTGTTCTCAGTGTCTCTGGGAATTGCTCTGATTATCTGTGTGACCTCTTTGCTAAGACTCTCCAGAGAGACGTCCTCAAAACAAACACACATCTTGACATATCTCCCACATTGATCGCAGTGTCTCCAGAAACGGCATTCAAGGAGCCAGGACCTTTTCTCCCTACACTGTCCATTGAGTTGTCCTCAAAACCAATATACATCCTGCTATATCTCCCACATGGAAAGTGCCAGGAGGGAGAAGTGGGGATTATGTTTAGACTTTCTCGGAACTGCTTCAAATCAACTAGATACCTTTGTGCTGTAAATCTCCCAACAGCCAAACGCAAAAGCAGCAAACATCTCGCTGTATGTCCCACATCCAAAGTGCCAAGAGAGAGCTTGCTCTCCCTGTCTTTGAGTACAGTTTTCAGTGTCCCGGTTACCTCTTTGCTAACATTCTCTTCAGAGCTGCAGTGAAACCAGGAACCACGTGGAGAAGGCACCCACACTGAAAGTGCCTGGAGGGAACATTGGGGCTTCTTCTCAGTATCTCTGACATAGGGTTTCACTGTCCTGGGAAAGTCTCTGCTAACACCCTGCAGAGCGCTGTGCTCAATATACAGAAACGTCTTGCGGTATCTCCTACAGGGAAAGTGCCAGGAGGGAATTGTGGAGCTTGTTCTCAGTGTCTCTGGGAATTGCTCTGATTATCTGTGTGACCTCTTTGCTAAGACTCTCCAGAGAGACGTCCTCAAAACAAACACACATCTTGACATATCTCCCACATTGATCGCAGTGTCTCCAGAAACGGCATTCAAGGAGCCAGGACCTTTTCTCCCTACACTGTCCATTGAGTTGTCCTCAAAACCAATATACATCCTGCTATATCTCCCACATGGAAAGTGCCAGGAGGGAGAAGTGGGGATTATGTTTAGACTTTCTCGGAACTGCTTCAAATCAACTAGATACCTTTGTGCTGTAAATCTCCCAACAGCCAAACGCAAAAGCAGCAAACATCTCGCTGTATGTCCCACATCCAAAGTGCCAAGAGAGAGCTTGCTCTCCCTGTCTTTGAGTACTGTTTTCACTGTCCCGGTTACCTCTTTGCTAACATTCTCTTCCGAGCCGCAGTGAAACCAGGAACCACGTGGAGAAGGCACCCACACTGAAAGTGCCTGGAGGGAACATTGGGGCTTCTTCTCAGTATCTCTGACATAGGGTTTCACTGTCCTGGGAAAGTCTCTGCTAACACCCTGCAGAGCGCTGTGCTCAATATACAGAAACGTCTTGCGGTATCTCCTACAGGGAAAGTGCCAGGAGGGAATTGTCGAGCTTGTTCTCAGTGTCTCTGAGAATTGCTCTCATTATCCCTGTGACCTCTTTGCTAAGACTCTCCAGAGAGACGTCCTCAAAACAAACACACATCTTGACATATCTCCCACATTGATCGCAGTGTCTCCAGAAACGGCATTCAAGGAGCCAGGACCTTTTCTCCCTACACTGTCCATTGAGTTGTCCTCAAAACCAATATACATCCTGCTATATCTCCCACATGGAAAGTGCCAGGAGGGAGAAGTGGGGATTATGTTTAGACTTTCTCGGAACTGCTTCAAATCAACTAGATACCTTTGTGCTGTAAATCTCCCAACAGCCAAACGCAAAAGCAGCAAACATCTCGCTGTATGTCCCACATCCAAAGTGCCAAGAGAGAGCTTGCTCTCCCTGTCTTTGAGTACAGTTTTCAGTGTCCCGGTTACCTCTTTGCTAACATTCTCTTCAGAGCTGCAGTGAAACCAGGAACCACGTGGAGAAGGCACCCACACTGAAAGTGCCTGGAGGGAACATTGGGGCTTCTTCTCAGTATCTCTGACATAGGGTTTCACTGTCCTGGGAAAGTCTCTGCTAACACCCTGCAGAGCGCTGTGCTCAATATACAGAAACGTCTTGCGGTATCTCCTACAGGGAAAGTGCCAGGAGGGAATTGTGGAGCTTGTTCTCAGTGTCTCTGGGAATTGCTCTGATTATCTGTGTGACCTCTTTGCTAAGACTCTCCAGAGAGACGTCCTCAAAACAAACACACATCTTGACATATCTCCCACATTGATCGCAGTGTCTCCAGAAACGGCATTCAAGGAGCCAGGACCTTTTCTCCCTACACTGTCCATTGAGTTGTCCTCAAAACCAATATACATCCTGCTATATCTCCCACATGGAAAGTGCCAGGAGGGAGAAGTGGGGATTATGTTTAGACTTTCTCGGAACTGCTTCAAATCAACTAGATACCTTTGTGCTGTAAATCTCCCAACAGCCAAACGCAAAAGCAGCAAACATCTCGCTGTATGTCCCACATCCAAAGTGCCAAGAGAGAGCTTGCTCTCCCTGTCTTTGAGTACTGTTTTCACTGTCCCGGTTACCTCTTTGCTAACATTCTCTTCCGAGCCGCAGTGAAACCAGGAACCACGTGGAGAAGGCACCCACACTGAAAGTGCCTGGAGGGAACATTGGGGCTTCTTCTCAGTATCTCTGACATAGGGTTTCACTGTCCTGGGAAAGTCTCTGCTAACACCCTGCAGAGCGCTGTGCTCAATATACAGAAACGTCTTGCGGTATCTCCTACAGGGAAAGTGCCAGGAGGGAATTGTCGAGCTTGTTCTCAGTGTCTCTGAGAATTGCTCTCATTATCCCTGTGACCTCTTTGCTAAGACTCTCCAGAGAGACGTCCTCAAAACAAACACACATCTTGACATATCTCCCACATTGATCGCAGTGTCTCCAGAAACGGCATTCAAGGAGCCAGGACCTTTTCTCCCTACACTGTCCATTGAGTTGTCCTCAAAACCAATATACATCCTGCTATATCTCCCACATGGAAAGTGCCAGGAGGGAGAAGTGGGGATTATGTTTAGACTTTCTCGGAACTGCTTCAAATCAACTAGATATCTTTGTGCTGTAAATCTCCCAACAGCCAAACGCAAAAGCAGCAAACATCTCGCTGTATGTCCCACATCCAAAGTGCCAAGAGAGAGCTTGCTCTCCCTGTCTTTGAGTACTGTTTTCACTGTCCCGGTTACCTCTTTGCTAACATTCTCTTCAGAGCCGCAGTGAAACCAGGAACCACGTGGAGAAGGCACCCACACTGAAAGTGCCTGGAGGGAACATTGGGGCTTCTTCTCAGTGTCTCTGACATAGGGTTTCACTGTCCTGGGAAAGTCTCTGCTAACACCCTGCAGAGCGCTGTGCTCAATATACAGAAACGTCTTGCGGTATCTCCTACAGGGAAAGTGCCAGGAGGGAATTGTGGAGCTTGTTCTCAGTGTCTCTGGGAATTGCTCTGATTATCCGTGTGACCTCTTTGCTAAGACTCTCCAGAGAGCCGTCCTCAAAACCAACACACATCTTGACATATCTCCCACATTGATCGCAGTGTCTCCAGGAACGGCATCCAAGGAGCCAGGAAGTTTCTCCCTACACTGTCCATTGAGTTGTCCTCAAAACCAATATACATCCTGCTATATCTCCCACATGGAAAGTGCCAGGAGGGAAAAGTGGGGATTATGTTTAGACGTTCTCGGAACTGCTTCAAATCAACTAGATATCTTTGTGCTGTAAATCTCCCAACAGCCAAATGTAAAAGCAGCAAACATCTCGCTGTATGTCCCACATCCAAAGTGCCAAGAGAGAGCTTGCTCTCCCTGTCTTTGAGTACTGTTTTCACTGTCCCGGTTACCTCTTTGCTAACATTCTCTTCAGAGCTGCAGTGAAACCAGGAACCACGTGGAGAAGGCACCCACACTGAAAGTGCCTGGAGGGAACATTGGGGCTTCTTCTCAGTGTCTCTGACATAGGGTTTCACTGTCCCGGGAAAGTCTCTGCTAACACCCTGCAGAGCGCTGTGCCCAATATACAGAAACGTCTTGCGGTATCTCCTACAGGGAAAGTGCCAGGAGGGAATTGTGGAGCTTGTTCTCAGTGTCTCTGAGAATTGCTCTGATTATCCGTGTGACCTCTTTGCTAAGACTCTCCAGAGAGCCGTCCTCAAAACAAACACACATCTTGACATATCTCCCACATTGATCGCAGTGTCTCCAGAAACGGCATTCAAGGAGCCAGGACCTTTTCTCCCTACACTGTCCATTGAGTTGTCCTCAAAACCAATATACATCCTGCTATATCTCCCACATGGAAAGTGCCAGGAGGGAGAAGTGGGGATTATGTTTAGACTTTCTCGGAACTGCTTCAAATCAACTAGATATCTTTGTGCTGTAAATCTCCCAACAGCCAAACGCAAAAGCAGCAAACATCTCGCTGTATGTCCCACATCCAAAGTGCCAAGAGAGAGCTTGCTCTCCCTGTCTTTGAGTACTGTTTTCACTGTCCCGGTTACCTCTTTGCTAACATTCTCTTCCGAGCCGCAGTGAAACCAGGAACCACGTGGAGAAGGCACCCACACTGAAAGTGCCTGGAGGGAACATTGGGGCTTCTTCTCAGTGTCTCTGACATAGGGTTTCACTGTCCCGGGAAAGTCTCTGCTAACACCGTGCAGAGCGCTGTGCCCAATATACAGAAACGTCTTGCGGTATCTCCTACAGGGAAAGTGCCAGGAGGGAATTGTGGAGCTTGTTCTCAGTGTCTCTGAGAATTGCTCTGATTATCCCTGTGACCTCTTTGCTAAGACTCTCCAGAGAGACGTCCTCAAAACAAACACACATCTTGACATATCTCCCACATTGATCGCAGTGTCTCCAGAAACGGCATTCAAGGAGCCAGGACCTTTTCTCCCTACACTGTCCATTGAGTTGTCCTCAAAACCAATATACATCCTGCTATATCTCCCACATGGAAAGTGCCAGGAGGGAGAAGTGGGGATTATGTTTAGACTTTCTCGGAACTGCTTCAAATCAACTAGATATCTTTGTGCTGTAAATCTCCCAACAGCCAAACGCAAAAGCAGCAAACATCTCGCTGTATGTCCCACATCCAAAGTGCCAAGAGAGAGCTTGCTCTCCCTGTCTTTGAGTACTGTTTTCACTGTCCCGGTTACCTCTTTGCTAACATTCTCTTCAGAGCTGCAGTGAAACCAGGAACCACGTGGAGAAGGCACCCACACTGAAAGTGCCTGGAGGGAACATTGGGGCTTCTTCTCAGTGTCTCTGACATAGGGTTTCACTGTCCCGGGAAAGTCTCTGCTAACACCGTGCAGAGCGCTGTGCCCAATATACAGAAACGTCTTGCGGTATCTCCTACAGGGAAAGTGCCAGGAGGGAATTGTGGAGCTTGTTCTCAGTGTCTCTGGGAATTGCTCTGATTATCTGTGTGACCTCTTTGCTAAGACTCTCCAGAGAGACGTCCTCAAAACAAACACACATCTTGACATATCTCCCACATTGATCGCAGTGTCTCCAGAAACGGCATTCAAGGAGCCAGGACCTTTTCTCCCTACACTGTCCATTGAGTTGTCCTCAAAACCAATATACATCCTGCTATATCTCCCACATGGAAAGTGCCAGGAGGGAGAAGTGGGGATTATGTTTAGACTTTCTCGGAACTGCTTCAAATCAACTAGATACCTTTGTGCTGTAAATCTCCCAACAGCCAAATGTAAAAGCAGCAAACATCTCGCTGTATGTCCCACATCCAAAGTGCCAAGAGAGAGCTTGCTCTCCCTGTCTTTGAGTACTGTTTTCACTGTCCCGGTTACCTCTTTGCTAACATTCTCTTCAGAGCCGCAGTGAAACCAGGAACCACGTGGAGAAGGCACCCACACTGAAAATGCCTGGAGGGAACATTGGGGCTTCTTCTCAGTATCTGTGACATAGGGTTTCACTGTCCTGGGAAAGTCTCTGCTAACACCCTGCAGAGCGCTGTGCTCAATATACAGAAACGTCTTGCGGTATCTCCTACAGGGAAAGTGCCAGGAGGGAATTGTGGAGCTTGTTCTCAGTGTCTCTGGGAATTGCTCTGATTATCTGTGTGACCTCTTTGCTAAGACTCTCCAGAGAGACGTCCTCAAAACAAACACACATCTTGACATATCTCCCACATTGATCGCAGTGTCTCCAGAAACGGCATTCAAGGAGCCAGGACCTTTTCTCCCTACACTGTCCATTGAGTTGTCCTCAAAACCAATATACATCCTGCTATATCTCCCACATGGAAAGTGCCAGGAGGGAGAAGTGGGGATTATGTTTAGACTTTCTCGGAACTGCTTCAAATCAACTAGATACCTTTGTGCTGTAAATCTCCCAACAGCCAAACGCAAAAGCAGCAAACATCTCGCTGTATGTCCCACATCCAAAGTGCCAAGAGAGAGCTTGCTCTCCCTGTCTTTGAGTACAGTTTTCAGTGTCCCGGTTACCTCTTTGCTAACATTCTCTTCAGAGCTGCAGTGAAACCAGGAACCACGTGGAGAAGGCACCCACACTGAAAGTGCCTGGAGGGAACATTGGGGCTTCTTCTCAGTATCTCTGACATAGGGTTTCACTGTCCTGGGAAAGTCTCTGCTAACACCCTGCAGAGCGCTGTGCTCAATATACAGAAACGTCTTGCGGTATCTCCTACAGGGAAAGTGCCAGGAGGGAATTGTGGAGCTTGTTCTCAGTGTCTCTGGGAATTGCTCTGATTATCTGTGTGACCTCTTTGCTAAGACTCTCCAGAGAGCCGTCCTCAAAACAAACACACATCTTGACATATCTCCCACATTGATCGCAGTGTCTCCAGAAACGGCATTCAAGGAGCCAGGACCTTTTCTCCCTACACTGTCCATTGAGTTGTCCTCAAAACCAATATACATCCTACTATATCTCCCACATGGAAAGTGCCAGGAGGGAGAAGTGGGGATTATGTTTAGACTTTCTCGGAACTGCTTCAAATCAACTAGATACCTTTGTGCTGTAAATCTCCCAACAGCCAAACGCAAAAGCAGCAAACATCTCGCTGTATGTCCCACATCCAAAGTGCCAAGAGAGAGCTTGCTCTCCCTGTCTTTGAGTACTGTTTTCACTGTCCCGGTTACCTCTTTGCTAACATTCTCTTCCGAGCCGCAGTGAAACCAGGAACCACGTGGAGAAGGCACCCACACTGAAAGTGCCTGGAGGGAACATTGGGGCTTCTTCTCAGTATCTCTGACATAGGGTTTCACTGTCCTGGGAAAGTCTCTGCTAACACCGTGCAGAGCGCTGTGCTCAATATACAGAAACGTCTTGCGGTATCTCCTACAGGGAAAGTGCCAGGAGGGAATTGTCGAGCTTGTTCTCAGTGTCTCTGAGAATTGCTCTCATTATCCCTGTGACCTCTTTGCTAAGACTCTCCAGAGAGACGTCCTCAAAACCAACACACATCTTGACATATCTCCCACATTGATCGCAGTGTCTCCAGAAACGGCATTCAAGGAGCCAGGACCTTTTCTCCCTACACTGTCCATTGAGTTGTCCTCAAAACCAATATACATCCTGCTATATCTCCCACATGGAAAGTGCCAGGAGGGAGAAGTGGGGATTATGTTTAGACTTTCTCGGAACTGCTTCAAATCAACTAGATATCTTTGTGCTGTAAATCTCCCAACAGCCAAACGCAAAAGCAGCAAACATCTCGCTGTATGTCCCACATCCAAAGTGCCAAGAGAGAGCTTGCTCTCCCTGTCTTTGAGTACTGTTTTCACTGTCCCGGTTACCTCTTTGCTAACATTCTCTTCAGAGCCGCAGTGAAACCAGGAACCACGTGGAGAAGGCACCCACACTGAAAGTGCCTGGAGGGAACATTGGGGCTTCTTCTCAGTGTCTCTGACATAGGGTTTCACTGTCCTGGGAAAGTCTCTGCTAACACCCTGCAGAGCGCTGTGCTCAATATACAGAAACGTCTTGCGGTATCTCCTACAGGGAAAGTGCCAGGAGGGAATTGTGGAGCTTGTTCTCAGTGTCTCTGGGAATTGCTCTGATTATCTGTGTGACCTCTTTGCTAAGACTCTCCAGAGAGACGTCCTCAAAACAAACACACATCTTGACATATCTCCCACATTGATCGCAGTGTCTCCAGAAACGGCATTCAAGGAGCCAGGACCTTTTCTCCCTACACTGTCCATTGAGTTGTCCTCAAAACCAATATACATCCTGCTATATCTCCCACATGGAAAGTGCCAGGAGGGAGAAGTGGGGATTATGTTTAGACTTTCTCGGAACTGCTTCAAATCAACTAGATACCTTTGTGCTGTAAATCTCCCAACAGCCAAACGCAAAAGCAGCAAACATCTCGCTGTATGTCCCACATCCAAAGTGCCAAGAGAGAGCTTGCTCTCCCTGTCTTTGAGTACAGTTTTCAGTGTCCCGGTTACCTCTTTGCTAACATTCTCTTCAGAGCTGCAGTGAAACCAGGAACCACGTGGAGAAGGCACCCACACTGAAAGTGCCTGGAGGGAACATTGGGGCTTCTTCTCAGTATCTCTGACATAGGGTTTCACTGTCCTGGGAAAGTCTCTGCTAACACCCTGCAGAGCGCTGTGCTCAATATACAGAAACGTCTTGCGGTATCTCCTACAGGGAAAGTGCCAGGAGGGAATTGTGGAGCTTGTTCTCAGTGTCTCTGGGAATTGCTCTGATTATCTGTGTGACCTCTTTGCTAAGACTCTCCAGAGAGACGTCCTCAAAACAAACACACATCTTGACATATCTCCCACATTGATCGCAGTGTCTCCAGAAACGGCATTCAAGGAGCCAGGACCTTTTCTCCCTACACTGTCCATTGAGTTGTCCTCAAAACCAATATACATCCTGCTATATCTCCCACATGGAAAGTGCCAGGAGGGAGAAGTGGGGATTATGTTTAGACTTTCTCGGAACTGCTTCAAATCAACTAGATACCTTTGTGCTGTAAATCTCCCAACAGCCAAACGCAAAAGCAGCAAACATCTCGCTGTATGTCCCACATCCAAAGTGCCAAGAGAGAGCTTGCTCTCCCTGTCTTTGAGTACTGTTTTCACTGTCCCGGTTACCTCTTTGCTAACATTCTCTTCCGAGCCGCAGTGAAACCAGGAACCACGTGGAGAAGGCACCCACACTGAAAGTGCCTGGAGGGAACATTGGGGCTTCTTCTCAGTATCTCTGACATAGGGTTTCACTGTCCTGGGAAAGTCTCTGCTAACACCCTGCAGAGCGCTGTGCTCAATATACAGAAACGTCTTGCGGTATCTCCTACAGGGAAAGTGCCAGGAGGGAATTGTCGAGCTTGTTCTCAGTGTCTCTGAGAATTGCTCTCATTATCCCTGTGACCTCTTTGCTAAGACTCTCCAGAGAGACGTCCTCAAAACAAACACACATCTTGACATATCTCCCACATTGATCGCAGTGTCTCCAGAAACGGCATTCAAGGAGCCAGGACCTTTTCTCCCTACACTGTCCATTGAGTTGTCCTCAAAACCAATATACATCCTGCTATATCTCCCACATGGAAAGTGCCAGGAGGGAGAAGTGGGGATTATGTTTAGACTTTCTCGGAACTGCTTCAAATCAACTAGATATCTTTGTGCTGTAAATCTCCCAACAGCCAAACGCAAAAGCAGCAAACATCTCGCTGTATGTCCCACATCCAAAGTGCCAAGAGAGAGCTTGCTCTCCCTGTCTTTGAGTACTGTTTTCACTGTCCCGGTTACCTCTTTGCTAACATTCTCTTCAGAGCCGCAGTGAAACCAGGAACCACGTGGAGAAGGCACCCACACTGAAAGTGCCTGGAGGGAACATTGGGGCTTCTTCTCAGTGTCTCTGACATAGGGTTTCACTGTCCTGGGAAAGTCTCTGCTAACACCCTGCAGAGCGCTGTGCTCAATATACAGAAACGTCTTGCGGTATCTCCTACAGGGAAAGTGCCAGGAGGGAATTGTGGAGCTTGTTCTCAGTGTCTCTGGGAATTGCTCTGATTATCTGTGTGACCTCTTTGCTAAGACTCTCCAGAGAGACGTCCTCAAAACAAACACACATCTTGACATATCTCCCACATTGATCGCAGTGTCTCCAGAAACGGCATTCAAGGAGCCAGGACCTTTTCTCCCTACGCTGTCCATTGAGTTGTCCTCAAAACCAATATACATCCTGCTATATCTCCCACATGGAAAGTGCCAGGAGGGAGAAGTGGGGATTATGTTTAGACTTTCTCGGAACTGCTTCAAATCAACTAGATACCTTTGTGCTGTAAATCTCCCAACAGCCAAACGCAAAAGCAGCAAACATCTCGCTGTATGTCCCACATCCAAAGTGCCAAGAGAGAGCTTGCTCTCCCTGTCTTTGAGTACTGTTTTCACTGTCCCGGTTACCTCTTTGCTAACATTCTCTTCAGAGCCGCAGTGAAACCAGGAACCACGTGGAGAAGGCACCCACACTGAAAGTGCCTGGAGGGAACATTGGGGCTTCTTCTCAGTATCTCTGACATAGGGTTTCACTGTCCTGGGAAAGTCTCTGCTAACACCCTGCAGAGCGCTGTGCTCAATATACAGAAACGTCTTGCGGTATCTCCTACAGGGAAAGTGCCAGGAGGGAATTGTGGAGCTTGTTCTCAGTGTCTCTGAGAATTGCTCTCATTATCCCTGTGACCTCTTTGCTAAGACTCTCCAGAGAGACGTCCTCAAAACAAACACACATCTTGACATATCTCCCACATTGATCGCAGTGTCTCCAGAAACGGCATTCAAGGAGCCAGGACCTTTTCTCCCTACACTGTCCATTGAGTTGTCCTCAAAACCAATATACATCCTGCTATATCTCCCACATGGAAAGTGCCAGGAGGGAGAAGTGGGGATTATGTTTAGACTTTCTCGGAACTGCTTCAAATCAACTAGATATCTTTGTGCTGTAAATCTCCCAACAGCCAAACGCAAAAGCAGCAAACATCTCGCTGTATGTCCCACATCCAAAGTGCCAAGAGAGAGCTTGCTCTCCCTGTCTTTGAGTACTGTTTTCACTATCCCGGTTACCTCTTTGCTAACATTCTCTTCAGAGCCGCAGTGAAACCAGGAACCACGTGGAGAAGGCACCCACACTGAAAGTGCCTGGAGGGAACATTGGGGCTTCTTCTCAGTGTCTCTGACATAGGGTTTCACTGTCCCGGGAAAGTCTCTGCTAACACCGTGCAGAGCGCTGTGCCCAATATACAGAAACGTCTTGCGGTATCTCCTACAGGGAAAGTGCCAGGAGGGAATTGTGGAGCTTGTTCTCAGTGTCTCTGAGAATTGCTCTGATTATCCCTGTGACCTCTTTGCTAAGACTCTCCAGAGAGACGTCCTCAAAACAAACACACATCTTGACATATCTCCCACATTGATCGCAGTGTCTCCAGAAACGGCATTCAAGGAGCCAGGACCTTTTCTCCCTACACTGTCCATTGAGTTGTCCTCAAAACCAATATACATCCTGCTATATCTCCCACATGGAAAGTGCCAGGAGGGAGAAGTGGGCATTATGTTTAGACTTTCTCGGAACTGCTTCAAATCAACTAGATATCTTTGTGCTGTAAATCTCCCAACAGCCAAACGCAAAAGCAGCAAACATCTCGCTGTATGTCCCACATCCAAAGTGCCAAGAGAGAGCTTGCTCTCCCTGTCTTTGAGTACTGTTTTCACTGTCCCGGTTACCTCTTTGCTAACATTCTCTTCAGAGCTGCAGTGAAACCAGGAACCACGTGGAGAAGGCACCCACACTGAAAGTGCCTGGAGGGAACATTGGGGCTTCTTCTCAGTGTCTCTGACATAGGGTTTCACTGTCCCGGGAAAGTCTCTGCTAACACCGTGCAGAGCGCTGTGCCCAATATACAGAAACGTCTTGCGGTATCTCCTACAGGGAAAGTGCCAGGAGGGAATTGTGGAGCTTGTTCTCAGTGTCTCTGGGAATTGCTCTGATTATCTGTGTGACCTCTTTGCTAAGACTCTCCAGAGAGACGTCCTCAAAACAAACACACATCTTGACATATCTCCCACATTGATCGCAGTGTCTCCAGAAACGGCATTCAAGGAGCCAGGACCTTTTCTCCCTACACTGTCCATTGAGTTGTCCTCAAAACCAATATACATCCTGCTATATCTCCCACATGGAAAGTGCCAGGAGGGAGAAGTGGGGATTATGTTTAGACTTTCTCGGAACTGCTTCAAATCAACTAGATACCTTTGTGCTGTAAATCTCCCAACAGCCAAATGTAAAAGCAGCAAACATCTCGCTGTATGTCCCACATCCAAAGTGCCAAGAGAGAGCTTGCTCTCCCTGTCTTTGAGTACTGTTTTCACTGTCCCGGTTACCTCTTTGCTAACATTCTCTTCAGAGCTGCAGTGAAACCAGGAACCACGTGGAGAAGGCACCCACACTGAAAGTGCCTGGAGGGAACATTGGGGCTTCTTCTCAGTGTCTCTGACATAGGGTTTCACTGTCCCGGGAAAGTCTCTGCTAACACCGTGCAGAGCGCTGTGCCCAATATACAGAAACGTCTTGCGGTATCTCCTACAGGGAAAGTGCCAGGAGGGAATTGTGGAGCTTGTTCTCAGTGTCTCTGGGAATTGCTCTGATTATCTGTGTGACCTCTTTGCTAAGACTCTCCAGAGAGACGTCCTCAAAACAAACACACATCTTGACATATCTCCCACATTGATCGCAGTGTCTCCAGAAACGGCATTCAAGGAGCCAGGACCTTTTCTCCCTACACTGTCCATTGAGTTGTCCTCAAAACCAATATACATCCTGCTATATCTCCCACATGGAAAGTGCCAGGAGGGAGAAGTGGGGATTATGTTTAGACTTTCTCGGAACTGCTTCAAATCAACTAGATACCTTTGTGCTGTAAATCTCCCAACAGCCAAATGTAAAAGCAGCAAACATCTCGCTGTATGTCCCACATCCAAAGTGCCAAGAGAGAGCTTGCTCTCCCTGTCTTTGAGTACTGTTTTCACTGTCCCGGTTACCTCTTTGCTAACATTCTCTTCAGAGCCGCAGTGAAACCAGGAACCACGTGGAGAAGGCACCCACACTGAAAGTGCCTGGAGGGAACATTGGGGCTTCTTCTCAGTATCTCTGACATAGGGTTTCACTGTCCTGGGAAAGTCTCTGCTAACACCCTGCAGAGCGCTGTGCTCAATATACAGAAACGTCTTGCGGTATCTCCTACAGGGAAAGTGCCAGGAGGGAATTGTGGAGCTTGTTCTCAGTGTCTCTGGGAATTGCTCTGATTATCTGTGTGACCTCTTTGCTAAGACTCTCCAGAGAGCCGTCCTCAAAACCAACACACATCTTGACATATCTCCCACATTGATCGCAGTGTCTCCAGAAACGGCATTCAAGGAGCCAGGACCTTTTCTCCCTACACTGTCCATTGAGTTGTCCTCAAAACCAATATACATCCTGCTATATCTCCCACATGGAAAGTGCCAGGAGGGAGAAGTGGGGATTATGTTTAGACTTTCTCGGAACTGCTTCAAATCAACTAGATACCTTTGTGCTGTAAATCTCCCAACAGCCAAACGCAAAAGCAGCAAACATCTCGCTGTATGTCCCACATCCAAAGTGCCAAGAGAGAGCTTGCTCTCCCTGTCTTTGAGTACTGTTTTCACTGACCCGGTTACCTCTTTGCTAACATTCTCTTCAGAGCCGCAGTGAAACCAGGAACCACGTGGAGAAGGCACCCACACTGAAAGTGCCCGGAGGGAACATTGGAGCTTCTTCTCAGTATCTCTGACATAGGGTTTCACTGTCCTGGGAAAGTCTCTGCTAACACCCTGCAGAGCGCTGTGCTCAATATACAGAAACGTCTTGCGGTATCTCCTACAGGGAAAGTGCCAGGAGGGAATTGTCGAGCTTGTTCTCAGTGTCTCTGAGAATTGCTCTCATTATCCCTGTGACCTCTTTGCTAAGACTCTCCAGAGAGACGTCCTCAAAACAAACACACATCTTGACATATCTCCCACATTGATCGCAGTGTCTCCAGAAACGGCATTCAAGGAGCCAGGACCTTTTCTCCCTACACTGTCCATTGAGTTGTCCTCAAAACCAATATACATCCTGCTATATCTCCCACATGGAAAGTGCCAGGAGGGAGAAGTGGGGATTATGTTTAGACTTTCTCGGAACTGCTTCAAATCAACTAGATATCTTTGTGCTGTAAATCTCCCAACAGCCAAACGCAAAAGCAGCAAACATCTCCCTGTATCTTCCACATCCAAAGTGCCAAGAGAGAGCTTGCTCTCCCTGTCTTTGAGTACTGTTTTCACTGTCCCGGTTACCTCTTTGCTAACATTCTCTTCAGAGCTGCAGTGAAACCAGGAACCACGTGGAGAAGGCACCCACACTGAAAGTGCCTGGAGGGAACATTGGGGCTTCTTCTCAGTGTCTCTGACATAGGGTTTCACTGTCCCGGGAAAGTCTCTGCTAACACGCTGCAGAGCGCTGTGCCCAATATACAGAAACGTCTTGCGGTATCTCCTACAGGGAAAGTGCCAGGAGGGAATTGTCGAGCTTGTTCTCAGTGTCTCTGAGAATTGCTCTGATTATCTGTGTGACCTCTTTGCTAAGACTCTCCAGAGAGCCGTCCTCAAAACCAACACACATCTTGACATATCTCCCACATTGATCGCAGTGTCTCCAGAAACGGCATTCAAGGAGCCAGGACCTTTTCTCCCTACACTGTCCATTGAGTTGTCCTCAAAACCAATATACATCCTGCTATATCTCCCACATGGAAAGTGCCAGGAGGGAGAAGTGGGGATTATGTTTAGACTTTCTCGGAACTGCTTCAAATCAACTAGATATCTTTGTGCTGTAAATCTCCCAACAGCCAAACGCAAAAGCAGCAAACATCTCGCTGTATGTTCCACATCCAAAGTGCCAAGAGAGAGCTTGCTCTCCCTGTCTTTGAGTACTGTTTTCAGTGTCCCGGTTACCTCTTTGCTAACATTCTCTTCAGAGCTGCAGTGAAACCAGGAACCACGTGGAGAAGGCACCCACACTGAAAGTGCCTGGAGGGAACATTGGGGCTTCTTCTCAGTGTCTCTGACATAGGGTTTCACTGTCCTGGGAAAGTCTCTGCTAACACCCTGCAGAGCGCTGTGCCCAATATACAGAAACGTCTTGCGGTATCTCCTACAGGGAAAGTGCCAGGAGGGAATTGTCGAGCTTGTTCTCAGTGTCTCTGAGAATTGCTCTGATTATCCGTGTGACCTCTTTGCTAAGACTCTCCAGAGAGCCGTCCTCAAAACCAACACACATCTTGACATATCTCCCACATTGATCGCAGTGTCTCCAGAAACGGCATTCAAGGAGCCAGGACCTTTTCTGCCCACACTGTCCATTGAGTTGTCCTCAAAACCAATATACATCCTGCTATATCTCCCACATGGAAAATGCCAGGAGGGAGAAGTGGGGATTATGTTTAGACTTTCTCGGAACTGCTTCAAATCAACTAGATATCTTTGTGCTGTAAATCTCCCAACAGCCAAACGCAAAAGCAGCAAACATCTCGCTGTATGTCCCACATCCAAAGTGCCAAGAGAGAGCTTGCTCTCCCTGTCTTTGAGTACTGTTTTCACTGTCCCGGTTACCTCTTTGCTAACGTTCTCTTCAGAGCCGCAGTGAAACCAGGAACCATGTGGAGAAGGCACCCACACTGAAAGTGCCTGGAGGGAACATTGGGGCTTCTTCTCAGTGTCTCTGACATAGGGTTTCACTGTCCCGGGAAAGTCTCTGCTAACACCCTGCAGAGCGCTGTGCCCAATATACAGAAACGTCTTGCGGTATCGCCTACAGGGAAAGTGCCAGGAGGGAATTGTGGAGCTTGTTCTCAGTGTCTCTGAGAATTGCTCTGATTATCTGTGTGACCTCTTTGCTAAGACTCTCCAGAGAGACGTCCTCAAAACAAACACACATCTTGACATATCTCCCACATTGATCGCAGTGTCTCCAGAAACGGCATTCAAGGAGCCAGGACCTTTTCTCCCTACACTGTCCATTGAGTTGTCCTCAAAACCAATATACATCCTGCTATATCTCCCACATGGAAAGTGCCAGGAGGGAGAAGTGGGGATTATGTTTAGACTTTCTCGGAACTGCTTCAAATCAACTAGATACCTTTGTGCTGTAAATCTCCCAACAGCCAAACGCAAAAGCAGCAAACATCTCGCTGTATGTCCCACATCCAAAGTGCCAAGAGAGAGCTTGCTCTCCCTGTCTTTGAGTACTGTTTTCACTGTCCCGGTTACCTCTTTGCTAACATTCTCTTCAGAGCTGCAGTGAAACCAGGAACCACGTGGAGAAGGCACCCACACTGAAAGTGCCTGGAGGGAACATTGGGGCTTCTTCTCAGTGTCTCTGACATAGGGTTTCACTGTCCCGGGAAAGTCTCTGCTAACACCGTGCAGAGCGCTGTGCCCAATATACAGAAACGTCTTGCAGTATCTCCTACAGGGAAAGTGCCAGGAGGGAATTGTGGAGCTTGTTCTCAGTGTCTCTGAGAATTGCTCTGATTATCTGTGTGACCTCTTTGCTAAGACTCTCCAGAGAGCCGTCCTCAAAACCAACACACATCTTGACATATCTCCCACATTGATCGCAGTGTCTCCAGAAACGGCATTCAAGGAGCCAGGACCTTTTCTCCCTACACTGTCCATTGAGTTGTCCTCAAAACCAATATACATCCTGCTATATCTCCCACATGGAAAGTGCCAGGAGGGAGAAGTGGGGATTATGTTTAGACTTTCTCGGAACTGCTTCAAATCAACTAGATATCTTTGTGCTGTAAATCTCCCAACAGCCAAACGCAAAAGCAGCAAACATCTCGCTGTATGTCCCACATCCAAAGTGCCAAGAGAGAGCTTGCTCTCCCTGTCTTTGAGTACTGTTTTCACTGTCCCGGTTACCTCTTTGCTAACATTCTCTTCAGAGCTGCAGTGAAACCAGGAACCACGTGGAGAAGGCACCCACACTGAAAGTGCCTGGAGGGAACATTGGGGCTTCTTCTCAGTGTCTCTGACATAGGGTTTCACTGTCCCGGGAAAGTCTCTGCTAACACCGTGCAGAGCGCTGTGCCCAATATACAGAAACGTCTTGCGGTATCTCCTACAGGGAAAGTGCCAGGAGGGAATTGTGGAGCTTGTTCTCAGTGTCTCTGGGAATTGCTCTGATTATCTGTGTGACCTCTTTGCTAAGACTCTCCAGAGAGCCGTCCTCAAAACCAACACACATCTTGACATATCTCCCACATTGATCGCAGTGTCTCCAGAAACGGCATTCAAGGAGCCAGGACCTTTTCTCCCTACACTGTCCATTGAGTTGTCCTCAAAACCAATATACATCCTGCTATATCTCCCACATGGAAAGTGCCAGGAGGGAGAAGTGGGGATTATGTTTAGACTTTCTCGGAACTGCTTCAAATCAACTAGATATCTTTGTGCTGTAAATCTCCCAACAGCCAAACGCAAAAGCAGCAAACATCTCGCTGTATGTCCCAAATCCAAAGTGCCAAGAGAGAGCTTGCTCTCCCTGTCTTTGAGTACTGTTTTCACTGTCCCGGTTACCTCTTTGCTAACGTTCTCTTCAGAGCCGCAGTGAAACCAGGAACCACGTGGAGAAGGCACCCACACTGAAAGTGCCTGGAGGGAACATTGGGGCTTCTTCTCAGTGTCTCTGACATAGGGTTTCACTGTCCCGGGAAAGTCTCTGCTAACACCCTGCAGAGCGCTGTGCCCAATATACAGAAACGTCTTGCGGTATCTCCTACAGGGAAAGTGCCAGGAGGGAATTGTCGAGCTTGTTCTCAGTGTCTCTGAGAATTGCTCTGATTATCCCTGTGACCTCTTTGCTAAGACTCTCCAGAGAGCCGTCCTCAAAACCAACACACATCTTGACATATCTCCCACATTGATCGCAGTGTCTCCAGAAACGGCATTCAAGGAGCCAGGACCTTTTCTCCCTACACTGTCCATTGAGTTGTCCTCAAAACCAATATACATCCTGCTATATCTCCCACATGGAAAGTGCCAGGAGGGAGAAGTGGGGATTATGTTTAGACTTTCTCGGAACTGCTTCAAATCAACTAGATATCTTTGTGCTGTAAATCTCCCAACAGCCAAACGCAAAAGCAGCAAACATCTCGCTGTATGTTCCACATCCAAAGTGCCAAGAGAGAGCTTGCTCTCCCTGTCTTTGAGTACTGTTTTCACTGTCCCGGTTACCTCTTTGCTAACATTCTCTTCAGAGCTGCAGTGAAACCAGGAACCACGTGGAGAAGGCACCCACACTGAAAGTGCCTGGAGGGAACATTGGGGCTTCTTCTCAGTGTCTCTGACATAGGGTTTCACTGTCCTGGGAAAGTCTCTGCTAACACCCTGCAGAGCGCTGTGCCCAATATACAGAAACGTCTTGCGGTATCTCCTACAGGGAAAGTGCCAGGAGGGAATTGTCGAGCTTGTTCTCAGTGTCTCTGAGAATTGCTCTGATTATCCGTGTGACCTCTTTGCTAAGACTCTCCAGAGAGCCGTCCTCAAAACCAACACACATCTTGACATATCTCCCACATTGATCGCAGTGTCTCCAGAAACGGCATTCAAGGAGCCAGGACCTTTTCTGCCCACACTGTCCATTGAGTTGTCCTCAAAACCAATATACATCCTGCTATATCTCCCACATGGAAAATGCCAGGAGGGAGAAGTGGGGATTATGTTTAGACTTTCTCGGAACTGCTTCAAATCAACTAGATATCTTTGTGCTGTAAATCTCCCAACAGCCAAACGCAAAAGCAGCAAACATCTCGCTGTATGTCCCACATCCAAAGTGCCAAGAGAGAGCTTGCTCTCCCTGTCTTTGAGTACTGTTTTCAGTGTCCCGGTTACCTCTTTGCTAACGTTCTCTTCAGAGCCGCAGTGAAACCAGGAACCATGTGGAGAAGGCACCCACACTGAAAGTGCCTGGAGGGAACATTGGGGCTTCTTCTCAGTGTCTCTGACATAGGGTTTCACTGTCCCGGGAAAGTCTCTGCTAACACCCTGCAGAGCGCTGTGCCCAATGTACAGAAACGTCTTGCGGTATCGCCTACAGGGAAAGTGCCAGGAGGGAATTGTGGAGCTTGTTCTCAGTGTCTCTGAGAATTGCTCTGATTATCTGTGTGACCTCTTTGCTAAGACTCTCCAGAGAGACGTCCTCAAAACAAACACACATCTTGACATATCTCCCACATTGATCGCAGTGTCTCCAGAAACGGCATTCAAGGAGCCAGGACCTTTTCTCCCTACACTGTCCATTGAGTTGTCCTCAAAACCAATATACATCCTGCTATATCTCCCACATGGAAAGTGCCAGGAGGGAGAAGTGGGGATTATGTTTAGACTTTCTCGGAACTGCTTCAAATCAACTAGATACCTTTGTGCTGTAAATCTCCCAACAGCCAAACGCAAAAGCAGCAAACATCTCGCTGTATGTTCCACATCCAAAGTGCCAAGAGAGAGCTTGCTCTCCCTGTCTTTGAGTACTGTTTTCACTGTCCCGGTTACCTCTTTGCTAACATTCTCTTCAGAGCTGCAGTGAAACCAGGAACCACGTGGAGAAGGCACCCACACTGAAAGTGCCTGGAGGGAACATTGGGGCTTCTTCTCAGTGTCTCTGACATAGGGTTTCACTGTCCCGGGAAAGTCTCTGCTAACACCGTGCAGAGCGCTGTGCCCAATATACAGAAACGTCTTGCAGTATCTCCTACAGGGAAAGTGCCAGGAGGGAATTGTGGAGCTTGTTCTCAGTGCCTCTGAGAATTGCTCTGATTATCTGTGTGACCTCTTTGCTAAGACTCTCCAGAGAGCCGTCCTCAAAACCAACACACATCTTGACATATCTCCCACATTGATCGCAGTGTCTCCAGAAACGGCATTCAAGGAGCCAGGACCTTTTCTCCCTACACTGTCCATTGAGTTGTCCTCAAAACCAATATACATCCTGCTATATCTCCCACATGGAAAGTGCCAGGAGGGAGAAGTGGGGATTATGTTTAGACTTTCTCGGAACTGCTTCAAATCAACTAGATACCTTTGTGCTGTAAATCTCCCAACAGCCAAATGCAAAAGCAGCAAACATCTCGCTGTATGTCCCACATCCAAAGTGCCAAGAGAGAGCTTGCTCTCCCTGTCTTTGAGTACTGTTTTCACTGTCCCGGTTACCTCTTTGCTAACATTCTCTTCAGAGCTGCAGTGAAACCAGGAACCACGTGGAGAAGGCACCCACACTGAAAGTGCCTGGAGGGAACATTGGGGCTTCTTCTCAGTGTCTCTGACATAGGGTTTCACTGTCCCGGGAAAGTCTCTGCTAACACCGTGCAGAGCGCTGTGCCCAATATACAGAAACGTCTTGCGGTATCTCCTACAGGGAAAGTGCCAGGAGGGAATTGTGGAGCTTGTTCTCAGTGTCTCTGGGAATTGCTCTGATTATCTGTGTGACCTCTTTGCTAAGACTCTCCAGAGAGACGTCCTCAAAACCAACACACATCTTGACATATCTCCCACATTGATCGCAGTGTCTCCAGAAACGGCATTCAAGGAGCCAGGACCTTTTCTCCCTACACTGTCCATTGAGTTGTCCTCAAAACCAATATACATCCTGCTATATCTCCCACATGGAAAGTGCCAGGAGGGAGAAGTGGGGATTATGTTTAGACTTTCTCGGAACTGCTTCAAATCAACTAGATATCTTTGTGCTGTAAATCTCCCAACAGACAAACGCAAAAGCAGCAAACATCTCGCTGTATGTCCCAAATCCAAAGTGCCAAGAGAGAGCTTGCTCTCCCTGTCTTTGAGTACTGTTTTCACTGTCCCGGTTACCTCTTTGCTAACGTTCTCTTCAGAGCCGCAGTGAAACCAGGAACCACGTGGAGAAGGCACCCACACTGAAAGTGCCTGGAGGGAACATTGGGGCTTCTTCTCAGTGTCTCTGACATAGGGTTTCACTGTCCCGGGAAAGTCTCTGCTAACACCCTGCAGAGCGCTGTGCCCAATATACAGAAACGTCTTGCGGTATCTCCTACAGGGAAAGTGCCAGGAGGGAATTGTGGAGCTTGTTCTCAGTGTCTCTGAGAATTGCTCTCATTATCCCTGTGACCTCTTTGCTAAGACTCTCCAGAGAGACGTCCTCAAAACAAACACACATCTTGACATATCTCCCACATTGATCGCAGTGTCTCCAGAAACGGCATTCAAGGAGCCAGGACCTTTTCTCCCTACACTGTCCATTGAGTTGTCCTCAAAACCAATATACATCCTGCTATATCTCCCACATGGAAAGTGCCAGGAGGGAGAAGTGGGGATTATGTTTAGACTTTCTCGGAACTGCTTCAAATCAACTAGATATCTTTGTGCTGTAAATCTCCCAACAGCCAAACGCAAAAGCAGCAAACATCTCGCTGTATGTCCCACATCCAAAGTGCCAAGAGAGAGCTTGCTCTCCCTGTCTTTGAGTACTGTTTTCACTGTCCCGGTTACCTCTTTGCTAACATTCTCTTCAGAGCCGCAGTGAAACCAGGAACCACGTGGAGAAGGCACCCACACTGAAAGTGCCTGGAGGGAACATTGGGGCTTCTTCTCAGTGTCTCTGACATAGGGTTTCACTGTCCCGGGAAAGTCTCTGCTAACACCGTGCAGAGCACTGTGCCCAATGTACAGAAACGTCTTGCGGTATCTCCTACAGGGAAAGTGCCAGGAGGGAATTGTCGAGCTTGTTCTCAGTGTCTCTGAGAATTGCTCTGATTATCTGTGTGACCTCTTTGCTAAGACTCTCCAGAGAGCCGTCCTCAAAACCAACACACATCTTGACATATCTCCCACATTGATCGCAGTGTCTCCAGAAACGGCATTCAAGGAGCCAGGACCTTTTCTCCCTACACTGTCCATTGAGTTGTCCTCAAAACCAATATACATCCTGCTATATCTCCCACATGGAAAGTGCCAGGAGGGAGAAGTGGGGATTATGTTTAGACTTTCTCGGAACTGCTTCAAATCAACTAGATATCTTTGTGCTGTAAATCTCCCAACAGCCAAACGCAAAAGCAGCAAACATCTCGCTGTATGTCCCACATCCAAAGTGCCAAGAGAGAGCTTGCTCTCCCTGTCTTTGAGTACTGTTTTCACTGTCCCGGTTACCTCTTTGCTAACGTTCTCTACAGAGCCGCAGTGAAACCAGGAACCACGTGGAGAAGGCACCCACACTGAAAGTGCCTGGAGGGAACATTGGGGCTTCTTCTCAGTGTCTCTGACATAGGGTTTCACTGTCCCGGGAAAGTCTCTGCTAACACCGTGCAGAGCACTGTGCCCAATGTACAGAAACGTCTTGCGGTATCTCCTACAGGGAAAGTGCCAGGAGGGAATTGTGGAGCTTGTTCTCAGTGTCTCTGAGAATTGCTCTGATTATCTGTGTGACCTCTTTGCTAAGACTCTCCAGAGAGCCGTCCTCAAAACAAACACACATCTTGACATATCTCCCACATTGATCGCAGTGTCTCCAGAAACGGCATTCAAGGAGCCAGGACCTTTTCTCCCTACACTGTCCATTGAGTTGTCCTCAAAACCAATATACATCCTGCTATATCTCCCACATGGAAAGTGCCAGGAGGGAGAAGTGGGGATTATGTTTAGACTTTCTCGGAACTGCTTCAAATCAACTAGATATCTTTGTGCTGTAAATCTCCCAACAGCCAAACGCAAAAGCAGCAAACATCTCGCTGTATGTCCCACATCCAAAGTGCCAAGAGAGAGCTTGCTCTCCCTGTCTTTGAGTACTGTTTTCACTGTCCCGGTTACCTCTTTGCTAACATTCTCTTCAGAGCTGCAGTGAAACCAGGAACCACGTGGAGAAGGCACCCACACTGAAAGTGCCTGGAGGGAACATTGGGGCTTCTTCTCAGTGTCTCTGACATAGGGTTTCACTGTCCCGGGAAAGTCTCTGCTAACACCGTGCAGAGCGCTGTGCCCAATGTACAGAAACGTCTTGCGGTATCTCCTACAGGGAAAGTGCCAGGAGGGAATTGTTGAGCTTGTTCTCAGTGTCTCTGAGAATTGCTCTGATTATCCCTGTGACCTCTTTGCTAAGACTCTCCAGAGAGCCGTCCTCAAAACCAACACACATCTTGACATATCTCCCACATTGATCGCAGTGTCTCCAGAAACGGCATTCAAGGAGCCAGGACCTTTTCTCCCTACACTGTCCATTGAGTTGTCCTCAAAACCAATATACATCCTGCTATATCTCCCACATGGAAAGTGCCAGGAGGGAGAAGTGGGGATTATGTTTAGACTTTCTCGGAACTGCTTCAAATCAACTAGATATCTTTGTGCTGTAAATCTCCCAACAGCCAAACGCAAAAGCAGCAAACATCTCGCTGTATGTCCCACATCCAAAGTGCCAAGAGAGAGCTTGCTCTCCCTGTCTTTGAGTACTGTTTTCACTGTCCCGGTTACCTCTTTGCTAACGTTCTCTTCAGAGCCGCAGTGAAACCAGGAACCACGTGGAGAAGGCACCCACACTGAAAGTGCCTGGAGGGAACATTGGGGCTTCTTCTCAGTGTCTCTGACATAGGGTTTCACTGTCCCGGGAAAGTCTCTGCTAACACCGTGCAGAGCGCTGTGCCCAATGTACAGAAACGTCTTGCGGTATCTCCTACAGGGAAAGTGCCAGGAGGGAATTGTGGAGCTTGTTCTCAGTGTCTCTGAGAATTGCTCTGATTATCTGTGTGACCTCTTTGCTAAGACTCTCCAGAGAGACGTCCTCAAAACAAACACACATCTTGACATATCTCCCACATTGATCGCAGTGTCTCCAGAAACGGCATTCAAGGAGCCAGGACCTTTTCTCCCTACACTGTCCATTGAGTTGTCCTCAAAACCAATATACATCCTGCTATATCTCCCACATGGAAAGTGCCAGGAGGGAGAAGTGGGGATTATGTTTAGACTTTCTCGGAACTGCTTCAAATCAACTAGATATCTTTGTGCTGTAAATCTCCCAACAGCCAAACGCAAAAGCAGCAAACATCTCGCTGTATCTTCCACATCCAAAGTGCCAAGAGAGAGCTTGCTCTCCCTGTCTTTGAGTACTGTTTTCACTGTCCCGGTTACCTCTTTGCTAACATTCTCTTCAGAGCTGCAGTGAAACCAGGAACCACGTGGAGAAGGCACCCACACTGAAAGTGCCTGGAGGGAACATTGGGGCTTCTTCTCAGTGTCTCTGACATAGGGTTTCACTGTCCCGGGAAAGTCTCTGCTAACACCCTGCAGAGCGCTGTGCCCAATATACAGAAACGTCTTGCGGTATCTCCTACAGGGAAAGTGCCAGGAGGGAATTGTCGAGCTTGTTCTCAGTGTCTCTGAGAATTGCTCTGATTATCTGTGTGACCTCTTTGCTAAGACTCTCCAGAGAGCCGTCCTCAAAACCAACACACATCTTGACATATCTCCCACATTGATCGCAGTGTCTCCAGAAACGGCATTCAAGGAGCCAGGACCTTTTCTCCCTACACTGTCCATTGAGTTGTCCTCAAAACCAATATACATCCTGCTATATCTCCCACATGGAAAGTGCCAGGAGGGAGAAGTGGGGATTATGTTTAGACTTTCTCGGAACTGCTTCAAATCAACTAGATATCTTTGTGCTGTAAATCTCCCAACAGCCAAACGCAAAAGCAGCAAACATCTCGCTGTATGTCCCACATCCAAAGTGCCAAGAGAGAGCTTGCTCTCCCTGTCTTTGAGTACTGTTTTCACTGTCCCGGTTACCTCTTTGCTAACATTCTCTTCAGAGCCGCAGTGAAACCAGGAACCACGTGGAGAAGGCACCCACACTGAAAGTGCCTGGAGGGAACACTGGGGCTTCTTCTCAGTGTCTCTGACATAGGGTTTCACTGTCCCGGGAAAGTCTCTGCTAACACCGTGCAGAGCGCTGTGCCCAATGTACAGAAACGTCTTGCGGTATCTCCTACAGGGAAAGTGCCAGGAGGGAATTGTGGAGCTTGTTCTCAGTGTCTCTGAGAATTGCTCTGATTATCTGTGTGACCTCTTTGCTAAGACTCTCCAGAGAGACGTCCTCAAAACCAACACACATCTTGACATATCTCCCACATTGATCGCAGTGTCTCCAGAAACGGCATTCAAGGAGCCAGGACCTTTTCTCCCTACACTGTCCATTGAGTTGTCCTCAAAACCAATATACATCCTGCTATATCTCCCACATGGAAAGTGCCAGGAGGGAGAAGTGGGGATTATGTTTAGACTTTCTCGGAACTGCTTCAAATCAACTAGATATCTTTGTGCTGTAAATCTCCCAACAGCCAAACGCAAAAGCAGCAAACATCTCGCTGTATCTTCCACATCCAAAGTGCCAAGAGAGAGCTTGCTCTCCCTGTCTTTGAGTACTGTTTTCACTGTCCCGGTTACCTCTTTGCTAACATTCTCTTCAGAGCTGCAGTGAAACCAGGAACCACGTGGAGAAGGCACCCACACTGAAAGTGCCTGGAGGGAACATTGGGGCTTCTTCTCAGTGTCTCTGACATAGGGTTTCACTGTCCCGGGAAAGTCTCTGCTAACACCCTGCAGAGCGCTGTGCCCAATATACAGAAACGTCTTGCGGTATCTCCTACAGGGAAAGTGCCAGGAGGGAATTGTCGAGCTTGTTCTCAGTGTCTCTGAGAATTGCTCTGATTATCTGTGTGACCTCTTTGCTAAGACTCTCCAGAGAGCCGTCCTCAAAACCAACACACATCTTGACATATCTCCCACATTGATCGCAGTGTCTCCAGAAACGGCATTCAAGGAGCCAGGACCTTTTCTCCCTACACTGTCCATTGAGTTGTCCTCAAAACCAATATACATCCTGCTATATCTCCCACATGGAAAGTGCCAGGAGGGAGAAGTGGGGATTATGTTTAGACTTTCTCGGAACTGCTTCAAATCAACTAGATATCTTTGTGCTGTAAATCTCCCAACAGCCAAACGCAAAAGCAGCAAACATCTCGCTGTATGTCCCACATCCAAAGTGCCAAGAGAGAGCTTGCTCTCCCTGTCTTTGAGTACTGTTTTCACTGTCCCGGTTACCTCTTTGCTAACATTCTCTTCAGAGCCGCAGTGAAACCAGGAACCACGTGGAGAAGGCACCCACACTGAAAATGACTGGAGGGAACATTGGGGCTTCTTCTCAGTGTCTCTGACATAGGGTTTCACTGTCCCGGGAAAGTCTCTGCTAACACCGTGCAGAGCGCTGTGCCCAATATACAGAAACGTCTTGCGGTATCTCCTACAGGGAAAGTGCCAGGAGGGAATTGTGGAGCTTGTTCTCAGTGTCTCTGGGAATTGCTCTGATTATCTGTGTGACCTCTTTGCTAAGACTCTCCAGAGAGACGTCCTCAAAACCAACACACATCTTGACATATCTCCCACATTGATCGCAGTGTCTCCAGAAACGGCATTCAAGGAGCCAGGACCTTTTCTCCCTACACTGTCCATTGAGTTGTCCTCAAAACCAATATACATCCTGCTATATCTCCCACATGGAAAGTGCCAGGAGGGAGAAGTGGGGATTATGTTTAGACTTTCTCGGAACTGCTTCAAATCAACTAGATACCTTTGTGCTGTAAATCTCCCAACAGCCAAACGCAAAAGCAGCAAACATCTCGCTGTATGTCCCACATCCAAAGTGCCAAGAGAGAGCTTGCTCTCCCTGTCTTTGAGTACTGTTTTCACTGTCCCGGTTACCTCTTTGCTAACATTCTCTTCAGAGCCGCAGTGAAACCAGGAACCACGTGGAGAAGGCACCCACACTGAAAGTGCCTGGAGGGAACACTGGGGCTTCTTCTCAGTGTCTCTGACATAGGGTTTCACTGTCCCGGGAAAGTCTCTGCTAACACCGTGCAGAGCGCTGTGCCCAATGTACAGAAACGTCTTGCGGTATCTCCTACAGGGAAAGTGCCAGGAGGGAATTGTGGAGCTTGTTCTCAGTGTCTCTGAGAATTGCTCTGATTATCTGTGTGACCTCTTTGCTAAGACTCTCCAGAGAGACGTCCTCAAAACCAACACACATCTTGACATATCTCCCACATTGATCGCAGTGTCTCCAGAAACGGCATTCAAGGAGCCAGGACCTTTTCTCCCTACACTGTCCATTGAGTTGTCCTCAAAACCAATATACATCCTGCTATATCTCCCACATGGAAAGTGCCAGGAGGGAGAAGTGGGGATTATGTTTAGACTTTCTCGGAACTGCTTCAAATCAACTAGATATCTTTGTGCTGTAAATCTCCCAACAGCCAAACGCAAAAGCAGCAAACATCTCGCTGTATGTCCCAAATCCAAAGTGCCAAGAGAGAGCTTGCTCTCCCTGTCTTTGAGTACTGTTTTCACTGTCCCGGTTACCTCTTTGCTAACGTTCTCTTCAGAGCCGCAGTGAAACCAGGAACCACGTGGAGAAGGCACCCACACTGAAAGTGCCTGGAGGGAACATTGGGGCTTCTTCTCAGTGTCTCTGACATAGGGTTTCACTGTCCCGGGAAAGTCTCTGCTAACACCCTGCAGAGCGCTGTGCCCAATATACAGAAACGTCTTGCGGTATCTCCTACAGGGAAAGTGCCAGGAGGGAATTGTCGAGCTTGTTCTCAGTGTCTCTGAGAATTGCTCTGATTATCCGTGTGACCTCTTTGCTAAGACTCTCCAGAGAGCCGTCCTCAAAACAAACACACATCTTGACATATCTCCCACATTGATCGCAGTGTCTCCAGAAACGGCATTCAAGGAGCCAGGACCTTTTCTCCCTACACTGTCCATTGAGTTGTCCTCAAAACCAATATACATCCTGCTATATCTCCCACATGGAAAGTGCCAGGAGGGAGAAGTGGGGATTATGTTTAGACTTTCTCGGAACTGCTTCAAATCAACTAGATATCTTTGTGCTGTAAATCTCCCAACAGCCAAACGCAAAAGCAGCAAACATCTCGCTGTATGTCCCACATCCAAAGTGCCAAGAGAGAGCTTGCTCTCCCTGTCTTTGAGTACTGTTTTCACTGTCCCGGTTACCTCTTTGCTAACATTCTCTTCAGAGCCGCAGTGAAACCAGGAACCACGTGGAGAAGGCACCCACACTGAAAGTGCCTGGAGGGAACATTGGGGCTTCTTCTCAGTGTCTCTGACATAGGGTTTCACTGTCCCGGGAAAGTCTCTGCTAACACCGTGCAGAGCACTGTGCCCAATGTACAGAAACGTCTTGCGGTATCTCCTACAGGGAAAGTGCCAGGAGGGAATTGTCGAGCTTGTTCTCAGTGTCTCTGAGAATTGCTCTGATTATCCCTGTGACCTCTTTGCTAAGACTCTCCAGAGAGACGTCCTCAAAACAAACACACATCTTGACATATCTCCCACATTGATCGCAGTGTCTCCAGAAACGGCATTCAAGGAGCCAGGACCTTTTCTCCCTACACTGTCCATTGAGTTGTCCTCAAAACCAATATACATCCTGCTATATCTCCCACATGGAAAGTGCCAGGAGGGAGAAGTGGGGATTATGTTTAGACTTTCTCGGAACTGCTTCAAATCAACTAGATATCTTTGTGCTGTAAATCTCCCAACAGCCAAACGCAAAAGCAGCAAACATCTCGCTGTATGTCCCACATCCAAAGTGCCAAGAGAGAGCTTGCTCTCCCTGTCTTTGAGTACTGTTTTCACTGTCCCGGTTACCTCTTTGCTAACATTCTCTTCAGAGCTGCAGTGAAACCAGGAACCACGTGGAGAAGGCACCCACACTGAAAGTGCCTGGAAGGAACATTGGGGCTTCTTCTCAGTGTCTCTGACATAGGGTTTCACTGTCCCGGGAAAGTCTCTGCTAAGACCGTGCAGAGCGCTGTGCCCAATGTACAGAAACGTCTTGCGGTATCTCCTACAGGGAAAGTGCCAGGAGGGAATTGTCGAGCTTGTTCTCAGTGTCTCTGAGAATTGCTCTGATTATCCGTGTGACCTCTTTGCTAAGACTCTCCAGAGAGACGTCCTCAAAACAAACACACATCTTGACATATCTCCCACATTGATCGCAGTGTCTCCAGAAACGGCATTCAAGGAGCCAGGACCTTTTCTCCCTACACTGTCCATTGAGTTGTCCTCAAAACCAATATACATCCTGCTATATCTCCCACATGGAAAGTGCCAGGAGGGAGAAGTGGGGCTTATGTTTAGACTTTCTCGGAACTGCTTCAAATCAACTAGATATCTTTGTGCTGTAAATCTCCCAACAGCCAAACGCAAAAGCAGCAAACATCTCGCTGTATGTCCCACATCCAAAGTGCCAAGAGAGAGCTTGCTCTCCCTGTCTTTGAGTACTGTTTTCACTGTCCCGGTTACCTCTTTGCTAACATTCTCTTCAGAGCTGCAGTGAAACCAGGAACCACGTGGACAAGGCACCCACACTGAAAGTGCCTGGAGGGAACATTGGGGCTTCTTCTCAGTGTCTCTGACATAGGGTTTCACTGTCCTGGGAAAGTCTCTGCTAACACCGTGCAGAGCGCTGTGCCCAATGTACAGAAACGTCTTGCGGTATCTCCTACAGGGAAAGTGCCAGGAGGGAATTGTGGAGCTTGTTCTCAGTGTCTCTGAGAATTGCTCTGATTATCCCTGTGACCTCTTTGCTAAGACTCTCCAGAGAGACGTCCTCAAAACAAACACACATCTTGACATATCTCCCACATTGATCGCAGTGTCTCCAGAAACGGCATTCAAGGAGCCAGGACCTTTTCTCCCTACACTGTCCATTGAGTTGTCCTCAAAACCAATATACATCCTGCTATATCTCCCACATGGAAAGTGCCAGGAGGGAGAAGTGGGGATTATGTTTAGACTTTCTCGGAACTGCTTCAAATCAACTAGATATCTTTGTGCTGTAAATCTCCCAACAGCCAAACGCAAAAGCAGCAAACATCTCGCTGTATGTCCCACATCCAAAGTGCCAAGAGAGAGCTTGCTCTCCCTGTCTTTGAGTACTGTTTTCACTGTCCCGGTTACCTCTTTGCTAACATTCTCTTCAGAGCCGCAGTGAAACCAGGTACCACGTGGACAAGGCACCCACACTGAAAGTGCCTGGAGGGAACATTGGGGCTTCTTCTCAGTGTCTCTGACATAGGGTTTCACTGTCCCGGGAAAGTCTCTGCTAACACCGTGCAGAGCGCTGTGCCCAATGTACAGAAACGTCTTGCGGTATCTCCTACAGGGAAAGTGCCAGGAGGGAATTGTGGAGCTTGTTCTCAGTGTCTCTGAGAATTGCTCTGATTATCCCTGTGACCTCTTTGCTAAGACTCTCCAGAGAGACGTCCTCAAAACAAACACACATCTTGACATATCTCCCACATTGATCGCAGTGTCTCCAGAAACGGCATTCAAGGAGCCAGGACCTTTTCTCCCTACACTGTCCATTGAGTTGTCCTCAAAACCAATATACATCCTGCTATATCTCCCACATGGAAAGTGCCAGGAGGGAGAAGTGGGGATTATGTTTAGACTTTCTCGGAACTGCTTCAAATCAACTAGATATCTTTGTGCTGTAAATCTCCCAACAGACAAACGCAAAAGCAGCAAACATCTCGCTGTATGTCCCACATCCAAAGTGCCAAGAGAGAGCTTGCTCTCCCTGTCTTTGAGTACTGTTTTCACTGTCCCGGTTACCTCTTTGCTAACGTTCTCTTCAGAGCCGCAGTGAAACCAGGAACCACGTGGAGAAGGCACCCACACTGAAAGTGCCTGGAGGGAACATTGGGGCTTCTTCTCAGTGTCTCTGACATAGGGTTTCACTGTCCCGGGAAAGTCTCTGCTAACACCGTGCAGAGCGCTGTGCCCAATATACAGAAACGTCTTGCGGTATCTCCTACAGGGAAAGTGCCAGGAGGGAATTCGGGAGCTTGGTCTCAGTGTCTCTGAGAATTGCTCTGATTATCCGTGTGACCTCTTTGCTAAGACTCTCCAGAGAGCCGTCCTCAAAACAAACACACATCTTGACATATCTCCCACATTGATCGCAGTGTCTCCAGAAACGGCATTCAAGGAGCCAGGACCTTTTCTCCCTACACTGTCCATTGAGTTGTCCTCAAAACCAATATACATCCTGCTATATCTCCCACATGGAAAGTGCCAGGAGGGAGAAGTGGGGATTATGTTTAGACTTTCTCGGAACTGCTTCAAATCAACTAGATATCTTTGTGCTGTAAATCTCCCAACAGCCAAACGCAAAAGCAGCAAACATCTCGCTGTATGTCCCACATCCAAAGTGCCAAGAGAGAGCTTGCTCTCCCTGTCTTTGAGTACTGTTTTCACTGTCCCGGTTACCTCTTTGCTAACATTCTCTTCAGAGCCGCAGTGAAACCAGGAACCACGTGGAGAAGGCACCCACACTGAAAGTGCCTGGAGGGAACATTGGGGCTTCTTCTCAGTGTCTCTGACATAGGGTTTCACTGTCCCGGGAAAGTCTCTGCTAACACCGTGCAGAGCGCTGTGCCCAATGTACAGAAACGTCTTGCGGTATCTCCTACAGGGAAAGTGCCAGGAGGGAATTGTGGAGCTTGTTCTCAGTGTCTCTGGGAATTGCTCTGATTATCTGTGTGACCTCTTTGCTAAGACTCTCCAGAGAGACGTCCTCAAAACAAACACACATCTTGACATATCTCCCACATTGATCGCAGTGTCTCCAGAAACGGCATTCAAGGAGCCAGGACCTTTTCTCCCTACACTGTCCATTGAGTTGTCCTCAAAACCAATATACATCCTGCTATATCTCCCACATGGAAAGTGCCAGGAGGGAGAAGTGGGGATTATGTTTAGACTTTCTCGGAACTGCTTCAAATCAACTAGATATCTTTGTGCTGTAAATCTCCCAACAGCCAAACGCAAAAGCAGCAAACATCTCGCTGTATGTCCCACATCCAAAGTGCCAAGAGAGAGCTTGCTCTCCCTGTCTTTGAGTACTGTTTTCACTGTCCCGGTTACCTCTTTGCTAACATTCTCTTCAGAGCCGCAGTGAAACCAGGAACCACGTGGAGAAGGCACCCACACTGAAAGTGCCTGGAGGGAACATTGGGGCTTCTTCTCAGTGTCTCTGACATAGGGTTTCACTGTCCCGGGAAAGTCTCTGCTAACACCGTGCAGAGCGCTGTGCCCAATGTACAGAAACGTCTTGCGGTATCTCCTACAGGGAAAGTGCCAGGAGGGAATTGTGGAGCTTGTTCTCAGTGTCTCTGAGAATTGCTCTGATTATCTGTGTGACCTCTTTGCTAAGACTCTCCAGAGAGACGTCCTCAAAACAAACACACATCTTGACATATCTCCCACATTGATCGCAGTGTCTCCAGAAACGGCATTCAAGGAGCCAGGACCTTTTCTCCCTACACTGTCCATTGAGTTGTCCTCAAAACCAATATACATCCTGCTATATCTCCCACATGGAAAGTGCCAGGAGGGAGAAGTGGGGATTATGTTTAGACTTTCTCGGAACTGCTTCAAATCAACTAGATATCTTTGTGCTGTAAATCTCCCAACAGCCAAACGCAAAAGCAGCAAACATCTCGCTGTATGTCCCAAATCCAAAGTGCCAAGAGAGAGCTTGCTCTCCCTGTCTTTGAGTACTGTTTTCACTGTCCCGGTTACCTCTTTGCTAACGTTCTCTTCAGAGCCGCAGTGAAACCAGGAACCACGTGGAGAAGGCACCCACACTGAAAGTGCCTGGAGGGAACATTGGGGCTTCTTCTCAGTGTCTCTGACATAGGGTTTCACTGTCCCGGGAAAGTCTCTGCTAACACCGTGCAGAGCACTGTGCCCAATGTACAGAAACGTCTTGCGGTATCTCCTACAGGGAAAGTGCCAGGAGGGAATTGTCGAGCTTGTTCTCAGTGTCTCTGAGAATTGCTCTGATTATCTGTGTGACCTCTTTGCTAAGACTCTCCAGAGAGCCGTCCTCAAAACAAACACACATCTTGACATATCTCCCACATTGATCGCAGTGTCTCCAGAAACGGCATTCAAGGAGCCAGGACCTTTTCTCCCTACACTGTCCATTGAGTTGTCCTCAAAACCAATATACATCCTGCTATATCTCCCACATGGAAAGTGCCAGGAGGGAGAAGTGGGGATTATGTTTAGACTTTCTCGGAACTGCTTCAAATCAACTAGATATCTTTGTGCTGTAAATCTCCCAACAGCCAAACGCAAAAGCAGCAAACATCTCGCTGTATCTTCCACATCCAAAGTGCCAAGAGAGAGCTTGCTCTCCCTGTCTTTGAGTACTGTTTTCACTGTCCCGGTTACCTCTTTGCTAACATTCTCTTCAGAGCTGCAGTGAAACCAGGAACCACGTGGAGAAGGCACCCACACTGAAAGTGCCTGGAGGGAACATTGGGGCTTCTTCTCAGTGTCTCTGACATAGGGTTTCACTGTCCCGGGAAAGTCTCTGCTAACACCCTGCAGAGCGCTGTGCCCAATATACAGAAACGTCTTGCGGTATCTCCTACAGGGAAAGTGCCAGGAGGGAATTGTCGAGCTTGTTCTCAGTGTCTCTGAGAATTGCTCTGATTATCTGTGTGACCTCTTTGCTAAGACTCTCCAGAGAGCCGTCCTCAAAACCAACACACATCTTGACATATCTCCCACATTGATCGCAGTGTCTCCAGAAACGGCATTCAAGGAGCCAGGACCTTTTCTCCCTACACTGTCCATTGAGTTGTCCTCAAAACCAATATACATCCTGCTATATCTCCCACATGGAAAGTGCCAGGAGGGAGAAGTGGGGATTATGTTTAGACTTTCTCGGAACTGCTTCAAATCAACTAGATATCTTTGTGCTGTAAATCTCCCAACAGCCAAACGCAAAAGCAGCAAACATCTCGCTGTATGTCCCACATCCAAAGTGCCAAGAGAGAGCTTGCTCTCCCTGTCTTTGAGTACTGTTTTCACTGTCCCGGTTACCTCTTTGCTAACATTCTCTTCAGAGCCGCAGTGAAACCAGGAACCACGTGGAGAAGGCACCCACACTGAAAATGACTGGAGGGAACATTGGGGCTTCTTCTCAGTGTCTCTGACATAGGGTTTCACTGTCCCGGGAAAGTCTCTGCTAACACCGTGCAGAGCGCTGTGCCCAATATACAGAAACGTCTTGCGGTATCTCCTACAGGGAAAGTGCCAGGAGGGAATTGTGGAGCTTGTTCTCAGTGTCTCTGGGAATTGCTCTGATTATCCGTGTGACCTCTTTGCTAAGACTCTCCAGAGAGACGTCCTCAAAACCAACACACATCTTGACATATCTCCCACATTGATCGCAGTGTCTCCAGAAACGGCATTCAAGGAGCCAGGACCTTTTCTCCCTACACTGTCCATTGAGTTGTCCTCAAAACCAATATACATCCTGCTATATCTCCCACATGGAAAGTGCCAGGAGGGAGAAGTGGGGATTATGTTTAGACTTTCTCGGAACTGCTTCAAATCAACTAGATACCTTTGTGCTGTAAATCTCCCAACAGCCAAACGCAAAAGCAGCAAACATCTCGCTGTATGTCCCACATCCAAAGTGCCAAGAGAGAGCTTGCTCTCCCTGTCTTTGAGTACTGTTTTCACTGTCCCGGTTACCTCTTTGCTAACATTCTCTTCAGAGCCGCAGTGAAACCAGGAACCACGTGGAGAAGGCACCCACACTGAAAGTGCCTGGAGGGAACACTGGGGCTTCTTCTCAGTGTCTCTGACATAGGGTTTCACTGTCCCGGGAAAGTCTCTGCTAACACCGTGCAGAGCGCTGTGCCCAATGTACAGAAACGTCTTGCGGTATCTCCTACAGGGAAAGTGCCAGGAGGGAATTGTGGAGCTTGTTCTCAGTGTCTCTGAGAATTGCTCTGATTATCTGTGTGACCTCTTTGCTAAGACTCTCCAGAGAGACGTCCTCAAAACCAACACACATCTTGACATATCTCCCACATTGATCGCAGTGTCTCCAGAAACGGCATTCAAGGAGCCAGGACCTTTTCTCCCTACACTGTCCATTGAGTTGTCCTCAAAACCAATATACATCCTGCTATATCTCCCACATGGAAAGTGCCAGGAGGGAGAAGTGGGGATTATGTTTAGACTTTCTCGGAACTGCTTCAAATCAACTAGATATCTTTGTGCTGTAAATCTCCCAACAGCCAAACGCAAAAGCAGCAAACATCTCGCTGTATGTCCCAAATCCAAAGTGCCAAGAGAGAGCTTGCTCTCCCTGTCTTTGAGTACTGTTTTCACTGTCCCGGTTACCTCTTTGCTAACGTTCTCTTCAGAGCCGCAGTGAAACCAGGAACCACGTGGAGAAGGCACCCACACTGAAAGTGCCTGGAGGGAACATTGGGGCTTCTTCTCAGTGTCTCTGACATAGGGTTTCACTGTCCCGGGAAAGTCTCTGCTAACACCCTGCAGAGCGCTGTGCCCAATATACAGAAACGTCTTGCGGTATCTCCTACAGGGAAAGTGCCAGGAGGGAATTGTCGAGCTTGTTCTCAGTGTCTCTGAGAATTGCTCTGATTATCCGTGTGACCTCTTTGCTAAGACTCTCCAGAGAGCCGTCCTCAAAACAAACACACATCTTGACATATCTCCCACATTGATCGCAGTGTCTCCAGAAACGGCATTCAAGGAGCCAGGACCTTTTCTCCCTACACTGTCCATTGAGTTGTCCTCAAAACCAATATACATCCTGCTATATCTCCCACATGGAAAGTGCCAGGAGGGAGAAGTGGGGATTATGTTTAGACTTTCTCGGAACTGCTTCAAATCAACTAGATATCTTTGTGCTGTAAATCTCCCAACAGCCAAACGCAAAAGCAGCAAACATCTCGCTGTATGTCCCACATCCAAAGTGCCAAGAGAGAGCTTGCTCTCCCTGTCTTTGAGTACTGTTTTCACTGTCCCGGTTACCTCTTTGCTAACATTCTCTTCAGAGCCGCAGTGAAACCAGGAACCACGTGGAGAAGGCACCCACACTGAAAGTGCCTGGAGGGAACATTGGGGCTTCTTCTCAGTGTCTCTGACATAGGGTTTCACTGTCCCGGGAAAGTCTCTGCTAACACCGTGCAGAGCACTGTGCCCAATGTACAGAAACGTCTTGCGGTATCTCCTACAGGGAAAGTGCCAGGAGGGAATTGTCGAGCTTGTTCTCAGTGTCTCTGAGAATTGCTCTGATTATCCCTGTGACCTCTTTGCTAAGACTCTCCAGAGAGACGTCCTCAAAACAAACACACATCTTGACATATCTCCCACATTGATCGCAGTGTCTCCAGAAACGGCATTCAAGGAGCCAGGACCTTTTCTCCCTACACTGTCCATTGAGTTGTCCTCAAAACCAATATACATCCTGCTATATCTCCCACATGGAAAGTGCCAGGAGGGAGAAGTGGGGATTATGTTTAGACTTTCTCGGAACTGCTTCAAATCAACTAGATATCTTTGTGCTGTAAATCTCCCAACAGCCAAACGCAAAAGCAGCAAACATCTCGCTGTATGTCCCACATCCAAAGTGCCAAGAGAGAGCTTGCTCTCCCTGTCTTTGAGTACTGTTTTCACTGTCCCGGTTACCTCTTTGCTAACATTCTCTTCAGAGCTGCAGTGAAACCAGGAACCACGTGGAGAAGGCACCCACACTGAAAGTGCCTGGAAGGAACATTGGGGCTTCTTCTCAGTGTCTCTGACATAGGGTTTCACTGTCCCGGGAAAGTCTCTGCTAAGACCGTGCAGAGCGCTGTGCCCAATGTACAGAAACGTCTTGCGGTATCTCCTACAGGGAAAGTGCCAGGAGGGAATTGTCGAGCTTGTTCTCAGTGTCTCTGAGAATTGCTCTGATTATCCGTGTGACCTCTTTGCTAAGACTCTCCAGAGAGACGTCCTCAAAACAAACACACATCTTGACATATCTCCCACATTGATCGCAGTGTCTCCAGAAACGGCATTCAAGGAGCCAGGACCTTTTCTCCCTACACTGTCCATTGAGTTGTCCTCAAAACCAATATACATCCTGCTATATCTCCCACATGGAAAGTGCCAGGAGGGAGAAGTGGGGCTTATGTTTAGACTTTCTCGGAACTGCTTCAAATCAACTAGATATCTTTGTGCTGTAAATCTCCCAACAGCCAAACGCAAAAGCAGCAAACATCTCGCTGTATGTCCCACATCCAAAGTGCCAAGAGAGAGCTTGCTCTCCCTGTCTTTGAGTACTGTTTTCACTGTCCCGGTTACCTCTTTGCTAACATTCTCTTCAGAGCTGCAGTGAAACCAGGAACCACGTGGACAAGGCACCCACACTGAAAGTGCCTGGAGGGAACATTGGGGCTTCTTCTCAGTGTCTCTGACATAGGGTTTCACTGTCCTGGGAAAGTCTCTGCTAACACCGTGCAGAGCGCTGTGCCCAATGTACAGAAACGTCTTGCGGTATCTCCTACAGGGAAAGTGCCAGGAGGGAATTGTGGAGCTTGTTCTCAGTGTCTCTGAGAATTGCTCTGATTATCCCTGTGACCTCTTTGCTAAGACTCTCCAGAGAGACGTCCTCAAAACAAACACACATCTTGACATATCTCCCACATTGATCGCAGTGTCTCCAGAAACGGCATTCAAGGAGCCAGGACCTTTTCTCCCTACACTGTCCATTGAGTTGTCCTCAAAACCAATATACATCCTGCTATATCTCCCACATGGAAAGTGCCAGGAGGGAGAAGTGGGGATTATGTTTAGACTTTCTCGGAACTGCTTCAAATCAACTAGATATCTTTGTGCTGTAAATCTCCCAACAGCCAAACGCAAAAGCAGCAAACATCTCGCTGTATGTCCCACATCCAAAGTGCCAAGAGAGAGCTTGCTCTCCCTGTCTTTGAGTACTGTTTTCACTGTCCCGGTTACCTCTTTGCTAACATTCTCTTCAGAGCCGCAGTGAAACCAGGTACCACGTGGACAAGGCACCCACACTGAAAGTGCCTGGAGGGAACATTGGGGCTTCTTCTCAGTGTCTCTGACATAGGGTTTCACTGTCCCGGGAAAGTCTCTGCTAACACCGTGCAGAGCGCTGTGCCCAATGTACAGAAACGTCTTGCGGTATCTCCTACAGGGAAAGTGCCAGGAGGGAATTGTGGAGCTTGTTCTCAGTGTCTCTGAGAATTGCTCTGATTATCCCTGTGACCTCTTTGCTAAGACTCTCCAGAGAGACGTCCTCAAAACAAACACACATCTTGACATATCTCCCACATTGATCGCAGTGTCTCCAGAAACGGCATTCAAGGAGCCAGGACCTTTTCTCCCTACACTGTCCATTGAGTTGTCCTCAAAACCAATATACATCCTGCTATATCTCCCACATGGAAAGTGCCAGGAGGGAGAAGTGGGGATTATGTTTAGACTTTCTCGGAACTGCTTCAAATCAACTAGATATCTTTGTGCTGTAAATCTCCCAACAGACAAACGCAAAAGCAGCAAACATCTCGCTGTATGTCCCACATCCAAAGTGCCAAGAGAGAGCTTGCTCTCCCTGTCTTTGAGTACTGTTTTCACTGTCCCGGTTACCTCTTTGCTAACGTTCTCTTCAGAGCCGCAGTGAAACCAGGAACCACGTGGAGAAGGCACCCACACTGAAAGTGCCTGGAGGGAACATTGGGGCTTCTTCTCAGTGTCTCTGACATAGGGTTTCACTGTCCCGGGAAAGTCTCTGCTAACACCGTGCAGAGCGCTGTGCCCAATATACAGAAACGTCTTGCGGTATCTCCTACAGGGAAAGTGCCAGGAGGGAATTCGGGAGCTTGGTCTCAGTGTCTCTGAGAATTGCTCTGATTATCCGTGTGACCTCTTTGCTAAGACTCTCCAGAGAGCCGTCCTCAAAACAAACACACATCTTGACATATCTCCCACATTGATCGCAGTGTCTCCAGAAACGGCATTCAAGGAGCCAGGACCTTTTCTCCCTACACTGTCCATTGAGTTGTCCTCAAAACCAATATACATCCTGCTATATCTCCCACATGGAAAGTGCCAGGAGGGAGAAGTGGGGATTATGTTTAGACTTTCTCGGAACTGCTTCAAATCAACTAGATATCTTTGTGCTGTAAATCTCCCAACAGCCAAACGCAAAAGCAGCAAACATCTCGCTGTATGTCCCACATCCAAAGTGCCAAGAGAGAGCTTGCTCTCCCTGTCTTTGAGTACTGTTTTCACTGTCCCGGTTACCTCTTTGCTAACATTCTCTTCAGAGCCGCAGTGAAACCAGGAACCACGTGGAGAAGGCACCCACACTGAAAGTGCCTGGAGGGAACATTGGGGCTTCTTCTCAGTGTCTCTGACATAGGGTTTCACTGTCCCGGGAAAGTCTCTGCTAACACCGTGCAGAGCGCTGTGCCCAATGTACAGAAACGTCTTGCGGTATCTCCTACAGGGAAAGTGCCAGGAGGGAATTGTGGAGCTTGTTCTCAGTGTCTCTGGGAATTGCTCTGATTATCTGTGTGACCTCTTTGCTAAGACTCTCCAGAGAGACGTCCTCAAAACAAACACACATCTTGACATATCTCCCACATTGATCGCAGTGTCTCCAGAAACGGCATTCAAGGAGCCAGGACCTTTTCTCCCTACACTGTCCATTGAGTTGTCCTCAAAACCAATATACATCCTGCTATATCTCCCACATGGAAAGTGCCAGGAGGGAGAAGTGGGGATTATGTTTAGACTTTCTCGGAACTGCTTCAAATCAACTAGATATCTTTGTGCTGTAAATCTCCCAACAGCCAAACGCAAAAGCAGCAAACATCTCGCTGTATGTCCCACATCCAAAGTGCCAAGAGAGAGCTTGCTCTCCCTGTCTTTGAGTACTGTTTTCACTGTCCCGGTTACCTCTTTGCTAACATTCTCTTCAGAGCCGCAGTGAAACCAGGAACCACGTGGAGAAGGCACCCACACTGAAAGTGCCTGGAGGGAACATTGGGGCTTCTTCTCAGTGTCTCTGACATAGGGTTTCACTGTCCCGGGAAAGTCTCTGCTAACACCGTGCAGAGCGCTGTGCCCAATGTACAGAAACGTCTTGCGGTATCTCCTACAGGGAAAGTGCCAGGAGGGAATTGTGGAGCTTGTTCTCAGTGTCTCTGAGAATTGCTCTGATTATCTGTGTGACCTCTTTGCTAAGACTCTCCAGAGAGACGTCCTCAAAACAAACACACATCTTGACATATCTCCCACATTGATCGCAGTGTCTCCAGAAACGGCATTCAAGGAGCCAGGACCTTTTCTCCCTACACTGTCCATTGAGTTGTCCTCAAAACCAATATACATCCTGCTATATCTCCCACATGGAAAGTGCCAGGAGGGAGAAGTGGGGATTATGTTTAGACTTTCTCGGAACTGCTTCAAATCAACTAGATATCTTTGTGCTGTAAATCTCCCAACAGCCAAACGCAAAAGCAGCAAACATCTCGCTGTATGTCCCAAATCCAAAGTGCCAAGAGAGAGCTTGCTCTCCCTGTCTTTGAGTACTGTTTTCACTGTCCCGGTTACCTCTTTGCTAACGTTCTCTTCAGAGCCGCAGTGAAACCAGGAACCACGTGGAGAAGGCACCCACACTGAAAGTGCCTGGAGGGAACATTGGGGCTTCTTCTCAGTGTCTCTGACATAGGGTTTCACTGTCCCGGGAAAGTCTCTGCTAACACCGTGCAGAGCACTGTGCCCAATGTACAGAAACGTCTTGCGGTATCTCCTACAGGGAAAGTGCCAGGAGGGAATTGTCGAGCTTGTTCTCAGTGTCTCTGAGAATTGCTCTGATTATCTGTGTGACCTCTTTGCTAAGACTCTCCAGAGAGACGTCCTCAAAACAAACACACATCTTGACATATCTCCCACATTGATCGCAGTGTCTCCAGAAACGGCATTCAAGGAGCCAGGACCTTTTCTCCCTACACTGTCCATTGAGTTGTCCTCAAAACCAATATACATCCTGCTATATCTCCCACATGGAAAGTGCCAGGAGGGAGAAGTGGGGATTATGTTTAGACTTTCTCGGAACTGCTTCAAATCAACTAGATATCTTTGTGCTGTAAATCTCCCGACAGCCAAACGCAAAAGCAGCAAACATCTCGCTGTATGTCCCACATCCAAAGTGCCAAGAGAGAGCTTGCTCTCCCTGTCTTTGAGTACTGTTTTCACTGTCCCGGTTACCTCTTTGCTAACATTCTCTTCAGAGCCGCAGTGAAACCAGGAACCACGTGGAGAAGGCACCCACACTGAAAGTGCCTGGAGGGAACATTGGGGCTTCTTCTCAGTGTCTCTGACATAGGGTTTCACTGTCCCGGGAAAGTCTCTGCTAACACCGTGCAGAGCGCTGTGCCCAATGTACAGAAACGTCTTGCGGTATCTCCTACAGGGAAAGTGCCAGGAGGGAATTGTTGAGCTTGTTCTCAGTGTCTCTGGGAATTGCTCTGATTATCCCTGTGACCTCTTTGCTAAGACTCTCCAGAGAGCCGTCCTCAAAACCAACACACATCTTGACATATCTCCCACATTGATCGCAGTGTCTCCAGAAACGGCATTCAAGGAGCCAGGACCTTTTCTCCCTACACTGTCCATTGAGTTGTCCTCAAAACCAATATACATCCTGCTATATCTCCCACATGGAAAGTGCCAGGAGGGAGAAGTGGGGATTATGTTTAGACTTTCTCGGAACTGCTTCAAATCAACTAGATATCTTTGTGCTGTAAATCTCCCAACAGCCAAACGCAAAAGCAGCAAACATCTCGCTGTATGTCCCACATCCAAAGTGCCAAGAGAGAGCTTGCTCTCCCTGTCTTTGAGTACTGTTTTCACTGTCCCGGTTACCTCTTTGCTAACGTTCTCTTCAGAGCCGCAGTGAAACCAGGAACCACGTGGAGAAGGCACCCACACTGAAAGTGCCTGGAGGGAACATTGGGGCTTCTTCTCAGTGTCTCTGACATAGGGTTTCACTGTCCCGGGAAAGTCTCTGCTAACACCGTGCAGAGCACTGTGCCCAATGTACAGAAACGTCTTGCGGTATCTCCTACAGGGAAAGTGCCAGGAGGGAATTGTCGAGCTTGTTCTCAGTGTCTCTGAGAATTGCTCTGATTATCCCTGTGACCTCTTTGCTAAGACTCTCCAGAGAGACGTCCTCAAAACAAACACACATCTTGACATATCTCCCACATTGATCGCAGTGTCTCCAGAAACGGCATTCAAGGAGCCAGGACCTTTTCTCCCTACACTGTCCATTGAGTTGTCCTCAAAACCAATATACATCCTGCTATATCTCCCACATGGAAAGTGCCAGGAGGGAGAAGTGGGGATTATGTTTAGACTTTCTCGGAACTGCTTCAAATCAACTAGATATCTTTGTGCTGTAAATCTCCCAACAGCCAAACGCAAAAGCAGCAAACATCTCGCTGTATGTCCCACATCCAAAGTGCCAAGAGAGAGCTTGCTCTCCCTGTCTTTGAGTACTGTTTTCACTGTCCCGGTTACCTCTTTGCTAACATTCTCTTCAGAGCTGCAGTGAAACCAGGAACCACGTGGACAAGGCACCCACACTGAAAGTGCCTGGAGGGAACATTGGGGCTTCTTCTCAGTGTCTCTGACATAGGGTTTCACTGTCCCGGGAAAGTCTCTGCTAACACCGTGCAGAGCGCTGTGCCCAATGTACAGAAACGTCTTGCGGTATCTCCTACAGGGAAAGTGCCAGGAGGGAATTGTGGAGCTTGTTCTCAGTGTCTCTGAGAATTGCTCTGATTATCCCTGTGACCTCTTTGCTAAGACTCTCCAGAGAGACGTCCTCAAAACAAACACACATCTTGACATATCTCCCACATTGATCGCAGTGTCTCCAGAAACGGCATTCAAGGAGCCAGGACCTTTTCTCCCTACACTGTCCATTGAGTTGTCCTCAAAACCAATATACATCCTGCTATATCTCCCACATGGAAAGTGCCAGGAGGGAGAAGTGGGGATTATGTTTAGACTTTCTCGGAACTGCTTCAAATCAACTAGATATCTTTGTGCTGTAAATCTCCCAACAGACAAACGCAAAAGCAGCAAACATCTCGCTGTATGTCCCACATCCAAAGTGCCAAGAGAGAGCTTGCTCTCCCTGTCTTTGAGTACTGTTTTCACTGTCCCGGTTACCTCTTTGCTAACGTTCTCTTCAGAGCCGCAGTGAAACCAGGAACCACGTGGAGAAGGCACCCACACTGAAAGTGCCTGGAGGGAACATTGGGGCTTCTTCTCAGTGTCTCTGACATAGGGTTTCACTGTCCCGGGAAAGTCTCTGCTAACACCGTGCAGAGCGCTGTGCCCAATATACAGAAACGTCTTGCGGTATCTCCTACAGGGAAAGTGCCAGGAGGGAATTGTGGAGCTTGTTCTCAGTGTCTCTGAGAATTGCTCTGATTATCCGTGTGACCTCTTTGCTAAGACTCTCCAGAGAGCCGTCCTCAAAACAAACACACATCTTGACATATCTCCCACATTGATCGCAGTGTCTCCAGAAACGGCATTCAAGGAGCCAGGACCTTTTCTCCCTACACTGTCCATTGAGTTGTCCTCAAAACCAATATACATCCTGCTATATCTCCCACATGGAAAGTGCCAGGAGGGAGAAGTGGGGATTATGTTTAGACTTTCTCGGAACTGCTTCAAATCAACTAGATATCTTTGTGCTGTAAATCTCCCAACAGCCAAACGCAAAAGCAGCAAACATCTCGCTGTATGTCCCACATCCAAAGTGCCAAGAGAGAGCTTGCTCTCCCTGTCTTTGAGTACTGTTTTCACTGTCCCGGTTACCTCTTTGCTAACATTCTCTTCAGAGCCGCAGTGAAACCAGGAACCACGTGGAGAAGGCACCCACACTGAAAGTGCCTGGAGGGAACATTGGGGCTTCTTCTCAGTGTCTCTGACATAGGGTTTCACTGTCCCGGGAAAGTCTCTGCTAACACCCTGCAGAGCGCAGTGCCCAATATACAGAAACGTCTTGCGGTATCTCCTACAGGGAAAGTGCCAGGAGGGAATTGTGGAGCTTGTTCTCAGTGTCTCTGAGAATTGCTCTGATTATCTGTGTGACCTCTTTGCTAAGACTCTCCAGAGAGCCGTCCTCAAAACCAACACACATCTTGACATATCTCCCACATTGATCGCAGTGTCTCCAGAAACGGCATTCAAGGAGCCAGGACCTTTTCTCCCTACACTGTCCATTGAGTTGTCCTCAAAACCAATATACATCCTGCTATATCTCCCACATGGAAAGTGCCAGGAGGGAAAAGTGGGGATTATGTTTAGACTTTCTCGGAACTGCTTCAAATCAACTAGATATCTTTGTGCTGTAAATCTCCCAACAGCCAAACGCAAAAGCAGCAAATATCTCGCTGTATGTCCCACATCCAAAGTGCCAAGAGAGAGCTTGCTCTCCCTGTCTTTGAGTACTGTTTTCACTGTCCCGGTTACCTCTTTGCTAACATTCTCTTCAGAGCCGCAGTGAAACCAGGAACCACGTGGAGAAGGCACCCACACTGAAAGTGCCTGGAGGGAACATTGGGGCTTCTTCTCAGTGTCTCTGACATAGGGTTTCACTGTCCCGGGAAAGTCTCTGCTAACACCGTGCAGAGCGCTGTGCCCAATGTACAGAAACGTCTTGCGGTATCTCCTACAGAGAAAGTGCCAGGAGGGAATTGTGGAGCTTGTTCTCAGTGTCTCTGAGAATTGCTCTGATTATCCCTGTGACCTCTTTGCTAAGACTCTCCAGAGAGACGTCCTCAAAACAAACACACATCTTGACATATCTCCCACATTGATCGCAGTGTCTCCAGAAATGGCATTCAAGGAGCCAGGACCTTTTCTCCCTACACTGTCCATTGAGTTGTCCTCAAAACCAATATACATCCTGCTATATCTCCCACATGGAAAGTGCCAGGAGGGAGAAGTGGGGATTATGTTTAGACTTTCTCGGAACTGCTTCAAATCAACTAGATATCTTTGTGCTGTAAATCTCCCAACAGACAAACGCAAAAGCAGCAAACATCTCGCTGTATGTCCCACATCCAAAGTGCCAAGAGAGAGCTTGCTCTCCCTGTCTTTGAGTACTGTTTTCACTGTCCCGGTTACCTCTTTGCTAACGTTCTCTACAGAGCCGCAGTGAAACCAGGAACCACGTGGAGAAGGCACCCACACTGAAAGTGCCTGGAGGGAACATTGGGGCTTCTTCTCAGTGTCTCTGACATAGGGTTTCACTGTCCCGGGAAAGTCTCTGCTAACACCCTGCAGAGCGCTGTGCCCAATATACAGAAACGTCTTGCGGTATCTCCTACAGGGAAAGTGCCAGGAGGGAATTGTGGAGCTTGTTCTCAGTGTCTCTGAGAATTGCTCTGATTATCCCTGTGACCTCTTTGCTAAGACTCTCCAGAGAGCCGTCCTCAAAACCAACACACATCTTGACATATCTCCCACATTGATCGCAGTGTCTCCAGAAACGGCATTCAAGGAGCCAGGACCTTTTCTCCCTACACTGTCCATTGAGTTGTCCTCAAAACCAATATACATCCTGCTATATCTCCCACATGGAAAGTGCCAGGAGGGAGAAGTGGGGATTATGTTTAGACTTTCTCGGAACTGCTTCAAATCAACTAGATATCTTTGTGCTGTAAATCTCCCAACAGCCAAACGCAAAAGCAGCAAACATCTCGCTGTATGTCCCACATCCAAAGTGCCAAGAGAGAGCTTGCTCTCCCTGTCTTTGAGTACTGTTTTCACTGTCCCGGTTACCTCTTTGCTAACGTTCTCTTCAGAGCCGCAGTGAAACCAGGAACCACGTGGAGAAGGCACCCACACTGAAAGTGCCTGGAGGGAACATTGGGGCTTCTTCTCAGTGTCTCTGACATAGGGTTTCACTGTCCCGGGAAAGTCTCTGCTAACACCCTGCAGAGCGCTGTGCCCAATATACAGAAACGTCTTGCGGTATCTCCTACAGGGAAAGTGCCAGGAGGGAATTGTCGATCTTGTTCTCAGTGTCTCTGAGAATTGCTCTGATTATCCCTGTGACCTCTTTGCTAAGACTCTCCAGAGAGCCGTCCTCAAAACCAACACACATCTTGACATATCTCCCACATTGATCGCAGTGTCTCCAGAAACGGCATTCAAGGAGCCAGGAGCTTTTCTCCCTACACTGTCCATTGAGTTGTCCTCAAAACCAATATACATCCTGCTATATCTCCCACATGGAAAATGCCAGGAGGGAGAAGTGGGGATTATGTTTAGACTTTCTCGGAACTGCTTCAAATCAACTAGATATCTTTGTGCTGTAAATCTCCCAACAGCCAAACGCAAAAGCAGCAAACATCTCGCTGTATGTCCCACATCCAAAGTGCCAAGAGAGAGCTTGCTCTCCCTGTCTTTGAGTACAGTTTTCAGTGTCCCGGTTACCTCTTTGCTAACGTTCTCTTCAGAGCCGCAGTGAAACCAGGAACCACGTGGAGAAGGCACCCACACTGAAAGTGCCTGGAGGGAACATTGGGGCTTCTTCTCAGTGTCTCTGACATAGGGTTTCACTGTCCCGGGAAAGTCTCTGCTAACACCCTGCAGAGCGCTGTGCCCAATATACAGAAACGTCTTGCGGTATCTCCTACAGGGAAAGTGCCAGGAGGGAATTGTGGAGCTTGTTCTCAGTGTCTCTGAGAATTGCTCTGATTATCCGTGTGACCTCTTTGCTAAGACTCTCCAGAGAGCCGTCCTCAAAACCAACACACATCTTGACATATCTCCCACATTGATCGCAGTGTCTCCAGAAACGGCATTCAAGGAGCCAGGACCTTTTCTCCCTACACTGTCCATTGAGTTGTCCTCAAAACCAATATACATCCTGCTATATCTCCCACATGGAAAGTGCCAGGAGGGAGAAGTGGGGATTATGTTTAGACTTTCTCGGAACTGCTTCAAATCAACTAGATATCTTTGTGCTGTAAATCTCCCAACAGCCAAACGCAAAAGCAGCAAACATCTCGCTGTATGTCCCACATCCAAAGTGCCAAGAGAGAGCTTGTTCTCCCTGTCTTTGAGTACTGTTTTCAGTGTCCCGGTTACCTCTTTGCTAACGTTCTCTTCAGAGCCGCAGTGAAACCAGGAACCACGTGGAGAAGGCACCCACACTGAAAGTGCCTGGAGGGAACATTGGGGCTTCTTCTCAGTGTCTCTGACATAGGGTTTCACTGTCCCGGGAAAGTCTCTGCTAACACCCTGCAGAGCGCTGTGCCCAATATACAGAAACGTCTTGCGGTATCTCCTACAGGGAAAGTGCCAGGAGGGAATTGTGGAGCTTGTTCTCAGTGTCTCTGAGAATTGCTCTGATTATCCCTGTGACCTCTTTGCTAAGACTCTCCAGAGAGCCGTCCTCAAAACCAACACACATCTTGACATATCTCCCACATTGATCGCAGTGTCTCCAGAAACGGCATTCAAGGAGCCAGGACCTTTTCTCCCTACACTGTCCATTGAGTTGTCCTCAAAACCAATATACATCCTGCTATATCTCCCACATGGAAAGTGCCAGGATTGAGAAGTGGGGATTATGTTTAGACTTTCTCGGAACTGCTTCAAATCAACTAGATACCTTTGTGCTGTAAATCTCCCAACAGCCAAACGCAAAAGCAGCAAACATCTCGCTGTATGTCCCACATCCAAAGTGCCAAGAGAGAGCTTGCTCTCCCTGTCTTTGAGTACAGTTTTCAGTGTCCCGGTTACCTCTTTGCTAACATTCTCTTCAGAGCTGCAGTGAAACCAGGAACCACGTGGAGAAGGCACCCACGTGGAGAAGTGCCTGGAGGGAACATTGGGGCTTCTTCTCAGTGTCTCTGACATAGGGTTTCGCTGTCCCGGGAAAGTCTCTGCTAACACCGTGCAGAGCGCTGTGCCCAATATACAGAAACGTCTTGCGGTATCTCCTACAGGGAAAGTGCCAGGAGGGAATTGTGGAGCTTGTTCTCAGTGTCTCTGAGAATTGCTCTGATTATCTGTGTGACCTCTTTGCTAAGACTCTCCAGAGAGACGTCCTCAAAACAAACACACATCTTGACATATCTCCCACATTGATCGCAGTGTCTCCAGAAACGGCATTCAAGGAGCCAGGACCTTTTCTCCCTACACTGTCCATTGAGTTGTCCTCAAAACCAATATACATCCTGCTATATCTCCCACATGGAAAGTGCCAGGAGGGAGAAGTGGGGATTATGTTTAGACTTTCTCGGAACTGCTTCAAATCAACTAGATATCTTTGTGCTGTAAATCTCCCAACAGCCAAACGCAAAAGCAGCAAACATCTCGCTGTATGTCCCACATCCAAAGTGCCAAGAGAGAGCTTGCTCTCCCTGTCTTTGAGTACTGTTTTCAGTGTCCCGGTTACCTCTTTGCTAACATTCTCTTCAGAGCTGCAGTGAAACCAGGAAACACGTGGAGAAGGCACCCACACTGAAAGTGCCTGGAGGGAACATCGGGGCTTCTTCTCAGTGTCTCTGACATAGGGTTTCACTGTCCCGGGAAAGTCTCTGCTAACACCGTGCAGAGCGCTGTGCCCAATATACAGAAACGTCTTGCGGTATCTCCTACAGGGAAAGTGCCAGGAGGGAATTGTGGAGCTTGTTCTCAGTGTCTCTGAGAATTGCTCTGATTATCCCTGTGACCTCTTTGCTAAGACTCTCCAGAGAGACGTCCTCAAAACAAACACACATCTTGACATATCTCCCACATTGATCGCAGTGTCTCCAGAAACGGCATTCAAGGAGCCAGGACCTTTTCTCCCTACACTGTCCATTGAGTTGTCCTCAAAACCAATATACATCCTGCTATATCTCCCACATGGAAAGTGCCAGGAGGGAGAAGTGGGGATTATGTTTAGACTTTCTCGGAACTGCTTCAAATCAACTAGATATCTTTGTGCTGTAAATCTCCCAACAGCCAAACGCAAAAGCAGCAAACATCTCGCTGTATGTCCCACATCCAAAGTGCCAAGAGAGAGCTTGCTCTCCCTGTCTTTGAGTACTGTTTTCACTGTCCCGGTTACCTCTTTGCTAACATTCTCTTCAGAGCTGCAGTGAAACCAGGAACCACATGGAGAAGGCACCCACACTGAAAGTGCCTGGAGGGAACATTGGGGCTTCTTCTCAGTGTCTCTGACATAGGGTTTCACTGTCCTGGGAAAGTCTCTGCTAACACCGTGCAGAGCGCTGTGCTCAATATACAGAAACGTCTTGCGGTATCTCCTACAGGGAAAGTGCCAGGAGGGAATTGTGGAGCTTGTTCTCAGTGTCTCTGAGAATTGCTCTGATTATCCCTGTGACCTCTTTGCTAAGACTCTCCAGAGAGCCGTCCTCAAAACCAACACACATCTTGACATATCTCCCACATTGATCGCAGTGTCTCCAGAAACGGCATTCAAGGAGCCAGGACCTTTTCTCCCTACACTGTCCATTGAGTTGTCCTCAAAACCAATATACATCCTGCTATATCTCCCACATGGAAAGTGCCAGGAGGGAGAAGTGGGGATTATGTTTAGACTTTCTCGGAACTGCTTCAAATCAACTAGATATCTTTGTGCTGTAAATCTCCCAACAGCCAAACGCAAAAGCAGCAAACATCTCGCTGTATGTCCCACATCCAAAGTGCCAAGAGAGAGCTTGCTCTCCCTGTCTTTGAGTACTGTTTTCACTGTCCCGGTTACCTCTTTGCTAACATTCTCTTCAGAGCTGCAGTGAAACCAGGAACCACGTGGAGAAGGCACCCACACTGAAAGTGCCTGGAGGGAACATTGGGGCTTCTTCTCAGTGTCTCTGACATAGGGTTTCACTGTCCCGGGAAAGTCTCTGCTAACACCCTGCAGAGCGCTGTGCCCAATATACAGAAACGTCTTGCGGTATCTCCTACAGGGAAAGTGCCAGGAGGGAATTGTCGAGCTTGTTCTCAGTGTCTCTGAGAATTGCTCTGATTATCTGTGTGACCTCTTTGCTAAGACTCTCCAGAGAGCCGTCCTCAAAACCAACACACATCTTGACATATCTCCCACATTGATCGCAGTGTCTCCAGAAACGGCATTCAAGGAGCCAGGACCTTTTCTCCCTACACTGTCCATTGAGTTGTCCTCAAAACCAATATACATCCTGCTATATCTCCCACATGGAAAGTGCCAGGAGGGAGAAGTGGGGATTATGTTTAGACTTTCTCGGAACTGCTTCAAATCAACTAGATATCTTTGTGCTGTAAATCTCCCAACAGCCAAACGCAAAAGCAGCAAACATCTCGCTGTATGTCCCACATCCAAAGTGCCAAGAGAGAGCTTGCTCTCCCTGTCTTTGAGTACTGTTTTCACTGTCCCGGTTACCTCTTTGCTAACATTCTCTTCAGAGCCGCAGTGAAACCAGGAACCACGTGGAGAAGGCACCCACACTGAAAGTGCCTGGAGGGAACATTGGGGCTTCTTCTCAGTGTCTCTGACATAGGGTTTCACTGTCCCGGGAAAGTCTCTGCTAACACCCTGCAGAGCGCAGTGCCCAATATACAGAAACGTCTTGCGGTATCTCCTACAGGGAAAGTGCCAGGAGGGAATTGTGGAGCTTGTTCTCAGTGTCTCTGAGAATTGCTCTGATTATCCCTGTGACCTCTTTGCTAAGACTCTCCAGAGAGCCGTCCTCAAAACCAACACACATCTTGACATATCTCCCACATTGATCGCAGTGTCTCCAGAAACGGCATTCAAGGAGCCAGGACCTTTTCTCCCTACACTGTCCATTGAGTTGTCCTCAAAACCAATATACATCCTGCTATATCTCCCACATGGAAAGTGCCAGGAGGGAAAAGTGGGGATTATGTTTAGACTTTCTCGGAACTGCTTCAAATCAACTAGATATCTTTGTGCTGTAAATCTCCCAACAGCCAAACGCAAAAGCAGCAAATATCTCGCTGTATGTCCCACATCCAAAGTGCCAAGAGAGAGCTTGCTCTCCCTGTCTTTGAGTACTGTTTTCACTGTCCCGGTTACCTCTTTGCTAACATTCTCTTCAGAGCCGCAGTGAAACCAGGAACCACGTGGAGAAGGCACCCACACTGAAAGTGCCTGGAGGGAACATTGGGGCTTCTTCTCAGTGTCTCTGACATAGGGTTTCACTGTCCCGGGAAAGTCTCTGCTAACACCGTGCAGAGCGCTGTGCCCAATGTACAGAAACGTCTTGCGGTATCTCCTACAGGGAAAGTGCCAGGAGGGAATTGTGGAGCTTGTTCTCAGTGTCTCTGAGAATTGCTCTGATTATCCCTGTGACCTCTTTGCTAAGACTCTCCAGAGAGACGTCCTCAAAACAAACACACATCTTGACATATCTCCCACATTGATCGCAGTGTCTCCAGAAACGGCATTCAAGGAGCCAGGACCTTTTCTCCCTACACTGTCCATTGAGTTGACCTCAAAACCAATATACATCCTGCTATATCTCCCACATGGAAAGTGCCAGGAGGGAGAAGTGGGGATTATGTTTAGACTTTCTCGGAACTGCTTCAAATCAACTAGATATCTTTGTGCTGTAAATCTCCCAACAGCCAAACGCAAAAGCAGCAAACATCTCGCTGTATGTCCCACATCCAAAGTGCCAAGAGAGAGCTTGCTCTCCCTGTCTTTGAGTACTGTTTTCACTGTCCCGGTTACCTCTTTGCTAACGTTCTCTACAGAGCCGCAGTGAAACCAGGAACCACGTGGAGAAGGCACCCACACTGAAAGTGCCTGGAGGGAACATTGGGGCTTCTTCTCAGTGTCTCTGACATAGGGTTTCACTGTCCCGGGAAAGTCTCTGCTAACACCCTGCAGAGCGCAGTGCCCAATATACAGAAACGTCTTGCGGTATCTCCTACAGGGAAAGTGCCAGGAGGGAATTGTGGAGCTTGTTCTCAGTGTCTCTGAGAATTGCTCTGATTATCCCTGTGACCTCTTTGCTAAGACTCTCCAGAGAGCCGTCCTCAAAACCAACACACATCTTGACATATCTCCCACATTGATCGCAGTGTCTCCAGAAACGGCATTCAAGGAGCCAGGACCTTTTCTCCCTACACTGTCCATTGAGTTGTCCTCAAAACCAATATACATCCTGCTATATCTCCCACATGGAAAGTGCCAGGAGGGAGAAGTGGGGATTATGTTTAGACTTTCTCGGAACTGCTTCAAATCAACTAGATATCTTTGTGCTGTAAATCTCCCAACAGCCAAACGCAAAAGCAGCAAACATCTCGCTGTATGTCCCACATCCAAAGTGCCAAGAGAGAGCTTGCTCTCCCTGTCTTTGAGTACTGTTTTCACTGTCCCGGTTACCTCTTTGCTAACGTTCTCTTCAGAGCCGCAGTGAAACCAGGAACCACGTGGAGAAGGCACCCACACTGAAAGTGCCTGGAGGGAACATTGGGGCTTCTTCTCAGTGTCTCTGACATAGGGTTTCACTGTCCCGGGAAAGTCTCTGCTAACACCGTGCAGAGCGCTGTGCCCAATGTACAGAAACGTCTTGCGGTATCTCCTACAGGGAAAGTGCCAGGAGGGAATTGTGGAGCTTGTTCTCAGTGTCTCTGAGAATTGCTCTGATTATCCCTGTGACCTCTTTGCTAAGACTCTCCAGAGAGACGTCCTCAAAACAAACACACATCTTGACATATCTCCCACATTGATCGCAGTGTCTCCAGAAACGGCATTCAAGGAGCCAGGACCTTTTCTCCCTACACTGTCCATTGAGTTGACCTCAAAACCAATATACATCCTGCTATATCTCCCACATGGAAAGTGCCAGGAGGGAGAAGTGGGGATTATGTTTAGACTTTCTCGGAACTGCTTCAAATCAACTAGATATCTTTGTGCTGTAAATCTCCCAACAGCCAAACGCAAAAGCAGCAAACATCTCGCTGTATGTCCCACATCCAAAGTGCCAAGAGAGAGCTTGCTCTCCCTGTCTTTGAGTACTGTTTTCACTGTCCCGGTTACCTCTTTGCTAACGTTCTCTACAGAGCCGCAGTGAAACCAGGAACCACGTGGAGAAGGCACCCACACTGAAAGTGCCTGGAGGGAACATTGGGGCTTCTTCTCAGTGTCTCTGACATAGGGTTTCACTGTCCCGGGAAAGTCTCTGCTAACACCCTGCAGAGCGCAGTGCCCAATATACAGAAACGTCTTGCGGTATCTCCTACAGGGAAAGTGCCAGGAGGGAATTGTGGAGCTTGTTCTCAGTGTCTCTGAGAATTGCTCTGATTATCCCTGTGACCTCTTTGCTAAGACTCTCCAGAGAGACGTCCTCAAAACAAACACACATCTTGACATATCTCCCACATTGATCGCAGTGTCTCCAGAAACGGCATTCAAGGAGCCAGGACCTTTTCTCCCTACACTGTCCATTGAGTTGTCCTCAAAACCAATATACATCCTGCTATATCTCCCACATGGAAAGTGCCAGGAGGGAGAAGTGGGGATTATGTTTAGACTTTCTCGGAACTGCTTCAAATCAACTAGATATCTTTGTGCTGTAAATCTCCCAACAGCCAAACGCAAAAGCAGCAAACATCTCGCTGTATGTCCCACATCCAAAGTGCCAAGAGAGAGCTTGCTCTCCCTGTCTTTGAGTACTGTTTTCACTGTCCCGGTTACCTCTTTGCTAACGTTCTCTTCAGAGCCGCAGTGAAACCAGGAACCACGTGGAGAAGGCACCCACACTGAAAGTGCCTGGAGGGAACATTGGGGCTTCTTCTCAGTGTCTCTGACATAGGGTTTCACTGTCCCGGGAAAGTCTCTGCTAACACCGTGCAGAGCGCTGTGCCCAATATACAGAAACGTCTTGCGGTATCTCCTACAGGGAAAGTGCCAGGAGGGAACTGTGGAGCTTGGTCTCAGTGTCTCTGAGAATTGCTCTGATTATCCCTGTGACCTCTTTGCTAAGACTCTCCAGAGAGCCGTCCTCAAAACCAACACACATCTTGACATATCTCCCACATTGATCGCAGTGTCTCCAGAAACGGCATTCAAGGAGCCAGGACCTTTTCTCCCTACACTGTCCATTGAGTTGTCCTCAAAACCAATATACATCCTGCTATATCTCCCACATGGAAAATGCCAGGAGGGAGAAGTGGGGATTATGTTTAGACTTTCTCGGAACTGCTTCAAATCAACTAGATATCTTTGTGCTGTAAATCTCCCAACAGCCAAACGCAAAAGCAGCAAACATCTCGCTGTATGTCCCACATCCAAAGTGCCAAGAGAGAGCTTGCTCTCCCTGTCTTTGAGTACAGTTTTCAGTGTCCTGGTTACCTCTTTGCTAACGTTCTCTTCAGAGCCGCAGTGAAACCAGGAACCACGTGGAGAAGGCACCCACACTGAAAGTGCCTGGAGGGAACATTGGGGCTTCTTCTCAGTGTCTCTGACATAGGGTTTCACTGTCCCGGGAAAGTCTCTGCTAACACCCTGCAGAGCGCTGTGCTCAATATACAGAAACGTCTTACGGTATCTCCTACAGGGAAAGTGCCAGGAGGGAATTGTGGAGCTTGTTCTCAGTGTCTCTGAGAATTGCTCTGATTATCCGTGTGACCTCTTTGCTAAGACTCTCCAGAGAGCCGTCCTCAAAACCAACACACATCTTGACATATCTCCCACATTGATCGCAGTGTCTCCAGAAACGGCATTCAAGGAGCCAGGACCTTTTCTCCCTACACTGTCCATTGAGTTGTCCTCAAAACCAATATACATCCTGCTATATCTCCCACATGGAAAGTGCCAGGAGGGAGAAGTGGGGATTATGTTTAGACTTTCTCGGAACTGCTTCAAATCAACTAGATATCTTTGTGCTGTAAATCTCCCAACAGCCAAACGCAAAAGCAGCAAACATCTCGCTGTATGTCCCACATCCAAAGTGCCAAGAGAGAGCTTGCTCTCCCTGTCTTTGAGTACTGTTTTCACTGTCCCGGTTACCTCTTTGCTAACGTTCTCTACAGAGCTGCAGTGAAACCAGGAACCACGTGGAGAAGGCACCCACACTGAAAGTGCCTGGAGGGAACATTGGGGCTTCTTCTCAGTGTCTCTGACATAGGGTTTCACTGTCCCGGGAAAGTCTCTGCTAACACCCTGCAGAGCGCAGTGCCCAATATACAGAAACGTCTTGCGGTATCTCCTACAGGGAAAGTGCCAGGAGGGAATTGTGGAGCTTGTTCTCAGTGTCTCTGAGAATTGCTCTGATTATCCCTGTGACCTCTTTGCTAAGACTCTCCAGAGAGCCGTCCTCAAAACCAACACACATCTTGACATATCTCCCACATTGATCGCAGTGTCTCCAGAAACGGCATTCAAGGAGCCAGGACCTTTTCTCCCTACACTGTCCATTGAGTTGTCCTCAAAACCAATATACATCCTGCTATATCTCCCACATGGAAAGTGCCAGGAGGGAGAAGTGGGGATTATGTTTAGACTTTCTCGGAACTGCTTCAAATCAACTAGATATCTTTGTGCTGTAAATCTCCCAACAGCCAAACGCAAAAGCAGCAAACATCTCGCTGTATGTCCCACATCCAAAGTGCCAAGAGAGAGCTTGCTCTCCCTGTCTTTGAGTACTGTTTTCACTGTCCCGGTTACCTCTTTGCTAACGTTCTCTTCAGAGCCGCAGTGAAACCAGGAACCACGTGGAGAAGGCACCCACACTGAAAGTGCCTGGAGGGAACATTGGGGCTTCTTCTCAGTGTCTCTGACATAGGGTTTCACTGTCCCGGGAAAGTCTCTGCTAACACCGTGCAGAGCGCTGTGCCCAATGTACAGAAACGTCTTGCGGTATCTCCTACAGGGAAAGTGCCAGGAGGGAATTGTGGAGCTTGTTCTCAGTGTCTCTGAGAATTGCTCTGATTATCCCTGTGACCTCTTTGCTAAGACTCTCCAGAGAGACGTCCTCAAAACAAACACACATCTTGACATATCTCCCACATTGATCGCAGTGTCTCCAGAAACGGCATTCAAGGAGCCAGGACCTTTTCTCCCTACACTGTCCATTGAGTTGACCTCAAAACCAATATACATCCTGCTATATCTCCCACATGGAAAGTGCCAGGAGGGAGAAGTGGGGATTATGTTTAGACTTTCTCGGAACTGCTTCAAATCAACTAGATATCTTTGTGCTGTAAATCTCCCAACAGCCAAACGCAAAAGCAGCAAACATCTCGCTGTATGTCCCACATCCAAAGTGCCAAGAGAGAGCTTGCTCTCCCTGTCTTTGAGTACTGTTTTCACTGTCCCGGTTACCTCTTTGCTAACGTTCTCTACAGAGCCGCAGTGAAACCAGGAACCACGTGGAGAAGGCACCCACACTGAAAGTGCCTGGAGGGAACATTGGGGCTTCTTCTCAGTGTCTCTGACATAGGGTTTCACTGTCCCGGGAAAGTCTCTGCTAACACCCTGCAGAGCGCAGTGCCCAATATACAGAAACGTCTTGCGGTATCTCCTACAGGGAAAGTGCCAGGAGGGAATTGTGGAGCTTGTTCTCAGTGTCTCTGAGAATTGCTCTGATTATCCCTGTGACCTCTTTGCTAAGACTCTCCAGAGAGACGTCCTCAAAACAAACACACATCTTGACATATCTCCCACATTGATCGCAGTGTCTCCAGAAACGGCATTCAAGGAGCCAGGACCTTTTCTCCCTACACTGTCCATTGAGTTGTCCTCAAAACCAATATACATCCTGCTATATCTCCCACATGGAAAGTGCCAGGAGGGAGAAGTGGGGATTATGTTTAGACTTTCTCGGAACTGCTTCAAATCAACTAGATATCTTTGTGCTGTAAATCTCCCAACAGCCAAACGCAAAAGCAGCAAACATCTCGCTGTATGTCCCACATCCAAAGTGCCAAGAGAGAGCTTGCTCTCCCTGTCTTTGAGTACTGTTTTCACTGTCCCGGTTACCTCTTTGCTAACGTTCTCTTCAGAGCCGCAGTGAAACCAGGAACCACGTGGAGAAGGCACCCACACTGAAAGTGCCTGGAGGGAACATTGGGGCTTCTTCTCAGTGTCTCTGACATAGGGTTTCACTGTCCCGGGAAAGTCTCTGCTAACACCCTGCAGAGCGCTGTGCCCAATATACAGAAACGTCTTGCGGTATCTCCTACAGGGAAAGTGCCAGGAGGGAACTGTGGAGCTTGGTCTCAGTGTCTCTGAGAATTGCTCTGATTATCCCTGTGACCTCTTTGCTAAGACTCTCCAGAGAGCCGTCCTCAAAACCAACACACATCTTGACATATCTCCCACATTGATCGCAGTGTCTCCAGAAACGGCATTCAAGGAGCCAGGACCTTTTCTCCCTACACTGTCCATTGAGTTGTCCTCAAAACCAATATACATCCTGCTATATCTCCCACATGGAAAATGCCAGGAGGGAGAAGTGGGGATTATGTTTAGACTTTCTCGGAACTGCTTCAAATCAACTAGATATCTTTGTGCTGTAAATCTCCCAACAGCCAAACGCAAAAGCAGCAAACATCTCGCTGTATGTCCCACATCCAAAGTGCCAAGAGAGAGCTTGCTCTCCCTGTCTTTGAGTACAGTTTTCAGTGTCCTGGTTACCTCTTTGCTAACGTTCTCTTCAGAGCCGCAGTGAAACCAGGAACCACGTGGAGAAGGCACCCACACTGAAAGTGCCTGGAGGGAACATTGGGGCTTCTTCTCAGTGTCTCTGACATAGGGTTTCACTGTCCCGGGAAAGTCTCTGCTAACACCCTGCAGAGCGCTGTGCTCAATATACAGAAACGTCTTACGGTATCTCCTACAGGGAAAGTGCCAGGAGGGAATTGTGGAGCTTGTTCTCAGTGTCTCTGAGAATTGCTCTGATTATCCGTGTGACCTCTTTGCTAAGACTCTCCAGAGAGCCGTCCTCAAAACCAACACACATCTTGACATATCTCCCACATTGATCGCAGTGTCTCCAGAAACGGCATTCAAGGAGCCAGGACCTTTTCTCCCTACACTGTCCATTGAGTTGTCCTCAAAACCAATATACATCCTGCTATATCTCCCACATGGAAAGTGCCAGGAGGGAGAAGTGGGGATTATGTTTAGACTTTCTCGGAACTGCTTCAAATCAACTAGATATCTTTGTGCTGTAAATCTCCCAACAGCCAAACGCAAAAGCAGCAAACATCTCGCTGTATGTCCCACATCCAAAGTGCCAAGAGAGAGCTTGTTCTCCCTGTCTTTGAGTACTGTTTTCAGTGTCCCGGTTACCTCTTTGCTAACGTTCTCTTCAGAGCCGCAGTGAAACCAGGAACCACGTGGAGAAGGCACCCACACTGAAAGTGCCTGGAGGGAACATTGGGGCTTCTTCTCAGTGTCTCTGACATAGGGTTTCACTGTCCCGGGAAAGTCTCTGCTAACACCGTGCAGAGCGCTGTGCCCAATATACAGAAACGTCTTGCGGTATCTCCTACAGGGAAAGTGCCAGGAGGGAATTGTGGAGCTTGTTCTCAGTGTCTCTGAGAATTGCTCTGATTATCCCTGTGACCTCTTTGCTAAGACTCTCCAGAGAGCCGTCCTCAAAACCAACACACATCTTGACATATCTCCCACATTGATCGCAGTGTCTCCAGAAACGGCATTCAAGGAGCCAGGACCTTTTCTCCCTACACTGTCCATTGAGTTGTCCTCAAAACCAATATACATCCTGCTATATCTCCCACATGGAAAGTGCCAGGAGGGAGAAGTGGGGATTATGTTTAGACTTTCTCGGAACTGCTTCAAATCAACTAGATACCTTTGTGCTGTAAATCTCCCAACAGCCAAACGCAAAAGCAGCAAACATCTCGCTGTATGTCCCACATCCAAAGTGCCAAGAGAGAGCTTGCTCTCCCTGTCTTTGAGTACAGTTTTCAGTGTCCCGGTTACCTCTTTGCTAACATTCTCTTCAGAGCTGCAGTGAAACCAGGAACCACGTGGAGAAGGCACCCACGTGGAGAAGTGCCTGGAGGGAACATTGGGGCTTCTTCTCAGTGTCTCTGACATAGGGTTTCACTGTCCCGGGAAAGTCTCTGCTAACACCGTGCAGAGCGCTGTGCCCAATATACAGAAACGTCTTGCGGTATCTCCTACAGGGAAAGTGCCAGGAGGGAATTGTGGAGCTTGTTCTCAGTGTCTCTGAGAATTGCTCTGATTATCTGTGTGACCTCTTTGCTAAGACTCTCCAGAGAGACGTCCTCAAAACAAACACACATCTTGACATATCTCCCACATTGATCGCAGTGTCTCCAGAAACGGCATTCAAGGAGCCAGGACCTTTTCTCCCTACACTGTCCATTGAGTTGTCCTCAAAACCAATATACATCCTGCTATATCTCCCACATGGAAAGTGCCAGGAGGGAGAAGTGGGGATTATGTTTAGACTTTCTCGGAACTGCTTCAAATCAACTAGATATCTTTGTGCTGTAAATCTCCCAACAGCCAAACGCAAAAGCAGCAAACATCTCGCTGTATGTCCCACATCCAAAGTGCCAAGAGAGAGCTTGCTCTCCCTGTCTTTGAGTACTGTTTTCAGTGTCCCGGTTACCTCTTTGCTAACATTCTCTTCAGAGCTGCAGTGAAACCAGGAACCACGTGGAGAAGGCACCCACACTGAAAGTGCCTGGAGGGAACATCGGGGCTTCTTCTCAGTGTCTCTGACATAGGGTTTCACTGTCCCGGGAAAGTCTCTGCTAACACCGTGCAGAGCGCTGTGCCCAATATACAGAAACGTCTTGCGGTATCTCCTACAGGGAAAGTGCCAGGAGGGAATTGTGGAGCTTGTTCTCAGTGTCTCTGAGAATTGCTCTGATTATCCCTGTGACCTCTTTGCTAAGACTCTCCAGAGAGCCGTCCTCAAAACAAACACACATCTTGACATATCTCCCACATTGATCGCAGTGTCTCCAGAAACGGCATTCAAGTAGCCAGGACCTTTTCTCCCTACACTGTCCATTGAGTTGTCCTCAAAACCAATATACATCCTGCTATATCTCCCACATGGAAAGTGCCAGGAGGGAGAAGTGGGGATTATGTTTAGACTTTCTCGGAACTGCTTCAAATCAACTAGATATCTTTGTGCTGTAAATCTCCCAACAGCCAAACGCAAAAGCAGCAAACATCTCGCTGTATGTCCCACATCCAAAGTGCCAAGAGAGAGCTTGCTCTCCCTGTCTTTGAGTACTGTTTTCACTGTCCCGGTTACCTCTTTGCTAACGTTCTCTACAGAGCCGCAGTGAAACCAGGAACCACGTGGAGAAGGCACCCACACTGAAAGTGCCTGGAGGGAACATTGGGGCTTCTTCTCAGTGTCTCTGACATAGGGTTTCACTGTCCCGGGAAAGTCTCTGCTAACACCCTGCAGAGCGCAGTGCCCAATATACAGAAACGTCTTGCGGTATCTCCTACAGGGAAAGTGCCAGGAGGGAATTGTGGAGCTTGTTCTCAGTGTCTCTGAGAATTGCTCTGATTATCCGTGTGACCTCTTTGCTAAGACTCTCCAGAGAGCCGTCCTCAAAACCAACACACATCTTGACATATCTCCCACATTGATCGCAGTGTCTCCAGAAACGGCATTCAAGGAGCCAGGACCTTTTCTCCCTACACTGTCCATTGAGTTGTCCTCAAAACCAATATACATCCTGCTATATCTCCCACATGGAAAGTGCCAGGAGGGAGAAGTGGGGATTATGTTTAGACTTTCTCGGAACTGCTTCAAATCAACTAGATATCTTTGTGCTGTAAATCTCCCAACAGCCAAACGCAAAAGCAGCAAACATCTCGCTGTATGTCCCACATCCAAAGTGCCAAGAGAGAGCTTGCTCTCCCTGTCTTTGAGTACTGTTTTCACTGTCCCGGTTACCTCTTTGCTAACGTTCTCTTCAGAGCCGCAGTGAAACCAGGAACCACGTGGAGAAGGCACCCACACTGAAAGTGCCTGGAGGGAACATTGGGGCTTCTTCTCAGTGTCTCTGACATAGGGTTTCACTGTCCCGGGAAAGTCTCTGCTAACACCGTGCAGAGCGCTGTGCCCAATGTACAGAAACGTCTTGCGGTATCTCCTACAGGGAAAGTGCCAGGAGGGAATTGTGGAGCTTGTTCTCAGTGTCTCTGAGAATTGCTCTGATTATCCCTGTGACCTCTTTGCTAAGACTCTCCAGAGAGACGTCCTCAAAACAAACACACATCTTGACATATCTCCCACATTGATCGCAGTGTCTCCAGAAACGGCATTCAAGGAGCCAGGACCTTTTCTCCCTACACTGTCCATTGAGTTGACCTCAAAACCAATATACATCCTGCTATATCTCCCACATGGAAAGTGCCAGGAGGGAGAAGTGGGGATTATGTTTAGACTTTCTCGGAACTGCTTCAAATCAACTAGATATCTTTGTGCTGTAAATCTCCCAACAGCCAAACGCAAAAGCAGCAAACATCTCGCTGTATGTCCCACATCCAAAGTGCCAAGAGAGAGCTTGCTCTCCCTGTCTTTGAGTACTGTTTTCACTGTCCCGGTTACCTCTTTGCTAACGTTCTCTACAGAGCCGCAGTGAAACCAGGAACCACGTGGAGAAGGCACCCACACTGAAAGTGCCTGGAGGGAACATTGGGGCTTCTTCTCAGTGTCTCTGACATAGGGTTTCACTGTCCCGGGAAAGTCTCTGCTAACACCCTGCAGAGCGCAGTGCCCAATATACAGAAACGTCTTGCGGTATCTCCTACAGGGAAAGTGCCAGGAGGGAATTGTGGAGCTTGTTCTCAGTGTCTCTGAGAATTGCTCTGATTATCCCTGTGACCTCTTTGCTAAGACTCTCCAGAGAGACGTCCTCAAAACAAACACACATCTTGACATATCTCCCACATTGATCGCAGTGTCTCCAGAAACGGCATTCAAGGAGCCAGGACCTTTTCTCCCTACACTGTCCATTGAGTTGTCCTCAAAACCAATATACATCCTGCTATATCTCCCACATGGAAAGTGCCAGGAGGGAGAAGTGGGGATTATGTTTAGACTTTCTCGGAACTGCTTCAAATCAACTAGATATCTTTGTGCTGTAAATCTCCCAACAGCCAAACGCAAAAGCAGCAAACATCTCGCTGTATGTCCCACATCCAAAGTGCCAAGAGAGAGCTTGCTCTCCCTGTCTTTGAGTACTGTTTTCACTGTCCCGGTTACCTCTTTGCTAACGTTCTCTTCAGAGCCGCAGTGAAACCAGGAACCACGTGGAGAAGGCACCCACACTGAAAGTGCCTGGAGGGAACATTGGGGCTTCTTCTCAGTGTCTCTGACATAGGGTTTCACTGTCCCGGGAAAGTCTCTGCTAACACCCTGCAGAGCGCTGTGCCCAATATACAGAAACGTCTTGCGGTATCTCCTACAGGGAAAGTGCCAGGAGGGAACTGTGGAGCTTGGTCTCAGTGTCTCTGAGAATTGCTCTGATTATCCCTGTGACCTCTTTGCTAAGACTCTCCAGAGAGCCGTCCTCAAAACCAACACACATCTTGACATATCTCCCACATTGATCGCAGTGTCTCCAGAAACGGCATTCAAGGAGCCAGGACCTTTTCTCCCTACACTGTCCATTGAGTTGTCCTCAAAACCAATATACATCCTGCTATATCTCCCACATGGAAAATGCCAGGAGGGAGAAGTGGGGATTATGTTTAGACTTTCTCGGAACTGCTTCAAATCAACTAGATATCTTTGTGCTGTAAATCTCCCAACAGCCAAACGCAAAAGCAGCAAACATCTCGCTGTATGTCCCACATCCAAAGTGCCAAGAGAGAGCTTGCTCTCCCTGTCTTTGAGTACAGTTTTCAGTGTCCTGGTTACCTCTTTGCTAACGTTCTCTTCAGAGCCGCAGTGAAACCAGGAACCACGTGGAGAAGGCACCCACACTGAAAGTGCCTGGAGGGAACATTGGGGCTTCTTCTCAGTGTCTCTGACATAGGGTTTCACTGTCCCGGGAAAGTCTCTGCTAACACCCTGCAGAGCGCTGTGCTCAATATACAGAAACGTCTTACGGTATCTCCTACAGGGAAAGTGCCAGGAGGGAATTGTGGAGCTTGTTCTCAGTGTCTCTGAGAATTGCTCTGATTATCCGTGTGACCTCTTTGCTAAGACTCTCCAGAGAGCCGTCCTCAAAACCAACACACATCTTGACATATCTCCCACATTGATCGCAGTGTCTCCAGAAACGGCATTCAAGGAGCCAGGACCTTTTCTCCCTACACTGTCCATTGAGTTGTCCTCAAAACCAATATACATCCTGCTATATCTCCCACATGGAAAGTGCCAGGAGGGAGAAGTGGGGATTATGTTTAGACTTTCTCGGAACTGCTTCAAATCAACTAGATATCTTTGTGCTGTAAATCTCCCAACAGCCAAACGCAAAAGCAGCAAACATCTCGCTGTATGTCCCACATCCAAAGTGCCAAGAGAGAGCTTGCTCTCCCTGTCTTTGAGTACTGTTTTCACTGTCCCGGTTACCTCTTTGCTAACGTTCTCTACAGAGCCGCAGTGAAACCAGGAACCACGTGGAGAAGGCACCCACACTGAAAGTGCCTGGAGGGAACATTGGGGCTTCTTCTCAGTGTCTCTGACATAGGGTTTCACTGTCCCGGGAAAGTCTCTGCTAACACCCTGCAGAGCGCAGTGCCCAATATACAGAAACGTCTTGCGGTATCTCCTACAGGGAAAGTGCCAGGAGGGAATTGTGGAGCTTGTTCTCAGTGTCTCTGAGAATTGCTCTGATTATCCCTGTGACCTCTTTGCTAAGACTCTCCAGAGAGCCGTCCTCAAAACCAACACACATCTTGACATATCTCCCACATTGATCGCAGTGTCTCCAGAAACGGCATTCAAGGAGCCAGGACCTTTTCTCCCTACACTGTCCATTGAGTTGTCCTCAAAACCAATATACATCCTGCTATATCTCCCACATGGAAAGTGCCAGGAGGGAGAAGTGGGGATTATGTTTAGACTTTCTCGGAACTGCTTCAAATCAACTAGATATCTTTGTGCTGTAAATCTCCCAACAGCCAAACGCAAAAGCAGCAAACATCTCGCTGTATGTCCCACATCCAAAGTGCCAAGAGAGAGCTTGCTCTCCCTGTCTTTGAGTACTGTTTTCACTGTCCCGGTTACCTCTTTGCTAACGTTCTCTTCAGAGCCGCAGTGAAACCAGGAACCACGTGGAGAAGGCACCCACACTGAAAGTGCCTGGAGGGAACATTGGGGCTTCTTCTCAGTGTCTCTGACATAGGGTTTCACTGTCCCGGGAAAGTCTCTGCTAACACCGTGCAGAGCGCTGTGCCCAATGTACAGAAACGTCTTGCGGTATCTCCTACAGGGAAAGTGCCAGGAGGGAATTGTGGAGCTTGTTCTCAGTGTCTCTGAGAATTGCTCTGATTATCCCTGTGACCTCTTTGCTAAGACTCTCCAGAGAGACGTCCTCAAAACCAACACACATCTTGACATATCTCCCACATTGATCGCAGTGTCTCCAGAAACGGCATTCAAGGAGCCAGGACCTTTTCTCCCTACACTGTCCATTGAGTTGACCTCAAAACCAATATACATCCTGCTATATCTCCCACATGGAAAGTGCCAGGAGGGAGAAGTGGGGATTATGTTTAGACTTTCTCGGAACTGCTTCAAATCAACTAGATATCTTTGTGCTGTAAATCTCCCAACAGCCAAACGCAAAAGCAGCAAACATCTCGCTGTATGTCCCACATCCAAAGTGCCAAGAGAGAGCTTGCTCTCCCTGTCTTTGAGTACTGTTTTCACTGTCCCGGTTACCTCTTTGCTAACGTTCTCTACAGAGCCGCAGTGAAACCAGGAACCACGTGGAGAAGGCACCCACACTGAAAGTGCCTGGAGGGAACATTGGGGCTTCTTCTCAGTGTCTCTGACATAGGGTTTCACTGTCCCGGGAAAGTCTCTGCTAACACCCTGCAGAGCGCAGTGCCCAATATACAGAAACGTCTTGCGGTATCTCCTACAGGGAAAGTGCCAGGAGGGAATTGTGGAGCTTGTTCTCAGTGTCTCTGAGAATTGCTCTGATTATCCCTGTGACCTCTTTGCTAAGACTCTCCAGAGAGACGTCCTCAAAACAAACACACATCTTGACATATCTCCCACATTGATCGCAGTGTCTCCAGAAACGGCATTCAAGGAGCCAGGACCTTTTCTCCCTACACTGTCCATTGAGTTGTCCTCAAAACCAATATACATCCTGCTATATCTCCCACATGGAAAGTGCCAGGAGGGAGAAGTGGGGATTATGTTTAGACTTTCTCGGAACTGCTTCAAATCAACTAGATATCTTTGTGCTGTAAATCTCCCAACAGCCAAACGCAAAAGCAGCAAACATCTCGCTGTATGTCCCACATCCAAAGTGCCAAGAGAGAGCTTGCTCTCCCTGTCTTTGAGTACTGTTTTCACTGTCCCGGTTACCTCTTTGCTAACGTTCTCTTCAGAGCCGCAGTGAAACCAGGAACCACGTGGAGAAGGCACCCACACTGAAAGTGCCTGGAGGGAACATTGGGGCTTCTTCTCAGTGTCTCTGACATAGGGTTTCACTGTCCCGGGAAAGTCTCTGCTAACACCCTGCAGAGCGCTGTGCCCAATATACAGAAACGTCTTGCGGTATCTCCTACAGGGAAAGTGCCAGGAGGGAACTGTGGAGCTTGGTCTCAGTGTCTCTGAGAATTGCTCTGATTATCCCTGTGACCTCTTTGCTAAGACTCTCCAGAGAGCCGTCCTCAAAACCAACACACATCTTGACATATCTCCCACATTGATCGCAGTGTCTCCAGAAACGGCATTCAAGGAGCCAGGACCTTTTCTCCCTACACTGTCCATTGAGTTGTCCTCAAAACCAATATACATCCTGCTATATCTCCCACATGGAAAATGCCAGGAGGGAGAAGTGGGGATTATGTTTAGACTTTCTCGGAACTGCTTCAAATCAACTAGATATCTTTGTGCTGTAAATCTCCCAACAGCCAAACGCAAAAGCAGCAAACATCTCGCTGTATGTCCCACATCCAAAGTGCCAAGAGAGAGCTTGCTCTCCCTGTCTTTGAGTACAGTTTTCAGTGTCCTGGTTACCTCTTTGCTAACGTTCTCTTCAGAGCCGCAGTGAAACCAGGAACCACGTGGAGAAGGCACCCACACTGAAAGTGCCTGGAGGGAACATTGGGGCTTCTTCTCAGTGTCTCTGACATAGGGTTTCACTGTCCCGGGAAAGTCTCTGCTAACACCCTGCAGAGCGCTGTGCTCAATATACAGAAACGTCTTACGGTATCTCCTACAGGGAAAGTGCCAGGAGGGAATTGTGGAGCTTGTTCTCAGTGTCTCTGAGAATTGCTCTGATTATCCGTGTGACCTCTTTGCTAAGACTCTCCAGAGAGCCGTCCTCAAAACCAACACACATCTTGACATATCTCCCACATTGATCGCAGTGTCTCCAGAAACGGCATTCAAGGAGCCAGGACCTTTTCTCCCTACACTGTCCATTGAGTTGTCCTCAAAACCAATATACATCCTGCTATATCTCCCACATGGAAAGTGCCAGGAGGGAGAAGTGGGGATTATGTTTAGACTTTCTCGGAACTGCTTCAAATCAACTAGATATCTTTGTGCTGTAAATCTCCCAACAGCCAAACGCAAAAGCAGCAAACATCTCGCTGTATGTCCCACATCCAAAGTGCCAAGAGAGAGCTTGTTCTCCCTGTCTTTGAGTACAGTTTTCAGTGTCCCGGTTACCTCTTTGCTAACGTTCTCTTCAGAGCTGCAGTGAAACCAGGAACCACGTGGAGAAGGCACCCACGTGGAGAAGTGCCTGGAGGGAACATTGGGGCTTCTTCTCAGTGTCTCTGACATAGGGTTTCACTGTCCCGGGAAAGTCTCTGCTAACACCGTGCAGAGCGCTGTGCCCAATATACAGAAACGTCTTGCGGTATCTCCTACAGGGAAAGTGCCAGGAGGGAATTGTGGAGCTTGTTCTCAGTGTCTCTGAGAATTGCTCTGATTATCTGTGTGACCTCTTTGCTAAGACTCTCCAGAGAGACGTCCTCAAAACAAACACACATCTTGACATATCTCCCACATTGATCGCAGTGTCTCCAGAAACGGCATTCAAGGAGCCAGGACCTTTTCTCCCTACACTGTCCATTGAGTTGTCCTCAAAACCAATATACATCCTGCTATATCTCCCACATGGAAAGTGCCAGGAGGGAGAAGTGGGGATTATGTTTAGACTTTCTCGGAACTGCTTCAAATCAACTAGATATCTTTGTGCTGTAAATCTCCCAACAGCCAAACGCAAAAGCAGCAAACATCTCGCTGTATGTCCCACATCCAAAGTGCCAAGAGAGAGCTTGCTCTCCCTGTCTTTGAGTACTGTTTTCAGTGTCCCGGTTACCTCTTTGCTAACATTCTCTTCAGAGCTGCAGTGAAACCAGGAACCACGTGGAGAAGGCACCCACACTGAAAGTGCCTGGAGGGAACATCGGGGCTTCTTCTCAGTGTCTCTGACATAGGGTTTCACTGTCCCGGGAAAGTCTCTGCTAACACCGTGCAGAGCGCTGTGCCCAATATACAGAAACGTCTTGCGGTATCTCCTACAGGGAAAGTGCCAGGAGGGAATTGTGGAGCTTGTTCTCAGTGTCTCTGAGAATTGCTCTGATTATCCCTGTGACCTCTTTGCTAAGACTCTCCAGAGAGCCGTCCTCAAAACAAACACACATCTTGACATATCTCCCACATTGATCGCAGTGTCTCCAGAAACGGCATTCAAGGAGCCAGGACCTTTTCTCCCTACACTGTCCATTGAGTTGTCCTCAAAACCAATATACATCCTGCTATATCTCCCACATGGAAAGTGCCAGGAGGGAGAAGTGGGGATTATGTTTAGACTTTCTCGGAACTGCTTCAAATCAACTAGATACCTTTGTGCTGTAAATCTCCCAACAGCCAAACGCAAAAGCAGCAAACATCTCGCTGTATGTCCCACATCCAAAGTGCCAAGAGAGAGCTTGCTCTCCCTGTCTTTGAGTACTGTTTTCACTGTCCCGGTTACCTCTTTGCTAACATTCTCTTCAGAGCTGCAGTGAAACCAGGAACCACGTGGAGAAGGCACCCACACTGAAAGTGCCTGGAGGGAACATTGGGGCTTCTTCTCATTGTCTCTGACATAGGCTTTCACTGTCCCGGGAAAGTCTCTGCTAACACCGTGCAGAGCGCTGTGCCCAATATACAGAAACGTCTTGCGGTATCTCCTACAGGGAAAGTGCCAGGAGGGAATTGTCGATCTTGTTCTCAGTGTCTCTGAGAATTGCTCTGATTATCCGTGTGACCTCTTTGCTAAGACTCTCCAGAGAGACGTCCTCAAAACAAACACACATCTTGACATATCTCCCACATTGATCGCAGTGTCTCCAGAAACGGCATTCAAGGAGCCAGGACCTTTTCTCCCTACACTGTCCATTGAGTTGTCCTCAAAACCAATATACATCCTGCTATATCTCCCACATGGAAAGTGCCAGGAGGGAGAAGTGGGGATTATGTTTAGACTTTCTCGGAACTGCTTCAAATCAACTAGATATCTTTGTGCTGTAAATCTCCCAACAGCCAAACGCAAAAGCAGCAAACATCTCGCTGTATGTCCCACATCCAAAGTGCCAAGAGAGAGCTTGCTCTCCCTGTCTTTGAGTACTGTTTTCACTGTCCCGGTTACCTCTTTGCTAACATTCTCTTCAGAGCTGCAGTGAAACCAGGAACCACGTGGAGAAGGCACCCACACTGAAAGTGCCTGGAGGGAACATTGGGGCTTCTTCTCAGTGTCTCTGACATAGGGTTTCACTCTCCTGGGAAAGTCTCTGCTAACACCGTGCAGAGCGCTGTGCTCAATATACAGAAACGTCTTGCGGTATCTCCTACAGGGAAAGTGCCAGGAGGGAATTGTGGAGCTTGTTCTCAGTGTCTCTGAGAATTGCTCTGATTATCCCTGTGACCTCTTTGCTAAGACTCTCCAGAGAGCCGTCCTCAAAACAAACACACATCTTGACATATCTCCCACATTGATCGCAGTGTCTCCAGAAACGGCATTCAAGGAGCCAGGACCTTTTCTCCCTACACTGTCCATTGAGTTGTCCTCAAAACCAATATACATCCTGCTATATCTCCCACATGGAAAATGCCAGGAGGGAGAAGTGGGGATTATGTTTAGACTTTCTCGGAACTGCTTCAAATCAACTAGATACCTTTGTGCTGTAAATCTCCCAACAGCCAAACGCAAAAGCAGCAAACATCTCGCTGTATGTCCCACATCCAAAGTGCCAAGAGAGAGCTTGCTCTCCCTGTCTTTGAGTACTGTTTTCACTGTCCCGGTTACCTCTTTGCTAACATTCTCTTCAGAGCTGCAGTGAAACCAGGAACCACGTGGAGAAGGCACCCACACTGAAAGTGCCTGGAGGGAACATTGGGGCTTCTTCTCAGTGTCTCTGACATAGGGTTTCACTGTCCCGGGAAAGTCTCTGCTAACACCCTGCAGAGCGCTGTGCCCAATATACAGAAACGTCTTGCGGTATCTCCTACAGGGAAAGTGCCAGGAGGGAATTGTGGAGCTTGTTCTCAGTGTCTCTGAGAATTGCTCTGATTATCCCTGTGACCTCTTTGCTAAGACTCTCCAGAGAGCCGTCCTCAAAACCAACACACATCTTGACATATCTCCCACATTGATCGCAGTGTCTCCAGAAACGGCATTCAAGGAGCCAGGACCTTTTCTCCCTACACTGTCCATTGAGTTGTCCTCAAAACCAATATACATCCTGCTATATCTCCCACATGGAAAGTGCCAGGAGGGAGAAGTGGGGATTATGTTTAGACTTTCTCGGAACTGCTTCAAATCAACTAGATATCTTTGTGCTGTAAATCTCCCAACAGCCAAACGCAAAAGCAGCAAACATCTCGCTGTATGTCCCACATCCAAAGTGCCAAGAGAGAGCTTGCTCTCCCTGTCTTTGAGTACTGTTTTCACTGTCCCGGTTACCTCTTTGCTAACATTCTCTTCAGAGCTGCAGTGAAACCAGGAACCACGTGGAGAAGGCACCCACACTGAAAGTGCCTGGAGGGAACATTGGGGCTTCTTCTCAGTGTCTCTGACATAGGGTTTCACTGTCCCGGGAAAGTCTCTGCTAACACCCTGCAGAGCGCTGTGCCCAATATACAGAAACGTCTTGCGGTATCTCCTACAGGGAAAGTGCCAGGAGGGAATTGTAAAGCTTGTTCTCAGTGTCTCTGAGAATTGCTCTGATTATCCCTGTGACCTCTTTGCTAAGACTCTCCAGAGAGCCGTCCTCAAAACAAACACACATCTTGACATATCTCCCACATTGATCGCAGTGTCTCCAGAAACGGCATTCAAGGAGCCAGGACCTTTTCTCCCTACACTGTCCATTGAGTTGTCCTCAAAACCAATATACATCCTGCTATATCTCCCACATGGAAAGTGCCAGGAGGGAGAAGTGGGGATTATGTTTAGACTTTCTCGGAACTGCTTCAAATCAACTAGATATCTTTGTGCTGTAAATCTCCCAACAGCCAAACGCAAAAGCAGCAAACATCTCGCTGTATGTCCCACATCCAAAGTGCCAAGAGAGAGCTTGCTCTCCCTGTCTTTGAGTACTGTTTTCACTGTCCCGGTTACCTCTTTGCTAACATTCTCTTCAGAGCTGCAGTGAAACCAGGAACCACGTGGAGAAGGCACCCACACTGAAAGTGCCTGGAGGGAACATTGGGGCTTTTTCTCATTGTCTCTGACATAGGCTTTCACTGTCCCGGGAAAGTCTCTGCTAACACCGTGCAGAGCGCTGTGCCCAATATACAGAAACGTCTTGCGGTATCTCCTACAGGGAAAGTGCCAGGAGGGAATTGTGGAGCTTGTTCTCAGTGTCTCTGAGAATTGCTCTGATTATCCCTGTGACCTCTTTGCTAAGACTCTCCAGAGAGACGTCCTCAAAACAAACACACATCTTGACATATCTCCCACATTGATCGCAGTGTCTCCAGAAACGGCATTCAAGGAGCCAGGACCTTTTCTCCCTACACTGTCCATTGAGTTGTCCTCAAAACCAATATACATCCTGCTATATCTCCCACATGGAAAGTGCCAGGAGGGAGAAGTGGGGATTATGTTTAGACTTTCTCGGAACTGCTTCAAATCAACTAGATATCTTTGTGCTGTAAATCTCCCAACAGCCAAACGCAAAAGCAGCAAACATCTCGCTGTATGTCCCACATCCAAAGTGCCAAGAGAGAGCTTGCTCTCCCTGTCTTTGAGTACTGTTTTCACTGTCCCGGTTACCTCTTTGCTAACATTCTCTTCAGAGCTGCAGTGAAACCAGGAACCACGTGGAGAAGGCACCCACACTGAAAGTGCCTGGAGGGAACATTGGGGCTTCTTCTCAGTGTCTCTGACATAGGGTTTCACTGTCCTGGGAAAGTCTCTGCTAACACCGTGCAGAGCGCTGTGCTCAATATACAGAAACGTCTTGCGGTATCTCCTACAGGGAAAGTGCCAGGAGGGAATTGTGGAGCTTGTTCTCAGTGTCTCTGAGAATTGCTCTGATTATCCCTGTGACCTCTTTGCTAAGACTCTCCAGAGAGCCGTCCTCAAAACAAACACACATCTTGACATATCTCCCACATTGATCGCAGTGTCTCCAGAAACGGCATTCAAGGAGCCAGGACCTTTTCTCCCTACACTGTCCATTGAGTTGTCCTCAAAACCAATATACATCCTGCTATATCTCCCACATGGAAAATGCCAGGAGGGAGAAGTGGGGATTATGTTTAGACTTTCTCGGAACTGCTTCAAATCAACTAGATACCTTTGTGCTGTAAATCTCCCAACAGCCAAACGCAAAAGCAGCAAACATCTCGCTGTATGTCCCACATCCAAAGTGCCAAGAGAGAGCTTGCTCTCCCTGTCTTTGAGTACTGTTTTCACTGTCCCGGTTACCTCTTTGCTAACATTCTCTTCAGAGCTGCAGTGAAACCAGGAACCACGTGGAGAAGGCACCCACACTGAAAGTGCCTGGAGGGAACATTGGGGCTTCTTCTCAGTGTCTCTGACATAGGGTTTCACTGTCCCGGGAAAGTCTCTGCTAACACCCTGCAGAGCGCTGTGCCCAATATACAGAAACGTCTTGCGGTATCTCCTACAGGGAAAGTGCCAGGAGGGAATTGTGGAGCTTGTTCTCAGTGTCTCTGGGAATTGCTCTGATTATCTGTGTGACCTCTTTGCTAAGACTCTCCAGAGAGACGTCCTCAAAACAAACACACATCTTGACATATCTCCCACATTGATCGCAGTGTCTCCAGAAACGGCATTCAAGGAGCCAGGACCTTTTCTCCCTACACTGTCCATTGAGTTGTCCTCAAAACCAATATACATCCTGCTATATCTCCCACATGGAAAGTGCCAGGAGGGAGAAGTGGGGATTATGTTTAGACTTTCTCGGAACTGCTTCAAATCAACTAGATATCTTTGTGCTGTAAATCTCCCAACAGCCAAACGCAAAAGCAGCAAACATCTCGCTGTATGTCCCACATCCAAAGTGCCAAGAGAGAGCTTGCTCTCCCTGTCTTTGAGTACTGTTTTCACTGTCCCGGTTACGTCTTTGCTAACATTCTCTTCAGAGCTGCAGTGAAACCAGGAACCACATGGAGAAGGCACCCACACTGAAAGTGCCTGGAGGGAACATTGGGGCTTCTTCTCAGTGTCTCTGACATAGGGTTTCACTGTCCTGGGAAAGTCTCTGCTAACACCGTGCAGAGAGCTGTGCTCAATATACAGAAACGTCTTGCGGTATCTCCTACAGGGAAAGTGCCAGGAGGGAATTGTGGAGCTTGTTCTCAGTGTCTCTGAGAATTGCTCTGATTATCCCTGTGACCTCTTTGCTAAGACTCTCCAGAGAGCCGTCCTCAAAACCAACACACATCTTGACATATCTCCCACATTGATCGCAGTGTCTCCAGAAACGGCATTCAAGGAGCCAGGACCTTTTCTCCCTACACTGTCCATTGAGTTGTCCTCAAAACCAATATACATCCTGCTATATCTCCCACATGGAAAGTGCCAGGAGGGAGAAGTGGGGATTATGTTTAGACTTTCTCGGAACTGCTTCAAATCAACTAGATATCTTTGTGCTGTAAATCTCCCAACAGCCAAACGCAAAAGCAGCAAACATCTCGCTGTATGTCCCACATCCAAAGTGCCAAGAGAGAGCTTGCTCTCCCTGTCTTTGAGTACTGTTTTCACTGTCCCGGTTACCTCTTTGCTAACGTTCTCTTCAGAGCTGCAGTGAAACCAGGAACCACGTGGAGAAGGCACCCACACTGAAAATGACTGGAAGGAACATTGGGGCTTCTTCTCAGTGTCTCTGACATAGGGTTTCACTGTCCCGGGAAAGTCTCTGCTAACACCCTGCAGAGCGCAGTGCCCAATATACAGAAACATCTTGCGGTATCTCCTACAGGGAAAGTGCCAGGAGGAATTGTGGAGCTTGGTCTCAGTGTCTCTGAGAATTGCTCTGATTATCCGTGTGACCTCTTTGCTAAGACTCTCCAGAGAGCCGTCCTCAAAACCAACACACATCTTGACATATCTCCCACATTGATCGCAGTGTCTCCAGAAACGGCATTCAAGGAGCCAGGAACTTTTCTGCCCACACTGTCCATTGAGTTGTCCTCAAAACCAATATACATCCTGCTATATCTCCCACATGGAAAATGCCAGGAGGGAAAAGTGGGGATTATGTTTAGACTTTCTCGGAACTGCTTCAAATCAACTAGATATCTTTGTGCTGTAAATCTCCCAACAGACAAATGTAAAAGCAGCAAACATCTCGCTGTATGTCCCACATCCAAAGTGCCAAGAGAGTAATGTAGAGCTTGCTCTCCCTGTCTTTGAGTAGTTTCCAGTGTCCCGGTTACCTCTTTGCTAACATTCTCTTCAGAGCTGCAGTGAAACCAGGAACCACGTGGAGAAGGCACCCACACTGAAAATGACTGGAAGGAACATTGGGGCTTCTTCTCAGTGTCTCTGACATAGGGTTTCACTGTCCCGGGAAAGTCTCTGCTAACACCCTGCAGAGCGCAGTGCCCAATATACAGAAACGTCTTGCGGTATCTCCTACAGGGAAAGTGCCAAGAGGGAATTCTTGATCTTGTTCTCAGTGTCTCTGAGAATTGCTCTGATTATCCGTGTGACCTCTTTGCTAAGACTCTCCAGAGAGCCGTCCTCAAAACCAACACACATCTTGACATATCTCCCACATTGATCGCAGTGTCTCCAGAAACGGCATTCAAGGAGCCAGGAACTTTTCTGCCCACACTGTCCATTGAGTTGTCCTCAAAACCAATATACATCCTGCTATATCTCCCACATGGAAAATGCCAGGAGGGAAAAGTGGGGATTATGTTTAGACTTTCTCGGAACTGCTTCAAATCAACTAGATATCTTTGTGCTGTAAATCTCCCAACAGCCAAATGTAAAAGCAGCAAACATCTCGCTGTATGTCCCACATCCAAAGTGCCAAGAAAGTAATGTAGAGCTTGCTCTCCCTGTCTTTGAGTACTGTTTTCAGTGTCCCGGTTACCTCTTTGCTAACATTCTCTTCAGAGCTGCAGTGAAACCAGGAACCACGTGGAGAAGGCACCCACACTGAAAATGACTGGAAGGAACGTTGGGGCTTCTTCTCAGTGTCTCTGACATAGGGTTTCACTGTCCCGGGAAAGTCTCTGCTAACAGCCTGCAGAGCGCAGTGCCCAATATACAGAAACATCTTGCGGTATCTCCTACAGGGAAAGTGCCAGGAGGAATTGTGGAGCTTGGTCTCAGTGTCTCTGAGAATTGCTCTGATTATCCGTGTGACCTCTTTGCTAAGACTCTCCAGAGAGCCTTCCTCAAAACCAACACACATCTTGACATATCTCCCGCATTGATCGCAGTGTCTCCAGAAACGGCATTCAAGGAGCCAGGAACTTTTCTGCCCACACTGTCCATTGAGTTGTCCTCAAAACCAATATACATCCTGCTATATCTCCCACATGGAAAATGCCAGGAGGGAAAAGTGGGGATTATGTTTAGACTTTCTCGGAACTGCTTCAAATCAACTAGATATCTTTGTGCTGTAAATCTCCCAACAGCCAAATGTAAAAGCAGCAAACATCTCGCTGTATGTCCCACATCCAAAGTGCCAAGAGAGTAATGTAGAGCTTGCTCTCCCTGTCTTTGAGTAGTTTCCAGTGTCCCGGTTACCTCTTTGCTAACATTCTCTTCAGAGCTGCAGTGAAACCAGGAACCACGTGGAGAAGGCACCCACACTGAAAATGACTGGAAGGAACATTGGGGCTTCTTCTCAGTGTCTCTGACATAGGGTTTCACTGTCCCGGGAAAGTCTCTGCTAACACCCTGCAGAGCGCAGTGCCCAATATACAGAAACGTCTTGCGGTATCTCCTACAGGGAAAGTGCCAAGAGGGAATTCTTGATCTTGTTCTCAGTGTCTCTGAGAATTGCTCTGATTATCCGTGTGACCTCTTTGCTAAGACTCTCCAGAGAGCCGTCCTCAAAACCAACACACATCTTGACATATCTCCCGCATTGATCGCAGTGTCTCCAGAAACGGCATTCAAGGAGCCAGGAACTTTTCTGCCCACACTGTCCATTGAGTTGTCCTCAAAACCAATATACATCCTGCTATATCTCCCACATGGAAAATGCCAGGAGGGAAAAGTGGGGATTATGTTTAGACTTTCTCGGAACTGCTTCAAATCAACTAGATATCTTTGTGCTGTAAATCTCCCAACAGCCAAATGTAAAAGCAGCAAACATCTCGCTGTATGTCCCACATCCAAAGTGCCAAGAAAGTAATGTAGAGCTTGCTCTCCCTGTCTTTGAGTACTGTTTTCAGTGTCCCGGTTACCTCTTTGCTAACATTCTCTTCAGAGCTGCAGTGAAACCAGGAACCACGTGGAGAAGGCACCCACACTGAAAATGACTGGAAGGAACGTTGGGGCTTCTTCTCAGTGTCTCTGACATAGGGTTTCACTGTCCCGGGAAAGTCTCTGCTAACAGCCTGCAGAGCGCAGTGCCCAATATACAGAAACATCTTGCGGTATCTCCTACAGGGAAAGTGCCAGGAGGAATTGTGGAGCTTGGTCTCAGTGTCTCTGAGAATTGCTCTGATTATCCGTGTGACCTCTTTGCTAAGACTCTCCAGAGAGCCGTCCTCAAAACCAACACACATCTTGACATATCTCCCGCATTGATCGCAGTGTCTCCAGAAACGGCATTCAAGGAGCCAGGAACTTTTCTGCCCACACTGTCCATTGAGTTGTCCTCAAAACCAATATACATCCTGCTATATCTCCCACATGGAAAATGCCAGGAGGCAAAAGTGGGGATTATGTTTAGACTTTCTCGGAACTGCTTCAAATCAACTAGATATCTTTGTGCTGTAAATCTCCCAACAGCCAAATGTAAAAGCAGCAAACATCTCGCTGCATGTCCCACATCCAAAGTGCCAAGAAAGTAATGTAGAGCTTGCTCTCCCTGTCTTTGAGTACAGTTTTCAGTGTCCCGGTTACCTCTTTGCTAACATTCTCTTCAGAGCTGCAGTGAAACCAGGAACCACGTGGAGAAGCCACCCGCACTGAAAATGACTGGAAGGAACGTTGGGGCTTCTTCTCAGTGTCTCTGACATAGGGTTTCACTGTCCTGGGAAAGTCTCTGCTAACACCGTGCAGAGCGCAGTGCCCAATATACAGAAACGTCTTGCGGTATCTCCTACAGGGAAAGTGCCAGGAGGGAATTGTGGAGCTTGTTCTCAGTGTCTCTGAGAATTGCTCTGATTATCCCTGTGACCTCTTTGCTAAGACTCTCCAGAGAGCCGTCCTCAAAACCAACACACATCTTGACATATCTCCCACATTGATCGCAGTGTCTCCAGAAACGGCATTCAAGGAGCCAGGACCTTTTCTCCCTACACTGTCCATTGAGTTGTCCTCAAAACCAATATACATCCTGCTATATCTCCCACATGGAAAGTGCCAGGAGGGAGAAGTGGGGATTATGTTTAGACTTTCTCGGAACTGCTTCAAATCAACTAGATATCTTTGTGCTGTAAATCTCCCAACAGCCAAACGCAAAAGCAGCAAACATCTCGCTGTATGTCCCACATCCAAAGTGCCAAGAGAGAGCTTGCTCTCCCTGTCTTTGAGTACTGTTTTCACTGTCCCGGTTACCTCTTTGCTAACATTCTCTTCAGAGCTGCAGTGAAACCAGGAACCACGTGGAGAAGGCACCCACACTGAAAGTGCCTGGAGGGAACATTGGGGCTTCTTCTCAGTGTCTCTGACATAGGGTTTCACTGTCCCGGGAAAGTCTCTGCTAACACCCTGCAGAGCGCTGTGCTCAATATACAGAAACGTCTTGCGGTATCTCCTACAGGGAAAGTGCCAGGAGGGAATTGTGGAGCTTGTTCTCAGTGTCTCTGAGAATTGCTCTGATTATCTGTGTGACCTCTTTGCTAAGACTCTCCAGAGAGCCGTCCTCAAAACCAACACACATCTTGACATATCTCCCACATTGATCGCAGTGTCTCCAGAAACGGCATTCAAGGAGCCAGGACCTTTTCTCCCTACACTGTCCATTGAGTTGTCCTCAAAACCAATATACATCCTGCTATATCTCCCACATGGAAAGTGCCAGGAGGGAGAAGTGGGGATTATGTTTAGACTTTCTCGGAACTGCTTCAAATCAACTAGATATCTTTGTGCTGTAAATCTCCCAACAGCCAAACGCAAAAGCAGCAAACATCTCGCTGTATGTCCCACATCCAAAGTGCCAAGAGAGAGCTTGCTCTCCCTGTCTTTGAGTACTGTTTTCACTGTCCCGGTTACCTCTTTGCTAACATTCTCTTCAGAGCTGCAGTGAAACCAGGAACCACGTGGAGAAGGCACCCACACTGAAAATGACTGGAAGGAACATTGGGGCTTCTTCTCAGTGTCTCTGACATAGGGTTTCACTGTCCCGGGAAAGTCTCTGCTAACACCCTGCAGAGCGCAGTGCCCAATATACAGAAACATCTTGCGGTATCTCCTACAGGGAAAGTGCCAGGAGGAATTGTGGAGCTTGGTCTCAGTGTCTCTGAGAATTGCTCTGATTATCCGTGTGACCTCTTTGCTAAGACTCTCCAGAGAGCCGTCCTCAAAACCAACACACATCTTGACATATCTCCCGCATTGATCGCAGTGTCTCCAGAAACGGCATTCAAGGAGCCAGGAACTTTTCTGCCCACACTGTCCATTGAGTTGTCCTCAAAACCAATATACATCCTGCTATATCTCCCACATGGAAAATGCCAGGAGGCAAAAGTGGGGATTATGTTTAGACTTTCTCGGAACTGCTTCAAATCAACTAGATATCTTTGTGCTGTAAATCTCCCAACAGCCAAATGTAAAAGCAGCAAACATCTCGCTGTATGTCCCACATCCAAAGTGCCAAGAAAGTAATGTAGAGCTTGCTCTCCCTGTCTTTGAGTACTGTTTTCAGTGTCCCGGTTACCTCTTTGCTAACATTCTCTTCAGAGCTGCAGTGAAACCAGGAACCACGTGGAGAAGGCACCCACACTGAAAATGACTGGAAGGAACGTTGGGGCTTCTTCTCAGTGTCTCTGACATAGGGTTTCACTGTCCCGGGAAAGTCTCTGCTAACACCCTGCAGAGCGCAGTGCCCAATATACAGAAACATCTTGCGGTATCTCCTACAGGGAAAGTGCCAGGAGGAATTGTGGAGCTTGGTCTCAGTGTCTCTGAGAATTGCTCTGATTATCCGTGTGACCTCTTTGCTAAGACTCTCCAGAGAGCCGTCCTCAAAACCAACACACATCTTGACATATCTCCCACATTGATCGCAGTGTCTCCAGAAACGGCATTCAAGGAGCCAGGAACTTTTCTGCCCACACTGTCCATTGAGTTGTCCTCAAAACCAATATACATCCTGCTATATCTCCCACATGGAAAATGCCAGGAGGGAAAAGTGGGGATTATGTTTAGACTTTCTCGGAACTGCTTCAAATCAACTAGATATCTTTGTGCTGTAAATCTCCCAACAGCCAAATGTAAAAGCAGCAAACATCTCGCTGTATGTCCCACATCCAAAGTGCCAAGAGAGTAATGTAGAGCTTGCTCTCCCTGTCTTTGAGTAGTTTCCAGTGTCCCGGTTACCTCTTTGCTAACATTCTCTTCAGAGCTGCAGTGAAACCAGGAACCACGTGGAGAAGGCACCCACACTGAAAATGACTGGAAGGAACATTGGGGCTTCTTCTCAGTGTCTCTGACATAGGGTTTCACTGTCCCGGGAAAGTCTCTGCTAACACCCTGCAGAGCGCAGTGCCCAATATACAGAAACGTCTTGCGGTATCTCCTACAGGGAAAGTGCCAAGAGGGAATTCTTGATCTTGTTCTCAGTGTCTCTGAGAATTGCTCTGATTATCCGTGTGACCTCTTTGCTAAGACTCTCCAGAGAGCCGTCCTCAAAACCAACACACATCTTGACATATCTCCCACATTGATCGCAGTGTCTCCAGAAACGGCATTCAAGGAGCCAGGAACTTTTCTGCCCACACTGTCCATTGAGTTGTCCTCAAAACCAATATACATCCTGCTATATCTCCCACATGGAAAATGCCAGGAGGGAAAAGTGGGGATTATGTTTAGACTTTCTCGGAACTGCTTCAAATCAACTAGATATCTTTGTGCTGTAAATCTCCCAACAGCCAAATGTAAAAGCAGCAAACATCTCGCTGTATGTCCCACATCCAAAGTGCCAAGAAAGTAATGTAGAGCTTGCTCTCCCTGTCTTTGAGTACTGTTTTCAGTGTCCCGGTTACCTCTTTGCTAACATTCTCTTCAGAGCTGCAGTGAAACCAGGAACCACGTGGAGAAGGCACCCACACTGAAAATGACTGGAAGGAACGTTGGGGCTTCTTCTCAGTGTCTCTGACATAGGGTTTCACTGTCCCGGGAAAGTCTCTGCTAACAGCCTGCAGAGCGCAGTGCCCAATATACAGAAACATCTTGCGGTATCTCCTACAGGGAAAGTGCCAGGAGGAATTGTGGAGCTTGGTCTCAGTGTCTCTGAGAATTGCTCTGATTATCCGTGTGACCTCTTTGCTAAGACTCTCCAGAGAGCCGTCCTCAAAACCAACACACATCTTGACATATCTCCCGCATTGATCGCAGTGTCTCCAGAAACGGCATTCAAGGAGCCAGGAACTTTTCTGCCCACACTGTCCATTGAGTTGTCCTCAAAACCAATATACATCCTGCTATATCTCCCACATGGAAAATGCCAGGAGGCAAAAGTGGGGATTATGTTTAGACTTTCTCGGAACTGCTTCAAATCAACTAGATATCTTTGTGCTGTAAATCTCCCAACAGCCAAATGTAAAAGCAGCAAACATCTCGCTGCATGTCCCACATCCAAAGTGCCAAGAGAGTAATGTAGAGCTTGCTCTCCCTGTCTTTGAGTACAGTTTTCAGTGTCCCGGTTACCTCTTTGCTAACATTCTCTTCAGAGCTGCAGTGAAACCAGGAACCACGTGGAGAAGCCACCCGCACTGAAAATGACTGGAAGGAACGTTGGGGCTTCTTCTCAGTGTCTCTGACATAGGGTTTCACTGTCCTGGGAAAGTCTCTGCTAACACCGTGCAGAGCGCAGTGCCCAATATACAGAAACGTCTTGCGGTATCTCCTACAGGGAAAGTGCCAGGAGGGAATTGTGGAGCTTGTTCTCAGTGTCTCTGAGAATTGCTCTGATTATCCCTGTGACCTCTTTGCTAAGACTCTCCAGAGAGCCGTCCTCAAAACCAACACACATCTTGACATATCTCCCACATTGATCGCAGTGTCTCCAGAAACGGCATTCAAGGAGCCAGGACCTTTTCTCCCTACACTGTCCATTGAGTTGTCCTCAAAACCAATATACATCCTGCTATATCTCCCACATGGAAAGTGCCAGGAGGGAGAAGTGGGGATTATGTTTAGACTTTCTCGGAACTGCTTCAAATCAACTAGATATCTTTGTGCTGTAAATCTCCCAACAGCCAAACGCAAAAGCAGCAAACATCTCGCTGTATGTCCCACATCCAAAGTGCCAAGAGAGAGCTTGCTCTCCCTGTCTTTGAGTACTGTTTTCACTGTCCCGGTTACCTCTTTGCTAACATTCTCTTCAGAGCTGCAGTGAAACCAGGAACCACGTGGAGAAGGCACCCACACTGAAAGTGCCTGGAGGGAACATTGGGGCTTCTTCTCAGTGTCTCTGACATAGGGTTTCACTGTCCCGGGAAAGTCTCTGCTAACACCCTGCAGAGCGCTGTGCCCAATATACAGAAACGTCTTGCGGTATCTCCTACAGGGAAAGTGCCAGGAGGGAATTGTGGAGCTTGTTCTCAGTGTCTCTGAGAATTGCTCTGATTATCTGTGTGACCTCTTTGCTAAGACTCTCCAGAGAGCCGTCCTCAAAACCAACACACATCTTGACATATCTCCCACATTGATCGCAGTGTCTCCAGAAACGGCATTCAAGGAGCCAGGACCTTTTCTCCCTACACTGTCCATTGAGTTGTCCTCAAAACCAATATACATCCTGCTATATCTCCCACATGGAAAGTGCCAGGAGGGAGAAGTGGGGATTATGTTTAGACTTTCTCGGAACTGCTTCAAATCAACTAGATATCTTTGTGCTGTAAATCTCCCAACAGCCAAACGCAAAAGCAGCAAACATCTCGCTGTATGTCCCACATCCAAAGTGCCAAGAGAGAGCTTGCTCTCCCTGTCTTTGAGTACTGTTTTCACTGTCCCGGTTACCTCTTTGCTAACGTTCTCTTCAGAGCTGCAGTGAAACCAGGAACCACGTGGAGAAGGCACCCACACTGAAAATGACTGGAAGGAACATTGGGGCTTCTTCTCAGTGTCTCTGACATAGGGTTTCACTGTCCCGGGAAAGTCTCTGCTAACACCCTGCAGAGCGCAGTGCCCAATATACAGAAACATCTTGCGGTATCTCCTACAGGGAAAGTGCCAGGAGGAATTGTGGAGCTTGGTCTCAGTGTCTCTGAGAATTGCTCTGATTATCCGTGTGACCTCTTTGCTAAGACTCTCCAGAGAGCCGTCCTCAAAACCAACACACATCTTGACATATCTCCCGCATTGATCGCAGTGTCTCCAGAAACGGCATTCAAGGAGCCAGGAACTTTTCTGCCCACACTGTCCATTGAGTTGTCCTCAAAACCAATATACATCCTGCTATATCTCCCACATGGAAAATGCCAGGAGGCAAAAGTGGGGATTATGTTTAGACTTTCTCGGAACTGCTTCAAATCAACTAGATATCTTTGTGCTGTAAATCTCCCAACAGCCAAATGTAAAAGCAGCAAACATCTCGCTGTATGTCCCACATCCAAAGTGCCAAGAAAGTAATGTAGAGCTTGCTCTCCCTGTCTTTGAGTACTGTTTTCAGTGTCCCGGTTACCTCTTTGCTAACATTCTCTTCAGAGCTGCAGTGAAACCAGGAACCACGTGGAGAAGGCACCCACACTGAAAATGACTGGAAGGAACGTTGGGGCTTCTTCTCAGTGTCTCTGACATAGGGTTTCACTGTCCCGGGAAAGTCTCTGCTAACACCCTGCAGAGCGCAGTGCCCAATATACAGAAACATCTTGCGGTATCTCCTACAGGGAAAGTGCCAGGAGGAATTGTGGAGCTTGGTCTCAGTGTCTCTGAGAATTGCTCTGATTATCCGTGTGACCTCTTTGCTAAGACTCTCCAGAGAGCCGTCCTCAAAACCAACACACATCTTGACATATCTCCCACATTGATCGCAGTGTCTCCAGAAACGGCATTCAAGGAGCCAGGAACTTTTCTGCCCACACTGTCCATTGAGTTGTCCTCAAAACCAATATACATCCTGCTATATCTCCCACATGGAAAATGCCAGGAGGGAAAAGTGGGGATTATGTTTAGACTTTCTCGGAACTGCTTCAAATCAACTAGATATCTTTGTGCTGTAAATCTCCCAACAGACAAATGTAAAAGCAGCAAACATCTCGCTGTATGTCCCACATCCAAAGTGCCAAGAGAGTAATGTAGAGCTTGCTCTCCCTGTCTTTGAGTAGTTTCCAGTGTCCCGGTTACCTCTTTGCTAACATTTTCTTCAGAGCTGCAGTGAAACCAGGAACCACGTGGAGAAGGCACCCACACTGAAAATGACTGGAAGGAACATTGGGGCTTCTTCTCAGTGTCTCTGACATAGGGTTTCACTGTCCCGGGAAAGTCTCTGCTAACACCCTGCAGAGCGCAGTGCCCAATATACAGAAACGTCTTGCGGTATCTCCTACAGGGAAAGTGCCAAGAGGGAATTCTTGATCTTGTTCTCAGTGTCTCTGAGAATTGCTCTGATTATCCGTGTGACCTCTTTGCTAAGACTCTCCAGAGAGCCGTCCTCAAAACCAACACACATCTTGACATATCTCCCACATTGATCGCAGTGTCTCCAGAAACGGCATTCAAGGAGCCAGGAACTTTTCTGCCCACACTGTCCATTGAGTTGTCCTCAAAACCAATATACATCCTGCTATATCTCCCACATGGAAAATGCCTGGAGGGAAAAGTGGGGATTATGTTTAGACTTTCTCGGAACTGCTTCAAATCAACTAGATATCTTTGTGCTGTAAATCTCCCAACAGACAAATGTAAAAGCAGCAAACATCTCGCTGTATGTCCCACATCCAAAGTGCCAAGAAAGTAATGTAGAGCTTGCTCTCCCTGTCTTTGAGTACTGTTTTCAGTGTACCGGTTACCTCTTTGCTAACATTCTCTTCAGAGCTGCAGTGAAACCAGGAACCACGTGGAGAAGGCACCCACACTGAAAATGACTGGAAGGAACGTTGGGGCTTCTTCTCAGTGTCTCTGACATAGGGTTTCACTGTCCCGGGAAAGTCTCTGCTAACACCCTGCAGAGCGCAGTGCCCAATATACAGAAACATCTTGCGGTATCTCCTACAGGGAAAGTGCCAGGAGGAATTCTTGATCTTGTTCTCAGTGTCTCTGAGAATTGCTCTGATTATCCGTGTGACCTCTTTGCTAAGACTCTCCAGAGAGCCGTCCTCAAAACCAACACACATCTTGACATATCTCCCACATTGATCGCAGTGTCTCCAGAAACGGCATTCAAGGAGCCAGGAACTTTTCTGCCCACACTGTCCATTGAGTTGTCCTCAAAACCAATATACATCCTGCTATATCTCCCACATGGAAAATGCCAGGAGGCAAAAGTGGGGATTATGTTTAGACTTTCTCGGAACTGCTTCAAATCAACTAGATATCTTTGTGCTGTAAATCTCCCAACAGCCAAATGTAAAAGCAGCAAACATCTCGCTGTATGTCCCACATCCAAAGTGCCAAGAGAGTAATGTAGAGCTTGCTCTCCCTGTCTTTGAGTACAGTTTTCAGTGTCCCGGTTACCTCTTTGCTAACATTCTCTTCAGAGCTGCAGTGAAACCAGGAACCACGTGGAGAAGGCACCCACACTGAAAATGACTGGAAGGAACGTTGGGGCTTCTTCTCAGTGTCTCTGACATAGGGTTTCACTGTCCCGGGAAAGTCTCTGCTAACACCCTGCAGAGCGCAGTGCCCAATATACAGAAACATCTTGCGGTATCTCCTACAGGGAAAGTGCCAGGAGGAATTGTGGAGCTTGGTCTCAGTGTCTCTGAGAATTGCTCTGATTATCCGTGTGACCTCTTTGCTAAGACTCTCCAGAGAGCCGTCCTCAAAACCAACACACATCTTGACATATCTCCCGCATTGATCGCAGTGTCTCCAGAAACGGCATTCAAGGAGCCAGGAACTTTTCTGCCCACACTGTCCATTGAGTTGTCCTCAAAACCAATATACATCCTGCTATATCTCCCACATGGAAAATGCCAGGAGGCAAAAGTGGGGATTATGTTTAGACTTTCTCGGAACTGCTTCAAATCAACTAGATATCTTTGTGCTGTAAATCTCCCAACAGCCAAATGTAAAAGCAGCAAACATCTCGCTGTATGTCCCACATCCAAAGTGCCAAGAAAGTAATGTAGAGCTTGCTCTCCCTGTCTTTGAGTACTGTTTTCAGTGTCCCGGTTACCTCTTTGCTAACATTCTCTTCAGAGCTGCAGTGAAACCAGGAACCACGTGGAGAAGGCACCCACACTGAAAATGACTGGAAGGAACGTTGGGGCTTCTTCTCAGTGTCTCTGACATAGGGTTTCACTGTCCCGGGAAAGTCTCTGCTAACACCCTGCAGATCGCAGTGCCCAATATACAGAAACATCTTGCGGTATCTCCTACAGGGAAAGTGCCAGGAGGAATTGTGGAGCTTGGTCTCAGTGTCTCTGAGAATTGCTCTGATTATCCGTGTGACCTCTTTGCTAAGACTCTCCAGAGAGCCGTCCTCAAAACCAACACACATCTTGACATATCTCCCGCATTGATCGCAGTGTCTCCAGAAACGGCATTCAAGGAGCCAGGAACTTTTCTGCCCACACTGTCCATTGAGTTGTCCTCAAAACCAATATACATCCTGCTATATCTCCCACATGGAAAATGCCAGGAGGGAAAAGTGGGGATTATGTTTAGACTTTCTCGGAACTGCTTCAAATCAACTAGATATCTTTGTGCTGTAAATCTCCCAACAGCCAAATGTAAAAGCAGCAAACATCTCGCTGTATGTCCCACATCCAAAGTGCCAAGAAAGTAATGTAGAGCTTGCTCTCCCTGTCTTTGAGTACTGTTTTCAGTGTCCCGGTTACCTCTTTGCTAACATTCTCTTCAGAGCTGCAGTGAAACCAGGAACCACGTGGAGAAGGCACCCACACTGAAAATGACTGGAAGCAACGTTGGGGCTTCTTCTCAGTGTCTCTGACATAGGGTTTCACTGTCCCGGGAAAGTCTCTGCTAACACCCTGCAGAGCGCAGTGCCCAATATACAGAAACATCTTGCGGTATCTCCTACAGGGAAAGTGCCAGGAGGAATTCTTGATCTTGTTCTCAGTGTCTCTGAGAATTGCTCTGATTATCCGTGTGACCTCTTTGCTAAGACTCTCCAGAGAGCCGTCCTCAAAACCAACACACATCTTGACATATCTCCCACATTGATCGCAGTGTCTCCAGAAACGGCATTCAAGGAGCCAGGAACTTTTCTGCCCACACTGTCCATTGAGTTGTCCTCAAAACCAATATACATCCTGCTATATCTCCCACATGGAAAATGCCAGGAGGCAAAAGTGGGGATTATGTTTAGACTTTCTCGGAACTGCTTCAAATCAACTAGATATCTTTGTGCTGTAAATCTCCCAACAGCCAAATGTAAAAGCAGCAAACATCTCGCTGTATGTCCCACATCCAAAGTGCCAAGAAAGTAATGTAGAGCTTGCTCTCCCTGTCTTTGAGTACAGTTTTCAGTGTCCCGGTTACCTCTTTGCTAACATTCTCTTCAGAGCTGCAGTGAAACCAGGAACCACGTGGAGAAGGCACCCACACTGAAAATGACTGGAAGGAACGTTGGGGCTTCTTCTCAGTGTCTCTGACATAGGGTTTCACTGTCCCGGGAAAGTCTCTGCTAACACCCTGCAGATCGCAGTGCCCAATATACAGAAACATCTTGCGGTATCTCCTACAGGGAAAGTGCCAGGAGGAATTGTGGAGCTTGGTCTCAGTGTCTCTGAGAATTGCTCTGATTATCCGTGTGACCTCTTTGCTAAGACTCTCCAGAGAGCCGTCCTCAAAACCAACACACATCTTGACATATCTCCCGCATTGATCGCAGTGTCTCCAGAAACGGCATTCAAGGAGCCAGGAACTTTTCTGCCCACACTGTCCATTGAGTTGTCCTCAAAACCAATATACATCCTGCTATATCTCCCACATGGAAAATGCCAGGAGGCAAAAGTGGGGATTATGTTTAGACTTTCTCGGAACTGCTTCAAATCAACTAGATATCTTTGTGCTGTAAATCTCCCAACAGCCAAATGTAAAAGCAGCAAACATCTCGCTGTATGTCCCACATCCAAAGTGCCAAGAAAGTAATGTAGAGCTTGCTCTCCCTGCCTTTGAGTACTGTTTTCAGTGTCCCGGTTACCTCTTTGCTAACATTCTCTTCAGAGCTGCAGTGAAACCAGGAACCACGTGGAGAAGGCACCCACACTGAAAATGCCTGGAAGGAACGTTGGGGCTTCTTCTCAGTGTCTCTGACATAGGGTTTCACTGTCCCGGGAAAGTCTCTGCTAACACCGTGCAGAGCGCAGTGCCCAATATACAGAAACATCTTGCGGTATCTCCTACAGGGAAAGTGCCAGGAGGAATTCTTGATATTGTTCTCAGTGTCTCTGAGAATTGCTCTGATTATCCGTGTGACCTCTTTGCTAAGACTCTCCAGAGAGCCGTCCTCAAAACCAACACACATCTTGACATATCTCCCGCATTGATCGCAGTGTCTCCAGAAACGGCATTCAAGGAGCCAGGAACTTTTCTGCCCACACTGTCCATTGAGTTGTCCTCAAAACCAATATACATCCTGCTATATCTCCCACATGGAAAATGCCAGGAGGCAAAAGTGGGGATTATGTTTAGACTTTCTCGGAACTGCTTCAAATCAACTAGATATCTTTGTGCTGTAAATCTCCCAACAGCCAAATGTAAAAGCAGCAAACATCTCGCTGTATGTCCCACATCCAAAGTGCCAAGAAAGTAATGTAGAGCTTGCTCTCCCTGTCTTTGAGTACAGTTTTCAGTGTCCCGGTTACCTCTTTGCTAACATTCTCTTCAGAGCTGCAGTGAAACCAGGAACCACGTGGAGAAGGCACCCACACTGAAAATGCCTGGAAGGAACGTTGGGGCTTCTTCTCAGTGTCTCTGACATAGGGTTTCACTGTCCCGGGAAAGTCTCTGCTAACACCCTGCAGATCGCAGTGCCCAATATACAGAAACATCTTGCGGTATCTCCTACAGGGAAAGTGCCAGGAGGAATTGTGGAGCTTGGTCTCAGTGTCTCTGAGAATTGCTCTGATTATCCGTGTGACCTCTTTGCTAAGACTCTCCAGAGAGCCGTCCTCAAAACAAACACACATCTTGACATATCTCCCGCATTGATCGCAGTGTCTCCAGAAACGGCATTCAAGGAGCCAGGAACTTTTCTGCCCACACTGTCCATTGAGTTGTCCTCAAAACCAATATACATCCTGCTATATCTCCCACATGGAAAATGCCAGGAGGGAAAAGTGGGGATTATGTTTAGACTTTCTCGGAACTGCTTCAAATCAACTAGATATCTTTGTGCTGTAAATCTCCCAACAGCCAAATGTAAAAGCAGCAAACATCTCGCTGTATGTCCCACATCCAAAGTGCCAAGAAAGTAATGTAGAACTTGCTCTCCCTGTCTTTGAGTACTGTTTTCAGTGTCCCGGTTACCTCTTTGCTAACATTCTCTTCAGAGCTGCAGTGAAACCAGGAACCACGTGGAGAAGGCACCCGCACTGAAAATGACTGGAAGGAACGTTGGGGCTTCTTCTCAGTGTCTCTGACATAGGGTTTCACTGTCCCGGGAAAGTCTCTGCTAACACCCTGCAGATCGCAGTGCCCAATATACAGAAACATCTTGCGGTATCTCCTACAGGGAAAGTGCCAGGAGGAATTGTGGAGCTTGGTCTCAGTGTCTCTGAGAATTGCTCTGATTATCCGTGTGACCTCTTTGCTAAGACTCTCCAGAGAGCCGTCCTCAAAACCAACACACATCTTGACATATCTCCCGCATTGATCGCAGTGTCTCCAGAAACGGCATTCAAGGAGCCAGGAACTTTTCTGCCCACACTGTCCATTGAGTTGTCCTCAAAACCAATATACATCCTGCTATATCTCCCACATGGAAAATGCCAGGAGGGAAAAGTGGGGATTATGTTTAGACTTTCTCGGAACTGCTTCAAATCAACTAGATATCTTTGTGCTGTAAATCTCCCAACAGCCAAATGTAAAAGCAGCAAACATCTCGCTGTATGTCCCACATCCACAGTGCCAAGAAAGTAATGTAGAGCTTGCTCTCCCTGTCTTTGAGTACTGTTTTCAGTGTCCCGGTTACCTCTTTGCTAACATTCTCTTCAGAGCTGCAGTGAAACCAGGAACCACGTGGAGAAGGCACCCACACTGAAAATGCCTGGAAGGAACGTTGGGGCTTCTTCTCAGTGTCTCTGACATAGGGTTTCACTGTCCCGGGAAAGTCTCTGCTAACACCCTGCAGATCGCAGTGCCCAATATACAGAAACATCTTGCGGTATCTCCTACAGGGAAAGTGCCAGGAGGAATTGTGGAGCTTGGTCTCAGTGTCTCTGAGAATTGCTCTGATTATCCGTGTGACCTCTTTGCTAAGACTCTCCAGAGAGCCGTCCTCAAAACCAACACACATCTTGACATATCTCCCGCATTGATCGCAGTGTCTCCAGAAACGGCATTCAAGGAGCCAGGAACTTTTCTGCCCACACTGTCCATTGAGTTGTCCTCAAAACCAATATACATCCTGCTATATCTCCCACATGGAAAATGCCAGGAGGGAAAAGTGGGGATTATGTTTAGACTTTCTCGGAACTGCTTCAAATCAACTAGATATCTTTGTGCTGTAAATCTCCCAACAGCCAAATGTAAAAGCAGCAAACATCTCGCTGTATGTCCCACATCCAAAGTGCCAAGAAAGTAATGTAGAACTTGCTCTCCCTGTCTTTGACTACTGTTTTCAGTGTCCCGGTTACCTCTTTGCTAACATTCTCTTCAGAGCTGCAGTGAAACCAGGAACCACGTGGAGAAGGCACCCGCACTGAAAATGACTGGAAGGAACGTTGGGGCTTCTTCTCAGTGTCTCTGACATAGGGTTTCACTGTCCCGGGAAAGTCTCTGCTAACACCCTGCAGATCGCAGTGCCCAATATACAGAAACATCTTGCGGTATCTCCTACAGGGAAAGTGCCAGGAGGAATTGTGGAGCTTGGTCTCAGTGTCTCTGAGAATTGCTCTGATTATCCGTGTGACCTCTTTGCTAAGACTCTCCAGAGAGCCGTCCTCAAAACCAACACACATCTTGACATATCTCCCGCATTGATCGCAGTGTCTCCAGAAACGGCATTCAAGGAGCCAGGAACTTTTCTGCCCACACTGTCCATTGAGTTGTCCTCAAAACCAATATACATCCTGCTATATCTCCCACATGGAAAATGCCAGGAGGGAAAAGTGGGGATTATGTTTAGACTTTCTCGGAACTGCTTCAAATCAACTAGATATCTTTGTGCTGTAAATCTCCCAACAGCCAAATGTAAAAGCAGCAAACATCTCGCTGTATGTCCCACATCCACAGTGCCAAGAAAGTAATGTAGAGCTTGCTCTCCCTGTCTTTGAGTACTGTTTTCAGTGTCCCGGTTACCTCTTTGCTAACATTCTCTTCAGAGCTGCAGTGAAACCAGGAACCACGTGGAGAAGGCACCCACACTGAAAATGACTGGAAGCAACGTTGGGGCTTCTTCTCAGTGTCTCTGACATAGGGTTTCACTGTCCCGGGAAAGTCTCTGCTAACACCCTGCAGAGCGCAGTGCCCAATATACAGAAACATCTTGCGGTATCTCCTACAGGGAAAGTGCCAGGAGGAATTGTGGAGCTTGGTCTCAGTGTCTCTGAGAATTGCTCTGATTATCCGTGTGACCTCTTTGCTAAGACTCTCCAGAGAGCCGTCCTCAAAACCAACACACATCTTGACATATCTCCCGCATTGATCGCAGTGTCTCCAGAAACGGCATTCAAGGAGCCAGGAACTTTTCTGCCCACACTGTCCATTGAGTTGTCCTCAAAACCAATATACATCCTGCTATATCTCCCACATGGAAAATGCCAGGAGGCAAAAGTGGGGATTATGTTTAGACTTTCTCGGAACTGCTTCAAATCAACTAGATATCTTTGTGCTGTAAATCTCCCAACAGCCAAATGTAAAAGCAGCAAACATCTCGCTGTATGTCCCACATCCAAAGTGCCAAGAGAGTAATGTAGAGCTTGCTCTCCCTGTCTTTGAGTACAGTTTTCAGTGTCCCGGTTACCTCTTTGCTAACATTCTCTTCAGAGCTGCAGTGAAACCAGGAACCACGTGGAGAAGGCACCCACACTGAAAATGACTGGAAGGAACATTGGGGCTTCTTCTCAGTGTCTCTGATGTCGGGTTTCACTGTCCCGGGAAAGTCTCTGCTAACACCCTGCAGAGCGCAGTGCCCAATATACAGAAACGTCTTGCGGTATCTCCTACAGGGAAAGTGCCAGGAGGAATTCTCGATCTTGTTCTCAGTGTCTCTGAGAATTGCTCTGATTATCCGTGTGACCTCTTTGCTAAGACTCTCCAGAGAGCCGTCCTCAAAACCAACACACATCTTGACATATCTCCCACATTGATCGCAGTGTCTCCAGAAACGGCATTCAAGGAGCCAGGAACTTTTCTGCCCACACTGTCCATTGAGTTGTCCTCAAAACCAATATACATCCTGCTATATCTCCCACATGGAAAATGCCAGGAGGCAAAAGTGGGGATTATGTTTAGACTTTCTCGGAACTGCTTCAAATCAACTAGATATCTTTGTGCTGTAAATCTCCCAACAGCCAAATGTAAAAGCAGCAAACATCTCGCTGTATGTCCCACATCCAAAGTGCCAAGAAAGTAATGTAGAGCTTGCTCTCCCTGTCTTTGAGTACAGTTTTCAGTGTCCCGGTTACCTCTTTGCTAACATTCTCTTCAGAGCTGCAGTGAAACCAGGAACCACGTGGAGAAGGCACCCACACTGAAAATGACTGGAAGCAACGTTGGGGCTTCTTCTCAGTGTCTCTGACATAGGGTTTCACTGTCCCGGGAAAGTCTCTGCTAACACCCTGCAGAGCGCAGTGCCCAATATACAGAAACATCTTGCGGTATCTCCTACAGGGAAAGTGCCAGGAGGAATTGTGGAGCTTGGTCTCAGTGTCTCTGAGAATTGCTCTGATTATCCGTGTGACCTCTTTGCTAAGACTCTCCAGAGAGCCGTCCTCAAAACCAACACACATCTTGACATATCTCCCGCATTGATCGCAGTGTCTCCAGAAACGGCATTCAAGGAGCCAGGAACTTTTCTGCCCACACTGTCCATTGAGTTGTCCTCAAAACCAATATACATCCTGCTATATCTCCCACATGGAAAATGCCAGGAGGCAAAAGTGGGGATTATGTTTAGACTTTCTCGGAACTGCTTCAAATCAACTAGATATCTTTGTGCTGTAAATCTCCCAACAGCCAAATGTAAAAGCAGCAAACATCTCGCTGTATGTCCCACATCCAAAGTGCCAAGAGAGTAATGTAGAGCTTGCTCTCCCTGTCTTTGAGTACAGTTTTCAGTGTCCCGGTTACCTCTTTGCTAACATTCTCTTCAGAGCTGCAGTGAAACCAGGAACCACGTGGAGAAGGCACCCACACTGAAAATGACTGGAAGGAACATTGGGGCTTCTTCTCAGTGTCTCTGATGTCGGGTTTCACTGTCCCGGGAAAGTCTCTGCTAACACCCTGCAGAGCGCAGTGCCCAATATACAGAAACATCTTGCGGTATCTCCTACAGGGAAAGTGCCAGGAGGAATTCTCGATCTTGTTCTCAGTGTCTCTGAGAATTGCTCTGATTATCCGTGTGACCTCTTTGCTAAGACTCTCCAGAGAGCCGTCCTCAAAACCAACACACATCTTGACATATCTCCCACATTGATCGCAGTGTCTCCAGAAACGGCATTCAAGGAGCCAGGAACTTTTCTGCCCACACTGTCCATTGAGTTGTCCTCAAAACCAATATACATCCTGCTATATCTCCCACATGGAAAATGCCAGGAGGCAAAAGTGGGGATTATGTTTAGACTTTCTCGGAACTGCTTCAAATCAACTAGATATCTTTGTGCTGTAAATCTCCCAACAGCCAAATGTAAAAGCAGCAAACATCTCGCTGTATGTCCCACATCCAAAGTGCCAAGAAAGTAATGTAGAGCTTGCTCTCCCTGTCTTTGAGTACAGTTTTCAGTGTCCCGGTTACCTCTTTGCTAACATTCTCTTCAGAGCTGCAGTGAAACCAGGAACCACGTGGAGAAGGCACCCACACTGAAAATGACTGGAAGGAACGTTGGGGCTTCTTCTCAGTGTCTCTGACATAGGGTTTCACTGTCCCGGGAAAGTCTCTGCTAACACCCTGCAGATCGCAGTGCCCAATATACAGAAAAGTCTTGCGGTATCTCCTACAGGGAAAGTGCCAGGAGGAATTGTGGAGCTTGGTCTCAGTGTCTCTGAGAATTGCTCTGATTATCCGTGTGACCTCTTTGCTAAGACTCTCCAGAGAGCCGTCCTCAAAACCAACACACATCTTGACATATCTCCCGCATTGATCGCAGTGTCTCCAGAAACGGCATTCAAGGAGCCAGGAACTTTTCTGCCCACACTGTCCATTGAGTTGTCCTCAAAACCAATATACATCCTGCTATATCTCCCACATGGAAAATGCCAGGAGGGAAAAGTGGGGATTATGTTTAGACTTTCTCGGAACTGCTTCAAATCAACTAGATATCTTTGTGCTGTAAATCTCCCAACAGACAAATGTAAAAGCAGCAAACATCTCGCTGTATGTCCCACATCCAAAGTGCCAAGAAAGTAATGTAGAGCTTGCTCTCCCTGTCTTTGAGTACAGTTTTCAGTGTCCCGGTTACCTCTTTGCTAACATTCTCTTCAGAGCTGCAGTGAAACCAGGAACCACGTGGAGAAGGCACCCACACTGAAAATGCCTGGAAGGAACATTGGGGCTTCTTCTCAGTGTCTCTGATGTCGGGTTTCACTGTCCCGGGAAAGTCTCTGCTAACACCCTGCAGAGCGCAGTGCCCAATATACAGAAACATCTTGCGGTATCTCCTACAGGGAAAGTGCCAGGAGGAATTCTTGATCTTGTTCTCAGTGTCTCTGAGAATTGCTCTGATTATCCGTGTGACCTCTTTGCTAAGACTCTCCAGAGAGCCGTCCTCAAAACCAACACACATCTTGACATATCTCCCACATTGATCGCAGTGTCTCCAGAAACGGCATTCAAGGAGCCAGGAACTTTTCTGCCCACACTGTCCATTGAGTTGTCCTCAAAACCAATATACATCCTGCTATATCTCCCACATGGAAAATGCCAGGAGGCAAAAGTGGGGATTATGTTTAGACTTTCTCGGAACTGCTTCAAATCAACTAGATATCTTTGTGCTGTAAATCTCCCAACAGCCAAATGTAAAAGCAGCAAACATCTCGCTGTATGTCCCACATCCAAAGTGCCAAGAAAGTAATGTAGAGCTTGCTCTCCCTGTCTTTGAGTACAGTTTTCAGTGTCCCGGTTACCTCTTTGCTAACATTCTCTTCAGAGCTGCAGTGAAACCAGGAACCACGTGGAGAAGGCACCCACACTGAAAATGACTGGAAGGAACGTTGGGGCTTCTTCTCAGTGTCTCTGACATAGGGTTTCACTGTCCCGGGAAAGTCTCTGCTAACACCCTGCAGAGCGCAGTGCCCAATATACAGAAACGTCTTGCGGTATCTCCTACAGGGAAAGTGCCAGGAGGAATTGTGGAGCTTGGTCTCAGTGTCTCTGAGAATTGCTCTGATTATCCGTGTGACCTCTTTGCTAAGACTTTCCAGAGAGCCGTCCTCAAAACCAACACACATCTTGACATATCTCCCGCATTGATCGCAGTGTCTCCAGAAACGGCATTCAAGGAGCCAGGAACTTTTCTGCCCACACTGTCCATTGAGTTGTCCTCAAAACCAATATACATCCTGCTATATCTCCCACATGGAAAATGCCAGGAGGCAAAAGTGGGGATTATGTTTAGACTTTCTCGGAACTGCTTCAAATCAACTAGATATCTTTGTGCTGTAAATCTCCCAACAGCCAAATGTAAAAGCAGCAAACATCTCGCTGTATGTCCCACATCCAAAGTGCCAAGAGAGTAATGTAGAGCTTGCTCTCCCTGTCTTTGAGTACAGTTTTCAGTGTCCCGGTTACCTCTTTGCTAACATTCTCTTCAGATCTGCAGTGAAACCAGGAACCACGTGGAGAAGGCACCCACACTGAAAATGACAGGAAGGAACATTGGGGCTTCTTCTCAGTGTCTCTGATGTCGGGTTTCACTGTCCCGGGAAAGTCTCTGCTAACACCCTGCAGAGCGCAGTGCCCAATATACAGAAACGTCTTGCGGTATCTCCTACAGGGAAAGTGCCAAGAGGGAATTCTTGATCTTGTTCTCAGTGTCTCTGAGAATTGCTCTGATTATCCGTGTGACCTCTTTGCTAAGACTCTCCAGAGAGCCGTCCTCAAAACCAACACACATCTTGACATATCTCCCACATTGATCGCAGTGTCTCCAGAAACGGCATTCAAGGAGCCAGGAACTTTTCTGCCCACACTGTCCATTGAGTTGTCCTCAAAACCAATATACATCCTGCTATATCTCCCACATGGAAAATGCCAGGAGGCAAAAGTGGGGATTATGTTTAGACTTTCTCGGAACTGCTTCAAATCAACTAGATATCTTTGTGCTGTAAATCTCCCAACAGACAAATGTAAAAGCAGCAAACATCTCGCTGTATGTCCCACATCCAAAGTGCCAAGAAAGTAATGTAGAGCTTGCTCTCCCTGTCTTTGAGTACAGTTTTCAGTGTCCCGGTTACCTCTTTGCTAACATTCTCTTCAGAGCTGCAGTGAAACCAGGAACCACGTGGAGAAGGCACCCACACTGAAAATGACTGGAAGGAACGTTGGGGCTTCTTCTCAGTGTCTCTGACATAGGGTTTCACTGTCCCGGGAAAGTCTCTGCTAACACCCTGCAGAGTGCAGTGCCCAATATACAGAAACATCTTGCGGTATCTCCTACAGGGAAAGTGCCAGGAGGAATTGTGGAGCTTGGTCTCAGTGTCTCTGAGAATTGCTCTGATTATCCGTGTGACCTCTTTGCTAAGACTCTCCAGAGAGCCGTCCTCAAAACCAACACACATCTTGACATATCTCCCACATTGATCGCAGTGTCTCCAGAAACGGCATTCAAGGAGCCAGGAACTTTTCTGCCCACACTGTCCATTGAGTTGTCCTCAAAACCAATATACATCCTGCTATATCTCCCACATGGAAAATGCCAGGAGGCAAAAGTGGGGATTATGTTTAGACTTTCTCGGAACTGCTTCAAATCAACTAGATATCTTTGTGCTGTAAATCTCCCAACAGCCAAATGTAAAAGCAGCAAACATCTCGCTGTATGTCCCACATCCAAAGTGCCAAGAGAGTAATGTAGAGCTTGCTCTCCCTGTCTTTGAGTACAGTTTTCAGTGTCCCGGTTACCTCTTTGCTAACATTCTCTTCAGAGCTGCAGTGAAACCAGGAACCACGTGGAGAAGGCACCCACACTGAAAATGACAGGAAGGAACATTGGGGCTTCTTCTCAGTGTCTCTGATGTCGGGTTTCACTGTCCCGGGAAAGTCTCTGCTAACACCCTGCAGAGCGCAGTGCCCAATATACAGAAACGTCTTGCGGTATCTCCTACAGGGAAAGTGCCAAGAGGGAATTCTTGATCTTGTTCTCAGTGTCTCTGAGAATTGCTCTGATTATCCGTGTGACCTCTTTGCTAAGACTCTCCAGAGAGCCGTCCTCAAAACCAACACACATCTTGACATATCTCCCACATTGATCGCAGTGTCTCCAGAAACGGCATTCAAGGAGCCAGGAACTTTTCTGCCCACACTGTCCATTGAGTTGTCCTCAAAACCAATATACATCCTGCTATATCTCCCACATGGAAAATGCCAGGAGGGAAAAGTGGGGATTATGTTTAGACTTTCTCGGAACTGCTTCAAATCAACTAGATATCTTTGTGCTGTAAATCTCCCAACAGACAAATGTAAAAGCAGCAAACATCTCGCTGTATGTCCCACATCCAAAGTGCCAAGAAAGTAATGTAGAGCTTGCTCTCCCTGTCTTTGAGTACAGTTTTCAGTGTCCCGGTTACCTCTTTGCTAACATTCTCTTCAGAGCTGCAGTGAAACCAGGAACCACGTGGAGAAGGCACCCACACTGAAAATGACTGGAAGGAACGTTGGGGCTTCTTCTCAGTGTCTCTGACATAGGGTTTCACTGTCCCGGGAAAGTCTCTGCTAACACCCTGCAGAGTGCAGTGCCCAATATACAGAAACATCTTGCGGTATCTCCTACAGGGAAAGTGCCAGGAGGAATTGTGGAGCTTGGTCTCAGTGTCTCTGAGAATTGCTCTGATTATCCGTGTGACCTCTTTGCTAAGACTCTCCAGAGAGCCGTCCTCAAAACCAACACACATCTTGACATATCTCCCACATTGATCGCAGTGTCTCCAGAAACGGCATTCAAGGAGCCAGGAACTTTTCTGCCCACACTGTCCATTGAGTTGTCCTCAAAACCAATATACATCCTGCTATATCTCCCACATGGAAAATGCCAGGAGGCAAAAGTGGGGATTATGTTTAGACTTTCTCGGAACTGCTTCAAATCAACTAGATATCTTTGTGCTGTAAATCTCCCAACAGACAAATGTAAAAGCAGCAAACATCTCGCTGTATGTCCCACATCCAAAGTGCCAAGAGAGTAATGTAGAGCTTGCTCTCCCTGTCTTTGAGTACAGTTTTCAGTGTCCCGGTTACCTCTTTGCTAACATTCTCTTCAGAGCTGCAGTGAAACCAGGAACCACGTGGAGAAGGCACCCACACTGAAAATGCCTGGAAGGAACATTGGGGCTTCTTCTCAGTGTCTCTGATGTCGGGTTTCACTGTCCCGGGAAAGTCTCTGCTAACACCCTGCAGAGCGCAGTGCCCAATATACAGAAACGTCTTGCGGTATCTCCTACAGGGAAAGTGCCAGGAGGAATTGTGGAGCTTGGTCTCAGTGTCTCTGAGAATTGCTCTGATTATCCGTGTGACCTCTTTGCTAAGACTCTCCAGAGAGCCGTCCTCAAAACCAACACACATCTTGACATATCTCCCGCATTGATCGCAGTGTCTCCAGAAACGGCATTCAAGGAGCCAGGAACTTTTCTGCCCACACTGTCCATTGAGTTGTCCTCAAAACCAATATACATCCTGCTATATCTCCCACATGGAAAATGCCAGGAGGCAAAAGTGGGGATTATGTTTAGACTTTCTCGGAACTGCTTCAAATCAACTAGATATCTTTGTGCTGTAAATCTCCCAACAGACAAATGTAAAAGCAGCAAACATCTCGCTGTATGTCCCACATCCAAAGTGCCAAGAGAGTAATGTAGAGCTTGCTCTCCCTGTCTTTGAGTACAGTTTTCAGTGTCCCGGTTACCTCTTTGCTAACATTCTCTTCAGAGCTGCAGTGAAACCAGGAACCACGTGGAGAAGGCACCCACACTGAAAATGACTGGAAGGAACATTGGGGCTTCTTCTCAGTGTCTCTGATGTCGGGTTTCACTGTCCCGGGAAAGTCTCTGCTAACACCCTGCAGAGCGCAGTGCCCAATATACAGAAACGTCTTGCGGTATCTCCTACAGGGAAAGTGCCAGGAGGAATTGTGGAGCTTGGTCTCAGTGTCTCTGAGAATTGCTCTGATTATCCGTGTGACCTCTTTGCTAAGACTCTCCAGAGAGCCGTCCTCAAAACCAACACACATCTTGACATATCTCCCACATTGATCGCAGTGTCTCCAGAAACGGCATTCAAGGAGCCAGGAACTTTTCTGCCCACGCTGTCCATTGAGTTGTCCTCAAAACCAATATACATCCTGCTATATCTCCCACATGGAAAATGCCAGGAGGCAAAAGTGGGGATTATGTTTAGACTTTCTCGGAACTGCTTCAAATCAACTAGATATCTTTGTGCTGTAAATCTCCCAACAGACAAACGCAAAAGCAGCAAACATCTCGCTGTATGTCCCACATCCAAAGTGCCAAGAAAGTAATGTAGAGCTTGCTCTCCCTGTCTTTGAGTACAGTTTTCAGTGTCCCGGTTACCTCTTTGCTAACATTCTCTTCAGAGCTGCAGTGAAACCAGGAACCACGTGGAGAAGGCACCCACACTGAAAATGACTGGAAGGAACGTTGGGGCTTCTTCTCAGTGTCTCTGACATAGGGTTTCACTGTCCCGGGAAAGTCTCTGCTAACACCCTGCAGAGCGCAGTGCCCAATATACAGAAACGTCTTGCGGTATCTCCTACAGGGAAAGTGCCAGGAGGAATTGTGGAGCTTGGTCTCAGTGTCTCTGAGAATTGCTCTGATTATCCGTGTGACCTCTTTGCTAAGACTTTCCAGAGAGCCGTCCTCAAAACCAACACACATCTTGACATATCTCCCGCATTGATCGCAGTGTCTCCAGAAACGGCATTCAAGGAGCCAGGAACTTTTCTGCCCACACTGTCCATTGAGTTGTCCTCAAAACCAATATACATCCTGCTATATCTCCCACATGGAAAATGCCAGGAGGGAAAAGTGGGGATTATGTTTAGACTTTCTCGGAACTGCTTCAAATCAACTAGATATCTTTGTGCTGTAAATCTCCCAACAGCCAAATGTAAAAGCAGCAAACATCTCGCTGTATGTCCCACATCCAAAGTGCCAAGAGAGTAATGTAGAGCTTGCTCTCCCTGTCTTTGAGTACAGTTTTCAGTGTCCCGGTTACCTCTTTGCTAACATTCTCTTCAGATCTGCAGTGAAACCAGGAACCACGTGGAGAAGGCACCCACACTGAAAATGACAGGAAGGAACATTGGGGCTTCTTCTCAGTGTCTCTGATGTCGGGTTTCACTGTCCCGGGAAAGTCTCTGCTAACACCCTGCAGAGCGCAGTGCCCAATATACAGAAACGTCTTGCGGTATCTCCTACAGGGAAAGTGCCAAGAGGGAATTCTTGATCTTGTTCTCAGTGTCTCTGAGAATTGCTCTGATTATCCGTGTGACCTCTTTGCTAAGACTCTCCAGAGAGCCGTCCTCAAAACCAACACACATCTTGACATATCTCCCACATTGATCGCAGTGTCTCCAGAAACGGCATTCAAGGAGCCAGGAACTTTTCTGCCCACACTGTCCATTGAGTTGTCCTCAAAACCAATATACATCCTGCTATATCTCCCACATGGAAAATGCCAGGAGGGAAAAGTGGGGATTATGTTTAGACTTTCTCGGAACTGCTTCAAATCAACTAGATATCTTTGTGCTGTAAATCTCCCAACAGACAAATGTAAAAGCAGCAAACATCTCGCTGTATGTCCCACATCCAAAGTGCCAAGAAAGTAATGTAGAGCTTGCTCTCCCTGTCTTTGAGTACAGTTTTCAGTGTCCCGGTTACCTCTTTGCTAACATTCTCTTCAGAGCTGCAGTGAAACCAGGAACCACGTGGAGAAGGCACCCACACTGAAAATGACTGGAAGGAACGTTGGGGCTTCTTCTCAGTGTCTCTGACATAGGGTTTCACTGTCCCGGGAAAGTCTCTGCTAACACCCTGCAGAGTGCAGTGCCCAATATACAGAAACATCTTGCGGTATCTCCTACAGGGAAAGTGCCAGGAGGAATTGTGGAGCTTGGTCTCAGTGTCTCTGAGAATTGCTCTGATTATCCGTGTGACCTCTTTGCTAAGACTCTCCAGAGAGCCGTCCTCAAAACCAACACACATCTTGACATATCTCCCACATTGATCGCAGTGTCTCCAGAAACGGCATTCAAGGAGCCAGGAACTTTTCTGCCCACACTGTCCATTGAGTTGTCCTCAAAACCAATATACATCCTGCTATATCTCCCACATGGAAAATGCCAGGAGGCAAAAGTGGGGATTATGTTTAGACTTTCTCAGAACTGCTTCAAATCAACTAGATATCTTTGTGCTGTAAATCTCCCAACAGCCAAATGTAAAAGCAGCAAACATCTCGCTGTATGTCCCACATCCAAAGTGCCAAGAAAGTAATGTAGAGCTTGCTTTCCCTGTCTTTGAGTACAGTTTTCAGTGTCCCGGTTACCTCTTTGCTAACATTCTCTTCAGAGCTGCAGTGAAACCAGGAACCACGTGGAGAAGGCACCCACACTGAAAATGACTGGAAGGAACGTTGGGGCTTCTTCTCAGTGTCTCTGACATAGGGTTTCACTGTCCCGGGAAAGTCTCTGCTAACACCCTGCAGATCGCAGTGCCCAATATACAGAAACATCTTGCGGTATCTCCTACAGGGAAAGTGCCAGGAGGAATTGTGGAGCTTGGTCTCAGTGTCTCTGAGAATTGCTCTGATTATCCGTGTGACCTCTTTGCTAAGACTCTCCAGAGAGCCGTCCTCAAAACCAACACACATCTTGACATATCTCCCACATTGATCGCAGTGTCTCCAGAAACGGCATTCAAGGAGCCAGGAACTTTTCTGCCCACACTGTCCATTGAGTTGTCCTCAAAACCAATATACATCCTGCTATATCTCCCACATGGAAAATGCCAGGAGGCAAAAGTGGGGATTATGTTTAGACTTTCTCGGAACTGCTTCAAATCAACTAGATATCTTTGTGCTGTAAATCTCCCAACAGACAAATGTAAAAGCAGCAAACATCTCGCTGTATGTCCCACATCCAAAGTGCCAAGAGAGTAATGTAGAGCTTGCTCTCCCTGTCTTTGAGTACAGTTTTCAGTGTCCCGGTTACCTCTTTGCTAACATTCTCTTCAGAGCTGCAGTGAAACCAGGAACCACGTGGAGAAGGCACCCACACTGAAAATGCCTGGAAGGAACATTGGGGCTTCTTCTCAGTGTCTCTGATGTCGGGTTTCACTGTCCCGGGAAAGTCTCTGCTAACACCCTGCAGAGCGCAGTGCCCAATATACAGAAACGTCTTGCGGTATCTCCTACAGGGAAAGTGCCAGGAGGAATTGTGGAGCTTGGTCTCAGTGTCTCTGAGAATTGCTCTGATTATCCGTGTGACCTCTTTGCTAAGACTCTCCAGAGAGCCGTCCTCAAAACCAACACACATCTTGACATATCTCCCGCATTGATCGCAGTGTCTCCAGAAACGGCATTCAAGGAGCCAGGAACTTTTCTGCCCACACTGTCCATTGAGTTGTCCTCAAAACCAATATACATCCTGCTATATCTCCCACATGGAAAATGCCAGGAGGCAAAAGTGGGGATTATGTTTAGACTTTCTCGGAACTGCTTCAAATCAACTAGATATCTTTGTGCTGTAAATCTCCCAACAGACAAATGTAAAAGCAGCAAACATCTCGCTGTATGTCCCACATCCAAAGTGCCAAGAGAGTAATGTAGAGCTTGCTCTCCCTGTCTTTGAGTACAGTTTTCAGTGTCCCGGTTACCTCTTTGCTAACATTCTCTTCAGAGCTGCAGTGAAACCAGGAACCACGTGGAGAAGGCACCCACACTGAAAATGACTGGAAGGAACATTGGGGCTTCTTCTCAGTGTCTCTGATGTCGGGTTTCACTGTCCCGGGAAAGTCTCTGCTAACACCCTGCAGAGCGCAGTGCCCAATATACAGAAACGTCTTGCGGTATCTCCTACAGGGAAAGTGCCAGGAGGAATTGTGGAGCTTGGTCTCAGTGTCTCTGAGAATTGCTCTGATTATCCGTGTGACCTCTTTGCTAAGACTCTCCAGAGAGCCGTCCTCAAAACCAACACACATCTTGACATATCTCCCACATTGATCGCAGTGTCTCCAGAAACGGCATTCAAGGAGCCAGGAACTTTTCTGCCCACGCTGTCCATTGAGTTGTCCTCAAAACCAATATACATCCTGCTATATCTCCCACATGGAAAATGCCAGGAGGCAAAAGTGGGGATTATGTTTAGACTTTCTCGGAACTGCTTCAAATCAACTAGATATCTTTGTGCTGTAAATCTCCCAACAGCCAAACGCAAAAGCAGCAAACATCTCGCTGTATGTCCCACATCCAAAGTGCCAAGAGAGTAATGTAGAGCTTGCTCTCCCTGTCTTTGAGTACAGTTTTCAGTGTCCCGGTTACCTCTTTGCTAACATTCTCTTCAGAGCTGCAGTGAAACCAGGAACCACGTGGAGAAGGCACCCACACTGAAAATGACTGGAAGGAACGTTGGGGCTTCTTCTCAGTGTCTCTGATGTCGGGTTTCACTGTCCCAGGAAAGTCTCTGCTAACACCCTGCAGAGCGCAGTGCCCAATATACAGAAACATCTTGCGGTATCTCCTACAGGGAAAGTGCCAGGAGGAATTGTGGAGCTTGGTCTCAGTGTCTCTGAGAATTGCTCTGATTATCCGTGTGACCTCTTTGCTAAGACTCTCCAGAGAGCCGTCCTCAAAACCAACACACATCTTGACATATCTCCCACATTGATCGCAGTGTCTCCAGAAACGGCATTCAAGGAGCCAGGAACTTTTCTGCCCACGCTGTCCATTGAGTTGTCCTCAAAACCAATATACATCCTGCTATATCTCCCACATGGAAAATGCCAGGAGGCAAAAGTGGGGATTATGTTTAGACTTTCTCGGAACTGCTTCAAATCAACTAGATATCTTTGTGCTGTAAATCTCCCAACAGCCAAATGTAAAAGCAGCAAACATCTCACTGTATGTCCCACATCCAAAGTGCCAAGAGAGTAATGTAGAGCTTGCTCTCCCTGTCTTTGAGTACAGTTTTCAGTGTCCCGGTTACCTCTTTGCTAACATTCTCTTCAGAGCTGCAGTGAAACCAGGAACCACGTGGAGAAGGCACCCACACTGAAAGTGCCTGGAGGGAACATTGGGGCTTCTTCTCAGTGTCTCTGACATACGGTTTCACTGTCCCGGGAAAGTCTCTGCTAACACCGTGCAGAGCGCAGTGCCCAATATACAGAAATATCTTGCGGTATCTCCTACAGGGAAAGTGCCAGGAGGAATTGTGGAGCTTGGTCTCAGTGTCTCTGAGAATTGCTCTGATTATCCGTGTGACCTCTTTGCTAAGACTCTCCAGAGAGCCGTCCTCAAAACCAACACACATCTTGACATATCTCCCGCATTGATCGCAGTGTCTCCAGAAACGGCATTCAAGGAGCCAGGAACTTTTCTGCCCACACTGTCCATTGAGTTGTCCTCAAAACCAATATACATCCTGCTATATCTCCCACATGGAAAGTGCCAGGAGGGAGAAGTGGGGATTATGTTTAGACTTTCTCGGAACTGCTTCAAATCAACTAGATATCTTTGTGCTGTAAATCTCCCAACAGCCAAATGTAAAAGCAGCAAACATCTCGCTGCATGTCCCACATCCAAAGTGCCAAGAGAGTAATGTAGAGCTTGCTCTCCCTGTCTTTGAGTACAGTTTTCAGTGTCCCGGTTACCTCTTTGCTAACATTCTCTTCAGAGCTGCAGTGAAACCAGGAACCACGTGGAGAAGGCACCCGCACTGAAAATGACTGGAAGGAACATTGGGGCTTCTTCTCAGTGTCTCTGATGTCGGGTTTCACTGTCCCGGGAAAGTCTCTGCTAACACCCTGCAGAGCGCAGTGCCCAATACACAGAAACGTCTTGCGGTATCTCCTACAGGGAAAGTGCCAGGAGGAATTGTGGAGCTTGGTCTCAGTGTCTCTGAGAATTGCTCTGATTATCCGTGTGACCTCTTTGCTAAGACTCTCCAGAGAGCCGTCCTCAAAACCAACACACATCTTGACATATCTCCCGCATTGATCGCAGTGTCTCCAGAAACGGCATTCAAGGAGCCAGGAACTTTTCTGCCCACACTGTCCATTGAGTTGTCCTCAAAACCAATATACATCCTGCTATATCTCCCACATGGAAAATGCCAGGAGGGAAAAGTGGGGATTATGTTTAGACTTTCTCGGAACTGCTTCAAATCAACTAGATATCTTTGTGCTGTAAATCTCCCAACAGCCAAATGTAAAAGCAGCAAACATCTCGCTGTATGTCCCACATCCAAAGTGCCAAGAGAGTAATGTAGAGCTTGCTCTCCCTGTCTTTGAGTACTGTTTTCAGTGTCCCGGTTACCTCTTTGCTAACATTCTCTTCAGAGCTGCAGTGAAACCAGGAACCACGTGGAGAAGGCACCCACACTGAAAATGACTGGAAGGAACATTGGGGCTTCTTCTCAGTGTCTCTGATGTCGGGTTTCACTGTCCCGGGAAAGTCTCTGCTAACACCCTGCAGAGCGCAGTGCCCAATATACAGAAACGTCTTGCGGTATCTCCTACAGGGAAAGTGCCAGGAGGAATTGTGGAGCTTGGTCTCAGTGTCTCTGAGAATTGCTCTGATTATCCGTGTGACCTCTTTGCTAAGACTCTCCAGAGAGCCTTCCTCAAAACCAACACACATCTTGACATATCTCCCTCATTGATCGCAGTGTCTCCAGAAACGGCATTCAAGGAGCCAGGAACTTTTCTGCCCACACTGTCCATTGAGTTGTCCTCAAAACCAATATACATCCTGCTATATCTCCCACATGGAAAATGCCAGGAGGCAAAAGTGGGGATTATGTTTAGACTTTCTCGGAACTGCTTCAAATCAACTAGATATCTTTGTGCTGTAAATCTCCCAACAGACAAACGCAAAAGCAGCAAACATCTCGCTGTATGTCCCACATCCAAAGTGCCAAGAGAGTAATGTAGAGCTTGCTCTCCCTGTCTTTGAGTACAGTTTTCAGTGTCCCGGTTACCTCTTTGCTAACATTCTCTTCAGAGCTGCAGTGAAACCAGGAACCACGTGGAGAAGGCACCCACACTGAAAATGCCTGGAAGGAACATTGGGGCTTCTTCTCAGTGTCTCTGATGTCGGGTTTCACTGTCCCGGGAAAGTCTCTGCTAACACCCTGCAGAGCGCAGTGCCCAATATACAGAAACGTCTTGCGGTATCTCCTACAGGGAAAGTGCCAAGAGGGAATTCTCGATCTTGTTCTCAGTGTCTCTGAGAATTGCTCTGATTATCCGTGTGACCTCTTTGCTAAGACTCTCCAGAGAGCCTTCCTCAAAACCAACACACATCTTGACATATCTCCCTCATTGATCGCAGTGTCTCCAGAAACGGCATTCAAGGAGCCAGGAACTTTTCTGCCCACACTGTCCATTGAGTTGTCCTCAAAACCAATATACATCCTGCTATATCTCCCACATGGAAAATGCCAGGAGGCAAAAGTGGGGATTATGTTTAGACTTTCTCGGAACTGCTTCAAATCAACTAGATATCTTTGTGCTGTAAATCTCCCAACAGACAAATGTAAAAGCAGCAAACATCTCGCTGTATGTCCCACATCCAAAGTGCCAAGAGAGTAATGTAGAGCTTGCTCTCCCTGTCTTTGAGTACAGTTTTCAGTGTCCCGGTTACCTCTTTGCTAACATTCTCTTCAGAGCTGCAGTGAAACCAGGAACCACGTGGAGAAGGCACCCACACTGAAAATGACTGGAAGGAACATTGGGGCTTCTTCTCAGTGTCTCTGATGTCGGGTTTCACTGTCCCGGGAAAGTCTCTGCTAACACCCTGCAGAGCGCAGTGCCCAATATACAGAAACGTCTTGCGGTATCTCCTACAGGGAAAGTGCCAGGAGGAATTGTGGAGCTTGGTCTCAGTGTCTCTGAGAATTGCTCTGATTATCCGTGTGACCTCTTTGCTAAGACTCTCCAGAGAGCCGTCCTCAAAACCAACACACATCTTGACATATCTCCCACATTGATCGCAGTGTCTCCAGAAACGGCATTCAAGGAGCCAGGAACTTTTCTGCCCACGCTGTCCATTGAGTTGTCCTCAAAACCAATATACATCCTGCTATATCTCCCACATGGAAAATGCCAGGAGGCAAAAGTGGGGATTATGTTTAGACTTTCTCGGAACTGCTTCAAATCAACTAGATATCTTTGTGCTGTAAATCTCCCAACAGACAAACGCAAAAGCAGCAAACATCTCGCTGTATGTCCCACATCCAAAGTGCCAAGAGAGTAATGTAGAGCTTGCTCTCCCTGTCTTTGAGTACAGTTTTCAGTGTCCCGGTTACCTCTTTGCTAACATTCTCTTCAGAGCTGCAGTGAAACCAGGAACCACGTGGAGAAGGCACCCACACTGAAAATGACTGGAAGGAACGTTGGGGCTTCTTCTCAGTGTCTCTGATGTCGGGTTTCACTGTCCCAGGAAAGTCTCTGCTAACACCCTGCAGAGCGCAGTGCCCAATATACAGAAACATCTTGCGGTATCTCCTACAGGGAAAGTGCCAGGAGGAATTGTGGAGCTTGGTCTCAGTGTCTCTGAGAATTGCTCTGATTATCCGTGTGACGTCTTTGCTAAGACTCTCCAGAGAGCCGTCCTCAAAACCAACACACATCTTGACATATCTCCCACATTGATTGCAGTGTCTCCAGAAACGGCATTCAAGGAGCCAGGAACTTTTCTGCCCACGCTGTCCATTGAGTTGTCCTCAAAACCAATATACATCCTGCTATATCTCCCACATGGAAAATGCCAGGAGGCAAAAGTGGGGATTATGTTTAGACTTTCTCGGAACTGCTTCAAATCAACTAGATATCTTTGTGCTGTAAATCTCCCAACAGCCAAATGTAAAAGCAGCAAACATCTCACTGTATGTCCCACATCCAAAGTGCCAAGAGAGTAATGTAGAGCTTGCTCTCCCTGTCTTTGAGTACAGTTTTCAGTGTCCCGGTTACCTCTTTGCTAACATTCTCTTCAGAGCTGCAGTGAAACCAGGAACCACGTGGAGAAGGCACCCACACTGAAAATGACTGGAAGGAACATTGGGGCTTCTTCTCAGTGTCTCTGATGTCGGGTTTCACTGTCCCGGGAAAGTCTCTGCTAACACCCTGCAGAGCGCAGTGCCCAATATACAGAAACGTCTTGCGGTATCTCCTACAGGGAAAGTGCCAGGAGGAATTGTGGAGCTTGGTCTCAGTGTCTCTGAGAATTGCTCTGATTATCCGTGTGACCTCTTTGCTAAGACTCTCCAGAGAGCCGTCCTCAAAACCAACACACATCTTGACATATCTCCCACATTGATCGCAGTGTCTCCAGAAACGGCATTCAAGGAGCCAGGAACTTTTCTGCCCACGCTGTCCATTGAGTTGTCCTCAAAACCAATATACATCCTGCTATATCTCCCACATGGAAAATGCCAGGAGGCAAAAGTGGGGATTATGTTTAGACTTTCTCGGAACTGCTTCAAATCAACTAGATATCTTTGTGCTGTAAATCTCCCAACAGACAAATGTAAAAGCAGCAAACATCTCGCTGTATGTCCCACATCCAAAGTGCCAAGAGAGTAATGTAGAGCTTGCTCTCCCTGTCTTTGAGTACAGTTTTCAGTGTCCCGGTTACCTCTTTGCTAACATTCTCTTCAGAGCTGCAGTGAAACCAGGAACCACGTGGAGAAGGCACCCACACTGAAAATGACTGGAAGGAACATTGGGGCTTCTTCTCAGTGTCTCTGATGTCGGGTTTCACTGTCCCGGGAAAGTCTCTGCTAACACCCTGCAGAGCGCAGTGCCCAATATACAGCAACGTCTTGCGGTATCTCCTACAGGGAAAGTGCCAGGAGGAATTGTGGAGCTTGGTCTCAGTGTCTCTGAGAATTGCTCTGATTATCCGTGTGACCTCTTTGCTAAGACTCTCCAGAGAGCCGTCCTCAAAACCAACACACATCTTGACATATCTCCCACATTGATCGCAGTGTCTCCAGAAACGGCATTCAAGGAGCCAGGAACTTTTCTGCCCACGCTGTCCATTGAGTTGTCCTCAAAACCAATATACATCCTGCTATATCTCCCACATGGAAAATGCCAGGAGGCAAAAGTGGGGATTATGTTTAGACTTTCTCGGAACTGCTTCAAATCAACTAGATATCTTTGTGCTGTAAATCTCCCAACAGACAAATGTAAAAGCAGCAAACATCTCACTGTATGTCCCACATCCAAAGTGCCAAGAGAGTAATGTAGAGCTTGCTCTCCCTGTCTTTGAGTACAGTTTTCAGTGTCCCGGTTACCTCTTTGCTAACATTATCTTCAGAGCTGCAGTGAAACCAGGAACCACGTGGAGAAGGCACCCACACTGAAAGTGCCTGGAGGGAACATTGGGGCTTCTTCTCAGTGTCTCTGACATACGGTTTCACTGTCCCGGGAAAGTCTCTGCTAACACCGTGCAGAGCGCAGTGCCCAATATACAGAAATATCTTGCGGTATCTCCTACAGGGAAAGTGCCAGGAGGAATTGTGGAGCTTGGTCTCAGTGTCTCTGAGAATTGCTCTGATTATCCGTGTGACCTCTTTGCTAAGACTCTCCAGAGAGCCGTCCTCAAAACCAACACACATCTTGACATATCTCCCGCATTGATCGCAGTGTCTCCAGAAAGGGCATTCAAGGAGCCAGGAACTTTTCTGCCCACACTGTCCATTGAGTTGTCCTCAAAACCAATATACATCCTGCTATATCTCCCACATGGAAAGTGCCAGGAGGGAGAAGTGGGGATTATGTTTAGACTTTCTCGGAACTGCTTCAAATCAACTAGATATCTTTGTGCTGTAAATCTCCCAACAGCCAAATGTAAAAGCAGCAAACATCTCGCTGCATGTCCCACATCCAAAGTGCCAAGAGAGTAATGTAGAGCTTGCTCTCCCTGTCTTTGAGTACAGTTTTCAGTGTCCCGGTTACCTCTTTGCTAACATTCTCTTCAGAGCTGCAGTGAAACCAGGAACCACGTGGAGAAGGCACCCACACTGAAAATGACTGGAAGGAACATTGGGGCTTCTTCTCAGTGTCTCTGATGTCGGGTTTCACTGTCCCGGGAAAGTCTCTGCTAACACCCTGCAGAGCGCAGTGCCCAATATACAGAAACGTCTTGCGGTATCTCCTACAGGGAAAGTGCCAGGAGGAATTGTGGAGCTTGGTCTCAGTGTCTCTGAGAATTGCTCTGATTATCCGTGTGACCTCTTTGCTAAGACTCTCCAGAGAGCCGTCCTCAAAACCAACACACATCTTGACATATCTCCCGCATTGATCGCAGTGTCTCCAGAAACGGCATTCAAGGAGCCAGGAACTTTTCTGCCCACACTGTCCATTGAGTTGTCCTCAAAACCAATATACATCCTGCTATATCTCCCACATGGAAAATGCCAGGAGGCAAAAGTGGGGATTATGTTTAGACTTTCTCGGAACTGCTTCAAATCAACTAGATATCTTTGTGCTGTAAATCTCCCAACAGCCAAATGTAAAAGCAGCAAACATCTCGCTGTATGTCCCACATCCAAAGTGCCAAGAGAGTAATGTAGAGCTTGCTCTCCCTGTCTTTGAGTACAGTTTTCAGTGTCCCGGTTACCTCTTTGCTAACATTCTCTTCAGAGCTGCAGTGAAACCAGGAACCACGTGGAGAAGGCACCCACACTGAAAATGACTGGAAGGAACATTGGGGCTTCTTCTCAGTGTCTCTGATGTCGGGTTTCACTGTCCCGGGAAAGTCTCTGCTAACACCCTGCAGAGCGCAGTGCCCAATATACAGAAATATCTTGCGGTATCTCCTACAGGGAAAGTGCCAGGAGGAATTGTGGAGCTTGGTCTCAGTGTCTCTGAGAATTGCTCTGATTATCCGTGTGACCTCTTTGCTAAGACTCTCCAGAGAGCCTTCCTCAAAACCAACACACATCTTGACATATCTCCCGCATTGATCGCAGTGTCTCCAGAAACGGCATTCAAGGAGCCAGGAACTTTTCTGCCCACACTGTCCATTGAGTTGTCCTCAAAACCAATATACATCCTGCTATATCTCCCACATGGAAAATGCCAGGAGGCAAAAGTGGGGATTATGTTTAGACTTTCTCGGAACTGCTTCAAATCAACTAGATATCTTTGTGCTGTAAATCTCCCAACAGACAAACGCAAAAGCAGCAAACATCTCGCTGTATGTCCCACATCCAAAGTGCCAAGAGAGTAATGTAGAGCTTGCTCTCCCTGTCTTTGAGTACAGTTTTCAGTGTCCCGGTTACCTCTTTGCTAACATTCTCTTCAGAGCTGCAGTGAAACCAGGAACCACGTGGAGAAGGCACCCACACTGAAATTGACTGGAAGGATCATTGGGGCTTCTTCTCAGTGTCTCTGACATAGGGTTTCACTGTCCCGGGAAAGTCTCTGCTAACACCCTGCAGAGCGCAGTGCCCAATATACAGAAACGTCTTGCGGTATCTCCTACAGGGAAAGTGCCAAGAGGGAATTCTCGATCTTGTTCTCAGTGTCTCTGAGAATTGCTCTGATTATCCGTGTGACCTCTTTGCTAAGACTCTCCAGAGAGACGTCCTCAAAACCAACACACATCTTGACATATCTCCCGCATTGATCGCAGTGTCTCCAGAAACGGCATTCAAGGAGCCAGGAACTTTTCTGCCCACACTGTCCATTGAGTTGTCCTCAAAACCAATATACATCCTGCTATATCTCCCACATGGAAAATGCCAGGAGGCAAAAGTGGGGATTATGTTTAGACTTTCTCGGAACTGCTTCAAATCAACTAGATATCTTTGTGCTGTAAATCTCCCAACAGCCAAACGCAAAAGCAGCAAACAGCTCGCTGTATGTCCCACATCCAAAGTGCCAAGAGAGTAATGTAGAGCTTGCTCTCCCTGTCTTTGAGTACAGTTTTCAGTGTCCCGGTTACCTCTTTGCTAACATTCTCTTCAGAGCTGCAGTGAAACCAGGAACCACGTGGAGAAGGCACCCACACTGAAATTGACTGGAAGGATCATTGGGGCTTCTTCTCAGTGTCTCTGACATAGGGTTTCACTGTCCCGGGAAAGTCTCTGCTAACACCCTGCAGAGCGCAGTGCCCAATATACAGAAACGTCTTGCGGTATCTCCTACAGGGAAAGTGCCAAGAGGGAATTCTCGATCTTGTTCTCAGTGTCTCTGAGAATTGCTCTGATTATCCGTGTGACCTCTTTGCTAAGACTCTCCAGAGAGCCGTCCTCAAAACCAACACACATCTTGACATATCTCCCTCATTGATCGCAGTGTCTCCAGAAACGGCATTCAAGGAGCCAGGAACTTTTCTGCCCACACTGTCCATTGAGTTGTCCTCAAAACCAATATACATCCTGCTATATCTCCCACATGGAAAATGCCAGGAGGCAAAAGTGGGGATTATGTTTAGACTTTCTCGGAACTGCTTCAAATCAACTAGATATCTTTGTGCTGTAAATCTCCCAACAGACAAACGCAAAAGCAGCAAACATCTCGCTGTATGTCCCACATCCAAAGTGCCAAGAGAGTAATGTAGAGCTTGCTCTCCCTGTCTTTGAGTACAGTTTTCAGTGTCCCGGTTACCTCTTTGCTAACATTCTCTTCAGAGCTGCAGTGAAACCAGGAACCACGTGGAGAAGGCACCCACACTGAAAATGACTGGAAGGAACGTTGGGGCTTCTTCTCAGTGTCTCTGACATAGGGTTTCACTGTCCCGGGAAAGTCTCTGCTAACACCCTGCAGAGCGCAGTGCCCAATATACAGAAACATCTTGCGGTATCTCCTACAGGGAAAGTGCCAGGAGGAATTGTGGAGCTTGGTCTCAGTGTCTCTGAGAATTGCTCTGATTATCCGTGTGACCTCTTTGCTAAGACTCTCCAGAGAGCCGTCCTCAAAACCAACACACATCTTGACATATCTCCCACATTGATCGCAGTGTCTCCAGAAACGGCATTCAAGGAGCCAGGAACTTTTCTGCCCACACTGTCCATTGAGTTGTCCTCAAAACCAATATACATCCTGCTATATCTCCCACATGGAAAATGCCAGGAGGCAAAAGTGGGGATTATGTTTAGACTTTCTCGGAACTGCTTCAAATCAACTAGATATCTTTGTGCTGTAAATCTCCCAACAGACAAATGTAAAAGCAGCAAACATCTCGCTGTATGTCCCACATCCAAAGTGCCAAGAGAGTAATGTAGAGCTTGCTCTCCCTGTCTTTGAGTACAGTTTTCAGTGTCCCGGTTACCTCTTTGCTAACATTCTCTTCAGAGCTGCAGTGAAACCAGGAACCACGTGGAGAAGGCACCCACACTGAAAATGACTGGAAGGAACATTGGGGCTTCTTCTCAGTGTCTCTGATGTCGGGTTTCACTGTCCCGGGAAAGTCTCTGCTAACACCCTGCAGAGCGCAGTGCCCAATATACAGAAACGTCTTGCGGTATCTCCTACAGGGAAAGTGCCAGGAGGAATTGTGGAGCTTGGTCTCAGTGTCTCTGAGAATTGCTCTGATTATCCGTGTGACCTCTTTGCTAAGACTCTCCAGAGAGCCGTCCTCAAAACCAACACACATCTTGACATATCTCCCACATTGATCGCAGTGTCTCCAGAAACGGCATTCAAGGAGCCAGGAACTTTTCTGCCCACGCTGTCCATTGAGTTGTCCTCAAAACCAATATACATCCTGCTATATCTCCCACATGGAAAATGCCAGGAGGCAAAAGTGGGGATTATGTTTAGACTTTCTCGGAACTGCTTCAAATCAACTAGATATCTTTGTGCTGTAAATCTCCCAACAGACAAACGCAAAAGCAGCAAACATCTCGCTGTATGTCCCACATCCAAAGTGCCAAGAGAGTAATGTAGAGCTTGCTCTCCCTGTCTTTGAGTACAGTTTTCAGTGTCCCGGTTACCTCTTTGCTAACATTCTCTTCAGAGCTGCAGTGAAACCAGGAACCACGTGGAGAAGGCACCCACACTGAAAATGACTGGAAGGAACATTGGGGCTTCTTCTCAGTGTCTCTGATGTCGGGTTTCACTGTCCCGGGAAAGTCTCTGCTAACACCGTGCAGAGCGCAGTGCCCAATATACAGAAATATCTTGCGGTATCTCCTACAGGGAAAGTGCCAGGAGGAATTGTGGAGCTTGGTCTCAGTGTCTCTGAGAATTGCTCTGATTATCCGTGTGACCTCTTTGCTAAGACTCTCCAGAGAGCCGTCCTCAAAACCAACACACATCTTGACATATCTCCCGCATTGATCGCAGTGTCTCCAGAAACGGCATTCAAGGAGCCAGGAACTTTTCTGCCCACACTGTCCATTGAGTTGTCCTCAAAACCAATATACATCCTGCTATATCTCCCACATGGAAAATGCCAGGAGGGAAAAGTGGGGATTATGTTTAGACTTTCTCGGAACTGCTTCAAATCAACTAGATATCTTTGTGCTGTAAATCTCCCAACAGCCAAATGTAAAAGCAGCAAACATCTCGCTGTATGTCCCACATCCAAAGTGCCAAGAGAGTAATGTAGAGCTTGCTCTCCCTGTCTTTGAGTACAGTTTTCAGTGTCCCGGTTACCTCTTTGCTAACATTCTCTTCAGAGCTGCAGTGAAACCAGGAACCACGTGGAGAAGGCACCCACACTGAAAATGACTGGAAGGAACATTGGGGCTTCTTCTCAGTGTCTCTGATGTCGGGTTTCACTGTCCCGGGAAAGTCTCTGCTAACACCCTGCAGAGCGCAGTGCCCAATATACAGAAACGTCTTGCGGTATCTCCTACAGGGAAAGTGCCAAGAGGGAATTCTCGATCTTGTTCTCAGTGTCTCTGAAAATTGCTCTGATTATCCGTGTGACCTCTTTGCTAAGACTCTCCAGAGAGCCGTCCTCAAAACAAACACACATCTTGACATATCTCCCTCATTGATCGCAGTGTCTCCAGAAACGGCATTCAAGGAGCCAGGAACTTTTCTGCCCACACTGTCCATTGAGTTGTCCTCAAAACCAATATACATCCTGCTATATCTCCCACATGGAAAATGCCAGGAGGCAAAAGTGGGGATTATGTTTAGACTTTCTCGGAACTGCTTCAAATCAACTAGATATCTTTGTGCTGTAAATCTCCCAACAGCCAAACGCAAAAGCAGCAAACATCTCGCTGTATGTCCCACATCCAAAGTGCCAAGAGAGTAATGTAGAGCTTGCTCTCCCTGTCTTTGAGTACAGTTTTCAGTGTCCCGGTTACCTCTTTGCTAACATTCTCTTCAGAGCTGCAGTGAAACCAGGAACCACGTGGAGAAGGCACCCACACTGAAAATGACTGGAAGGAACGTTGGGGCTTCTTCTCAGTGTCTCTGATGTCGGGTTTCACTGTCCCGGGAAAGTCTCTGCTAACACCCTGCAGAGCGCAGTGCCCAATATACAGAAACGTCTTGCGGTATCTCCTACAGGGAAAGTGCCAAGAGGGAATTCTCGATCTTGTTCTCAGTGTCTCTGAAAATTGCTCTGATTATCCGTGTGACCTCTTTGCTAAGACTCTCCAGAGAGCCGTCCTCAAAACCAACACACATCTTGACATATCTCCCTCATTGATCGCAGTGTCTCCAGAAACGGCATTCAAGGAGCCAGGAACTTTTCTGCCCACACTGTCCATTGAGTTGTCCTCAAAACCAATATACATCCTGCTATATCTCCCACATGGAAAATGCCAGGAGGCAAAAGTGGGGATTATGTTTAGACTTTCTCGGAACTGCTTCAAATCAACTAGATATCTTTGTGCTGTAAATCTCCCAACAGCCAAACGCAAAAGCAGCAAACATCTCGCTGTATGTCCCACATCCAAAGTGCCAAGAGAGTAATGTAGAGCTTGCTCTCCCTGTCTTTGAGTACAGTTTTCAGTGTCCCGGTTACCTCTTTGCTAACATTCTCTTCAGAGCTGCAGTGAAACCAGGAACCACGTGGAGAAGGCACCCACACTGAAAATGACTGGAAGGAACGTTGGGGCTTCTTCTCAGTGTCTCTGATGTCGGGTTTCACTGTCCCGGGAAAGTCTCTGCTAACACCCTGCAGAGCGCAGTGCCCAATATACAGAAACGTCTTGCGGTATCTCCTACAGGGAAAGTGCCAGGAGGAATTGTGGAGCTTGTTCTCAGTGTCTCTGAGAATTGCTCTGATTATCCGTGTGACCTCTTTGCTAAGACTCTCCAGAGAGCCGTCCTCAAAACCAACACACATCTTGACATATCTCCCACATTGATCGCAGTGTCTCCAGAAACGGCATTCAAGGAGCCAGGAGCTTTTCTGCCCACACTGTCCATTGAGTTGTCCTCAAAACCAATATACATCCTGCTATATCTCCCACATGGAAAATGCCAGGAGGGAAAAGTGGGGATTATGTTTAGACTTTCTCGGAACTGCTTCAAATCAACTAGATATCTTTGTGCTGTAAATCTCCCAACAGCCAAATGTAAAAGCAGCAAACATCTCGCTGTATGTCCCACATCCAAAGTGCCAAGAGAGTAATGTAGAGCTTGCTCTCCCTGTCTTTGAGTACAGTTTTCAGTGTCCCGGTTACCTCTTTGCTAACATTCTCTTCAGAGCTGCAGTGAAACCAGGAACCACGTGGAGAAGGCACCCGCACTGAAAATGACTGGAAGGAACATTGGGGCTTCTTCTCAGTGTCTCTGATGTCGGGTTTCACTGTCCCGGGAAAGTCTCTGCTAACACCCTGCAGAGCGCAGTGCCCAATATACAGAAACGTCTTGCGGTATCTCCTACAGGGAAAGTGCCAGGAGGAATTGTGGAGCTTGGTCTCAGTGTCTCTGAGAATTGCTCTGATTATCCGTGTGACCTCTTTGCTAAGACTCTCCAGAGAGCCGTCCTCAAAACCAACACACATCTTGACATATCTCCCGCATTGATCGCAGTGTCTCCAGAAACGGCATTCAAGGAGCCAGGAACTTTTCTGCCCACACTGTCCATTGAGTTGTCCTCAAAACCAATATACATCCTGCTATATCTCCCACATGGAAAATGCCAGGAGGGAAAAGTGGGGATTATGTTTAGACTTTCTCGGAACTGCTTCAAATCAACTAGATATCTTTGTGCTGTAAATCTCCCAACAGACAAACGCAAAAGCAGCAAACATCTCGCTGTATGTCCCACATCCAAAGTGCCAAGAAAGTAATGTAGAGCTTGCTCTCCCTGTCTTTGAGTACAGTTTTCAGTGTCCCGGTTACCTCTTTGCTAACATTCTCTTCAGAGCTGCAGTGAAACCAGGAACCACGTGGAGAAGGCACCCGCACTGAAAATGCCTGGAAGGAACATTGGGGCTTCTTCTCAGTGTCTCTGACATAGGGTTTCACTGTCCCGGGAAAGTCTCTGCTAACACCCTGCAGAGCGCAGTGCCCAATATACAGAAACATCTTGCGGTATCTCCTACAGGGAAAGTGCCAGGAGGAATTGTGGAGCTTGGTCTCAGTGTCTCTGAGAATTGCTCTGATTATCCGTGTGACCTCTTTGCTAAGACTCTCCAGAGAGCCGTCCTCAAAACCAACACACATCTTGACATATCTCCCACATTGATCGCAGTGTCTCCAGAAACGGCATTCAAGGAGCCAGGAACTTTTCTGCCCACACTGTCCATTGAGTTGTCCTCAAAACCAATATACATCCTGCTATATCTCCCACATGGAAAATGCCAGGAGGCAAAAGTGGGGATTATGTTTAGACTTTCTCGGAACTGCTTCAAATCAACTAGATATCTTTGTGCTGTAAATCTCCCAACAGACAAATGCAAAAGCAGCAAACATCTCGCTGTATGTCCCACATCCAAAGTGCCAAGAGAGTAATGTAGAGCTTGCTCTCCCTGTCTTTGAGTACAGTTTTCAGTGTCCCGGTTACCTCTTTGCTAACATTCTCTTCAGAGCTGCAGTGAAACCAGGAACCACGTGGAGAAGGCACCCACACTGAAAAAGACTGGAAGGAACATTGGGGCTTCTTCTCAGTGTCTCTGATGTCGGGTTTTACTGTCCCGGGAAAGTCTCTGCTAACACCCTGCAGAGCGCAGTGCCCAATATACAGAAACGTCTTGCGGTATCTCCTACAGGGAAAGTGCCAAGAGGGAATTCTCGATCTTGTTCTCAGTGTCTCTGAGAATTGCTCTGATTATCCGTGTGACCTCTTTGCTAAGACTCTCCAGAGAGCCGTCCTCAAAACCAACACACATCTTGACATATCTCCCACATTGATCGCAGTGTCTCCAGAAACGGCATTGAAGGAGCCAGGAACTTTTCTGCCCACACTGTCCATTGAGTTGTCCTCAAAACCAATATACATCCTGCTATATCTCCCACATGGAAAATGCCAGGAGGCAAAAGTGGGGATTATGTTTAGACTTTCTCGGAACTGCTTCAAATCAACTAGATATCTTTGTGCTGTAAATCTCCCAACAGCCAAACGCAAAAGCAGCAAACATCTCGCTGTATGTCCCACATCCAAAGTGCCAAGAAAGTAATGTAGAGCTTGCTCTCCCTGTCTTTGAGTACAGTTTTCAGTGTCCCGGTTACCTCTTTGCTAACATTCTCTTCAGAGCTGCAGTGAAACCAGGAACCACGTGGAGAAGGCACCCACACTGAAAATGCCTGGAAGGAACATTGGGGCTTCTTCTCAGTGTCTCTGACATAGGGTTTCACTGTCCCGGGAAAGTCTCTGCTAACACCCTGCAGAGCGCAGTGCCCAATATACAGAAACGTCTTGCGGTATCTCCTACAGGGAAAGTGCCAAGAGGGAATTCTCGATCTTGTTCTCAGTGTCTCTGAGAATTGCTCTGATTATCCGTGTGACCTCTTTGCTAAGACTCTCCAGAGAGCCGTCCTCAAAACCAACACACATCTTGACATATCTCCCGCATTGATCGCAGTGTCTCCAGAAACGGCATTCAAGGAGCCAGGAACTTTTCTGCCCACACTGTCCATTGAGTTGTCCTCAAAACCAATATACATCCTGCTATATCTCCCACATGGAAAATGCCAGGAGGCAAAAGTGGGGATTATGTTTAGACTTTCTCGGAACTGCTTCAAATCAACTAGATATCTTTGTGCTGTAAATCTCCCAACAGACAAACGCAAAAGCAGCAAACATCTCGCTGTATGTCCCACATCCAAAGTGCCAAGAAAGTAATGTAGAGCTTGCTCTCCCTGTCTTTGAGTACAGTTTTCAGTGTCCCGGTTACCTCTTTGCTAACATTCTCTTCAGAGCTGCAGTGAAACCAGGAACCACGTGGAGAAGGCACCCGCACTGAAAATGCCTGGAAGGAACATTGGGGCTTCTTCTCAGTGTCTCTGACATAGGGTTTCACTGTCCCGGGAAAGTCTCTGCTAACACCCTGCAGAGCGCAGTGCCCAATATACAGAAACATCTTGCGGTATCTCCTACAGGGAAAGTGCCAGGAGGAATTGTGGAGCTTGGTCTCAGTGTCTCTGAGAATTGCTCTGATTATCCGTGTGACCTCTTTGCTAAGACTCTCCAGAGAGCCGTCCTCAAAACCAACACACATCTTGACATATCTCCCACATTGATCGCAGTGTCTCCAGAAACGGCATTCAAGGAGCCAGGAACTTTTCTGCCCACACTGTCCATTGAGTTGTCCTCAAAACCAATATACATCCTGCTATATCTCCCACATGGAAAATGCCAGGAGGCAAAAGTGGGGATTATGTTTAGACTTTCTCGGAACTGCTTCAAATCAACTAGATATCTTTGTGCTGTAAATCTCCCAACAGACAAATGCAAAAGCAGCAAACATCTCGCTGTATGTCCCACATCCAAAGTGCCAAGAGAGTAATGTAGAGCTTGCTCTCCCTGTCTTTGAGTACAGTTTTCAGTGTCCCGGTTACCTCTTTGCTAACATTCTCTTCAGAGCTGCAGTGAAACCAGGAACCACGTGGAGAAGGCACCCACACTGAAAAAGACTGGAAGGAACATTGGGGCTTCTTCTCAGTGTCTCTGATGTCGGGTTTTACTGTCCCGGGAAAGTCTCTGCTAACACCCTGCAGAGCGCAGTGCCCAATATACAGAAACGTCTTGCGGTATCTCCTACAGGGAAAGTGCCAAGAGGGAATTCTCGATCTTGTTCTCAGTGTCTCTGAGAATTGCTCTGATTATCCGTGTGACCTCTTTGCTAAGACTCTCCAGAGAGCCGTCCTCAAAACCAACACACATCTTGACATATCTCCCACATTGATCGCAGTGTCTCCAGAAACGGCATTGAAGGAGCCAGGAACTTTTCTGCCCACACTGTCCATTGAGTTGTCCTCAAAACCAATATACATCCTGCTATATCTCCCACATGGAAAATGCCAGGAGGCAAAAGTGGGGATTATGTTTAGACTTTCTCGGAACTGCTTCAAATCAACTAGATATCTTTGTGCTGTAAATCTCCCAACAGCCAAACGCAAAAGCAGCAAACATCTCGCTGTATGTCCCACATCCAAAGTGCCAAGAAAGTAATGTAGAGCTTGCTCTCCCTGTCTTTGAGTACAGTTTTCAGTGTCCCGGTTACCTCTTTGCTAACATTCTCTTCAGAGCTGCAGTGAAACCAGGAACCACGTGGAGAAGGCACCCACACTGAAAATGCCTGGAAGGAACATTGGGGCTTCTTCTCAGTGTCTCTGACATAGGGTTTCACTGTCCCGGGAAAGTCTCTGCTAACACCCTGCAGAGCGCAGTGCCCAATATACAGAAACGTCTTGCGGTATCTCCTACAGGGAAAGTGCCAAGAGGGAATTCTCGATCTTGTTCTCAGTGTCTCTGAGAATTGCTCTGATTATCCGTGTGACCTCTTTGCTAAGACTCTCCAGAGAGCCGTCCTCAAAACCAACACACATCTTGACATATCTCCCACATTGATCGCAGTGTCTCCAGAAACGGCATTCAAGGAGCCAGGAACTTTTCTGCCCACACTGTCCATTGAGTTGTCCTCAAAACCAATATACATCCTGCTATATCTCCCACATGGAAAATGCCAGGAGGGAAAAGTGGGGATTATGTTTAGACTTTCTCGGAACTGCTTCAAATCAACTAGATATCTTTGTGCTGTAAATCTCCCAACAGACAAACGCAAAAGCAGCAAACATCTCGCTGTATGTCCCACATCCAAAGTGCCAAGAAAGTAATGTAGAGCTTGCTCTCCCTGTCTTTGAGTACAGTTTTCAGTGTCCCGGTTACCTCTTTGCTAACATTCTCTTCAGAGCTGCAGTGAAACCAGGAACCACGTGGAGAAGGCACCCACACTGAAAATGCCTGGAAGGAACATTGGGGCTTCTTCTCAGTGTCTCTGACATAGGGTTTCACTGTCCCGGGAAAGTCTCTGCTAACACCCTGCAGAGCGCAGTGCCCAATATACAGAAACGTCTTGCGGTATCTCCTACAGGGAAAGTGCCAGGAGGAATTGTGGAGCTTGGTCTCAGTGTCTCTGAGAATTGCTCTGATTATCCGTGTGACCTCTTTGCTAAGACTCTCCAGAGAGCCGTCCTCAAAACCAACACACATCTTGACATATCTCCCACATTGATCGCAGTGTCTCCAGAAACGGCATTCAAGGAGCCAGGAACTTTTCTGCCCACACTGTCCATTGAGTTGTCCTCAAAACCAATATACATCCTGCTATATCTCCCACATGGAAAATGCCAGGAGGCAAAAGTGGGGATTATGTTTAGACTTTCTCGGAACTGCTTCAAATCAACTAGATATCTTTGTGCTGTAAATCTCCCAACAGACAAACGCAAAAGCAGCAAACATCTCGCTGTATGTCCCACATCCAAAGTGCCAAGAGAGTAATGTAGAGCTTGCTCTCCCTGTCTTTGAGTACAGTTTTCAGTGTCCCGGTTACCTCTTTGCTAACATTCTCTTCAGAGCTGCAGTGAAACCAGGAACCACGTGGAGAAGGCACCCACACTGAAAATGACTGGAAGGAACATTGGGGCTTCTTCTCAGTGTCTCTGATGTCGGGTTTCACTGTCCCGGGAAAGTCTCTGCTAACACCCTGCAGAGCGCAGTGCCCAATATACAGAAACGTCTTGCGGTATCTCCTACAGGGAAAGTGCCAAGAGGGAATTCTCGATCTTGTTCTCAGTGTCTCTGAGAATTGCTCTGATTATCCGTGTGACCTCTTTGCTAAGACTCTCCAGAGAGCCGTCCTCAAAACCAACACACATCTTGACATATCTCCCGCATTGATCGCAGTGTCTCCAGAAACGGCATTCAAGGAGCCAGGAACTTTTCTGCCCACGCTGTCCATTGAGTTGTCCTCAAAACCAATATACATCCTGCTATATCTCCCACATGGAAAATGCCAGGAGGCAAAAGTGGGGATTATGTTTAGACTTTCTCGGAACTGCTTCAAATCAACTAGATATCTTTGTGCTGTAAATCTCCCAACAGACAAATGTAAAAGCAGCAAACATCTCGCTGTATGTCCCACATCCAAAGTGCCAAGAGAGTAATGTAGAGCTTTCTCTCCCTGTCTTTGAGTACTGTTTTCAGTGTCCCGGTTACCTCTTTGCTAACATTCTCTTCAGAGCTGCAGTAAAACCAGGAACCACGTGGAGAAGGCACCCACACTGAAAATGCCTGGGAGGAACATTGGGGCTTCTTCTCAGTCTCTCTGACATAGGGTTTCACTGTCCCGGGAAAGTCTCTGCTAACACCGTGCAGAGCGCAGTGCCCAATATACAGAAACATCTTGCGGTATCTCCTACAGGGAAAGTGCCAGGAGGAATTGTGGAGCTTGGTCTCAGTGTCTCTGAGAATTGCTCTGATTATCCGTGTGACCTCTTTGCTAAGACTCTCCAGAGAGCCTTCCTCAAAACCAACACACATCTTGACATATCTCCCACATTGATCGCAGTGTCTCCAGAAACGGCATTCAAGGAGCCAGGAACTTTTCTGCCCACACTGTCCATTGAGTTGTCCTCAAAACCAATATACATCCTGCTATATCTCCCACATGGAAAATGCCAGGAGGCAAAAGTGGGGATTATGCTTAGACTTTCTCGGAACTGCTTCAAATCAACTAGATATCTTTGTGCTGTAAATCTCCCAACAGCCAAATGTAAAAGCAGCAAACATCTCGCTGTATGTCCCTCATCCAAAGTGCCAAGAGAGTAATGTAGAGCTTGCTCTCCCTGTCTTTGAGTACAGTTTTCAGTGTCCCGGTTACCTCTTTGCTAACATTCTCTTCAGAGCTGCAGTGAAACCAGGAACCACGTGGAGAAGGCACCCACACTGAAAATGACTGGAAGGAACATTGGGGCTTCTTCTCAGTGTCTCTGATGTCGGGTTTCACTGTCCCGGGAAAGTCTCTGCTAACACCCTGCAGAGCGCAGTGCCCAATATACAGAAACGTCTTGCGGTATCTCCTACAGGGAAAGTGCCAAGAGGGAATTCTCGATCTTGTTCTCAGTGTCTCTGAGAATTGCTCTGATTATCCGTGTGACCTCTTTGCTAAGACTCTCCAGAGAGCCGTCCTCAAAACCAACACACATCTTGACATATCTCCCGCATTGATCGCAGTGTCTCCAGAAACGGCATTCAAGGAGCCAGGAACTTTTCTGCCCACACTGTCCATTGAGTTGTCCTCAAAACCAATATACATCCTGCTATATCTCCCACATGGAAAATGCCAGGAGGGAAAAGTGGGGATTATGTTTAGACTTTCTCGGAACTGCTTCAAATCAACTAGATATCTTTGTGCTGTAAATCTCCCAACAGCCAAATGTAAAAGCAGCAAACATCTCGCTGTATGTCCCACATCCAAAGTGCCAAGAGAGTAATGTAGAGCTTGCTCTCCCTGTCTTTGAGTACAGTTTTCAGTGTCCCGGTTACCTCTTTGCTAACATTCTCTTCAGAGCTGCAGTGAAACCAGGAACCACGTGGAGAAGGCACCCACACTGAAAATGACTGGAAGGAACATTGGGGCTTCTTCTCAGTGTCTCTGATGTCGGGTTTCACTGTCCCGGGAAAGTCTCTGCTAACACCCTGCAGAGCGCAGTGCCCAATATACAGAAACGTCTTGCGGTATCTCCTACAGGGAAAGTGCCAAGAGGGAATTCTCGATCTTGTTCTCAGTGTCTCTGAGAATTGCTCTGATTATCCGTGTGACCTCTTTGCTAAGACTCTCCAGAGAGCCGTCCTCAAAACCAACACACATCTTGACATATCTCCCGCATTGATCGCAGTGTCTCCAGAAACGGCATTCAAGGAGCCAGGAACTTTTCTGCCCACACTGTCCATTGAGTTGTCCTCAAAACCAATATACATCCTGCTATATCTCCCACATGGAAAATGCCAGGAGGGAAAAGTGGGGATTATGTTTAGACTTTCTCGGAACTGCTTCAAATCAACTAGATATCTTTGTGCTGTAAATCTCCCAACAGCCAAATGTAAAAGCAGCAAACATCTCGCTGTATGTCCCACATCCAAAGTGCCAAGAAAGTAATGTAGAGCTTGCTCTCCCTGTCTTTGAGTACAGTTTTCAGTGTCCCGGTTACCTCTTTGCTAACATTCTCTTCAGAGCTGCAGTGAAACCAGGAACCACGTGGAGAAGGCACCCACACTGAAAATGCCTGGAAGGAACATTGGGGCTTCTTCTCAGTGTCTCTGACATAGGGTTTCACTGTCCCGGGAAAGTCTCTGCTAACACCCTGCAGAGCGCAGTGCCCAATATACAGAAACGTCTTGCGGTATCTCCTACAGGGAAAGTGCCAAGAGGGAATTCTCGATCTTGTTCTCAGTGTCTCTGAGAATTGCTCTGATTATCCGTGTGACCTCTTTGCTAAGACTCTCCAGAGAGCCGTCCTCAAAACCAACACACATCTTGACATATCTCCCACATTGATCGCAGTGTCTCCAGAAACGGCATTCAAGGAGCCAGGAACTTTTCTGCCCACACTGTCCATTGAGTTGTCCTCAAAACCAATATACATCCTGCTATATCTCCCACATGGAAAATGCCAGGAGGGAAAAGTGGGGATTATGTTTAGACTTTCTCGGAACTGCTTCAAATCAACTAGATATCTTTGTGCTGTAAATCTCCCAACAGACAAACGCAAAAGCAGCAAACATCTCGCTGTATGTCCCACATCCAAAGTGCCAAGAAAGTAATGTAGAGCTTGCTCTCCCTGTCTTTGAGTACAGTTTTCAGTGTCCCGGTTACCTCTTTGCTAACATTCTCTTCAGAGCTGCAGTGAAACCAGGAACCACGTGGAGAAGGCACCCACACTGAAAATGCCTGGAAGGAACATTGGGGCTTCTTCTCAGTGTCTCTGACATAGGGTTTCACTGTCCCGGGAAAGTCTCTGCTAACACCCTGCAGAGCGCAGTGCCCAATATACAGAAACGTCTTGCGGTATCTCCTACAGGGAAAGTGCCAGGAGGAATTGTGGAGCTTGGTCTCAGTGTCTCTGAGAATTGCTCTGATTATCCGTGTGACCTCTTTGCTAAGACTCTCCAGAGAGCCGTCCTCAAAACCAACACACATCTTGACATATCTCCCACATTGATCGCAGTGTCTCCAGAAACGGCATTCAAGGAGCCAGGAACTTTTCTGCCCACACTGTCCATTGAGTTGTCCTCAAAACCAATATACATCCTGCTATATCTCCCACATGGAAAATGCCAGGAGGCAAAAGTGGGGATTATGTTTAGACTTTCTCGGAACTGCTTCAAATCAACTAGATATCTTTGTGCTGTAAATCTCCCAACAGACAAACGCAAAAGCAGCAAACATCTCGCTGTATGTCCCACATCCAAAGTGCCAAGAGAGTAATGTAGAGCTTGCTCTCCCTGTCTTTGAGTACAGTTTTCAGTGTCCCGGTTACCTCTTTGCTAACATTCTCTTCAGAGCTGCAGTGAAACCAGGAACCACGTGGAGAAGGCACCCACACTGAAAATGACTGGAAGGAACATTGGGGCTTCTTCTCAGTGTCTCTGATGTCGGGTTTCACTGTCCCGGGAAAGTCTCTGCTAACACCCTGCAGAGCGCAGTGCCCAATATACAGAAACGTCTTGCGGTATCTCCTACAGGGAAAGTGCCAAGAGGGAATTCTCGATCTTGTTCTCAGTGTCTCTGAGAATTGCTCTGATTATCCGTGTGACCTCTTTGCTAAGACTCTCCAGAGAGCCGTCCTCAAAACCAACACACATCTTGACATATCTCCCACATTGATCGCAGTGTCTCCAGAAACGGCATTCAAGGAGCCAGGAACTTTTCTGCCCACACTGTCCATTGAGTTGTCCTCAAAACCAATATACATCCTGCTATATCTCCCACATGGAAAATGCCAGGAGGCAAAAGTGGGGATTATGTTTAGACTTTCTCGGAACTGCTTCAAATCAACTAGATATCTTTGTGCTGTAAATCTCCCAAGAGCCAAATGTAAAAGCAGCAAACATCTCGCTGTATGTCCCACATCCAAAGTGCCAAGAGAGTAATGTAGAGCTTGCTCTCCCTGTCTTTGAGTACTGTTTTCAGTGTCCCAGTTACCTCTTTGCTAACATTCTCTTCAGAGCTGCAGTAAAACCAGGAACCACGTGGAGAAGGCACCCACACTGAAAATGCCTGGGAGGAACATTGGGGCTTCTTCTCAGTGTCTCTGACATAGGGTTTCACTGTCCCGGGAAAGTCTCTGCTAACACCGTGCAGAGCGCAGTGCCCAATATACAGAAACATCTTGCGGTATCTCCTACAGGGAAAGTGCCAGGAGGAATTGTGGAGCTTGGTCTCAGTGTCTCTGAGAATTGCTCTGATTATCCGTGTGACCTCTTTGCTAAGACTCTCCAGAGAGCCTTCCTCAAAACCAACACACATCTTGACATATCTCCCACATTGATCGCAGTGTCTCCAGAAACGGCATTCAAGGAGCCAGGAACTTTTCTGCCCACACTGTCCATTGAGTTGTCCTCAAAACCAATATACATCCTGCTATATCTCCCACATGGAAAATGCCAGGAGGCAAAAGTGGGGATTATGCTTAGACTTTCTCGGAACTGCTTCAAATCAACTAGATATCTTTGTGCTGTAAATCTCCCAACAGCCAAATGTAAAAGCAGCAAGCATCTCGCTGTATGTCCCACATCCAAAGTGCCAAGAGAGTAATGTAGAGCTTGCTCTCCCTGTCTTTGAGTACAGTTTTCAGTGTCCCGGTTACCTCTTTGCTAACATTCTCTTCAGAGCTGCAGTGAAACCAGGAACCACGTGGAGAAGGCACCCACACTGAAAATGACTGGAAGGAACATTGGGGCTTCTTCTCAGTGTCTCTGATGTCGGGTTTCACTGTCCCGGGAAAGTCTCTGCTAACACCCTGCAGAGCGCAGTGCCCAATATACAGAAACATCTTGCGGTATCTCCTACAGGGAAAGTGCCAGGAGGAATTGTGGAGCTTGTTCTCAGTGTCTCTGAGAATTGCTCTGATTATCCGTGTGACCTCTTTGCTAAGACTCTCCAGAGAGCCGTCCTCAAAACCAACACACATCTTGACATATCTCCCACATTGATCGCAGTGTCTCCAGAAACGGCATTCAAGGAGCCAGGAACTTTTCTGCCCACACTGTCCATTGAGTTGTCCTCAAAACCAATATACATCCTGCTATATCTCCCACATGGAAAATGCCAGGAGGGAAAAGTGGGGATTATGTTTAGACTTTCTCGGAACTGCTTCAAATCAACTAGATATCTTTGTGCTGTAAATCTCCCAACAGCCAAATGTAAAAGCAGCAAACATCTCGCTGTATGTCCCACATCCAAAGTGCCAAGAGAGTAATGTAGAGCTTGCTCTCCCTGTCTTTGAGTACAGTTTTCAGTGTCCCGGTTACCTCTTTGCTAACATTCTCTTCAGAGCTGCAGTGAAACCAGGAACCACGTGGAGAAGGCACCCACACTGAAAATGACTGGAAGGAACATTGGGGCTTCTTCTCAGTGTCTCTGATGTCGGGTTTCACTGTCCCGGGAAAGTCTCTGCTAACACCCTGCAGAGCGCAGTGCCCAATATACAGAAACATCTTGCGGTATCTCCTACAGGGAAAGTGCCAGGAGGAATTGTGGAGCTTGTTCTCAGTGTCTCTGAGAATTGCTCTGATTATCCGTGTGACCTCTTTGCTAAGACTCTCCAGAGAGCCGTCCTCAAAACCAACACACATCTTGACATATCTCCCACATTGATCGCAGTGTCTCCAGAAACGGCATTCAAGGAGCCAGGAACTTTTCTGCCCACACTGTCCATTGAGTTGTCCTCAAAACCAATATACATCCTGCTATATCTCCCACATGGAAAATGCCAGGAGGCAAAAGTGGGGCTTATGTTTAGACTTTCTCGGAACTGCTTCAAATCAACTAGATATCTTTGTGCTGTAAATCTCCCAACAGCCAAATGTAAAAGCAGCAAACATCTCGCTGTATGTCCCACATCCAAAGTGCCAAGAGAGTAATGTAGAGCTTGCTCTCCCTGTCTTTGAGTACAGTTTTCAGTGTCCCGGTTACCTCTTTGCTAACATTCTCTTCAGAGCTGCAGTGAAACCAGGAACCACGTGGAGAAGGCACCCACACTGAAAATGACTGGAAGGAACATTGGGGCTTCTTCTCAGTGTCTCTGATGTCGGGTTTCACTGTCCCGGGAAAGTCTCTGCTAACACCCTGCAGAGCGCAGTGCCCAATATACAGAAACGTCTTGCGGTATCTCCTACAGGGAAAGTGCCAGGAGGAATTGTGGAGCTTGGTCTCAGTGTCTCTGAGAATTGCTCTGATTATCCGTGTGACCTCTTTGCTAAGACTCTCCAGAGAGCCGTCCTCAAAACCAACACACATCTTGACATATCTCCCGCATTGATCGCAGTGTCTCCAGAAACGGCATTCAAGGAGCCAGGAACTTTTCTGCCCACACTGTCCATTGAGTTGTCCTCAAAACCAATATACATCCTGCTATATCTCCCACATGGAAAATGCCAGGAGGCAAAAGTGGGGATTATGTTTAGACTTTCTCGGAACTGCTTCAAATCAACTAGATATCTTTGTGCTGTAAATCTCCCAACAGACAAACGCAAAAGCAGCAAACATCTCGCTGTATGTCCCACATCCAAAGTGCCAAGAGAGTAATGTAGAGCTTGCTCTCCCTGTCTTTGAGTACAGTTTTCAGTGTCCCGGTTACCTCTTTGATAACATTCTCTTCAGAGCTGCAGTGAAACCAGGAACCACGTGGAGAAGGCACCCACACTGAAAATGCCTGGAAGGAACATTGGGGCTTCTTCTCAGTGTCTCTGATGTCGGGTTTCACTGTCCCGGGAAAGTCTCTGCTAACACCCTGCAGAGCGCAGTGCCCAATATACAGAAACGTCTTGCGGTATCTCCTACAGGGAAAGTGCCAAGAGGGAATTCTCGATCTTGTTCTCAGTGTCTCTGAGAATTGCTCTGATTATCCGTGTGACCTCTTTGCTAAGACTCTCCAGAGAGCCGTCCTCAAAACCAACACACATCTTGACATATCTCCCACATTGATCGCAGTGTCTCCAGAAACGGCATTCAAGGAGCCAGGAACTTTTCTGCCCACACTGTCCATTGAGTTGTCCTCAAAACCAATATACATCCTGCTATATCTCCCACATGGAAAATGCCAGGAGGCAAAAGTGGGGATTATGTTTAGACTTTCTCGGAACTGCTTCAAATCAACTAGATATCTTTGTGCTGTAAATCTCCCAACAGCCAAATGTAAAAGCAGCAAGCATCTCGCTGTATGTCCCACATCCAAAGTGCCAAGAGAGTAATGTAGAGCTTGCTCTCCCTGTCTTTGAGTACAGTTTTCAGTGTCCCGGTTACCTCTTTGCTAACATTCTCTTCAGAGCTGCAGTGAAACCAGGAACCACGTGGAGAAGGCACCCACGCTGAAAATGACTGGAAGGAACATTGGGGCTTCTTCTCAGTGTCTCTGACATAGGGTTTCACTGTCCCGGGAAAGTCTCTGCTAACACCCTGCAGAGCGCAGTGCCCAATATACAGAAACATCTTGCGGTATCTCCTACAGGGAAAGTGCCAAGAGGGAATTCTCGATCTTGTTCTCAGTGTCTCTGAGAATTGCTCTGATTATCCGTGTGACCTCTTTGCTAAGACTCTCCAGAGAGCCGTCCTCAAAACCAACACACATCTTGACATATCTCCCGCATTGATCGCAGTGTCTCCAGAAACGGCATTCAAGGAGCCAGGAACTTTTCTGCCCACACTGTCCATTGAGTTGTCCTCAAAACCAATATACATCCTGCTATATCTCCCACATGGAAAATGCCAGGAGGGAAAAGTGGGGATTATGTTTAGACTTTCTCGGAACTGCTTCAAATCAACTAGATATCTTTGTGCTGTAAATCTCCCAACAGACAAATGTAAAAGCAGCAAACATCTCGCTGTATGTCCCACATCCAAAGTGCCAAGAGAGTAATGTAGAGCTTGCTCTCCCTGTCTTTGAGTACAGTTTTCAGTGTCCCGGTTACCTCTTTGCTAACATTCTCTTCAGAGCTGCAGTGAAACCAGGAACCACGTGGAGAAGGCACCCACACTGAAAATGACTGGAAGGAACATTGGGGCTTCTTCTCAGTGTCTCTGATGTCGGGTTTCACTGTCCCGGGAAAGTCTCTGCTAACACCCTGCAGAGCGCAGTGCCCAATATACAGAAATATCTTGCGGTATCTCCTACAGGGAAAGTGCCAGGAGGAATTGTGGAGCTTGGTCTCAGTGTCTCTGAGAATTGCTCTGATTATCCGTGTGACCTCTTTGCTAAGACTCTCCAGAGAGCCGTCCTCAAAACCAACACACATCTTGACATATCTCCCACATTGATCGCAGTGTCTCCAGAAACGGCATTCAAGGAGCCAGGAACTTTTCTGCCCACACTGTCCATTGAGTTGTCCTCAAAACCAATATACATCCTGCTATATCTCCCACATGGAAAATGCCAGGAGGCAAAAGTGGGGCTTATGTTTAGACTTTCTCGGAACTGCTTCAAATCAACTAGATATCTTTGTGCTGTAAATCTCCCAACAGCCAAATGTAAAAGCAGCAAACATCTCGCTGTATGTCCCACATCCAAAGTGCCAAGAGAGTAATGTAGAGCTTGCTCTCCCTGTCTTTGAGTACAGTTTTCAGTGTCCCGGTTACCTCTTTGCTAACATTCTCTTCAGAGCTGCAGTGAAACCAGGAACCACGTGGAGAAGGCACCCACACTGAAAATGACTGGAAGGAACATTGGGGCTTCTTCTCAGTGTCTCTGATGTCGGGTTTCACTGTCCCGGGAAAGTCTCTGCTAACACCCTGCAGAGCGCAGTGCCCAATATACAGAAACGTCTTGCGGTATCTCCTACAGGGAAAGTGCCAGGAGGAATTGTGGAGCTTGGTCTCAGTGTCTCTGAGAATTGCTCTGATTATCCGTGTGACCTCTTTGCTAAGACTCTCCAGAGAGCCGTCCTCAAAACCAACACACATCTTGACATATCTCCCGCATTGATCGCAGTGTCTCCAGAAACGGCATTCAAGGAGCCAGGAACTTTTCTGCCCACACTGTCCATTGAGTTGTCCTCAAAACCAATATACATCCTGCTATATCTCCCACATGGAAAATGCCAGGAGGCAAAAGTGGGGATTATGTTTAGACTTTCTCGGAACTGCTTCAAATCAACTAGATATCTTTGTGCTGTAAATCTCCCAACAGACAAACGCAAAAGCAGCAAACATCTCGCTGTATGTCCCACATCCAAAGTGCCAAGAGAGTAATGTAGAGCTTGCTCTCCCTGTCTTTGAGTACAGTTTTCAGTGTCCCGGTTACCTCTTTGATAACATTCTCTTCAGAGCTGCAGTGAAACCAGGAACCACGTGGAGAAGGCACCCACACTGAAAATGCCTGGAAGGAACATTGGGGCTTCTTCTCAGTGTCTCTGATGTCGGGTTTCACTGTCCCGGGAAAGTCTCTGCTAACACCCTGCAGAGCGCAGTGCCCAATATACAGAAACGTCTTGCGGTATCTCCTACAGGGAAAGTGCCAAGAGGGAATTCTCGATCTTGTTCTCAGTGTCTCTGAGAATTGCTCTGATTATCCGTGTGACCTCTTTGCTAAGACTCTCCAGAGAGCCGTCCTCAAAACCAACACACATCTTGACATATCTCCCACATTGATCGCAGTGTCTCCAGAAACGGCATTCAAGGAGCCAGGAACTTTTCTGCCCACACTGTCCATTGAGTTGTCCTCAAAACCAATATACATCCTGCTATATCTCCCACATGGAAAATGCCAGGAGGCAAAAGTGGGGCTTATGTTTAGACTTTCTCGGAACTGCTTCAAATCAACTAGATATCTTTGTGCTGTAAATCTCCCAACAGCCAAATGTAAAAGCAGCAAACATCTCGCTGTATGTCCCACATCCAAAGTGCCAAGAGAGTAATGTAGAGCTTGCTCTCCCTGTCTTTGAGTACAGTTTTCAGTGTCCCGGTTACCTCTTTGCTAACATTCTCTTCAGAGCTGCAGTGAAACCAGGAACCACGTGGAGAAGGCACCCACACTGAAAATGACTGGAAGGAACATTGGGGCTTCTTCTCAGTGTCTCTGATGTCGGGTTTCACTGTCCCGGGAAAGTCTCTGCTAACACCCTGCAGAGCGCAGTGCCCAATATACAGAAACGTCTTGCGGTATCTCCTACAGGGAAAGTGCCAGGAGGAATTGTGGAGCTTGGTCTCAGTGTCTCTGAGAATTGCTCTGATTATCCGTGTGACCTCTTTGCTAAGACTCTCCAGAGAGCCGTCCTCAAAACCAACACACATCTTGACATATCTCCCACATTGATCGCAGTGTCTCCAGAAACGGCATTCAAGGAGCCAGGAACTTTTCTGCCCACACTGTCCATTGAGTTGTCCTCAAAACCAATATACATCCTGCTATATCTCCCACATGGAAAATGCCAGGAGGCAAAAGTGGGGATTATGCTTAGACTTTCTCGGAACTGCTTCAAATCAACTAGATATCTTTGTGCTGTAAATCTCCCAAGAGCCAAATGTAAAAGCAGCAAACATCTCGCTGTATGTCCCACATCCAAAGTGCCAAGAGAGTAATGTAGAGCTTGCTCTCCCTGTCTTTGAGTACAGTTTTCAGTGTCCCGGTTACCTCTTTGCTAACATTCTCTTCAGAGCTGCAGTGAAACCAGGAACCACGTGGAGAAGGCACCCACACTGAAAATGCCTGGAAGGAACATTGGGGCTTCTTCTCAGTGTCTCTGATGTCGGGTTTCACTGTCCCGGGAAAGTCTCTGCTAACACCCTGCAGAGCGCAGTGCCCAATATACAGAAACGTCTTGCGGTATCTCCTACAGGGAAAGTGCCAAGAGGGAATTCTCGATCTTGTTCTCAGTGTCTCTGAGAATTGCTCTGATTATCCGTGTGACCTCTTTGCTAAGACTCTCCAGAGAGCCGTCCTCAAAACCAACACACATCTTGACATATCTCCCACATTGATCGCAGTGTCTCCAGAAACGGCATTCAAGGAGCCAGGAACTTTTCTGCCCACACTGTCCATTGAGTTGTCCTCAAAACCAATATACATCCTGCTATATCTCCCACATGGAAAATGCCAGGAGGCAAAAGTGGGGATTATGTTTAGACTTTCTCGGAACTGCTTCAAATCAACTAGATATCTTTGTGCTGTAAATCTCCCAACAGACAAACGCAAAAGCAGCAAACATCTCGCTGTATGTCCCACATCCAAAGTGCCAAGAGAGTAATGTAGAGCTTGCTCTCCCTGTCTTTGAGTACAGTTTTCAGTGTCCCGGTTACCTCTTTGATAACATTCTCTTCAGAGCTGCAGTGAAACCAGGAACCACGTGGAGAAGGCACCCACACTGAAAATGCCTGGAAGGAACATTGGGGCTTCTTCTCAGTGTCTCTGATGTCGGGTTTCACTGTCCTGGGAAAGTTTCTGCTAACACCCTGCAGAGCGCAGTGCCCAATATACAGAAACGTCTTGCGGTATCTCCTACAGGGAAAGTGCCAAGAGGGAATTCTCGATCTTGTTCTCAGTGTCTCTGAGAATTGCTCTGATTATCCGTGTGACCTCTTTGCTAAGACTCTCCAGAGAGCCGTCCTCAAAACCAACACACATCTTGACATATCTCCCACATTGATCGCAGTGTCTCCAGAAACGGCATTCAAGGAGCCAGGAACTTTTCTGCCCACACTGTCCATTGAGTTGTCCTCAAAACCAATATACATCCTGCTATATCTCCCACATGGAAAATGCCAGGAGGCAAAAGTGGGGATTATGCTTAGACTTTCTCGGAACTGCTTCAAATCAACTAGATATCTTTGTGCTGTAAATCTCCCAAGAGCCAAATGTAAAAGCAGCAAACATCTCGCTGTATGTCCCACATCCAAAGTGCCAAGAGAGTAATGTAGAGCTTGCTCTCCCTGTCTTTGAGTACAGTTTTCAGTGTCCCGGTTACCTCTTTGCTAACATTCTCTTCAGAGCTGCAGTGAAACCAGGAACCACGTGGAGAAGGCACCCACACTGAAAATGACTGGAAGGAACATTGGGGCTTCTTCTCAGTGTCTCTGATGTCGGGTTTCACTGTCCCGGGAAAGTCTCTGCTAACACCCTGCAGAGCGCAGTGCCCAATATACAGAAACGTCTTGCGGTATCTCCTACAGGGAAAGTGCCAAGAGGGAATTCTCGATCTTGTTCTCAGTGTCTCTGAGAATTGCTCTGATTATGCGTGTGACCTCTTTGCTAAGACTCTCCAGAGAGCCGTCCTCAAAACCAACACACATCTTGACATATCTCCCGCATTGATCGCAGTGTCTCCAGAAACGGCATTCAAGGAGCCAGGAACTTTTCTGCCCACACTGTCCATTGAGTTGTCCTCAAAACCAATATACATCCTGCTATATCTCCCACATGGAAAATGCCAGGAGGGAAAAGTGGGGATTATGTTTAGACTTTCTCGGAACTGCTTCAAATCAACTAGATATCTTTGTGCTGTAAATCTCCCAACAGACAATCGCAAAAGCAGCAAACATCTCGCTGTATGTCCCACATCCAAAGTGCCAAGAGAGTAATGTAGAGCTTGCTCTCCCTGTCTTTGAGTACAGTTTTCAGTGTCCCGGTTACCTCTTTGCTAACATTCTCTTCAGAGCTGCAGTGAAACCAGGAACCACGTGGAGAAGGCACCCACGCTGAAAATGACTGGAAGGAACATTGGGGCGTCTTCTCAGTGTCTCTGATGTCGGGTTTCACTGTCCCGGGAAAGTCTCTGCTAACACCCTGCAGAGCGCAGTGCCCAATATACAGAAACATCTTGCGGTATCTCCTACAGGGAAAGTGCCAAGAGGGAATTCTCGATCTTGTTCTCAGTGTCTCTGAGAATTGCTCTGATTATCCGTGTGACCTCTTTGCTAAGACTCTCCAGAGAGCCGTCCTCAAAACCAACACACATCTTGACATATCTCCCGCATTGATCGCAGTGTCTCCAGAAACGGCATTCAAGGAGCCAGGAACTTTTCTGCCCACACTGTCCATTGAGTTGTCCTCAAAACCAATATACATCCTGCTATATCTCCCACATGGAAAATGCCAGGAGGGAAAAGTGGGGATTATGTTTAGACTTTCTCGGAACTGCTTCAAATCAACTAGATATCTTTGTGCTGTAAATCTCCCAACAGCCAAATGTAAAAGCAGCAAACATCTCGCTGTATGTCCCACATCCAAAGTGCCAAGAGAGTAATGTAGAGCTTGCTCTCCCTGTCTTTGAGTACAGTTTTCAGTGTCCCGGTTACCTCTTTGCTAACATTCTCTTCAGAGCTGCAGTGAAACCAGGAACCACGTGGAGAAGGCACCCACGCTGAAAATGACTGGAAGGAACATTGGGGCTTCTTCTCAGTGTCTCTGATGTCGGGTTTCACTGTCCCGGGAAAGTCTCTGCTAACACCCTGCAGAGCGCAGTGCCCAATATACAGAAACGTCTTGCGGTATCTCCTACAGGGAAAGTGCCAGGAGGAATTGTGGAGCTTGGTCTCAGTGTCTCTGAGAATTGCTCTGATTATCCGTGTGACCTCTTTGCTAAGACTCTCCAGAGAGCCGTCCTCAAAACCAACACACATCTTGACATATCTCCCACATTGATCGCAGTGTCTCCAGAAACGGCATTCAAGGAGCCAGGAACTTTTCTGCCCACACTGTCCATTGAGTTGTCCTCAAAACCAATATACATCCTGCTATATCTCCCACATGGAAAATGCCAGGAGGCAAAAGTGGGGATTATGTTTAGACTTTCTCGGAACTGCTTCAAATCAACTAGATATCTTTGTGCTGTAAATCTCCCAACAGACAAACGCAAAAGCAGCAAACATCTCGCTGTATGTCCCACATCCAAAGTGCCAAGAGAGTAATGTAGAGCTTGCTCTCCCTGTCTTTGAGTACAGTTTTCAGTGTCCCGGTTACCTCTTTGATAACATTCTCTTCAGAGCTGCAGTGAAACCAGGAACCACGTGGAGAAGGCACCCACACTGAAAATGCCTGGAAGGAACATTGGGGCTTCTTCTCAGTGTCTCTGATGTCGGGTTTCACTGTCCCGGGAAAGTCTCTGCTAACACCCTGCAGAGCGCAGTGCCCAATATACAGAAACGTCTTGCGGTATCTCCTACAGGGAAAGTGCCAAGAGGGAATTCTCGATCTTGTTCTCAGTGTCTCTGAGAATTGCTCTGATTATCCGTGTGACCTCTTTGCTAAGACTCTCCAGAGAGCCGTCCTCAAAACCAACACACATCTTGACATATCTCCCACATTGATCGCAGTGTCTCCAGAAACGGCATTCAAGGAGCCAGGAACTTTTCTGCCCACACTGTCCATTGAGTTGTCCTCAAAACCAATATACATCCTGCTATATCTCCCACATGGAAAATGCCAGGAGGCAAAAGTGGGGATTATGTTTAGACTTTCTCGGAACTGCTTCAAATCAACTAGATATCTTTGTGCTGTAAATCTCCCAACAGCCAAATGTAAAAGCAGCAAGCATCTCGCTGTATGTCCCACATCCAAAGTGCCAAGAGAGTAATGTAGAGCTTGCTCTCCCTGTCTTTGAGTACAGTTTTCAGTGTCCCGGTTACCTCTTTGCTAACATTCTCTTCAGAGCTGCAGTGAAACCAGGAACCACGTGGAGAAGGCACCCACACTGAAAATGACTGGAAGGAACATTGGGGCTTCTTCTCAGTGTCTCTGATGTCGGGTTTCACTGTCCCGGGAAAGTCTCTGCTAACACCCTGCAGAGCGCAGTGCCCAATATACAGAAACGTCTTGCGGTATCTCCTACAGGGAAAGTGCCAGGAGGAATTGTGGAGCTTGGTCTCAGTGTCTCTGAGAATTGCTCTGATTATCCGTGTGACCTCTTTGCTAAGACTCTCCAGAGAGCCGTCCTCAAAACCAACACACATCTTGACATATCTCCCGCATTGATCGCAGTGTCTCCAGAAACGGCATTCAAGGAGCCAGGAACTTTTCTGCCCACACTGTCCATTGAGTTGTCCTCAAAACCAATATACATCCTGCTATATCTCCCACATGGAAAATGCCAGGAGGCAAAAGTGGGGATTATGTTTAGACTTTCTCGGAACTGCTTCAAATCAACTAGATATCTTTGTGCTGTAAATCTCCCAACAGACAAACGCAAAAGCAGCAAACATCTCGCTGTATGTCCCACATCCAAAGTGCCAAGAGAGTAATGTAGAGCTTGCTCTCCCTGTCTTTGAGTACAGTTTTCAGTGTCCCGGTTACCTCTTTGATAACATTCTCTTCAGAGCTGCAGTGAAACCAGGAACCACGTGGAGAAGGCACCCACACTGAAAATGCCTGGAAGGAACATTGGGGCTTCTTCTCAGTGTCTCTGATGTCGGGTTTCACTGTCCCGGGAAAGTCTCTGCTAACACCCTGCAGAGCGCAGTGCCCAATATACAGAAACGTCTTGCGGTATCTCCTACAGGGAAAGTGCCAAGAGGGAATTCTCGATCTTGTTCTCAGTGTCTCTGAGAATTGCTCTGATTATCCGTGTGACCTCTTTGCTAAGACTCTCCAGAGAGCCGTCCTCAAAACCAACACACATCTTGACATATCTCCCACATTGATCGCAGTGTCTCCAGAAACGGCATTCAAGGAGCCAGGAACTTTTCTGCCCACACTGTCCATTGAGTTGTCCTCAAAACCAATATACATCCTGCTATATCTCCCACATGGAAAATGCCAGGAGGCAAAAGTGGGGATTATGTTTAGACTTTCTCGGAACTGCTTCAAATCAACTAGATATCTTTGTGCTGTAAATCTCCCAACAGCCAAATGTAAAAGCAGCAAGCATCTCGCTGTATGTCCCACATCCAAAGTGCCAAGAGAGTAATGTAGAGCTTGCTCTCCCTGTCTTTGAGTACAGTTTTCAGTGTCCCGGTTACCTCTTTGCTAACATTCTCTTCAGAGCTGCAGTGAAACCAGGAACCACGTGGAGAAGGCACCCACACTGAAAATGACTGGAAGGAACATTGGGGCTTCTTCTCAGTGTCTCTGACATAGGGTTTCACTGTCCCGGGAAAGTCTCTGCTAACACCCTGCAGAGCGCAGTGCCCAATATACAGAAACGTCTTGCGGTATCTCCTACAGGGAAAGTGCCAGGAGGAATTGTGGAGCTTGGTCTCAGTGTCTCTGAGAATTGCTCTGATTATCCGTGTGACCTCTTTGCTAAGACTCTCCAGAGAGCCGTCCTCAAAACCAACACACATCTTGACATATCTCCCTCATTGATCGCAGTGTCTCCAGAAACGGCATTCAAGGAGCCAGGAACTTTTCTGCCCACACTGTCCATTGAGTTGTCCTCAAAACCAATATACATCCTGCTATATCTCCCACATGGAAAATGCCAGGAGGCAAAAGTGGGGATTATGTTTAGACTTTCTCGGAACTGCTTCAAATCAACTAGATATCTTTGTGCTGTAAATCTCCCAACAGACAAATGTAAAAGCAGCAAACATCTCGCTGTATGTCCCACATCCAAAGTGCCAAGAGAGTAATGTAGAGCTTGCTCTCCCTGTCTTTGAGTACAGTTTTCAGTGTCCCAGTTACCTCTTTGCTAACATTCTCTTCAGAGCTGCAGTAAAACCAGGAACCACGTGGAGAAGGCACCCACACTGAAAATGCCTGGAAGGAACATTGGGGCTTCTTCTCAGTCTCTCTGACATAGGGTTTCACTGTCCCGGGAAAGTCTCTGCTAACACCGTGCAGAGCGCAGTGCCCAATATACAGAAACATCTTGCGGTATCTCCTACAGGGAAAGTGCCAGGAGGAATTGTGGAGCTTGGTCTCAGTGTCTCTGAGAATTGCTCTGATTATCCGTGTGACCTCTTTGCTAAGACTCTCCAGAGAGCCGTCCTCAAAACCAACACACATCTTGACATATCTCCCACATTGATCGCAGTGTCTCCAGAAACGGCATTCAAGGAGCCAGGAACTTTTCTGCCCACACTGTCCATTGAGTTGTCCTCAAAACCAATATACATCCTGCTATATCTCCCACATGGAAAATGCCAGGAGGCAAAAGTGGGGATTATGCTTAGACTTTCTCGGAACTGCTTCAAATCAACTAGATATCTTTGTGCTGTAAATCTCCCAACAGACAATCGCAAAAGCAGCAAACATCTCGCTGTATGTCCCACATCCAAAGTGCCAAGAGAGTAATGTAGAGCTTGCTCTCCCTGTCTTTGAGTACAGTTTTCAGTGTCCCGGTTACCTCTTTGCTAACATTCTCTTCAGAGCTGCAGTGAAACCAGGAACCACGTGGAGAAGGCACCCACACTGAAAATGACTGGAAGGAACATTGGGGCGTCTTCTCAGTGTCTCTGATGTCGGGTTTCACTGTCCCGGGAAAGTCTCTGCTAACACCCTGCAGAGCGCAGTGCCCAATATACAGAAACGTCTTGCGGTATCTCCTACAGGGAAAGTGCCAAGAGGGAATTCTCGATCTTGTTCTCAGTGTCTCTGAGAATTGCTCTGATTATCCGTGTGACCTCTTTGCTAAGACTCTCCAGAGAGCCGTCCTCAAAACCAACACACATCTTGACATATCTCCCGCATTGATCGCAGTGTCTCCAGAAACGGCATTCAAGGAGCCAGGAACTTTTCTGCCCACACTGTCCATTGAGTTGTCCTCAAAACCAATATACATCCTGCTATATCTCCCACATGGAAAATGCCAGGAGGGAAAAGTGGGGATTATGTTTAGACTTTCTCGGAACTGCTTCAAATCAACTAGATATCTTTGTGCTGTAAATCTCCCAACAGACAAATGTAAAAGCAGCAAACATCTCGCTGTATGTCCCACATCCAAAGTGCCAAGAGAGTAATGTAGAGCTTGCTCTCCCTGTCTTTGAGTACAGTTTTCAGTGTCCCGGTTACCTCTTTGCTAACATTCTCTTCAGAGCTGCAGTGAAACCAGGAACCACGTGGAGAAGGCACCCACACTGAAAATGACTGGAAGGAACATTGGGGCTTCTTCTCAGTGTCTCTGATGTCGGGTTTCACTGTCCCGGGAAAGTCTCTGCTAACACCCTGCAGAGCGCAGTGCCCAATATACAGAAACGTCTTGCGGTATCTCCTACAGGGAAAGTGCCAAGAGGGAATTCTCGATCTTGTTCTCAGTGTCTCTGAGAATTGCTCTGATTATCCGTGTGACCTCTTTGCTAAGACTCTCCAGAGAGCCGTCCTCAAAACCAACACACATCTTGACATATCTCCCGCATTGATCGCAGTGTCTCCAGAAACGGCATTCAAGGAGCCAGGAACTTTTCTGCCCACACTGTCCATTGAGTTGTCCTCAAAACCAATATACATCCTGCTATATCTCCCACATGGAAAATGCCAGGAGGGAAAAGTGGGGATTATGTTTAGACTTTCTCGGAACTGCTTCAAATCAACTAGATATCTTTGTGCTGTAAATCTCCCAACAGACAAATGTAAAAGCAGCAAACATCTCGCTGTATGTCCCACATCCAAAGTGCCAAGAGAGTAATGTAGAGCTTGCTCTCCCTGTCTTTGAGTACAGTTTTCAGTGTCCCGGTTACCTCTTTGCTAACATTCTCTTCAGAGCTGCAGTGAAACCAGGAACCACGTGGAGAAGGCACCCACGCTGAAAATGACTGGAAGGAACATTGGGGCTTCTTCTCAGTGTCTCTGATGTCGGGTTTCACTGTCCCGGGAAAGTCTCTGCTAACACCCTGCAGAGCGCAGTGCCCAATATACAGAAACATCTTGCGGTATCTCCTACAGGGAAAGTGCCAGGAGGGAATTCTCGATCTTGTTCTCAGTGTCTCTGAGAATTGCTCTGATTATCCGTGTGACCTCTTTGCTAAGACTCTCCAGAGAGCCGTCCTCAAAACCAACACACATCTTGACATATCTCCCGCATTGATCGCAGTGTCTCCAGAAACGGCATTCAAGGAGCCAGGAACTTTTCTGCCCACACTGTCCATTGAGTTGTCCTCAAAACCAATATACATCCTGCTATATCTCCCACATGGAAAATGCCAGGAGGGAAAAGTGGGGATTATGTTTAGACTTTCTCGGAACTGCTTCAAATCAACTAGATATCTTTGTGCTGTAAATCTCCCAACAGACAAATGTAAAAGCAGCAAACATCTCGCTGTATGTCCCACATCCAAAGTGCCAAGAGAGTAATGTAGAGCTTGCTCTCCCTGTCTTTGAGTACAGTTTTCAGTGTCCCGGTTACCTCTTTGCTAACATTCTCTTCAGAGCTGCAGTGAAACCAGGAACCACGTGGAGAAGGCACCCACGCTGAAAATGACTGGAAGGAACATTGGGGCTTCTTCTCAGTGTCTCTGATGTCGGGTTTCACTGTCCCGGGAAAGTCTCTGCTAACACCCTGCAGAGCGCAGTGCCCAATATACAGAAACGTCTTGCGGTATCTCCTACAGGGAAAGTGCCAGGAGGAATTGTGGAGCTTGGTCTCAGTGTCTCTGAGAATTGCTCTGATTATCCGTGTGACCTCTTTGCTAAGACTCTCCAGAGAGCCGTCCTCAAAACCAACACACATCTTGACATATCTCCCGCATTGATCGCAGTGTCTCCAGAAACGGCATTCAAGGAGCCAGGAACTTTTCTGCCCACACTGTCCATTGAGTTGTCCTCAAAACCAATATACATCCTGCTATATCTCCCACATGGAAAATGCCAGGAGGCAAAAGTGGGGATTATGTTTAGACTTTCTCGGAACTGCTTCAAATCAACTAGATATCTTTGTGCTGTAAATCTCCCAACAGACAAACGCAAAAGCAGCAAACATCTCGCTGTATGTCCCACATCCAAAGTGCCAAGAGAGTAATGTAGAGCTTGCTCTCCCTGTCTTTGAGTACAGTTTTCAGTGTCCCGGTTACCTCTTTGCTAACATTCTCTTCAGAGCTGCAGTGAAACCAGGAACCACGTGGAGAAGGCACCCACACTGAAAATGCCTGGAAGGAACATTGGGGCTTCTTCTCAGTGTCTCTGATGTCGGGTTTCACTGTCCCGGGAAAGTCTCTGCTAACACCCTGCAGAGCGCAGTGCCCAATATACAGAAACGTCTTGCGGTATCTCCTACAGGGAAAGTGCCAAGAGGGAATTCTCGATCTTGTTCTCAGTGTCTCTGAGAATTGCTCTGATTATCCGTGTGACCTCTTTGCTAAGACTCTCCAGAGAGCCGTCCTCAAAACCAACACACATCTTGACATATCTCCCACATTGATCGCAGTGTCTCCAGAAACGGCATTCAAGGAGCCAGGAACTTTTCTGCCCACACTGTCCATTGAGTTGTCCTCAAAACCAATATACATCCTGCTATATCTCCCACATGGAAAATGCCAGGAGGCAAAAGTGGGGATTATGTTTAGACTTTCTCGGAACTGCTTCAAATCAACTAGATATCTTTGTGCTGTAAATCTCCCAACAGCCAAATGTAAAAGCAGCAAGCATCTCGCTGTATGTCCCACATCCAAAGTGCCAAGAGAGTAATGTAGAGCTTGCTCTCCCTGTCTTTGAGTACAGTTTTCAGTGTCCCGGTTACCTCTTTGCTAACATTCTCTTCAGAGCTGCAGTGAAACCAGGAACCACGTGGAGAAGGCACCCGCACTGAAAATGCCTGGAAGGAACATTGGGGCTTCTTCTCAGTGTCTCTGATGTCGGGTTTCACTGTCCCGGGAAAGTCTCTGCTAACACCCTGCAGAGCGCAGTGCCCAATATACAGAAACGTCTTGCGGTATCTCCTACAGGGAAAGTGCCAGGAGGAATTGTGGAGCTTGGTCTCAGTGTCTCTGAGAATTGCTCTGATTATCCGTGTGACCTCTTTGCTAAGACTCTCCAGAGAGCCGTCCTCAAAACCAACACACATCTTGACATATCTCCCGCATTGATCGCAGTGTCTCCAGAAACGGCATTCAAGGAGCCAGGAACTTTTCTGCCCACACTGTCCATTGAGTTGTCCTCAAAACCAATATACATCCTGCTATATCTCCCACATGGAAAATGCCAGGAGGCAAAAGTGGGGATTATGTTTAGACTTTCTCGGAACTGCTTCAAATCAACTAGATATCTTTGTGCTGTAAATCTCCCAACAGACAAACGCAAAAGCAGCAAACATCTCGCTGTATGTCCCACATCCAAAGTGCCAAGAGAGTAATGTAGAGCTTGCTCTCCCTGTCTTTGAGTACAGTTTTCAGTGTCCCGGTTACCTCTTTGCTAACATTCTCTTCAGAGCTGCAGTGAAACCAGGAACCACGTGGAGAAGGCACCCACACTGAAAATGCCTGGAAGGAACATTGGGGCTTCTTCTCAGTGTCTCTGATGTCGGGTTTCACTGTCCCGGGAAAGTCTCTGCTAACACCCTGCAGAGCGCAGTGCCCAATATACAGAAACGTCTTGCGGTATCTCCTACAGGGAAAGTGCCAAGAGGGAATTCTCGATCTTGTTCTCAGTGTCTCTGAGAATTGCTCTGATTATCCGTGTGACCTCTTTGCTAAGACTCTCCAGAGAGCCGTCCTCAAAACCAACACACATCTTGACATATCTCCCACATTGATCGCAGTGTCTCCAGAAACGGCATTCAAGGAGCCAGGAACTTTTCTGCCCACACTGTCCATTGAGTTGTCCTCAAAACCAATATACATCCTGCTATATCTCCCACATGGAAAATGCCAGGAGGCAAAAGTGGGGATTATGTTTAGACTTTCTCGGAACTGCTTCAAATCAACTAGATATCTTTGTGCTGTAAATCTCCCAACAGCCAAATGTAAAAGCAGCAAGCATCTCGCTGTATGTCCCACATCCAAAGTGCCAAGAGAGTAATGTAGAGCTTGCTCTCCCTGTCTTTGAGTACAGTTTTCAGGGTCCCGGTTACCTCTTTGCTAACATTCTCTTCAGAGCTGCAGTGAAACCAGGAACCACGTGGAGAAGGCACCCACACTGAAAATGACTGGAAGGAACATTGGGGCTTCTTCTCAGTGTCTCTGATGTCGGGTTTCACTGTCCCGGGAAAGTCTCTGCTAACACCCTGCAGAGCGCAGTGCCCAATATACAGAAACGTCTTGCGGTATCTCCTACAGGGAAAGTGCCAGGAGGAATTGTGGAGCTTGGTCTCAGTGTCTCTGAGAATTGCTCTGATTATCCGTGTGACCTCTTTGCTAAGACTCTCCAGAGAGCCGTCCTCAAAACCAACACACATCTTGACATATCTCCCACATTGATCGCAGTGTCTCCAGAAACGGCATTCAAGGAGCCAGGAACTTTTCTGCCCACACTGTCCATTGAGTTGTCCTCAAAACCAATATACATCCTGCTATATCTCCCACATGGAAAATGCCAGGAGGCAAAAGTGGGGATTATGTTTAGACTTTCTCGGAACTGCTTCAAATCAACTAGATATCTTTGTGCTGTAAATCTCCCAACAGACAAATGTAAAAGCAGCAAACATCTCGCTGTATGTCCCACATCCAAAGTGCCAAGAGAGTAATGTAGAGCTTGCTCTCCCTGTCTTTGAGTACAGTTTTCAGTGTCCCAGTTACCTCTTTGCTAACATTCTCTTCAGAGCTGCAGTAAAACCAGGAACCACGTGGAGAAGGCACCCACACTGAAAATGCCTGGAAGGAACATTGGGGCTTCTTCTCAGTCTCTCTGACATAGGGTTTCACTGTCCCGGGAAAGTCTCTGCTAACACCGTGCAGAGCGCAGTGCCCAATATACAGAAACATCTTGCGGTATCTCCTACAGGGAAAGTGCCAGGAGGAATTGTGGAGCTTGGTCTCAGTGTCTCTGAGAATTGCTCTGATTATCCGTGTGACCTCTTTGCTAAGACTCTCCAGAGAGCCGTCCTCAAAACCAACACACATCTTGACATATCTCCCACATTGATCGCAGTGTCTCCAGAAACGGCATTCAAGGAGCCAGGAACTTTTCTGCCCACACTGTCCATTGAGTTGTCCTCAAAACCAATATACATCCTGCTATATCTCCCACATGGAAAATGCCAGGAGGCAAAAGTGGGGATTATGCTTAGACTTTCTCGGAACTGCTTCAAATCAACTAGATATCTTTGTGCTGTAAATCTCCCAACAGCCAAATGTAAAAGCAGCAAACATCTCGCTGTATGTCCCTCATCCAAAGTGCCAAGAGAGTAATGTAGAGCTTGCTCTCCCTGTCTTTGAGTACAGTTTTCAGTGTCCCGGTTACCTCTTTGCTAACATTCTCTTCAGAGCTGCAGTGAAACCAGGAACCACGTGGAGAAGGCACCCACACTGAAAATGACTGGAAGGAACATTGGGGCTTCTTCTCAGTGTCTCTGATGTCGGGTTTCACTGTCCCGGGAAAGTCTCTGCTAACACCCTGCAGAGCGCAGTGCCCAATATACAGAAACGTCTTGCGGTATCTCCTACAGGGAAAGTGCCAAGAGGGAATTCTCGATCTTGTTCTCAGTGTCTCTGAGAATTGCTCTGATTATCCGTGTGACCTCTTTGCTAAGACTCTCCAGAGAGCCGTCCTCAAAACCAACACACATCTTGACATATCTCCCACATTGATCGCAGTGTCTCCAGAAACGGCATTCAAGGAGCCAGGAACTTTTCTGCCCACACTGTCCATTGAGTTGTCCTCAAAACCAATATACATCCTGCTATATCTCCCACATGGAAAATGCCAGGAGGCAAAAGTGGGGATTATGTTTAGACTTTCTCGGAACTGCTTCAAATCAACTAGATATCTTTGTGCTGTAAATCTCCCAACAGCCAAATGTAAAAGCAGCAAGCATCTCGCTGTATGTCCCACATCCAAAGTGCCAAGAGAGTAATGTAGAGCTTGCTCTCCCTGTCTTTGAGTACAGTTTTCAGTGTCCCGGTTACCTCTTTGCTAACATTCTCTTCAGAGCTGCAGTGAAACCAGGAACCACGTGGAGAAGGCACCCGCACTGAAAATGCCTGGAAGGAACATTGGGGCTTCTTCTCAGTGTCTCTGATGTCGGGTTTCACTGTCCCGGGAAAGTCTCTGCTAACACCCTGCAGAGCGCAGTGCCCAATATACAGAAACGTCTTGCGGTATCTCCTACAGGGAAAGTGCCAGGAGGAATTGTGGAGCTTGGTCTCAGTGTCTCTGAGAATTGCTCTGATTATCCGTGTGACCTCTTTGCTAAGACTCTCCAGAGAGCCGTCCTCAAAACCAACACACATCTTGACATATCTCCCGCATTGATCGCAGTGTCTCCAGAAACGGCATTCAAGGAGCCAGGAACTTTTCTGCCCACACTGTCCATTGAGTTGTCCTCAAAACCAATATACATCCTGCTATATCTCCCACATGGAAAATGCCAGGAGGCAAAAGTGGGGATTATGTTTAGACTTTCTCGGAACTGCTTCAAATCAACTAGATATCTTTGTGCTGTAAATCTCCCAACAGCCAAACGCAAAAGCAGCAAACATCTCGCTGTATGTCCCACATCCAAAGTGCCAAGAGAGTAATGTAGAGCTTGCTCTCCCTGTCTTTGAGTACAGTTTTCAGGGTCCCGGTTACCTCTTTGCTAACATTCTCTTCAGAGCTGCAGTGAAACCAGGAACCACGTGGAGAAGGCACCCACACTGAAAATGACTGGAAGGAACATTGGGGCTTCTTCTCAGTGTCTCTGATGTCGGGTTTCACTGTCCCGGGAAAGTCTCTGCTAACACCCTGCAGAGCGCAGTGCCCAATATACAGAAACGTCTTGCGGTATCTCCTACAGGGAAAGTGCCAGGAGGAATTGTGGAGCTTGGTCTCAGTGTCTCTGAGAATTGCTCTGATTATCCGTGTGACCTCTTTGCTAAGACTCTCCAGAGAGCCGTCCTCAAAACCAACACACATCTTGACATATCTCCCACATTGATCGCAGTGTCTCCAGAAACGGCATTCAAGGAGCCAGGAACTTTTCTGCCCACACTGTCCATTGAGTTGTCCTCAAAACCAATATACATCCTGCTATATCTCCCACATGGAAAATGCCAGGAGGCAAAAGTGGGGATTATGTTTAGACTTTCTCGGAACTGCTTCAAATCAACTAGATATCTTTGTGCTGTAAATCTCCCAACAGCCAAATGTAAAAGCAGCAAACATCTCGCTGTATGTCCCACATCCAAAGTGCCAAGAGAGTAATGTAGAGCTTGCTCTCCCTGTCTTTGAGTACAGTTTTCAGTGTCCCGGTTACCTCTTTGCTAACATTCTCTTCAGAGCTGCAGTGAAACCAGGAACCACGTGGAGAAGGCACCCACACTGAAAATGCCTGGAAGGAACATTGGGGCTTCTTCTCAGTGTCTCTGATGTCGGGTTTCACTGTCCCGGGAAAGTCTCTGCTAACACCCTGCAGAGCGCAGTGCCCAATATACAGAAACGTCTTGCGGTATCTCCTACAGGGAAAGTGCCAAGAGGGAATTCTCGATCTTGTTCTCAGTGTCTCTGAGAATTGCTCTGATTATCCGTGTGACCTCTTTGCTAAGACTCTCCAGAGAGCCGTCCTCAAAACCAACACACATCTTGACATATCTCCCGCATTGATCGCAGTGTCTCCAGAAACGGCATTCAAGGAGCCAGGAACTTTTCTGCCCACACTGTCCATTGAGTTGTCCTCAAAACCAATATACATCCTGCTATATCTCCCACATGGAAAATGCCAGGAGGGAAAAGTGGGGATTATGTTTAGACTTTCTCGGAACTGCTTCAAATCAACTAGATATCTTTGTGCTGTAAATCTCCCAACAGACAAATGTAAAAGCAGCAAACATCTCGCTGTATGTCCCACATCCAAAGTGCCAAGAGAGTAATGTAGAGCTTGCTCTCCCTGTCTTTGAGTACAGTTTTCAGTGTCCCGGTTACCTCTTTGCTAACATTCTCTTCAGAGCTGCAGTGAAACCAGGAACCACGTGGAGAAGGCACCCACGCTGAAAATGACTGGAAGGAACATTGGGGCTTCTTCTCAGTGTCTCTGATGTCGGGTTTCACTGTCCCGGGAAAGTCTCTGCTAACACCCTGCAGAGCGCAGTGCCCAATATACAGAAACATCTTGCGGTATCTCCTACAGGGAAAGTGCCAAGAGGGAATTCTCGATCTTGTTCTCAGTGTCTCTGAGAATTGCTCTGATTATCCGTGTGACCTCTTTGCTAAGACTCTCCAGAGAGCCGTCCTCAAAACCAACACACATCTTGACATATCTCCCACATTGATCGCAGTGTCTCCAGAAACGGCATTCAAGGAGCCAGGAACTTTTCTGCCCACACTGTCCATTGAGTTGTCCTCAAAACCAATATACATCCTGCTATATCTCCCACATGGAAAATGCCAGGAGGCAAAAGTGGGGATTATGTTTAGACTTTCTCGGAACTGCTTCAAATCAACTAGATATCTTTGTGCTGTAAATCTCCCAACAGACAAATGTAAAAGCAGCAAACATCTCGCTGTATGTCCCACATCCAAAGTGCCAAGAGAGTAATGTAGAGCTTGCTCTCCCTGTCTTTGAGTACAGTTTTCAGTGTCCCGGTTACCTCTTTGCTAACATTCTCTTCAGAGCTGCAGTGAAACCAGGAACCACGTGGAGAAGGCACCCACGCTGAAAATGACTGGAAGGAACATTGGGGCTTCTTCTCAGTGTCTCTGATGTCGGGTTTCACTGTCCCGGGAAAGTCTCTGCTAACACCCTGCAGAGCGCAGTGCCCAATATACAGAAACGTCTTGCGGTATCTCCTACAGGGAAAGTGCCAGGAGGAATTGTGGAGCTTGGTCTCAGTGTCTCTGAGAATTGCTCTGATTATCCGTGTGACCTCTTTGCTAAGACTCTCCAGAGAGCCGTCCTCAAAACCAACACACATCTTGACATATCTCCCGCATTGATCGCAGTGTCTCCAGAAACGGCATTCAAGGAGCCAGGAACTTTTCTGCCCACACTGTCCATTGAGTTGTCCTCAAAACCAATATACATCCTGCTATATCTCCCACATGGAAAATGCCAGGAGGCAAAAGTGGGGATTATGTTTAGACTTTCTCGGAACTGCTTCAAATCAACTAGATATCTTTGTGCTGTAAATCTCCCAACAGACAAACGCAAAAGCAGCAAACATCTCGCTGTATGTCCCACATCCAAAGTGCCAAGAGAGTAATGTAGAGCTTGCTCTCCCTGTCTTTGAGTACAGTTTTCAGTGTCCCGGTTACCTCTTTGCTAACATTCTCTTCAGAGCTGCAGTGAAACCAGGAACCACGTGGAGAAGGCACCCACGCTGAAAATGACTGGAAGGAACATTGGGGCTTCTTCTCAGTGTCTCTGATGTCGGGTTTCACTGTCCCGGGAAAGTCTCTGCTAACACCCTGCAGAGCGCAGTGCCCAATATACAGAAACATCTTGCGGTATCTCCTATAGGGAAAGTGCCAAGAGGGAATTCTCGATCTTGTTCTCAGTGTCTCTGAGAATTGCTCTGATTATCCGTGTGACCTCTTTGCTAAGACTCTCCAGAGAGCCGTCCTCAAAACCAACACACATCTTGACATATCTCCCGCATTGATCGCAGTGTCTCCAGAAACGGCATTCAAGGAGCCAGGAACTTTTCTGCCCACACTGTCCATTGAGTTGTCCTCAAAACCAATATACATCCTGCTATATCTCCCACATGGAAAATGCCAGGAGGCAAAAGTGGGGATTATGTTTAGACTTTCTCGGAACTGCTTCAAATCAACTAGATATCTTTGTGCTGTAAATCTCCCAACAGACAAATGTAAAAGCAGCAAACATCTCGCTGTATGTCCCACATCCAAAGTGCCAAGAGAGTAATGTAGAGCTTGCTCTCCCTGTCTTTGAGTACAGTTTTCAGTGTCCCGGTTACCTCTTTGCTAACATTCTCTTCAGAGCTGCAGTGAAACCAGGAACCACGTGGAGAAGGCACCCACGCTGAAAATGACTGGAAGGAACATTGGGGCTTCTTCTCAGTGTCTCTGATGTCGGGTTTCACTGTCCCGGGAAAGTCTCTGCTAACACCCTGCAGAGCGCAGTGCCCAATATACAGAAACGTCTTGCGGTATCTCCTACAGGGAAAGTGCCAGGAGGAATTGTGGAGCTTGGTCTCAGTGTCTCTGAGAATTGCTCTGATTATCCCTGTGACCTCTTTGCTAAGACTCTCCAGAGAGCCGTCCTCAAAACCAACACACATCTTGACATATCTCCCACATTGATCGCAGTGTCTCCAGAAACGGCATTCAAGGAGCCAGGAACTTTTCTGCCCACACTGTCCATTGAGTTGTCCTCAAAACCAATATACATCCTGCTATATCTCCCACATGGAAAATGCCAGGAGGCAAAAGTGGGGATTATGTTTAGACTTTCTCGGAACTGCTTCAAATCAACTAGATATCTTTGTGCTGTAAATCTCCCAACAGCCAAATGTAAAAGCAGCAAGCATCTCGCTGTATGTCCCACATCCAAAGTGCCAAGAGAGTAATGTAGAGCTTGCTCTCCCTGTCTTTGAGTACAGTTTTCAGTGTCCCGGTTACCTCTTTGCTAACATTCTCTTCAGAGCTGCAGTGAAACCAGGAACCACGTGGAGAAGGCACCCACACTGAAAATGACTGGAAGGAACATTGGGGCTTCTTCTCAGTGTCTCTGATGTCGGGTTTCACTGTCCCGGGAAAGTCTCTGCTAACACCCTGCAGAGCGCAGTGCCCAATATACAGAAACGTCTTGCGGTATCTCCTACAGGGAAAGTGCCAAGAGGGAATTCTCGATCTTGTTCTCAGTGTCTCTGAGAATTGCTCTGATTATCCGTGTGACCTCTTTGCTAAGACTCTCCAGAGAGCCGTCCTCAAAACCAACACACATCTTGACATATCTCCCACATTGATCGCAGTGTCTCCAGAAACGGCATTCAAGGAGCCAGGAACTTTTCTGCCCACACTGTCCATTGAGTTGTCCTCAAAACCAATATACATCCTGCTATATCTCCCACATGGAAAATGCCAGGAGGCAAAAGTGGGGATTATGTTTAGACTTTCTCGGAACTGCTTCAAATCAACTAGATATCTTTGTGCTGTAAATCTCCCAACAGCCAAATGTAAAAGCAGCAAACATCTCGCTGTATGTCCCACATCCAAAGTGCCAAGAAAGTAATGTAGAGCTTGCTCTCCCTGTCTTTGAGTACAGTTTTCAGTGTCCCGGTTACCTCTTTGCTAACATTCTCTTCAGAGCTGCAGTGAAACCAGGAACCACGTGGAGAAGGCACCCACACTGAAAATGCCTGGAAGGAACATTGGGGCTTCTTCTCAGTGTCTCTGATGTCGGGTTTCACTGTCCCGGGAAAGTCTCTGCTAACACCCTGCAGAGCGCAGTGCCCAATATACAGAAACGTCTTGCGGTATCTCCTACAGGGAAAGTGCCAAGAGGGAATTCTCGATCTTATTCTCAGTGTCTCTGAGAATTGCTCTGATTATCCGTGTGACCTCTTTGCTAAGACTCTCCAGAGAGCCGTCCTCAAAACCAACACACATCTTGACATATCTCCCGCATTGATCGCAGTGTCTCCAGAAACGGCATTCAAGGAGCCAGGAACTTTTCTGCCCACACTGTCCATTGAGTTGTCCTCAAAACCAATATACATCCTGCTATATCTCCCACATGGAAAATGCCAGGAGGCAAAAGTGGGGATTATGTTTAGACTTTCTCGGAACTGCTTCAAATCAACTAGATATCTTTGTGCTGTAAATCTCCCAACAGACAAATGTAAAAGCAGCAAACATCTCGCTGTATGTCCCACATCCAAAGTGCCAAGAGAGTAATGTAGAGCTTGCTCTCCCTGTCTTTGAGTACAGTTTTCAGTGTCCCGGTTACCTCTTTGCTAACATTCTCTTCAGAGCTGCAGTGAAACCAGGAACCACGTGGAGAAGGCACCCACGCTGAAAATGACTGGAAGGAACATTGGGGCTTCTTCTCAGTGTCTCTGATGTCGGGTTTCACTGTCCCGGGAAAGTCTCTGCTAACACCCTGCAGAGCGCAGTGCCCAATATACAGAAACGTCTTGCGGTATCTCCTACAGGGAAAGTGCCAGGAGGAATTGTGGAGCTTGGTCTCAGTGTCTCTGAGAATTGCTCTGATTATCCCTGTGACCTCTTTGCTAAGACTCTCCAGAGAGCCGTCCTCAAAACCAACACACATCTTGACATATCTCCCACATTGATCGCAGTGTCTCCAGAAACGGCATTCAAGGAGCCAGGAACTTTTCTGCCCACACTGTCCATTGAGTTGTCCTCAAAACCAATATACATCCTGCTATATCTCCCACATGGAAAATGCCAGGAGGCAAAAGTGGGGCTTATGTTTAGACTTTCTCGGAACTGCTTCAAATCAACTAGATATCTTTGTGCTGTAAATCTCCCAACAGCCAAATGTAAAAGCAGCAAGCATCTCGCTGTATGTCCCACATCCAAAGTGCCAAGAGAGTAATGTAGAGCTTGCTCTCCCTGTCTTTGAGTACAGTTTTCAGTGTCCCGGTTACCTCTTTGCTAACATTCTCTTCAGAGCTGCAGTGAAACCAGGAACCACGTGGAGAAGGCACCCACACTGAAAATGACTGGAAGGAACATTGGGGCTTCTTCTCAGTGTCTCTGATGTCGGGTTTCACTGTCCCGGGAAAGTCTCTGCTAACACCCTGCAGAGCGCAGTGCCCAATATACAGAAACGTCTTGCGGTATCTCCTACAGGGAAAGTGCCAGGAGGAATTGTGGAGCTTGGTCTCAGTGTCTCTGAGAATTGCTCTGATTATCCGTGTGACCTCTTTGCTAAGACTCTCCAGAGAGCCGTCCTCAAAACCAACACACATCTTGACATATCTCCCACATTGATCGCAGTGTCTCCAGAAACGGCATTCAAGGAGCCAGGAACTTTTCTGCCCACACTGTCCATTGAGTTGTCCTCAAAACCAATATACATCCTGCTATATCTCCCACATGGAAAATGCCAGGAGGCAAAAGTGGGGATTATGTTTAGACTTTCTCGGAACTGCTTCAAATCAACTAGATATCTTTGTGCTGTAAATCTCCCAACAGACAAATGTAAAAGCAGCAAACATCTCGCTGTATGTCCCACATCCAAAGTGCCAAGAAAGTAATGTAGAGCTTGCTCTCCCTGTCTTTGAGTACAGTTTTCAGTGTCCCGGTTACCTCTTTGCTAACATTCTCTTCAGAGCTGCAGTGAAACCAGGAACCACGTGGAGAAGGCACCCACACTGAAAATGACTGGAAGGAACATTGGGGCTTCTTCTCAGTGTCTCTGATGTCGGGTTTCACTGTCCCGGGAAAGTCTCTGCTAACACCCTGCAGAGCGCAGTGCCCAATATACAGAAACGTCTTGCGGTATCTCCTACAGGGAAAGTGCCAAGAGGGAATTCTCGATCTTGTTCTCAGTGTCTCTGAGAATTGCTCTGATTATCCGTGTGACCTCTTTGCTAAGACTCTCCAGAGAGCCGTCCTCAAAACCAACACACATCTTGACATATCTCCCACATTGATCGCAGTGTCTCCAGAAATGGCATTCAAGGAGCCAGGAACTTTTCTGCCCACACTGTCCATTGAGTTGTCCTCAAAACCAATATACATCCTGCTATATCTCCCACATGGAAAATGCCAGGAGGCAAAAGTGGGGATTATGTTTAGACTTTCTCGGAACTGCTTCAAATCAACTAGATATCTTTGTGCTGTAAATCTCCCAACAGACAAAGGCAAAAGCAGCAAACATCTCGCTGTATGTCCCACATCCAAAGTGCCAAGAGAGTAATGTAGAGCTTGCTCTCCCTGTCTTTGAGTACAGTTTTCAGTGTCCCGGTTACCTCTTTGCTAACATTCTCTTCAGAGCTGCAGTGAAACCAGGAACCACGTGGAGAAGGCACCCACACTGAAAATGACTGGAAGGAACATTGGGGCTTCTTCTCAGTGTCTCTGATGTCGGGTTTCACTGTCCCGGGAAAGTCTCTGCTAACACCCTGCAGAGCGCAGTGCCCAATATACAGAAACGTCTTGCGGTATCTCCTACAGGGAAAGTGCCAAGAGGGAATTCTCGATCTTGTTCTCAGTGTCTCTGAGAATTGCTCTGATTATCCGTGTGACCTCTTTGCTAAGACTCTCCAGAGAGCCGTCCTCAAAACCAACACACATCTTGACATATCTCCCACATTGATCGCAGTGTCTCCAGAAACGGCATTCAAGGAGCCAGGAACTTTTCTGCCCACACTGTCCATTGAGTTGTCCTCAAAACCAATATACATCCTGCTATATCTCCCACATGGAAAATGCCAGGAGGCAAAAGTGGGGATTATGTTTAGACTTTCTCAGAACTGCTTCAAATCAACTAGATATCTTTGTGCTGTAAATCTCCCAACAGACAAATGTAAAAGCAGCAAACATCTCGCTGTATGTCCCACATCCAAAGTGCCAAGAGAGTAATGTAGAGCTTGCTCTCCCTGTCTTTGAGTACAGTTTTCAGTGTCCCGGTTACCTCTTTGCTAACATTCTCTTCAGAGCTGCAGTGAAACCAGGAACCACGTGGAGAAGGCACCCACGCTGAAAATGACTGGAAGGAACATTGGGGCGTCTTCTCAGTGTCTCTGATGTCGGGTTTCACTGTCCCGGGAAAGTCTCTGCTAACACCCTGCAGAGCGCAGTGCCCAATATACAGAAACGTCTTGCGGTATCTCCTACAGGGAAAGTGCCAGGAGGAATTGTGGAGCTTGTTCTCAGTGTCTCTGAGAATTGCTCTGATTATCCGTGTGACCTCTTTGCTAAGACTCTCCAGAGAGCCGTCCTCAAAACCAACACACATCTTGACATATCTCCCACATTGATCGCAGTGTCTCCAGAAACGGCATTCAAGGAGCCAGGAACTTTTCTGCCCACACTGTCCATTGAGTTGTCCTCAAAACCAATATACATCCTGCTATATCTCCCACATGGAAAATGCCAGGAGGGAAAAGTGGGGATTATGTTTAGACTTTCTCGGAACTGCTTCAAATCAACTAGATATCTTTGTGCTGTAAATCTCCCAACAGACAAACGCAAAAGCAGCAAACATCTCGCTGTATGTCCCACATCCAAAGTGCCAAGAGAGTAATGTAGAGCTTGCTCTCCCTGTCTTTGAGTACAGTTTTCAGTGTCCCGGTTACCTCTTTGCTAACATTCTCTTCAGAGCTGCAGTGAAACCAGGAACCACGTGGAGAAGGCACCCACACTGAAAATGCCTGGAAGGAACATTGGGGCTTCTTCTCAGTGTCTCTGATGTCGGGTTTCACTGTCCCGGGAAAGTCTCTGCTAACACCCTGCAGAGCGCAGTGCCCAATATACAGAAACGTCTTGCGGTATCTCCTACAGGGAAAGTGCCAGGAGGAATTGTGGAGCTTGTTCTCAGTGTCTCTGAGAATTGCTCTGATTATCCGTGTGACCTCTTTGCTAAGACTCTCCAGAGAGCCGTCCTCAAAACCAACACACATCTTGACATATCTCCCGCATTGATCGCAGTGTCTCCAGAAACGGCATTCAAGGAGCCAGGAACTTTTCTGCCCACACTGTCCATTGAGTTGTCCTCAAAACCAATATACATCCTGCTATATCTCCCACATGGAAAATGCCAGGAGGCAAAAGTGGGGATTATGTTTAGACTTTCTCGGAACTGCTTCAAATCAACTAGATATCTTTGTGCTGTAAATCTCCCAACAGACAAATGTAAAAGCAGCAAACATCTCGCTGTATGTCCCACATCCAAAGTGCCAAGAGAGTAATGTAGAGCTTGCTCTCCCTGTCTTTGAGTACAGTTTTCAGTGTCCCGGTTACCTCTTTGCTAACATTCTCTTCAGAGCTGCAGTGAAACCAGGAACCACGTGGAGAAGGCACCCACACTGAAAATGACTGGAAGGAACATTGGGGCTTCTTCTCAGTGTCTCTGACATAGGGTTTCACTGTCCCGGGAAAGTCTCTGCTAACACCCTGCAGAGCGCAGTGCCCAATATACAGAAACGTCTTGCGGTATCTCCTACAGGGAAAGTGCCAGGAGGAATTGTGGAGCTTGGTCTCAGTGTCTCTGAGAATTGCTCTGATTATCCGTGTGACCTCTTTGCTAAGACTCTCCAGAGAGCCGTCCTCAAAACCAACACACATCTTGACATATCTCCCACATTGATCGCAGTGTCTCCAGAAACGGCATTCAAGGAGCCAGGAACTTTTCTGCCCACACTGTCCATTGAGTTGTCCTCAAAACCAATATACATCCTGCTATATCTCCCACATGGAAAATGCCAGGAGGCAAAAGTGGGGATTATGTTTAGACTTTCTCGGAACTGCTTCAAATCAACTAGATATCTTTGTGCTGTAAATCTCCCAACAGACAAACGCAAAAGCAGCAAACATCTCGCTGTATGTCCCACATCCAAAGTGCCAAGAGAGTAATGTAGAGCTTGCTCTCCCTGTCTTTGAGTACAGTTTTCAGTGTCCCGGTTACCTCTTTGCTAACATTCTCTTCAGAGCTGCAGTGAAACCAGGAACCACGTGGAGAAGGCACCCACACTGAAAATGACTGGAAGGAACATTGGGGCTTCTTCTCAGTGTCTCTGATGTCGGGTTTCACTGTCCCGGGAAAGTCTCTGCTAACACCCTGCAGAGCGCAGTGCCCAATATACAGAAACGTCTTGCGGTATCTCCTACAGGGAAAGTGCCAAGAGGGAATTCTCGATCTTGTTCTCAGTGTCTCTGAGAATTGCTCTGATTATCCGTGTGACCTCTTTGCTAAGACTCTCCAGAGAGCCGTCCTCAAAACCAACACACATCTTGACATATCTCCCACATTGATCGCAGTGTCTCCAGAAACGGCATTCAAGGAGCCAGGAACTTTTCTGCCCACACTGTCCATTGAGTTGTCCTCAAAACCAATATACATCCTGCTATATCTCCCACATGGAAAATGCCAGGAGGCAAAAGTGGGGATTATGTTTAGACTTTCTCGGAACTGCTTCAAATCAACTAGATATCTTTGTGCTGTAAATCTCCCAACAGCCAAATGTAAAAGCAGCAAGCATCTCGCTGTATGTCCCACATCCAAAGTGCCAAGAGAGTAATGTAGAGCTTGCTCTCCCTGTCTTTGAGTACAGTTTTCAGTGTCCCGGTTACCTCTTTGCTAACATTCTCTTCAGAGCTGCAGTGAAACCAGGAACCACGTGGAGAAGGCACCCACACTGAAAATGACTGGAAGGAACATTGGGGCTTCTTCTCAGTGTCTCTGATGTCGGGTTTCACTGTCCCGGGAAAGTCTCTGCTAACACCCTGCAGAGCGCAGTGCCCAATATACAGAAACGTCTTGCGGTATCTCCTACAGGGAAAGTGCCAGGAGGAATTGTGGAGCTTGTTCTCAGTGTCTCTGAGAATTGCTCTGATTATCCGTGTGACCTCTTTGCTAAGACTCTCCAGAGAGCCGTCCTCAAAACCAACACACATCTTGACATATCTCCCACATTGATCGCAGTGTCTCCAGAAACGGCATTCAAGGAGCCAGGAACTTTTCTGCCCACACTGTCCATTGAGTTGTCCTCAAAACCAATATACATCCTGCTATATCTCCCACATGGAAAATGCCAGGAGGCAAAAGTGGGGATTATGTTTAGACTTTCTCGGAACTGCTTCAAATCAACTAGATATCTTTGTGCTGTAAATCTCCCAACAGCCAAATGTAAAAGCAGCAAGCATCTCGCTGTATGTCCCACATCCAAAGTGCCAAGAAAGTAATGTAGAGCTTGCTCTCCCTGTCTTTGAGTACAGTTTTCAGTGTCCCGGTTACCTCTTTGCTAACATTCTCTTCAGAGCTGCAGTGAAACCAGGAACCACGTGGAGAAGGCACCCACACTGAAAATGCCTGGAAGGAACATTGGGGCTTCTTCTCAGTGTCTCTGATGTCGGGTTTCACTGTCCCGGGAAAGTCTCTGCTAACACCCTGCAGAGCGCAGTGCCCAATATACAGAAACGTCTTGCGGTATCTCCTACAGGGAAAGTGCCAAGAGGGAATTCTCGATCTTGTTCTCAGTGTCTCTGAGAATTGCTCTGATTATCCGTGTGACCTCTTTGCTAAGACTCTCCAGAGAGCCGTCCTCAAAACCAACACACATCTTGACATATCTCCCACATTGATCGCAGTGTCTCCAGAAACGGCATTCAAGGAGCCAGGAACTTTTCTGCCCACACTGTCCATTGAGTTGTCCTCAAAACCAATATACATCCTGCTATATCTCCCACATGGAAAATGCCAGGAGGCAAAAGTGGGGATTATGTTTAGACTTTCTCGGAACTGCTTCAAATCAACTAGATATCTTTGTGCTGTAAATCTCCCAACAGACAAACGCAAAAGCAGCAAACATCTCGCTGTATGTCCCACATCCAAAGTGCCAAGAGAGTAATGTAGAGCTTGCTCTCCCTGTCTTTGAGTACAGTTTTCAGTGTCCTGGTTACCTCTTTGCTAACATTCTCTTCAGAGCTGCAGTGAAACCAGGAACCACGTGGAGAAGGCACCCACACTGAAAATGACTGGAAGGAACATTGGGGCGTCTTCTCAGTGTCTCTGATGTCGGGTTTCACTGTCCCGGGAAAGTCTCTGCTAACACCCTGCAGAGCGCAGTGCCCAATATACAGAAACATCTTGCGGTATCTCCTACAGGGAAAGTGCCAAGAGGGAATTCTCGATCTTGTTCTCAGTGTCTCTGAGAATTGCTCTGATTATCCGTGTGACCTCTTTGCTAAGACTCTCCAGAGAGCCGTCCTCAAAACCAACACACATCTTGACATATCTCCCTCATTGATCGCAGTGTCTCCAGAAACGGCATTCAAGGAGCCAGGAACTTTTCTGCCCACACTGTCCATTGAGTTGTCCTCAAAACCAATATACATCCTGCTATATCTCCCACATGGAAAATGCCAGGAGGCAAAAGTGGGGATTATGTTTAGACTTTCTCGGAACTGCTTCAAATCAACTAGATATCTTTGTGCTGTAAATCTTCCAACAGACAAACGCAAAAGCAGCAAACATCTCGCTGTATGTCCCACATCCAAAGTGCCAAGAGAGTAATGTAGAGCTTGCTCTCCCTGTCTTTGAGTACAGTTTTCAGTGTCCCGGTTACCTCTTTGCTAACATTCTCTTCAGAGCTGCAGTGAAACCAGGAACCACGTGGAGAAGGCACCCACACTGAAAATGACTGGAAGGAACATTGGGGCTTCTTCTCAGTGTCTCTGACATAGGGTTTCACTGTCCCGGGAAAGTCTCTGCTAACACCCTGCAGAGCGCAGTGCCCAATATACAGAAACGTCTTGCGGTATCTCCTACAGGGAAAGTGCCAAGAGGGAATTCTCGATCTTGTTCTCAGTGTCTCTGAGAATTGCTCTGATTAACCGTGTGACCTCTTTGCTAAGACTCTCCAGAGAGCCGTCCTCAAAACCAACACACATCTTGACATATCTCCCACATTGATCGCAGTGTCTCCAGAAACGGCATTCAAGGAGCCAGGAACTTTTCTGCCCACACTGTCCATTGAGTTGTCCTCAAAACCAATATACATCCTGCTATATCTCCCACATGGAAAATGCCAGGAGGCAAAAGTGGGGATTATGTTTAGACTTTCTCGGAACTGCTTCAAATCAACTAGATATCTTTGTGCTGTAAATCTCCCAACAGACAAACGCAAAAGCAGCAAACATCTCGCTGTATGTCCCACATCCAAAGTGCCAAGAGAGTAATGTAGAGCTTGCTCTCCCTGTCTTTGAGTACAGTTTTCAGTGTCCTGGTTACCTCTTTGCTAACATTCTCTTCAGAGCTGCAGTGAAACCAGGAACCACGTGGAGAAGGCACCCACACTGAAAATGACTGGAAGGAACATTGGGGCGTCTTCTCAGTGTCTCTGATGTCGGGTTTCACTGTCCCGGGAAAGTCTCTGCTAACAGCCTGCAGAGCGCAGTGCCCAATATACAGAAACGTCTTGCGGTATCTCCTACAGGGAAAGTGCCAAGAGGGAATTCTCGATCTTGTTCTCAGTGTCTCTGAGAATTGCTCTGATTATCCGTGTGACCTCTTTGCTAAGACTCTCCAGAGAGCCGTCCTCAAAACCAACACACATCTTGACATATCTCCCTCATTGATCGCAGTGTCTCCAGAAACGGCATTCAAGGAGCCAGGAACTTTTCTGCCCACACTGTCCATTGAGTTGTCCTCAAAACCAATATACATCCTGCTATATCTCCCACATGGAAAATGCCAGGAGGGAAAAGTGGGGATTATGTTTAGACTTTCTCGGAACTGCTTCAAATCAACTAGATATCTTTGTGCTGTAAATCTCCCAACAGACAAATGCAAAAGCAGCAAACATCTCGCTGTATGTCCCACATCCAAAGTGCCAAGAGAGTAATGTAGAGCTTGCTCTCCCTGTCTTTGAGTACAGTTTTCAGTGTCCCGGTTACCTCTTTGCTAACATTCTCTTCAGAGCTGCAGTGAAACCAGGAACCACGTGGAGAAGGCACCCACACTGAAAATGACTGGAAGGAACATTGGGGCTTCTTCTCAGTGTCTCTGACATAGGGTTTCACTGTCCCGGGAAAGTCTCTGCTAACACCCTGCAGAGCGCAGTGCCCAATATACAGAAACATCTTGCGGTATCTCCTACAGGGAAAGTGCCAGGAGGAATTGTGGAGCTTGGTCTCAGTGTCTCTGAGAATTGCTCTGATTATCCGTGTGACCTCTTTGCTAAGACTCTCCAGAGAGCCTTCCTCAAAACCAACACACATCTTGACATATCTCCCACATTGATCGCAGTGTCTCCAGAAACGGCATTCAAGGAGCCAGGAACTTTTCTGCCCACACTGTCCATTGAGTTGTCCTCAAAACCAATATACATCCTGCTATATCTCCCACATGGAAAATGCCAGGAGGCAAAAGTGGGGATTATGTTTAGACTTTCTCGGAACTGCTTCAAATCAACTAGATATCTTTGTGCTGTAAATCTCCCAACAGACAAACGCAAAAGCAGCAAACATCTCGCTATATGTCCCACATCCAAAGTGCCAAGAGAGTAATGTAGAGCTTGCTCTCCCTGTCTTTGAGTACAGTTTTCAGTGTCCTGGTTACCTCTTTGCTAACATTCTCTTCAGAGCTGCAGTGAAACCAGGAACCACGTGGAGAAGGCACCCACACTGAAAATGACTGGAAGGAACATTGGGGCGTCTTCTCAGTGTCTCTGATGTCGGGTTTCACTGTCCCGGGAAAGTCTCTGCTAACACCCTGCAGAGCGCAGTGCCCAATATACAGAAACGTCTTGCGGTATCTCCTACAGGGAAAGTGCCAAGAGGGAATTCTCGATCTTGTTCTCAGTGTCTCTGAGAATTGCTCTGATTATCCGTGTGACCTCTTTGCTAAGACTCTCCAGAGAGCCGTCCTCAAAACCAACACACATCTTGACATATCTCCCTCATTGATCGCAGTGTCTCCAGAAACGGCATTCAAGGAGCCAGGAACTTTTCTGCCCACACTGTCCATTGAGTTGTCCTCAAAACCAATATACATCCTGCTATATCTCCCACATGGAAAATGCCAGGAGGCAAAAGTGGGGATTATGTTTAGACTTTCTCGGAACTGCTTCAAATCAACTAGATATCTTTGTGCTGTAAATCTCCCAACAGCCAAATGCAAAAGCAGCAAACATCTCGCTGTATGTCCCACATCCAAAGTGCCAAGAGAGTAATGTAGAGCTTGCTCTCCCTGTCTTTGAGTACAGTTTTCAGTGTCCCGGTTACCTCTTTGCTAACATTCTCTTCAGAGCTGCAGTGAAACCAGGAACCACGTGGAGAAGGCACCCACACTGAAAATGACTGGAAGGAACATTGGGGCTTCTTCTCAGTGTCTCTGATGTCGGGTTTCACTGTCCCGGGAAAGTCTCTGCTAACACCCTGCAGAGCGCAGTGCCCAATATACAGAAACGTCTTGCGGTATCTCCTACAGGGAAAGTGCCAGGAGGAATTGTGGAGCTTGGTCTCAGTGTCTCTGAGAATTGCTCTGATTATCCGTGTGACCTCTTTGCTAAGACTCTCCAGAGAGCCGTCCTCAAAACCAACACACATCTTGACATATCTCCCACATTGATCGCAGTGTCTCCAGAAACGGCATTCAAGGAGCCAGGAACTTTTCTGCCCACACTGTCCATTGAGTTGTCCTCAAAACCAATATACATCCTGCTATATCTCCCACATGGAAAATGCCAGGAGGCAAAAGTGGGGATTATGTTTAGACTTTCTCGGAACTGCTTCAAATCAACTAGATATCTTTGTGCTGTAAATCTCCCAACAGCCAAATGTAAAAGCAGCAAACATCTCGCTGTATGTCCCACATCCAAAGTGCCAAGAGAGTAATGTAGAGCTTGCTCTCCCTGTCTTTGAGTACAGTTTTCAGTGTCCCGGTTACCTCTTTGCTAACATTCTCTTCAGAGCTGCAGTGAAACCAGGAACCACGTGGAGAAGGCACCCACACTGAAAATGCCTGGAAGGAACATTGGGGCTTCTTCTCAGTGTCTCTGATGTCGGGTTTCACTGTCCCGGGAAAGTCTCTGCTAACACCCTGCAGAGCGCAGTGCCCAATATACAGAAACGTCTTGCGGTATCTCCTACAGGGAAAGTGCCAAGAGGGAATTCTCGATCTTGTTCTCAGTGTCTCTGAGAATTGCTCTGATTATCCGTGTGACCTCTTTGCTAAGACTCTCCAGAGAGCCGTCCTCAAAACCAACACACATCTTGACATATCTCCCTCATTGATCGCAGTGTCTCCAGAAACGGCATTCAAGGAGCCAGGAACTTTTCTGCCCACACTGTCCATTGAGTTGTCCTCAAAACCAATATACATCCTGCTATATCTCCCACATGGAAAATGCCAGGAGGCAAAAGTGGGGATTATGTTTAGACTTTCTCGGAACTGCTTCAAATCAACTAGATATCTTTGTGCTGTAAATCTCCCAACAGACAAATGCAAAAGCAGCAAACATCTCGCTGTATGTCCCACATCCAAAGTGCCAAGAGAGTAATGTAGAGCTTGCTCTCCCTGTCTTTGAGTACAGTTTTCAGTGTCCCGGTTACCTCTTTGCTAACATTCTCTTCAGAGCTGCAGTGAAACCAGGAACCACGTGGAGAAGGCACCCACACTGAAAATGACTGGAAGGAACATTGGGGCTTCTTCTCAGTGTCTCTGATGTCGGGTTTCACTGTCCCGGGAAAGTCTCTGCTAACACCCTGCAGAGCGCAGTGCCCAATATACAGAAACATCTTGCGGTATCTCCTACAGGGAAAGTGCCAGGAGGAATTGTGGAGCTTGGTCTCAGTGTCTCTGAGAATTGCTCTGATTATCCGTGTGACCTCTTTGCTAAGACTCTCCAGAGAGCCTTCCTCAAAACCAACACACATCTTGACATATCTCCCACATTGATCGCAGTGTCTCCAGAAACGGCATTCAAGGAGCCAGGAACTTTTCTGCCCACAGTGTCCATTGAGTTGTCCTCAAAACCAATATACATCCTGCTATATCTCCCACATGGAAAATGCCAGGAGGCAAAAGTGGGGATTATGTTTAGACTTTCTCGGAACTGCTTCAAATCAACTAGATATCTTTGTGCTGTAAATCTCCCAACAGACAAACGCAAAAGCAGCAAACATCTCGCTATATGTCCCACATCCAAAGTGCCAAGAGAGTAATGTAGAGCTTGCTCTCCCTGTCTTTGAGTACAGTTTTCAGTGTCCTGGTTACCTCTTTGCTAACATTCTCTTCAGAGCTGCAGTGAAACCAGGAACCACGTGGAGAAGGCACCCACACTGAAAATGACTGGAAGGAACATTGGGGCGTCTTCTCAGTGTCTCTGATGTCGGGTTTCACTGTCCCGGGAAAGTCTCTGCTAACACCCTGCAGAGCGCAGTGCCCAATATACAGAAACGTCTTGCGGTATCTCCTACAGGGAAAGTGCCAAGAGGGAATTCTCGATCTTGTTCTCAGTGTCTCTGAGAATTGCTCTGATTATCCGTGTGACCTCTTTGCTAAGACTCTCCAGAGAGCCGTCCTCAAAACCAACACACATCTTGACATATCTCCCTCATTGATCGCAGTGTCTCCAGAAACGGCATTCAAGGAGCCAGGAACTTTTCTGCCCACACTGTCCATTGAGTTGTCCTCAAAACCAATATACATCCTGCTATATCTCCCACATGGAAAATGCCAGGAGGCAAAAGTGGGGATTATGTTTAGACTTTCTCGGAACTGCTTCAAATCAACTAGATATCTTTGTGCTGTAAATCTCCCAACAGCCAAATGTAAAAGCAGCAAACATCTCGCTGTATGTCCCACATCCAAAGTGCCAAGAGAGTAATGTAGAGCTTGCTCTCCCTGTCTTTGAGTACAGTTTTCAGTGTCCCGGTTACCTCTTTGCTAACATTCTCTTCAGAGCTGCAGTGAAACCAGGAACCACGTGGAGAAGGCACCCACACTGAAAATGACTGGAAGGAACATTGGGGCTTCTTCTCAGTGTCTCTGATGTCGGGTTTCACTGTCCCGGGAAAGTCTCTGCTAACACCCTGCAGAGCGCAGTGCCCAATATACAGAAACGTCTTGCGGTATCTCCTACAGGGAAAGTGCCAGGAGGAATTGTGGAGCTTGGTCTCAGTGTCTCTGAGAATTGCTCTGATTATCCGTGTGACCTCTTTGCTAAGACTCTCCAGAGAGCCGTCCTCAAAACCAACACACATCTTGACATATCTCCCACATTGATCGCAGTGTCTCCAGAAACGGCATTCAAGGAGCCAGGAACTTTTCTGCCCACACTGTCCATTGAGTTGTCCTCAAAACCAATATACATCCTGCTATATCTCCCACATGGAAAATGCCAGGAGGCAAAAGTGGGGATTATGTTTAGACTTTCTCGGAACTGCTTCAAATCAACTAGATATCTTTGTGCTGTAAATCTCCCAACAGCCAAATGTAAAAGCAGCAAACATCTCGCTGTATGTCCCACATCCAAAGTGCCAAGAGAGTAATGTAGAGCTTGCTCTCCCTGTCTTTGAGTACAGTTTTCAGTGTCCCGGTTACCTCTTTGCTAACATTCTCTTCAGAGCTGCAGTGAAACCAGGAACCACGTGGAGAAGGCACCCACACTGAAAATGCCTGGAAGGAACATTGGGGCTTCTTCTCAGTGTCTCTGATGTCGGGTTTCACTGTCCCGGGAAAGTCTCTGCTAACACCCTGCAGAGCGCAGTGCCCAATATACAGAAACGTCTTGCGGTATCTCCTACAGGGAAAGTGCCAAGAGGGAATTCTCGATCTTGTTCTCAGTGTCTCTGAGAATTGCTCTGATTATCCGTGTGACCTCTTTGCTAAGACTCTCCAGAGAGCCGTCCTCAAAACCAACACACATCTTGACATATCTCCCTCATTGATCGCAGTGTCTCCAGAAACGGCATTCAAGGAGCCAGGAACTTTTCTGCCCACACTGTCCATTGAGTTGTCCTCAAAACCAATATACATCCTGCTATATCTCCCACATGGAAAATGCCAGGAGGCAAAAGTGGGGATTATGTTTAGACTTTCTCGGAACTGCTTCAAATCAACTAGATATCTTTGTGCTGTAAATCTCCCAACAGACAAATGCAAAAGCAGCAAACATCTCGCTGTATGTCCCACATCCAAAGTGCCAAGAGAGTAATGTAGAGCTTGCTCTCCCTGTCTTTGAGTACAGTTTTCAGTGTCCCGGTTACCTCTTTGCTAACATTCTCTTCAGAGCTGCAGTGAAACCAGGAACCACGTGGAGAAGGCACCCACACTGAAAATGACTGGAAGGAACATTGGGGCTTCTTCTCAGTGTCTCTGATGTCGGGTTTCACTGTCCCGGGAAAGTCTCTGCTAACACCCTGCAGAGCGCAGTGCCCAATATACAGAAACGTCTTGCGGTATCTCCTACAGGGAAAGTGCCAGGAGGAATTGTGGAGCTTGGTCTCAGTGTCTCTGAGAATTGCTCTGATTATCCGTGTGACCTCTTTGCTAAGACTCTCCAGAGAGCCGTCCTCAAAACCAACACACATCTTGACATATCTCCCACATTGATCGCAGTGTCTCCAGAAACGGCATTCAAGGAGCCAGGAACTTTTCTGCCCACACTGTCCATTGAGTTGTCCTCAAAACCAATATACATCCTGCTATATCTCCCACATGGAAAATGCCAGGAGGCAAAAGTGGGGATTATGTTTAGACTTTCTCGGAACTGCTTCAAATCAACTAGATATCTTTGTGCTGTAAATCTCCCAACAGCCAAATGTAAAAGCAGCAAACATCTCGCTGTATGTCCCACATCCAAAGTGCCAAGAGAGTAATGTAGAGCTTGCTCTCCCTGTCTTTGAGTACAGTTTTCAGTGTCCCGGTTACCTCTTTGCTAACATTCTCTTCAGAGCTGCAGTGAAACCAGGAACCACGTGGAGAAGGCACCCACACTGAAAATGACTGGAAGGAACATTGGGGCTTCTTCTCAGTGTCTCTGATGTCGGGTTTCACTGTCCCGGGAAAGTCTCTGCTAACACCCTGCAGAGCGCAGTGCCCAATATACAGAAACGTCTTGCGGTATCTCCTACAGGGAAAGTGCCAAGAGGGAATTCTCGATCTTGTTCTCAGTGTCTCTGAGAATTGCTCTGATTATCCGTGTGACCTCTTTGCTAAGACTCTCCAGAGAGCCGTCCTCAAAACAAACACACATCTTGACATATCTCCCACATTGATCGCAGTGTCTCCAGAAACGGCATTCAAGGAGCCAGGAACTTTTCTGCCCACACTGTCCATTGAGTTGTCCTCAAAACCAATATACATCCTGCTATATCTCCCACATGGAAAATGCCAGGAGGCAAAAGTGGGGATTATGTTTAGACTTTCTCGGAACTGCTTCAAATCAACTAGATATCTTTGTGCTGTAAATCTCCCAACAGACAAACGCAAAAGCAGCAAACATCTCGCTGTATGTCCCACATCCAAAGTGCCAAGAGAGTAATGTAGAGCTTGCTCTCCCTGTCTTTGAGTACAGTTTTCAGTGTCCTGGTTACCTCTTTGCTAACATTCTCTTCAGAGCTGCAGTGAAACCAGGAACCACGTGGAGAAGGCACCCACACTGAAAATGACTGGAAGGAACATTGGGGCGTCTTCTCAGTGTCTCTGATGTCGGGTTTCACTGTCCCGGGAAAGTCTCTGCTAACACCCTGCAGAGCGCAGTGCCCAATATACAGAAACATCTTGCGGTATCTCCTACAGGGAAAGTGCCAAGAGGGAATTCTCGATCTTGTTCTCAGTGTCTCTGAGAATTGCTCTGATTATCCGTGTGACCTCTTTGCTAAGACTCTCCAGAGAGCCGTCCTCAAAACCAACACACATCTTGACATATCTCCCACATTGATCGCAGTGTCTCCAGAAATGGCATTCAAGGAGCCAGGAACTTTTCTGCCCACACTGTCCATTGAGTTGTCCTCAAAACCAATATACATCCTGCTATATCTCCCACATGGAAAATGCCAGGAGGCAAAAGTGGGGATTATGTTTAGACTTTCTCGGAACTGCTTCAAATCAACTAGATATCTTTGTGCTGTAAATCTCCCAACAGCCAAATGTAAAAGCAGCAAACATCTCGCTGTATGTCCCACATCCAAAGTGCCAAGAGAGTAATGTAGAGCTTGCTCTCCCTGTCTTTGAGTACAGTTTTCAGTGTCCCGGTTACCTCTTTGCTAACATTCTCTTCAGAGCTGCAGTGAAACCAGGAACCACGTGGAGAAGGCACCCACACTGAAAATGACTGGAAGGAACATTGGGGCTTCTTCTCAGTGTCTCTGATGTCGGGTTTCACTGTCCCGGGAAAGTCTCTGCTAACACCCTGCAGAGCGCAGTGCCCAATATACAGAAACGTCTTGCGGTATCTCCTACAGGGAAAGTGCCAAGAGGGAATTCTCGATCTTGTTCTCAGTGTCTCTGAGAATTGCTCTGATTATCCGTGTGACCTCTTTGCTAAGACTCTCCAGAGAGCCGTCCTCAAAACCAACACACATCTTGACATATCTCCCACATTGATCGCAGTGTCTCCAGAAACGGCATTCAAGGAGCCAGGAACTTTTCTGCCCACACTGTCCATTGAGTTGTCCTCAAAACCAATATACATCCTGCTATATCTCCCACATGGAAAATGCCAGGAGGCAAAAGTGGGGATTATGTTTAGACTTTCTCGGAACTGCTTCAAATCAACTAGATATCTTTGTGCTGTAAATCTTCCAGCAGACAAACGCAAAAGCAGCAAACATCTCGCTGTATGTCCCACATCCAAAGTGCCAAGAGAGTAATGTAGAGCTTGCTCTCCCTGTCTTTGAGTACAGTTTTCAGTGTCCCGGTTACCTCTTTGCTAACATTCTCTTCAGAGCTGCAGTGAAACCAGGAACCACGTGGAGAAGGCACCCACACTGAAAATGACTGGAAGGAACATTGGGGCTTCTTCTCAGTGTCTCTGACATAGGGTTTCACTGTCCCGGGAAAGTCTCTGCTAACACCCTGCAGAGCGCAGTGCCCAATATACAGAAACGTCTTGCGGTATCTCCTACAGGGAAAGTGCCAGGAGGAATTGTGGAGCTTGGTCTCAGTGTCTCTGAGAATTGCTCTGATTATCCGTGTGACCTCTTTGCTAAGACTCTCCAGAGAGCCTTCCTCAAAACCAACACACATCTTGACATATCTCCCACATTGATCGCAGTGTCTCCAGAAATGGCATTCAAGGAGCCAGGAACTTTTCTGCCCACACTGTCCATTGAGTTGTCCTCAAAACCAATATACATCCTGCTATATCTCCCACATGGAAAATGCCAGGAGGCAAAAGTGGGGATTATGTTTAGACTTTCTCGGAACTGCTTCAAATCAACTAGATATCTTTGTGCTGTAAATCTCCCAACAGCCAAATGTAAAAGCAGCAAACATCTCGCTGTATGTCCCACATCCAAAGTGCCAAGAGAGTAATGTAGAGCTTGCTCTCCCTGTCTTTGAGTACAGTTTTCAGTGTCCCGGTTACCTCTTTGCTAACATTCTCTTCAGAGCTGCAGTGAAACCAGGAACCACGTGGAGAAGGCACCCACACTGAAAATGACTGGAAGGAACATTGGGGCTTCTTCTCAGTGTCTCTGATGTCGGGTTTCACTGTCCCGGGAAAGTCTCTGCTAACACCCTGCAGAGCGCAGTGCCCAATATACAGAAACGTCTTGCGGTATCTCCTACAGGGAAAGTGCCAAGAGGGAATTCTCGATCTTGTTCTCAGTGTCTCTGAGAATTGCTCTGATTATCCGTGTGACCTCTTTGCTAAGACTCTCCAGAGAGCCGTCCTCAAAACCAACACACATCTTGACATATCTCCCACATTGATCGCAGTGTCTCCAGAAACGGCATTCAAGGAGCCAGGAACTTTTCTGCCCACACTGTCCATTGAGTTGTCCTCAAAACCAATATACATCCTGCTATATCTCCCACATGGAAAATGCCAGGAGGCAAAAGTGGGGATTATGTTTAGACTTTCTCGGAACTGCTTCAAATCAACTAGATATCTTTGTGCTGTAAATCTCCCAACAGCCAAACGCAAAAGCAGCAAACATCTCGCTGTATGTCCCACATCCAAAGTGCCAAGAGAGTAATGTAGAGCTTGCTCTCCCTGTCTTTGAGTACAGTTTTCAGTGTCCCGGTTACCTCTTTGCTAACATTCTCTTCAGAGCTGCAGTGAAACCAGGAACCACGTGGAGAAGGCACCCACACTGAAAATGACTGGAAGGAACATTGGGGCTTCTTCTCAGTGTCTCTGACATAGGGTTTCACTGTCCCGGGAAAGTCTCTGCTAACACCCTGCAGAGCGCAGTGCCCAATATACAGAAACGTCTTGCGGTATCTCCTACAGGGAAAGTGCCAAGAGGGAATTCTCGATCTTGTTCTCAGTGTCTCTGAGAATTGCTCTGATTATCCGTGTGACCTCTTTGCTAAGACTCTCCAGAGAGCCGTCCTCAAAACCAACACACATCTTGACATATCTCCCACATTGATCGCAGTGTCTCCAGAAACGGCATTCAAGGAGCCAGGAACTTTTCTGCCCACACTGTCCATTGAGTTGTCCTCAAAACCAATATACATCCTGCTATATCTCCCACATGGAAAATGCCAGGAGGCAAAAGTGGGGATTATGTTTAGACTTTCTCGGAACTGCTTCAAATCAACTAGATATCTTTGTGCTGTAAATCTCCCAACAGACAAACGCAAAAGCAGCAAACATCTCGCTGTATGTCCCACATCCAAAGTGCCAAGAGAGTAATGTAGAGCTTGCTCTCCCTGTCTTTGAGTACAGTTTTCAGTGTCCCGGTTACCTCTTTGCTAACATTCTCTTCAGAGCTGCAGTGAAACCAGGAACCACGTGGAGAAGGCACCCACACTGAAAATGACTGGAAGGAACATTGGGGCTTCTTCTCAGTGTCTCTGACATAGGGTTTCACTGTCCCGGGAAAGTCTCTGCTAACACCCTGCAGAGCGCAGTGCCCAATATACAGAAACGTCTTGCGGTATCTCCTACAGGGAAAGTGCCAGGAGGAATTGTGGAGCTTGGTCTCAGTGTCTCTGAGAATTGCTCTGATTATCCGTGTGACCTCTTTGCTAAGACTCTCCAGAGAGCCGTCCTCAAAACCAACACACATCTTGACATATCTCCCACATTGATCGCAGTGTCTCCAGAAACGGCATTCAAGGAGCCAGGAACTTTTCTGCCCACACTGTCCATTGAGTTGTCCTCAAAACCAATATACATCCTGCTATATCTCCCACATGGAAAATGCCAGGAGGCAAAAGTGGGGATTATGTTTAGACTTTCTCGGAACTGCTTCAAATCAACTAGATATCTTTGTGCTGTAAATCTCCCAACAGCCAAATGTAAAAGCAGCAAACATCTCGCTGTATGTCCCACATCCAAAGTGCCAAGAGAGTAATGTAGAGCTTGCTCTCCCTGTCTTTGAGTACAGTTTTCAGTGTCCCGGTTACCTCTTTGCTAACATTCTCTTCAGAGCTGCAGTGAAACCAGGAACCACGTGGAGAAGGCACCCACACTGAAAATGACTGGAAGGAACATTGGGGCTTCTTCTCAGTGTCTCTGATGTCGGGTTTCACTGTCCCGGGAAAGTCTCTGCTAACACCCTGCAGAGCGCAGTGCCCAATATACAGAAACGTCTTGCGGTATCTCCTACAGGGAAAGTGCCAAGAGGGAATTCTCGATCTTGTTCTCAGTGTCTCTGAGAATTGCTCTGATTATCCGTGTGACCTCTTTGCTAAGACTCTCCAGAGAGCCGTCCTCAAAACCAACACACATCTTGACATATCTCCCACATTGATCGCAGTGTCTCCAGAAACGGCATTCAAGGAGCCAGGAACTTTTCTGCCCACACTGTCCATTGAGTTGTCCTCAAAACCAATATACATCCTGCTATATCTCCCACATGGAAAATGCCAGGAGGCAAAAGTGGGGATTATGTTTAGACTTTCTCGGAACTGCTTCAAATCAACTAGATATCTTTGTGCTGTAAATCTTCCAGCAGACAAACGCAAAAGCAGCAAACATCTCGCTGTATGTCCCACATCCAAAGTGCCAAGAGAGTAATGTAGAGCTTGCTCTCCCTGTCTTTGAGTACAGTTTTCAGTGTCCCGGTTACCTCTTTGATAACATTCTCTTCAGAGCTGCAGTGAAACCAGGAACCACGTGGAGAAGGCACCCACACTGAAAATGACTGGAAGGAACATTGGGGCTTCTTCTCAGTGTCTCTGACATAGGGTTTCACTGTCCCGGGAAAGTCTCTGCTAACACCCTGCAGAGCGCAGTGCCCAATATACAGAAACGTCTTGCGGTATCTCCTACAGGGAAAGTGCCAGGAGGAATTGTGGAGCTTGGTCTCAGTGTCTCTGAGAATTGCTCTGATTATCCGTGTGACCTCTTTGCTAAGACTCTCCAGAGAGCCTTCCTCAAAACCAACACACATCTTGACATATCTCCCACATTGATCGCAGTGTCTCCAGAAATGGCATTCAAGGAGCCAGGAACTTTTCTGCCCACACTGTCCATTGAGTTGTCCTCAAAACCAATATACATCCTGCTATATCTCCCACATGGAAAATGCCAGGAGGCAAAAGTGGGGATTATGTTTAGACTTTCTCGGAACTGCTTCAAATCAACTAGATATCTTTGTGCTGTAAATCTCCCAACAGCCAAATGTAAAAGCAGCAAACATCTCGCTGTATGTCCCACATCCAAAGTGCCAAGAGAGTAATGTAGAGCTTGCTCTCCCTGTCTTTGAGTACAGTTTTCAGTGTCCCGGTTACCTCTTTGCTAACATTCTCTTCAGAGCTGCAGTGAAACCAGGAACCACGTGGAGAAGGCACCCACACTGAAAATGCCTGGAAGGAACATTGGGGCTTCTTCTCAGTGTCTCTGATGTCGGGTTTCACTGTCCCGGGAAAGTCTCTGCTAACACCCTGCAGAGCGCAGTGCCCAATATACAGAAACGTCTTGCGGTATCTCCTACAGGGAAAGTGCCAAGAGGGAATTCTCGATCTTGTTCTCAGTGTCTCTGAGAATTGCTCTGATTATCCGTGTGACCTCTTTGCTAAGACTCTCCAGAGAGCCGTCCTCAAAACCAACACACATCTTGACATATCTCCCACATTGATCGCAGTGTCTCCAGAAACGGCATTCAAGGAGCCAGGAACTTTTCTGCCCACACTGTCCATTGAGTTGTCCTCAAAACCAATATACATCCTGCTATATCTCCCACATGGAAAATGCCAGGAGGGAAAAGTGGGGATTATGTTTAGACTTTCTCGGAACTGCTTCAAATCAACTAGATATCTTTGTGCTGTAAATCTCCCAACAGACAAACGCAAAAGCAGCAAACATCTCGCTGTATGTCCCACATCCAAAGTGCCAAGAGAGTAATGTAGAGCTTGCTCTCCCTGTCTTTGAGTACAGTTTTCAGTGTCCCGGTTACCTCTTTGCTAACATTCTCTTCAGAGCTGCAGTGAAACCAGGAACCACGTGGAGAAGGCACCCACACTGAAAATGACTGGAAGGAACATTGGGGCTTCTTCTCAGTGTCTCTGACATAGGGTTTCACTGTCCCGGGAAAGTCTCTGCTAACAGCCTGCAGAGCGCAGTGCCCAATATACAGAAACGTCTTGCGGTATCTCCTACAGGGAAAGTGCCAAGAGGGAATTCTCGATCTTGTTCTCAGTGTCTCTGAGAATTGCTCTGATTATCCGTGTGACCTCTTTGCTAAGACTCTCCAGAGAGCCGTCCTCAAAACCAACACACATCTTGACATATCTCCCACATTGATCGCAGTGTCTCCAGAAACGGCATTCAAGGAGCCAGGAACTTTTCTGCCCACACTGTCCATTGAGTTGTCCTCAAAACCAATATACATCCTGCTATATCTCCCACATGGAAAATGCCAGGAGGCAAAAGTGGGGATTATGTTTAGACTTTCTCGGAACTGCTTCAAATCAACTAGATATCTTTGTGCTGTAAATCTCCCAACAGACAAACGCAAAAGCAGCAAACATCTCGCTGTATGTCCCACATCCAAAGTGCCAAGAGAGTAATGTAGAGCTTGCTCTCCCTGTCTTTGAGTACAGTTTTCAGTGTCCCGGTTACCTCTTTGCTAACATTCTCTTCAGAGCTGCAGTGAAACCAGGAACCACGTGGAGAAGGCACCCACACTGAAAATGACTGGAAGGAACATTGGGGCGTCTTCTCAGTGTCTCTGATGTCGGGTTTCACTGTCCCGGGAAAGTCTCTGCTAACACCCTGCAGAGCGCAGTGCCCAATATACAGAAACGTCTTGCGGTATCTCCTACAGGGAAAGTGCCAAGAGGGAATTCTCGATCTTGTTCTCAGTGTCTCTGAGAATTGCTCTGATTATCCGTGTGACCTCTTTGCTAAGACTCTCCAGAGAGCCGTCCTCAAAACCAACACACATCTTGACATATCTCCCTCATTGATCGCAGTGTCTCCAGAAACGGCATTCAAGGAGCCAGGAACTTTTCTGCCCACACTGTCCATTGAGTTGTCCTCAAAACCAATATACATCCTGCTATATCTCCCACATGGAAAATGCCAGGAGGCAAAAGTGGGGATTATGTTTAGACTTTCTCGGAACTGCTTCAAATCAACTAGATATCTTTGTGCTGTAAATCTCCCAACAGCCAAATGCAAAAGCAGCAAACATCTCGCTGTATGTCCCACATCCAAAGTGCCAAGAAAGTAATGTAGAGCTTGCTCTCCCTGTCTTTGAGTACAGTTTTCAGTGTCCCGGTTACCTCTTTGCTAACATTCTCTTCAGAGCTGCAGTGAAACCAGGAACCACGTGGAGAAGGCACCCACACTGAAAATGCCTGGAAGGAACATTGGGGCTTCTTCTCAGTGTCTCTGATGTCGGGTTTCACTGTCCCGGGAAAGTCTCTGCTAACACCCTGCAGAGCGCAGTGCCCAATATACAGAAACGTCTTGCGGTATCTCCTACAGGGAAAGTGCCAAGAGGGAATTCTCGATCTTGTTCTCAGTGTCTCTGAGAATTGCTCTGATTATCCGTGTGACCTCTTTGCTAAGACTCTCCAGAGAGCCGTCCTCAAAACCAACACACATCTTGACATATCTCCCACATTGATCGCAGTGTCTCCAGAAACGGCATTCAAGGAGCCAGGAACTTTTCTGCCCACACTGTCCATTGAGTTGTCCTCAAAACCAATATACATCCTGCTATATCTCCCACATGGAAAATGCCAGGAGGCAAAAGTGGGGATTATGTTTAGACTTTCTCGGAACTGCTTCAAATCAACTAGATATCTTTGTGCTGTAAATCTTCCAGCAGACAAACGCAAAAGCAGCAAACATCTCGCTGTATGTCCCACATCCAAAGTGCCAAGAGAGTAATGTAGAGCTTGCTCTCCCTGTCTTTGAGTACAGTTTTCAGTGTCCCGGTTACCTCTTTGATAACATTCTCTTCAGAGCTGCAGTGAAACCAGGAACCACGTGGAGAAGGCACCCACACTGAAAATGACTGGAAGGAACATTGGGGCTTCTTCTCAGTGTCTCTGACATAGGGTTTCACTGTCCCGGGAAAGTCTCTGCTAACACCCTGCAGAGCGCAGTGCCCAATATACAGAAACGTCTTGCGGTATCTCCTACAGGGAAAGTGCCAGGAGGAATTGTGGAGCTTGGTCTCAGTGTCTCTGAGAATTGCTCTGATTATCCGTGTGACCTCTTTGCTAAGACTCTCCAGAGAGCCTTCCTCAAAACCAACACACATCTTGACATATCTCCCACATTGATCGCAGTGTCTCCAGAAATGGCATTCAAGGAGCCAGGAACTTTTCTGCCCACACTGTCCATTGAGTTGTCCTCAAAACCAATATACATCCTGCTATATCTCCCACATGGAAAATGCCAGGAGGCAAAAGTGGGGATTATGTTTAGACTTTCTCGGAACTGCTTCAAATCAACTAGATATCTTTGTGCTGTAAATCTCCCAACAGCCAAATGTAAAAGCAGCAAACATCTCGCTGTATGTCCCACATCCAAAGTGCCAAGAGAGTAATGTAGAGCTTGCTCTCCCTGTCTTTGAGTACAGTTTTCAGTGTCCCGGTTACCTCTTTGCTAACATTCTCTTCAGAGCTGCAGTGAAACCAGGAACCACGTGGAGAAGGCACCCACACTGAAAATGACTGGAAGGAACATTGGGGCTTCTTCTCAGTGTCTCTGATGTCGGGTTTCACTGTCCCGGGAAAGTCTCTGCTAACACCCTGCAGAGCGCAGTGCCCAATATACAGAAACGTCTTGCGGTATCTCCTACAGGGAAAGTGCCAAGAGGGAATTCTCGATCTTGTTCTCAGTGTCTCTGAGAATTGCTCTGATTATCCGTGTGACCTCTTTGCTAAGACTCTCCAGAGAGCCGTCCTCAAAACCAACACACATCTTGACATATCTCCCACATTGATCGCAGTGTCTCCAGAAACGGCATTCAAGGAGCCAGGAACTTTTCTGCCCACACTGTCCATTGAGTTGTCCTCAAAACCAATATACATCCTGCTATATCTCCCACATGGAAAATGCCAGGAGGCAAAAGTGGGGATTATGTTTAGACTTTCTCGGAACTGCTTCAAATCAACTAGATATCTTTGTGCTGTAAATCTCCCAACAGACAAACGCAAAAGCAGCAAACATCTCGCTGTATGTCCCACATCCAAAGTGCCAAGAGAGTAATGTAGAGCTTGCTCTCCCTGTCTTTGAGTACAGTTTTCAGTGTCCCGGTTACCTCTTTGCTAACATTCTCTTCAGAGCTGCAGTGAAACCAGGAACCACGTGGAGAAGGCACCCACACTGAAAATGACTGGAAGGAACATTGGGGCGTCTTCTCAGTGTCTCTGATGTCGGGTTTCACTGTCCCGGGAAAGTCTCTGCTAACACCCTGCAGAGCGCAGTGCCCAATATACAGAAACGTCTTGCGGTATCTCCTACAGGGAAAGTGCCAAGAGGGAATTCTCGATCTTGTTCTCAGTGTCTCTGAGAATTGCTCTGATTATCCGTGTGACCTCTTTGCTAAGACTCTCCAGAGAGCCGTCCTCAAAACCAACACACATCTTGACATATCTCCCGCATTGATCGCAGTGTCTCCAGAAACGGCATTCAAGGAGCCAGGAACTTTTCTGCCCACACTGTCCATTGAGTTGTCCTCAAAACCAATATACATCCTGCTATATCTCCCACATGGAAAATGCCAGGAGGGAAAAGTGGGGATTATGTTTAGACTTTCTCGGAACTGCTTCAAATCAACTAGATATCTTTGTGCTGTAAATCTCCCAACAGCCAAATGCAAAAGCAGCAAACATCTCGCTGTATGTCCCACATCCAAAGTGCCAAGAAAGTAATGTAGAGCTTGCTCTCCCTGTCTTTGAGTACAGTTTTCAGTGTCCCGGTTACCTCTTTGCTAACATTCTCTTCAGAGCTGCAGTGAAACCAGGAACCACGTGGAGAAGGCACCCACACTGAAAATGCCTGGAAGGAACATTGGGGCTTCTTCTCAGTGTCTCTGATGTCGGGTTTCACTGTCCCGGGAAAGTCTCTGCTAACACCCTGCAGAGCGCAGTGCCCAATATACAGAAACGTCTTGCGGTATCTCCTACAGGGAAAGTGCCAGGAGGAATTGTGGAGCTTGGTCTCAGTGTCTCTGAGAATTGCTCTGATTATCCGTGTGACCTCTTTGCTAAGACTCTCCAGAGAGCCGTCCTCAAAACCAACACACATCTTGACATATCTCCCACATTGATCGCAGTGTCTCCAGAAACGGCATTCAAGGAGCCAGGAACTTTTCTGCCCACACTGTCCATTGAGTTGTCCTCAAAACCAATATACATCCTGCTATATCTCCCACATGGAAAATGCCAGGAGGCAAAAGTGGGGATTATGTTTAGACTTTCTCGGAACTGCTTCAAATCAACTAGATATCTTTGTGCTGTAAATCTCCCAACAGCCAAATGTAAAAGCAGCAAACATCTCGCTGCATGTCCCACATCCAAAGTGCCAAGAGAGTAATGTAGAGCTTGCTCTCCCTGTCTTTGAGTACAGTTTTCAGTGTCCCGGTTACCTCTTTGCTAACATTCTCTTCAGAGCTGCAGTGAAACCAGGAACCACGTGGAGAAGGCACCCACACTGAAAATGACTGGAAGGAACATTGGGGCTTCTTCTCAGTGTCTCTGACATAGGGTTTCACTGTCCCGGGAAAGTCTCTGCTAACAGCCTGCAGAGCGCAGTGCCCAATATACAGAAACGTCTTGCGGTATCTCCTACAGGGAAAGTGCCAGGAGGAATTGTGGAGCTTGGTCTCAGTGTCTCTGAGAATTGCTCTGATTATCCGTGTGACCTCTTTGCTAAGACTCTCCAGAGAGCCTTCCTCAAAACCAACACACATCTTGACATATCTCCCACATTGATCGCAGTGTCTCCAGAAATGGCATTCAAGGAGCCAGGAACTTTTCTGCCCACACTGTCCATTGAGTTGTCCTCAAAACCAATATACATCCTGCTATATCTCCCACATGGAAAATGCCAGGAGGCAAAAGTGGGGATTATGTTTAGACTTTCTCGGAACTGCTTCAAATCAACTAGATATCTTTGTGCTGTAAATCTCCCAACAGCCAAATGTAAAAGCAGCAAACATCTCGCTGTATGTCCCACATCCAAAGTGCCAAGAGAGTAATGTAGAGCTTGCTCTCCCTGTCTTTGAGTACAGTTTTCAGTGTCCCGGTTACCTCTTTGCTAACATTCTCTTCAGAGCTGCAGTGAAACCAGGAACCACGTGGAGAAGGCACCCACACTGAAAATGACTGGAAGGAACATTGGGGCTTCTTCTCAGTGTCTCTGATGTCGGGTTTCACTGTCCCGGGAAAGTCTCTGCTAACACCCTGCAGAGCGCAGTGCCCAATATACAGAAACGTCTTGCGGTATCTCCTACAGGGAAAGTGCCAAGAGGGAATTCTCGATCTTGTTCTCAGTGTCTCTGAGAATTGCTCTGATTATCCGTGTGACCTCTTTGCTAAGACTCTCCAGAGAGCCGTCCTCAAAACCAACACACATCTTGACATATCTCCCACATTGATCGCAGTGTCTCCAGAAACGGCATTCAAGGAGCCAGGAACTTTTCTGCCCACACTGTCCATTGAGTTGTCCTCAAAACCAATATACATCCTGCTATATCTCCCACATGGAAAATGCCAGGAGGCAAAAGTGGGGATTATGTTTAGACTTTCTCGGAACTGCTTCAAATCAACTAGATATCTTTGTGCTGTAAATCTCCCAACAGACAAACGCAAAAGCAGCAAACATCTCGCTGTATGTCCCACATCCAAAGTGCCAAGAGAGTAATGTAGAGCTTGCTCTCCCTGTCTTTGAGTACAGTTTTCAGTGTCCCGGTTACCTCTTTGCTAACATTCTCTTCAGAGCTGCAGTGAAACCAGGAACCACGTGGAGAAGGCACCCACACTGAAAATGACTGGAAGGAACATTGGGGCTTCTTCTCAGTGTCTCTGACATAGGGTTTCACTGTCCCGGGAAAGTCTCTGCTAACACCCTGCAGAGCGCAGTGCCCAATATACAGAAACGTCTTGCGGTATCTCCTACAGGGAAAGTGCCAAGAGGGAATTCTCGATCTTGTTCTCAGTGTCTCTGAGAATTGCTCTGATTATCCGTGTGACCTCTTTGCTAAGACTCTCCAGAGAGCCGTCCTCAAAACCAACACACATCTTGACATATCTCCCACATTGATCGCAGTGTCTCCAGAAACGGCATTCAAGGAGCCAGGAACTTTTCTGCCCACACTGTCCATTGAGTTGTCCTCAAAACCAATATACATCCTGCTATATCTCCCACATGGAAAATGCCAGGAGGCAAAAGTGGGGATTATGTTTAGACTTTCTCGGAACTGCTTCAAATCAACTAGATATCTTTGTGCTGTAAATCTCCCAACAGACAAACGCAAAAGCAGCAAACATCTCGCTGTATGTCCCACATCCAAAGTGCCAAGAGAGTAATGTAGAGCTTGCTCTCCCTGTCTTTGAGTACAGTTTTCAGTGTCCCGGTTACCTCTTTGCTAACATTCTCTTCAGAGCTGCAGTGAAACCAGGAACCACGTGGAGAAGGCACCCACACTGAAAATGACTGGAAGGAACATTGGGGCGTCTTCTCAGTGTCTCTGATGTCGGGTTTCACTGTCCCGGGAAAGTCTCTGCTAACACCCTGCAGAGCGCAGTGCCCAATATACAGAAACGTCTTGCGGTATCTCCTACAGGGAAAGTGCCAAGAGGGAATTCTCGATCTTGTTCTCAGTGTCTCTGAGAATTGCTCTGATTATCCGTGTGACCTCTTTGCTAAGACTCTCCAGAGAGCCGTCCTCAAAACCAACACACATCTTGACATATCTCCCGCATTGATCGCAGTGTCTCCAGAAACGGCATTCAAGGAGCCAGGAACTTTTCTGCCCACACTGTCCATTGAGTTGTCCTCAAAACCAATATACATCCTGCTATATCTCCCACATGGAAAATGCCAGGAGGGAAAAGTGGGGATTATGTTTAGACTTTCTCGGAACTGCTTCAAATCAACTAGATATCTTTGTGCTGTAAATCTCCCAACAGCCAAATGCAAAAGCAGCAAACATCTCGCTGTATGTCCCACATCCAAAGTGCCAAGAAAGTAATGTAGAGCTTGCTCTCCCTGTCTTTGAGTACAGTTTTCAGTGTCCCGGTTACCTCTTTGCTAACATTCTCTTCAGAGCTGCAGTGAAACCAGGAACCACGTGGAGAAGGCACCCACACTGAAAATGCCTGGAAGGAACATTGGGGCTTCTTCTCAGTGTCTCTGATGTCGGGTTTCACTGTCCCGGGAAAGTCTCTGCTAACACCCTGCAGAGCGCAGTGCCCAATATACAGAAACGTCTTGCGGTATCTCCTACAGGGAAAGTGCCAGGAGGAATTGTGGAGCTTGGTCTCAGTGTCTCTGAGAATTGCTCTGATTATCCGTGTGACCTCTTTGCTAAGACTCTCCAGAGAGCCGTCCTCAAAACCAACACACATCTTGACATATCTCCCACATTGATCGCAGTGTCTCCAGAAACGGCATTCAAGGAGCCAGGAACTTTTCTGCCCACACTGTCCATTGAGTTGTCCTCAAAACCAATATACATCCTGCTATATCTCCCACATGGAAAATGCCAGGAGGGAAAAGTGGGGATTATGTTTAGACTTTCTCGGAACTGCTTCAAATCAACTAGATATCTTTGTGCTGTAAATCTCCCAACAGCCAAATGCAAAAGCAGCAAACATCTCGCTGTATGTCCCACATCCAAAGTGCCAAGAAAGTAATGTAGAGCTTGCTCTCCCTGTCTTTGAGTACAGTTTTCAGTGTCCCGGTTACCTCTTTGCTAACATTCTCTTCAGAGCTGCAGTGAAACCAGGAACCACGTGGAGAAGGCACCCACACTGAAAATGCCTGGAAGGAACATTGGGGCTTCTTCTCAGTGTCTCTGATGTCGGGTTTCACTGTCCCGGGAAAGTCTCTGCTAACACCCTGCAGAGCGCAGTGCCCAATATACAGAAACGTCTTGCGGTATCTCCTACAGGGAAAGTGCCAAGAGGGAATTCTCGATCTTGTTCTCAGTGTCTCTGAGAATTGCTCTGATTATCCGTGTGACCTCTTTGCTAAGACTCTCCAGAGAGCCGTCCTCAAAACCAACACACATCTTGACATATCTCCCACATTGATCGCAGTGTCTCCAGAAACGGCATTCAAGGAGCCAGGAACTTTTCTGCCCACACTGTCCATTGAGTTGTCCTCAAAACCAATATACATCCTGCTATATCTCCCACATGGAAAATGCCAGGAGGCAAAAGTGGGGATTATGTTTAGACTTTCTCGGAACTGCTTCAAATCAACTAGATATCTTTGTGCTGTAAATCTTCCAGCAGACAAACGCAAAAGCAGCAAACATCTCGCTGTATGTCCCACATCCAAAGTGCCAAGAGAGTAATGTAGAGCTTGCTCTCCCTGTCTTTGAGTACAGTTTTCAGTGTCCCGGTTACCTCTTTGATAACATTCTCTTCAGAGCTGCAGTGAAACCAGGAACCACGTGGAGAAGGCACCCACACTGAAAATGACTGGAAGGAACATTGGGGCTTCTTCTCAGTGTCTCTGACATAGGGTTTCACTGTCCCGGGAAAGTCTCTGCTAACACCCTGCAGAGCGCAGTGCCCAATATACAGAAACGTCTTGCGGTATCTCCTACAGGGAAAGTGCCAGGAGGAATTGTGGAGCTTGGTCTCAGTGTCTCTGAGAATTGCTCTGATTATCCGTGTGACCTCTTTGCTAAGACTCTCCAGAGAGCCTTCCTCAAAACCAACACACATCTTGACATATCTCCCACATTGATCGCAGTGTCTCCAGAAATGGCATTCAAGGAGCCAGGAACTTTTCTGCCCACACTGTCCATTGAGTTGTCCTCAAAACCAATATACATCCTGCTATATCTCCCACATGGAAAATGCCAGGAGGCAAAAGTGGGGATTATGTTTAGACTTTCTCGGAACTGCTTCAAATCAACTAGATATCTTTGTGCTGTAAATCTCCCAACAGCCAAATGTAAAAGCAGCAAACATCTCGCTGTATGTCCCACATCCAAAGTGCCAAGAGAGTAATGTAGAGCTTGCTCTCCCTGTCTTTGAGTACAGTTTTCAGTGTCCCGGTTACCTCTTTGCTAACATTCTCTTCAGAGCTGCAGTGAAACCAGGAACCACGTGGAGAAGGCACCCACACTGAAAATGACTGGAAGGAACATTGGGGCTTCTTCTCAGTGTCTCTGATGTCGGGTTTCACTGTCCCGGGAAAGTCTCTGCTAACACCCTGCAGAGCGCAGTGCCCAATATACAGAAACGTCTTGCGGTATCTCCTACAGGGAAAGTGCCAAGAGGGAATTCTCGATCTTGTTCTCAGTGTCTCTGAGAATTGCTCTGATTATCCGTGTGACCTCTTTGCTAAGACTCTCCAGAGAGCCGTCCTCAAAACCAACACACATCTTGACATATCTCCCACATTGATCGCAGTGTCTCCAGAAACGGCATTCAAGGAGCCAGGAACTTTTCTGCCCACACTGTCCATTGAGTTGTCCTCAAAACCAATATACATCCTGCTATATCTCCCACATGGAAAATGCCAGGAGGCAAAAGTGGGGATTATGTTTAGACTTTCTCGGAACTGCTTCAAATCAACTAGATATCTTTGTGCTGTAAATCTCCCAACAGACAAACGCAAAAGCAGCAAACATCTCGCTGTATGTCCCACATCCAAAGTGCCAAGAGAGTAATGTAGAGCTTGCTCTCCCTGTCTTTGAGTACAGTTTTCAGTGTCCCGGTTACCTCTTTGCTAACATTCTCTTCAGAGCTGCAGTGAAACCAGGAACCACGTGGAGAAGGCACCCACACTGAAAATGACTGGAAGGAACATTGGGGCGTCTTCTCAGTGTCTCTGATGTCGGGTTTCACTGTCCCGGGAAAGTCTCTGCTAACACCCTGCAGAGCGCAGTGCCCAATATACAGAAACGTCTTGCGGTATCTCCTACAGGGAAAGTGCCAAGAGGGAATTCTCGATCTTGTTCTCAGTGTCTCTGAGAATTGCTCTGATTATCCGTGTGACCTCTTTGCTAAGACTCTCCAGAGAGCCGTCCTCAAAACCAACACACATCTTGACATATCTCCCGCATTGATCGCAGTGTCTCCAGAAACGGCATTCAAGGAGCCAGGAACTTTTCTGCCCACACTGTCCATTGAGTTGTCCTCAAAACCAATATACATCCTGCTATATCTCCCACATGGAAAATGCCAGGAGGGAAAAGTGGGGATTATGTTTAGACTTTCTCGGAACTGCTTCAAATCAACTAGATATCTTTGTGCTGTAAATCTCCCAACAGCCAAATGCAAAAGCAGCAAACATCTCGCTGTATGTCCCACATCCAAAGTGCCAAGAAAGTAATGTAGAGCTTGCTCTCCCTGTCTTTGAGTACAGTTTTCAGTGTCCCGGTTACCTCTTTGCTAACATTCTCTTCAGAGCTGCAGTGAAACCAGGAACCACGTGGAGAAGGCACCCACACTGAAAATGCCTGGAAGGAACATTGGGGCTTCTTCTCAGTGTCTCTGATGTCGGGTTTCACTGTCCCGGGAAAGTCTCTGCTAACACCCTGCAGAGCGCAGTGCCCAATATACAGAAACGTCTTGCGGTATCTCCTACAGGGAAAGTGCCAGGAGGAATTGTGGAGCTTGGTCTCAGTGTCTCTGAGAATTGCTCTGATTATCCGTGTGACCTCTTTGCTAAGACTCTCCAGAGAGCCGTCCTCAAAACCAACACACATCTTGACATATCTCCCACATTGATCGCAGTGTCTCCAGAAACGGCATTCAAGGAGCCAGGAACTTTTCTGCCCACACTGTCCATTGAGTTGTCCTCAAAACCAATATACATCCTGCTATATCTCCCACATGGAAAATGCCAGGAGGCAAAAGTGGGGATTATGTTTAGACTTTCTCGGAACTGCTTCAAATCAACTAGATATCTTTGTGCTGTAAATCTCCCAACAGCCAAATGTAAAAGCAGCAAACATCTCGCTGCATGTCCCACATCCAAAGTGCCAAGAGAGTAATGTAGAGCTTGCTCTCCCTGTCTTTGAGTACAGTTTTCAGTGTCCCGGTTACCTCTTTGCTAACATTCTCTTCAGAGCTGCAGTGAAACCAGGAACCACGTGGAGAAGGCACCCACACTGAAAATGACTGGAAGGAACATTGGGGCGTCTTCTCAGTGTCTCTGACATAGGGTTTCACTGTCCCGGGAAAGTCTCTGCTAACAGCCTGCAGAGCGCAGTGCCCAATATACAGAAACGTCTTGCGGTATCTCCTACAGGGAAAGTGCCAGGAGGAATTGTGGAGCTTGGTCTCAGTGTCTCTGAGAATTGCTCTGATTATCCGTGTGACCTCTTTGCTAAGACTCTCCAGAGAGCCTTCCTCAAAACCAACACACATCTTGACATATCTCCCACATTGATCGCAGTGTCTCCAGAAATGGCATTCAAGGAGCCAGGAACTTTTCTGCCCACACTGTCCATTGAGTTGTCCTCAAAACCAATATACATCCTGCTATATCTCCCACATGGAAAATGCCAGGAGGCAAAAGTGGGGATTATGTTTAGACTTTCTCGGAACTGCTTCAAATCAACTAGATATCTTTGTGCTGTAAATCTCCCAACAGCCAAATGTAAAAGCAGCAAACATCTCGCTGTATGTCCCACATCCAAAGTGCCAAGAGAGTAATGTAGAGCTTGCTCTCCCTGTCTTTGAGTACAGTTTTCAGTGTCCCGGTTACCTCTTTGCTAACATTCTCTTCAGAGCTGCAGTGAAACCAGGAACCACGTGGAGAAGGCACCCACACTGAAAATGACTGGAAGGAACATTGGGGCTTCTTCTCAGTGTCTCTGATGTCGGGTTTCACTGTCCCGGGAAAGTCTCTGCTAACACCCTGCAGAGCGCAGTGCCCAATATACAGAAACGTCTTGCGGTATCTCCTACAGGGAAAGTGCCAAGAGGGAATTCTCGATCTTGTTCTCAGTGTCTCTGAGAATTGCTCTGATTATCCGTGTGACCTCTTTGCTAAGACTCTCCAGAGAGCCGTCCTCAAAACCAACACACATCTTGACATATCTCCCACATTGATCGCAGTGTCTCCAGAAACGGCATTCAAGGAGCCAGGAACTTTTCTGCCCACACTGTCCATTGAGTTGTCCTCAAAACCAATATACATCCTGCTATATCTCCCACATGGAAAATGCCAGGAGGCAAAAGTGGGGATTATGTTTAGACTTTCTCGGAACTGCTTCAAATCAACTAGATATCTTTGTGCTGTAAATCTCCCAACAGACAAACGCAAAAGCAGCAAACATCTCGCTGTATGTCCCACATCCAAAGTGCCAAGAGAGTAATGTAGAGCTTGCTCTCCCTGTCTTTGAGTACAGTTTTCAGTGTCCCGGTTACCTCTTTGCTAACATTCTCTTCAGAGCTGCAGTGAAACCAGGAACCACGTGGAGAAGGCACCCACACTGAAAATGACTGGAAGGAACATTGGGGCTTCTTCTCAGTGTCTCTGACATAGGGTTTCACTGTCCCGGGAAAGTCTCTGCTAACACCCTGCAGAGCGCAGTGCCCAATATACAGAAACGTCTTGCGGTATCTCCTACAGGGAAAGTGCCAAGAGGGAATTCTCGATCTTGTTCTCAGTGTCTCTGAGAATTGCTCTGATTATCCGTGTGACCTCTTTGCTAAGACTCTCCAGAGAGCCGTCCTCAAAACCAACACACATCTTGACATATCTCCCACATTGATCGCAGTGTCTCCAGAAACGGCATTCAAGGAGCCAGGAACTTTTCTGCCCACACTGTCCATTGAGTTGTCCTCAAAACCAATATACATCCTGCTATATCTCCCACATGGAAAATGCCAGGAGGCAAAAGTGGGGATTATGTTTAGACTTTCTCGGAACTGCTTCAAATCAACTAGATATCTTTGTGCTGTAAATCTCCCAACAGACAAACGCAAAAGCAGCAAACATCTCGCTGTATGTCCCACATCCAAAGTGCCAAGAGAGTAATGTAGAGCTTGCTCTCCCTGTCTTTGAGTACAGTTTTCAGTGTCCTGGTTACCTCTTTGCTAACATTCTCTTCAGAGCTGCAGTGAAACCAGGAACCACGTGGAGAAGGCACCCACACTGAAAATGACTGGAAGGAACATTGGGGCGTCTTCTCAGTGTCTCTGATGTCGGGTTTCACTGTCCCGGGAAAGTCTCTGCTAACACCCTGCAGAGCGCAGTGCCCAATATACAGAAACGTCTTGCGGTATCTCCTACAGGGAAAGTGCCAAGAGGGAATTCTCGATCTTGTTCTCAGTGTCTCTGAGAATTGCTCTGATTATCCGTGTGACCTCTTTGCTAAGACTCTCCAGAGAGCCGTCCTCAAAACCAACACACATCTTGACATATCTCCCGCATTGATCGCAGTGTCTCCAGAAACGGCATTCAAGGAGCCAGGAACTTTTCTGCCCACACTGTCCATTGAGTTGTCCTCAAAACCAATATACATCCTGCTATATCTCCCACATGGAAAATGCCAGGAGGGAAAAGTGGGGATTATGTTTAGACTTTCTCGGAACTGCTTCAAATCAACTAGATATCTTTGTGCTGTAAATCTCCCAACAGCCAAATGCAAAAGCAGCAAACATCTCGCTGTATGTCCCACATCCAAAGTGCCAAGAAAGTAATGTAGAGCTTGCTCTCCCTGTCTTTGAGTACAGTTTTCAGTGTCCCGGTTACCTCTTTGCTAACATTCTCTTCAGAGCTGCAGTGAAACCAGGAACCACGTGGAGAAGGCACCCACACTGAAAATGCCTGGAAGGAACATTGGGGCTTCTTCTCAGTGTCTCTGATGTCGGGTTTCACTGTCCCGGGAAAGTCTCTGCTAACACCCTGCAGAGCGCAGTGCCCAATATACAGAAACGTCTTGCGGTATCTCCTACAGGGAAAGTGCCAGGAGGAATTGTGGAGCTTGGTCTCAGTGTCTCTGAGAATTGCTCTGATTATCCGTGTGACCTCTTTGCTAAGACTCTCCAGAGAGCCGTCCTCAAAACCAACACACATCTTGACATATCTCCCACATTGATCGCAGTGTCTCCAGAAACGGCATTCAAGGAGCCAGGAACTTTTCTGCCCACACTGTCCATTGAGTTGTCCTCAAAACCAATATACATCCTGCTATATCTCCCACATGGAAAATGCCAGGAGGCAAAAGTGGGGATTATGTTTAGACTTTCTCGGAACTGCTTCAAATCAACTAGATATCTTTGTGCTGTAAATCTCCCAACAGCCAAATGTAAAAGCAGCAAACATCTCGCTGCATGTCCCACATCCAAAGTGCCAAGAGAGTAATGTAGAGCTTGCTCTCCCTGTCTTTGAGTACAGTTTTCAGTGTCCCGGTTACCTCTTTGCTAACATTCTCTTCAGAGCTGCAGTGAAACCAGGAACCACGTGGAGAAGGCACCCACACTGAAAATGCCTGGAAGGAACATTGGGGCTTCTTCTCAGTGTCTCTGACATAGGGTTTCACTGTCCCGGGAAAGTCTCTGCTAACACCCTGCAGAGCGCAGTGCCCAATATACAGAAACATCTTGCGGTATCTCCTACAGGGAAAGTGCCAGGAGGAATTGTGGAGCTTGGTCTCAGTGTCTCTGAGAATTGCTCTGATTATCCGTGTGACCTCTTTGCTAAGACTCTCCAGAGAGCCTTCCTCAAAACCAACACACATCTTGACATATCTCCCACATTGATCGCAGTGTCTCCAGAAACGGCATTCAAGGAGCCAGGAACTTTTCTGCCCACACTGTCCATTGAGTTGTCCTCAAAACCAATATACATCCTGCTATATCTCCCACATGGAAAATGCCAGGAGGCAAAAGTGGGGATTATGTTTAGACTTTCTCGGAACTGCTTCAAATCAACTAGATATCTTTGTGCTGTAAATCTCCCAACAGCCAAATGTAAAAGCAGCAAACATCTCGCTGTATGTCCCACATCCAAAGTGCCAAGAGAGTAATGTAGAGCTTGCTCTCCCTGTCTTTGAGTACAGTTTTCAGTGTCCCGGTTACCTCTTTGCTAACATTCTCTTCAGAGCTGCAGTGAAACCAGGAACCACGTGGAGAAGGCACCCACACTGAAAATGCCTGGAAGGAACATTGGGGCTTCTTCTCAGTGTCTCTGACATAGGGTTTCACTGTCCCGGGAAAGTCTCTGCTAACACCCTGCAGAGCGCAGTGCCCAATATACAGAAACGTCTTGCGGTATCTCCTACAGGGAAAGTGCCAAGAGGGAATTCTCGATCTTGTTCTCAGTGTCTCTGAGAATTGCTCTGATTATCCGTGTGACCTCTTTGCTAAGACTCTCCAGAGAGCCGTCCTCAAAACCAACACACATCTTGACATATCTCCCACATTGATCGCAGTGTCTCCAGAAACGGCATTCAAGGAGCCAGGAACTTTTCTGCCCACACTGTCCATTGAGTTGTCCTCAAAACCAATATACATCCTGCTATATCTCCCACATGGAAAATGCCAGGAGGCAAAAGTGGGGATTATGTTTAGACTTTCTCGGAACTGCTTCAAATCAACTAGATATCTTTGTGCTGTAAATCTCCCAACAGCCAAATGTAAAAGCAGCAAACATCTCGCTGTATGTCCCACATCCAAAGTGCCAAGAGAGTAATGTAGAGCTTGCTCTCCCTGTCTTTGAGTACAGTTTTCAGTGTCCCGGTTACCTCTTTGCTAACATTCTCTTCAGAGCTGCAGTGAAACCAGGAACCACGTGGAGAAGGCACCCACACTGAAAATGCCTGGAAGGAACATTGGGGCTTCTTCTCAGTGTCTCTGATGTCGGGTTTCACTGTCCCGGGAAAGTCTCTGCTAACACCCTGCAGAGCGCAGTGCCCAATATACAGAAACATCTTGCGGTATCTCCTACAGGGAAAGTGCCAGGAGGAATTGTGGAGCTTGGTCTCAGTGTCTCTGAGAATTGCTCTGATTATCCGTGTGACCTCTTTGCTAAGACTCTCCAGAGAGCCTTCCTCAAAACCAACACACATCTTGACATATCTCCCACATTGATCGCAGTGTCTCCAGAAATGGCATTCAAGGAGCCAGGAACTTTTCTGCCCACACTGTCCATTGAGTTGTCCTCAAAACCAATATACATCCTGCTATATCTCCCACATGGAAAATGCCAGGAGGGAAAAGTGGGGATTATGTTTAGACTTTCTCGGAACTGCTTCAAATCAACTAGATATCTTTGTGCTGTAAATCTCCCAACAGACAAACGGAAAAGCAGCAAACATCTCGCTGTATGTCCCACATCCAAAGTGCCAAGAGAGTAATGTAGAGCTTGCTCTCCCTGTCTTTGAGTACAGTTTTCAGTGTCCCGGTTACCTCTTTGCTAACATTCTCTTCAGAGCTGCAGTGAAACCAGGAACCACGTGGAGAAGGCACCCACACTGAAAATGACTGGAAGGAACATTGGGGCTTCTTCTCAGTGTCTCTGATGTCGGGTTTCACTGTCCCGGGAAAGTCTCTGCTAACACCCTGCAGAGCGCAGTGCCCAATATACAGAAACGTCTTGCGGTATCTCCTACAGGGAAAGTGCCAAGAGGGAATTCTCGATCTTGTTCTCAGTGTCTCTGAGAATTGCTCTGATTATCCGTGTGACCTCTTTGCTAAGACTCTCCAGAGAGCCGTCCTCAAAACCAACACACATCTTGACATATCTCCCACATTGATCGCAGTGTCTCCAGAAACGGCATTCAAGGAGCCAGGAACTTTTCTGCCCACACTGTCCATTGAGTTGTCCTCAAAACCAATATACATCCTGCTATATCTCCCACATGGAAAATGCCAGGAGGCAAAAGTGGGGATTATGTTTAGACTTTCTCGGAACTGCTTCAAATCAACTAGATATCTTTGTGCTGTAAATCTCCCAACAGCCAAATGTAAAAGCAGCAAACATCTCGCTGTATGTCCCACATCCAAAGTGCCAAGAAAGTAATGTAGAGCTTGCTCTCCCTGTCTTTGAGTACAGTTTTCAGTGTCCCGGTTACCTCTTTGCTAACATTCTCTTCAGAGCTGCAGTGAAACCAGGAACCACGTGGAGAAGGCACCCACACTGAAAATGACTGGAAGGAACGTTGGGGCTTCTTCTCAGTGTCTCTGACATAGGGTTTCACTGTCCCGGGAAAGTCTCTGCTAACACCCTGCAGAGCGCAGTGCCCAATATACAGAAACATCTTGCGGTATCTCCTACAGGGAAAGTGCCAGGAGGAATTGTGGAGCTTGGTCTCAGTGTCTCTGAGAATTGCTCTGATTATCCGTGTGACCTCTTTGCTAAGACTCTCCAGAGAGCCTTCCTCAAAACCAACACACATCTTGACATATCTCCCGCATTGATCGCAGTGTCTCCAGAAACGGCATTCAAGGAGCCAGGAACTTTTCTGCCCACACTGTCCATTGAGTTGTCCTCAAAACCAATATACATCCTGCTATATCTCCCACATGGAAAATGCCAGGAGGGAAAAGTGGGGATTATGTTTAGACTTTCTCGGAACTGCTTCAAATCAACTAGATATCTTTGTGCTGTAAATCTCCCAACAGACAAACGCAAAAGCAGCAAACATCTCGCTGTATGTCCCACATCCAAAGTGCCAAGAGAGTAATGTAGAGCTTGCTCTCCCTGTCTTTGAGTACAGTTTTCAGTGTCCCGGTTACCTCTTTGCTAACATTCTCTTCAGAGCTGCAGTGAAACCAGGAACCACGTGGAGAAGGCACCCACACTGAAAATGACTGGAAGGAACATTGGGGCGTCTTCTCAGTGTCTCTGATGTCGGGTTTCACTGTCCCGGGAAAGTCTCTGCTAACACCCTGCAGAGCGCAGTGCCCAATATACAGAAACGTCTTGCGGTATCTCCTACAGGGAAAGTGCCAAGAGGGAATTCTCGATCTTGTTCTCAGTGTCTCTGAGAATTGCTCTGATTATCCATGTGACCTCTTTGCTAAGACTCTCCAGAGAGCCTTCCTCAAAACCAACACACATCTTGACATATCTCCCGCATTGATCGCAGTGTCTCCAGAAACGGCATTCAAGGAGCCAGGAACTTTTCTGCCCACACTGTCCATTGAGTTGTCCTCAAAACCAATATACATCCTGCTATATCTCCCACATGGAAAATGCCAGGAGGCAAAAGTGGGGATTATGTTTAGACTTTCTCGGAACTGCTTCAAATCAACTAGATATCTTTGTGCTGTAAATCTCCCAACAGACAAAAGCAAAAGCAGCAAACATCTCGCTGTATGTCCCACATCCAAAGTGCCAAGAGAGTAATGTAGAGCTTGCTCTCCCTGTCTTTGAGTACAGTTTTCAGTGTCCCGGTTACCTCTTTGCTAACATTCTCTTCAGAGCTGCAGTGAAACCAGGAACCACGTGGAGAAGGCACCCACACTGAAAATGACTGGAAGGAACATTGGGGCTTCTTCTCAGTGTCTCTGATGTCGGGTTTCACTGTCCCGGGAAAGTCTCTGCTAACACCCTGCAGAGCGCAGTGCCCAATATACAGAAACGTCTTGCGGTATCTCCTACAGGGAAAGTGCCAGGAGGAATTGTGGAGCTTGGTCTCAGTGTCTCTGAGAATTGCTCTGATTATCCGTGTGACCTCTTTGCTAAGACTCTCCAGAGAGCCGTCCTCAAAACCAACACACATCTTGACATATCTCCCGCATTGATCGCAGTGTCTCCAGAAACGGCATTCAAGGAGCCAGGAACTTTTCTGCCCACACTGTCCATTGAGTTGTCCTCAAAACCAATATACATCCTGCTATATCTCCCACATGGAAAATGCCAGGAGGCAAAAGTGGGGATTATGTTTAGACTTTCTCGGAACTGCTTCAAATCAACTAGATATCTTTGTGCTGTAAATCTCCCAACAGCCAAATGTAAAAGCAGCAAACATCTCGCTGTATGTCCCACATCCAAAGTGCCAAGAGAGTAATGTAGAGCTTGCTCTCCCTGTCTTTGAGTACAGTTTTCAGTGTCCCGGTTACCTCTTTGCTAACATTCTCTTCAGAGCTGCAGTGAAACCAGGAACCACGTGGAGAAGGCACCCACACTGAAAATGACTGGAAGGAACGTTGGGGCTTCTTCTCAGTGTCTCTGACATAGGGTTTCACTGTCCCGGGAAAGTCTCTGCTAACAGCCTGCAGAGCGCAGTGCCCAATATACAGAAACGTCTTGCGGTATCTCCTACAGGGAAAGTGCCAAGAGGGAATTCTCGATCTTGTTCTCAGTGTCTCTGAGAATTGCTCTGATTATCCATGTGACCTCTTTGCTAAGACTCTCCAGAGAGCCGTCCTCAAAACCAACACACATCTTGACATATCTCCCGCATTGATCGCAGTGTCTCCAGAAACGGCATTCAAGGAGCCAGGAACTTTTCTGCCCACACTGTCCATTGAGTTGTCCTCAAAACCAATATACATCCTGCTATATCTCCCACATGGAAAATGCCAGGAGGGAAAAGTGGGGATTATGTTTAGACTTTCTCGGAACTGCTTCAAATCAACTAGATATCTTTGTGCTGTAAATCTCCCAACAGCCAAATGTAAAAGCAGCAAACATCTCGCTGTATGTCCCACATCCAAAGTGCCAAGAGAGTAATGTAGAGCTTGCTCTCCCTGTCTTTGAGTACAGTTTTCAGTGTCCCGGTTACCTCTTTGCTAACATTCTCTTCAGAGCTGCAGTGAAACCAGGAACCACGTGGAGAAGGCACCCACACTGAAAATGACTGGAAGGAACGTTGGGGCTTCTTCTCAGTGTCTCTGACATAGGGTTTCACTGTCCCGGGAAAGTCTCTGCTAACACCCTGCAGAGCGCAGTGCCCAATATACAGAAACGTCTTGCGGTATCTCCTACAGGGAAAGTGCCAGGAGGAATTGTGGAGCTTGGTCTCAGTGTCTCTGAGAATTGCTCTGATTATCCGTGTGACCTCTTTGCTAAGACTCTCCAGAGAGCCTTCCTCAAAACCAACACACATCTTGACATATCTCCCTCATTGATCGCAGTGTCTCCAGAAACGGCATTCAAGGAGCCAGGAACTTTTCTGCCCACACTGTCCATTGAGTTGTCCTCAAAACCAATATACATCCTGCTATATCTCCCACATGGAAAATGCCAGGAGGCAAAAGTGGGGATTATGTTTAGACTTTCTCGGAACTGCTTCAAATCAACTAGATATCTTTGTGCTGTAAATCTCCCAACAGCCAAATGTAAAAGCAGCAAACATCTCGCTGTATGTCCCACATCCAAAGTGCCAAGAGAGTAATGTAGAGCTTGCTCTCCCTGTCTTTGAGTACAGTTTTCAGTGTCCCGGTTACCTCTTTGCTAACATTCTCTTCAGAGCTGCAGTGAAACCAGGAACCACGTGGAGAAGGCACCCACACTGAAAATGACTGGAAGGAACATTGGGGCTTCTTCTCAGTGTCTCTGATGTCGGGTTTCACTGTCCCGGGAAAGTCTCTGCTAACACCCTGCAGAGCGCAGTGCCCAATATACAGAAACGTCTTGCGGTATCTCCTACAGGGAAAGTGCCAAGAGGGAATTCTCGATCTTGTTCTCAGTGTCTCTGAGAATTGCTCTGATTATCCGTGTGACCTCTTTGCTAAGACTCTCCAGAGAGCCGTCCTCAAAACCAACACACATCTTGACATATCTCCCGCATTGATCGCAGTGTCTCCAGAAACGGCATTCAAGGAGCCAGGAACTTTTCTGCCCACACTGTCCATTGAGTTGTCCTCAAAACCAATATACATCCTGCTATATCTCCCACATGGAAAATGCCAGGAGGCAAAAGTGGGGATTATGTTTAGACTTTCTCGGAACTGCTTCAAATCAACTAGATATCTTTGTGCTGTAAATCTCCCAACAGCCAAATGCAAAAGCAGCAAACATCTCGCTGTATGTCCCACATCCAAAGTGCCAAGAAAGTAATGTAGAGCTTGCTCTCCCTGTCTTTGAGTACAGTTTTCAGTGTCCCGGTTACCTCTTTGCTAACATTCTCTTCAGAGCTGCAGTGAAACCAGGAACCACGTGGAGAAGGCACCCACACTGAAAATGCCTGGAAGGAACATTGGGGCTTCTTCTCAGTGTCTCTGATGTCGGGTTTCACTGTCCCGGGAAAGTCTCTGCTAACACCCTGCAGAGCGCAGTGCCCAATATACAGAAACGTCTTGCGGTATCTCCTACAGGGAAAGTGCCAGGAGGAATTGTGGAGCTTGGTCTCAGTGTCTCTGAGAATTGCTCTGATTATCCGTGTGACCTCTTTGCTAAGACTCTCCAGAGAGCCGTCCTCAAAACCAACACACATCTTGACATATCTCCCACATTGATCGCAGTGTCTCCAGAAACGGCATTCAAGGAGCCAGGAACTTTTCTGCCCACACTGTCCATTGAGTTGTCCTCAAAACCAATATACATCCTGCTATATCTCCCACATGGAAAATGCCAGGAGGCAAAAGTGGGGATTATGTTTAGACTTTCTCGGAACTGCTTCAAATCAACTAGATATCTTTGTGCTGTAAATCTCCCAACAGCCAAATGTAAAAGCAGCAAACATCTCGCTGCATGTCCCACATCCAAAGTGCCAAGAGAGTAATGTAGAGCTTGCTCTCCCTGTCTTTGAGTACAGTTTTCAGTGTCCCGGTTACCTCTTTGCTAACATTCTCTTCAGAGCTGCAGTGAAACCAGGAACCACGTGGAGAAGGCACCCACACTGAAAATGCCTGGAAGGAACATTGGGGCTTCTTCTCAGTGTCTCTGACATAGGGTTTCACTGTCCCGGGAAAGTCTCTGCTAACACCCTGCAGAGCGCAGTGCCCAATATACAGAAACATCTTGCGGTATCTCCTACAGGGAAAGTGCCAGGAGGAATTGTGGAGCTTGGTCTCAGTGTCTCTGAGAATTGCTCTGATTATCCGTGTGACCTCTTTGCTAAGACTCTCCAGAGAGCCTTCCTCAAAACCAACACACATCTTGACATATCTCCCGCATTGATCGCAGTGTCTCCAGAAACGGCATTCAAGGAGCCAGGAACTTTTCTGCCCACACTGTCCATTGAGTTGTCCTCAAAACCAATATACATCCTGCTATATCTCCCACATGGAAAATGCCAGGAGGCAAAAGTGGGGATTATGTTTAGACTTTCTCGGAACTGCTTCAAATCAACTAGATATCTTTGTGCTGTAAATCTCCCAACAGCCAAATGTAAAAGCAGCAAACATCTCGCTGTATGTCCCACATCCAAAGTGCCAAGAGAGTAATGTAGAGCTTGCTCTCCCTGTCTTTGAGTACAGTTTTCAGTGTCCCGGTTACCTCTTTGCTAACATTCTCTTCAGAGCTGCAGTGAAACCAGGAACCACGTGGAGAAGGCACCCACACTGAAAATGCCTGGAAGGAACATTGGGGCTTCTTCTCAGTGTCTCTGACATAGGGTTTCACTGTCCCGGGAAAGTCTCTGCTAACACCCTGCAGAGCGCAGTGCCCAATATACAGAAACGTCTTGCGGTATCTCCTACAGGGAAAGTGCCAAGAGGGAATTCTCGATCTTGTTCTCAGTGTCTCTGAGAATTGCTCTGATTATCCGTGTGACCTCTTTGCTAAGACTCTCCAGAGAGCCGTCCTCAAAACCAACACACATCTTGACATATCTCCCACATTGATCGCAGTGTCTCCAGAAACGGCATTCAAGGAGCCAGGAACTTTTCTGCCCACACTGTCCATTGAGTTGTCCTCAAAACCAATATACATCCTGCTATATCTCCCACATGGAAAATGCCAGGAGGCAAAAGTGGGGATTATGTTTAGACTTTCTCGGAACTGCTTCAAATCAACTAGATATCTTTGTGCTGTAAATCTCCCAACAGCCAAATGTAAAAGCAGCAAACATCTCGCTGTATGTCCCACATCCAAAGTGCCAAGAGAGTAATGTAGAGCTTGCTCTCCCTGTCTTTGAGTACAGTTTTCAGTGTCCCGGTTACCTCTTTGCTAACATTCTCTTCAGAGCTGCAGTGAAACCAGGAACCACGTGGAGAAGGCACCCACACTGAAAATGCCTGGAAGGAACATTGGGGCTTCTTCTCAGTGTCTCTGATGTCGGGTTTCACTGTCCCGGGAAAGTCTCTGCTAACACCCTGCAGAGCGCAGTGCCCAATATACAGAAACATCTTGCGGTATCTCCTACAGGGAAAGTGCCAGGAGGAATTGTGGAGCTTGGTCTCAGTGTCTCTGAGAATTGCTCTGATTATCCGTGTGACCTCTTTGCTAAGACTCTCCAGAGAGCCTTCCTCAAAACCAACACACATCTTGACATATCTCCCACATTGATCGCAGTGTCTCCAGAAATGGCATTCAAGGAGCCAGGAACTTTTCTGCCCACACTGTCCATTGAGTTGTCCTCAAAACCAATATACATCCTGCTATATCTCCCACATGGAAAATGCCAGGAGGGAAAAGTGGGGATTATGTTTAGACTTTCTCGGAACTGCTTCAAATCAACTAGATATCTTTGTGCTGTAAATCTCCCAACAGACAAACGGAAAAGCAGCAAACATCTCGCTGTATGTCCCACATCCAAAGTGCCAAGAGAGTAATGTAGAGCTTGCTCTCCCTGTCTTTGAGTACAGTTTTCAGTGTCCCGGTTACCTCTTTGCTAACATTCTCTTCAGAGCTGCAGTGAAACCAGGAACCACGTGGAGAAGGCACCCACACTGAAAATGACTGGAAGGAACATTGGGGCTTCTTCTCAGTGTCTCTGATGTCGGGTTTCACTGTCCCGGGAAAGTCTCTGCTAACACCCTGCAGAGCGCAGTGCCCAATATACAGAAACGTCTTGCGGTATCTCCTACAGGGAAAGTGCCAAGAGGGAATTCTCGATCTTGTTCTCAGTGTCTCTGAGAATTGCTCTGATTATCCGTGTGACCTCTTTGCTAAGACTCTCCAGAGAGCCGTCCTCAAAACCAACACACATCTTGACATATCTCCCACATTGATCGCAGTGTCTCCAGAAACGGCATTCAAGGAGCCAGGAACTTTTCTGCCCACACTGTCCATTGAGTTGTCCTCAAAACCAATATACATCCTGCTATATCTCCCACATGGAAAATGCCAGGAGGCAAAAGTGGGGATTATGTTTAGACTTTCTCGGAACTGCTTCAAATCAACTAGATATCTTTGTGCTGTAAATCTCCCAACAGCCAAATGTAAAAGCAGCAAACATCTCGCTGTATGTCCCACATCCAAAGTGCCAAGAAAGTAATGTAGAGCTTGCTCTCCCTGTCTTTGAGTACAGTTTTCAGTGTCCCGGTTACCTCTTTGCTAACATTCTCTTCAGAGCTGCAGTGAAACCAGGAACCACGTGGAGAAGGCACCCACACTGAAAATGACTGGAAGGAACGTTGGGGCTTCTTCTCAGTGTCTCTGACATAGGGTTTCACTGTCCCGGGAAAGTCTCTGCTAACACCCTGCAGAGCGCAGTGCCCAATATACAGAAACATCTTGCGGTATCTCCTACAGGGAAAGTGCCAGGAGGAATTGTGGAGCTTGGTCTCAGTGTCTCTGAGAATTGCTCTGATTATCCGTGTGACCTCTTTGCTAAGACTCTCCAGAGAGCCTTCCTCAAAACCAACACACATCTTGACATATCTCCCGCATTGATCGCAGTGTCTCCAGAAACGGCATTCAAGGAGCCAGGAACTTTTCTGCCCACACTGTCCATTGAGTTGTCCTCAAAACCAATATACATCCTGCTATATCTCCCACATGGAAAATGCCAGGAGGGAAAAGTGGGGATTATGTTTAGACTTTCTCGGAACTGCTTCAAATCAACTAGATATCTTTGTGCTGTAAATCTCCCAACAGACAAACGCAAAAGCAGCAAACATCTCGCTGTATGTCCCACATCCAAAGTGCCAAGAGAGTAATGTAGAGCTTGCTCTCCCTGTCTTTGAGTACAGTTTTCAGTGTCCCGGTTACCTCTTTGCTAACATTCTCTTCAGAGCTGCAGTGAAACCAGGAACCACGTGGAGAAGGCACCCACACTGAAAATGACTGGAAGGAACATTGGGGCGTCTTCTCAGTGTCTCTGATGTCGGGTTTCACTGTCCCGGGAAAGTCTCTGCTAACACCCTGCAGAGCGCAGTGCCCAATATACAGAAACGTCTTGCGGTATCTCCTACAGGGAAAGTGCCAAGAGGGAATTCTCGATCTTGTTCTCAGTGTCTCTGAGAATTGCTCTGATTATCCATGTGACCTCTTTGCTAAGACTCTCCAGAGAGCCTTCCTCAAAACCAACACACATCTTGACATATCTCCCGCATTGATCGCAGTGTCTCCAGAAACGGCATTCAAGGAGCCAGGAACTTTTCTGCCCACACTGTCCATTGAGTTGTCCTCAAAACCAATATACATCCTGCTATATCTCCCACATGGAAAATGCCAGGAGGCAAAAGTGGGGATTATGTTTAGACTTTCTCGGAACTGCTTCAAATCAACTAGATATCTTTGTGCTGTAAATCTCCCAACAGACAAAAGCAAAAGCAGCAAACATCTCGCTGTATGTCCCACATCCAAAGTGCCAAGAGAGTAATGTAGAGCTTGCTCTCCCTGTCTTTGAGTACAGTTTTCAGTGTCCCGGTTACCTCTTTGCTAACATTCTCTTCAGAGCTGCAGTGAAACCAGGAACCACGTGGAGAAGGCACCCACACTGAAAATGACTGGAAGGAACATTGGGGCTTCTTCTCAGTGTCTCTGATGTCGGGTTTCACTGTCCCGGGAAAGTCTCTGCTAACACCCTGCAGAGCGCAGTGCCCAATATACAGAAACGTCTTGCGGTATCTCCTACAGGGAAAGTGCCAGGAGGAATTGTGGAGCTTGGTCTCAGTGTCTCTGAGAATTGCTCTGATTATCCGTGTGACCTCTTTGCTAAGACTCTCCAGAGAGCCGTCCTCAAAACCAACACACATCTTGACATATCTCCCGCATTGATCGCAGTGTCTCCAGAAACGGCATTCAAGGAGCCAGGAACTTTTCTGCCCACACTGTCCATTGAGTTGTCCTCAAAACCAATATACATCCTGCTATATCTCCCACATGGAAAATGCCAGGAGGCAAAAGTGGGGATTATGTTTAGACTTTCTCGGAACTGCTTCAAATCAACTAGATATCTTTGTGCTGTAAATCTCCCAACAGCCAAATGTAAAAGCAGCAAACATCTCGCTGTATGTCCCACATCCAAAGTGCCAAGAGAGTAATGTAGAGCTTGCTCTCCCTGTCTTTGAGTACAGTTTTCAGTGTCCCGGTTACCTCTTTGCTAACATTCTCTTCAGAGCTGCAGTGAAACCAGGAACCACGTGGAGAAGGCACCCACACTGAAAATGACTGGAAGGAACGTTGGGGCTTCTTCTCAGTGTCTCTGACATAGGGTTTCACTGTCCCGGGAAAGTCTCTGCTAACACCCTGCAGAGCGCAGTGCCCAATATACAGAAACGTCTTGCGGTATCTCCTACAGGGAAAGTGCCAAGAGGGAATTCTCGATCTTGTTCTCAGTGTCTCTGAGAATTGCTCTGATTATCCGTGTGACCTCTTTGCTAAGACTCTCCAGAGAGCCGTCCTCAAAACCAACACACATCTTGACATATCTCCCACATTGATCGCAGTGTCTCCAGAAACGGCATTCAAGGAGCCAGGAACTTTTCTGCCCACACTGTCCATTGAGTTGTCCTCAAAACCAATATACATCCTGCTATATCTCCCACATGGAAAATGCCAGGAGGCAAAAGTGGGGATTATGTTTAGACTTTCTCGGAACTGCTTCAAATCAACTAGATATCTTTGTGCTGTAAATCTCCCAACAGCCAAATGTAAAAGCAGCAAACATCTCGCTGTATGTCCCACATCCAAAGTGCCAAGAAAGTAATGTAGAGCTTGCTCTCCCTGTCTTTGAGTACAGTTTTCAGTGTCCCGGTTACCTCTTTGCTAACATTCTCTTCAGAGCTGCAGTGAAACCAGGAACCACGTGGAGAAGGCACCCACACTGAAAATGACTGGAAGGAACGTTGGGGCTTCTTCTCAGTGTCTCTGACATAGGGTTTCACTGTCCCGGGAAAGTCTCTGCTAACACCCTGCAGAGCGCAGTGCCCAATATACAGAAACGTCTTGCGGTATCTCCTACAGGGAAAGTGCAAAGAGGGAATTCTCGATCTTGTTCTCAGTGTCTCTGAGAATTGCTCTGATTATCCGTGTGACCTCTTTGCTAAGACTCTCCAGAGAGCCTTCCTCAAAACCAACACACATCTTGACATATCTCCCGCATTGATCGCAGTGTCTCCAGAAACGGCATTCAAGGAGCCAGGAACTTTTCTGCCCACACTGTCCATTGAGTTGTCCTCAAAACCAATATACATCCTGCTATATCTCCCACATGGAAAATGCCAGGAGGCAAAAGTGGGGATTATGTTTAGACTTTCTCGGAACTGCTTCAAATCAACTAGATATCTTTGTGCTGTAAATCTCCCAACAGACAAACGCAAAAGCAGCAAACATCTCGCTGTATGTCCCACATCCAAAGTGCCAAGAGAGTAATGTAGAGCTTGCTCTCCCTGTCTTTGAGTACAGTTTTCAGTGTCCCGGTTACCTCTTTGCTAACATTCTCTTCAGAGCTGCAGTGAAACCAGGAACCACGTGGAGAAGGCACCCACACTGAAAATGACTGGAAGGAACATTGGGGCGTCTTCTCAGTGTCTCTGATGTCGGGTTTCACTGTCCCGGGAAAGTCTCTGCTAACACCCTGCAGAGCGCAGTGCCCAATATACAGAAACGTCTTGCGGTATCTCCTACAGGGAAAGTGCCAAGAGGGAATTCTCGATCTTGTTCTCAGTGTCTCTGAGAATTGCTCTGATTATCCGTGTGACCTCTTTGCTAAGACTCTCCAGAGAGCCTTCCTCAAAACCAACACACATCTTGACATATCTCCCGCATTGATCGCAGTGTCTCCAGAAACGGCATTCAAGGAGCCAGGAACTTTTCTGCCCACACTGTCCATTGAGTTGTCCTCAAAACCAATATACATCCTGCTATATCTCCCACATGGAAAATGCCAGGAGGCAAAAGTGGGGATTATGTTTAGACTTTCTCGGAACTGCTTCAAATCAACTAGATATCTTTGTGCTGTAAATCTCCCAACAGACAAAAGCAAAAGCAGCAAACATCTCGCTGTATGTCCCACATCCAAAGTGCCAAGAGAGTAATGTAGAGCTTGCTCTCCCTGTCTTTGAGTACAGTTTTCAGTGTCCCGGTTACCTCTTTGCTAACATTCTCTTCAGAGCTGCAGTGAAACCAGGAACCACGTGGAGAAGGCACCCACACTGAAAATGACTGGAAGGAACATTGGGGCTTCTTCTCAGTGTCTCTGATGTCGGGTTTCACTGTCCCGGGAAAGTCTCTGCTAACACCCTGCAGAGCGCAGTGCCCAATATACAGAAACGTCTTGCGGTATCTCCTACAGGGAAAGTGCCAGGAGGAATTGTGGAGCTTGGTCTCAGTGTCTCTGAGAATTGCTCTGATTATCCGTGTGACCTCTTTGCTAAGACTCTCCAGAGAGCCGTCCTCAAAACCAACACACATCTTGACATATCTCCCGCATTGATCGCAGTGTCTCCAGAAACGGCATTCAAGGAGCCAGGAACTTTTCTGCCCACACTGTCCATTGAGTTGTCCTCAAAACCAATATACATCCTGCTATATCTCCCACATGGAAAATGCCAGGAGGCAAAAGTGGGGATTATGTTTAGACTTTCTCGGAACTGCTTCAAATCAACTAGATATCTTTGTGCTGTAAATCTCCCAACAGCCAAATGTAAAAGCAGCAAACATCTCGCTGTATGTCCCACATCCAAAGTGCCAAGAAAGTAATGTAGAGCTTGCTCTCCCTGTCTTTGAGTACAGTTTTCAGTGTCCCGGTTACCTCTTTGCTAACATTCTCTTCAGAGCTGCAGTGAAACCAGGAACCACGTGGAGAAGGCACCCACACTGAAAATGACTGGAAGGAACATTGGGGCTTCTTCTCAGTGTCTCTGACATAGGGTTTCACTGTCCCGGGAAAGTCTCTGCTAACAGCCTGCAGAGCGCAGTGCCCAATATACAGAAACGTCTTGCGGTATCTCCTACAGGGAAAGTGCCAAGAGGGAATTCTCGATCTTGTTCTCAGTGTCTCTGAGAATTGCTCTGATTATCCGTGTGACCTCTTTGCTAAGACTCTCCAGAGAGCCTTCCTCAAAACCAACACACATCTTGACATATCTCCCGCATTGATCGCAGTGTCTCCAGAAACGGCATTCAAGGAGCCAGGAACTTTTCTGCCCACACTGTCCATTGAGTTGTCCTCAAAACCAATATACATCCTGCTATATCTCCCACATGGAAAATGCCAGGAGGCAAAAGTGGGGATTATGTTTAGACTTTCTCGGAACTGCTTCAAATCAACTAGATATCTTTGTGCTGTAAATCTCCCAACAGCCAAATGTAAAAGCAGCAAACATCTCGCTGTATGTCCCACATCCAAAGTGCCAAGAGAGTAATGTAGAGCTTGCTCTCCCTGTCTTTGAGTACAGTTTTCAGTGTCCCGGTTACCTCTTTGCTAACATTCTCTTCAGAGCTGCAGTGAAACCAGGAACCACGTGGAGAAGGCACCCACACTGAAAATGACTGGAAGGAACGTTGGGGCTTCTTCTCAGTGTCTCTGACATAGGGTTTCACTGTCCCGGGAAAGTCTCTGCTAACACCGTGCAGAGCGCAGTGCCCAATATACAGAAACGTCTTGCGGTATCTCCTACAGGGAAAGTGCAAAGAGGGAATTCTCGATCTTGTTCTCAGTGTCTCTGAGAATTGCTCTGATTATCCGTGTGACCTCTTTGCTAAGACTCTCCAGAGAGCCTTCCTCAAAACCAACACACATCTTGACATATCTCCCGCATTGATCGCAGTGTCTCCAGAAACAGCATTCAAGGAGCCAGGAACTTTTCTGCCCACACTGTCCATTGAGTTGTCCTCAAAACCAATATACATCCTGCTATATCTCCCACATGGAAAATGCCAGGAGGCAAAAGTGGGGATTATGTTTAGACTTTCTCGGAACTGCTTCAAATCAACTAGATATCTTTGTGCTGTAAATCTCCCAACAGCCAAATGTAAAAGCAGCAAACATCTCGCTGTATGTCCCACATCCAAAGTGCCAAGAGAGTAATGTAGAGCTTGCTCTCCCTGTCTTTGAGTACAGTTTTCAGTGTCCCGGTTACCTCTTTGCTAACATTCTCTTCAGAGCTGCAGTGAAACCAGGAACCACGTGGAGAAGGCACCCACACTGAAAATGCCTGGAAGGAACATTGGGGCTTCTTCTCAGTGTCTCTGACATAGGGTTTCACTGTCCCGGGAAAGTCTCTGCTAACACCCTGCAGAGCGCAGTGCCCAATATACAGAAACATCTTGCGGTATCTCCTACAGGGAAAGTGCCAGGAGGAATTGTGGAGCTTGGTCTCAGTGTCTCTGAGAATTGCTCTGATTATCCGTGTGACCTCTTTGCTAAGACTCTCCAGAGAGCCGTCCTCAAAACCAACACACATCTTGACATATCTCCCACATTGATCGCAGTGTCTCCAGAAATGGCATTCAAGGAGCCAGGAACTTTTCTGCCCACACTGTCCATTGAGTTGTCCTCAAAACCAATATACATCCTGCTATATCTCCCACATGGAAAATGCCAGGAGGCAAAAGTGGGGATTATGTTTAGACTTTCTCGGAACTGCTTCAAATCAACTAGATATCTTTGTGCTGTAAATCTCCCAACAGACAAATGTAAAAGCAGCAAACATCTCGCTGTATGTCCCACATCCAAAGTGCCAAGAGAGTAATGTAGAGCTTGCTCTCCCTGTCTTTGAGTACAGTTTTCAGTGTCCCGGTTACCTCTTTGCTAACATTCTCTTCAGAGCTGCAGTGAAACCAGGAACCACGTGGAGAAGGCACCCACACTGAAAATGACTGGAAGGAACATTGGGGCTTCTTCTCAGTGTCTCTGATGTCGGGTTTCACTGTCCCGGGAAAGTCTCTGCTAACACCCTGCAGAGCGCAGTGCCCAATATACAGAAACGTCTTGCGGTATCTCCTACAGGGAAAGTGCCAAGAGGGAATTCTCGATCTTGTTCTCAGTGTCTCTGAGAATTGCTCTGATTATCCGTGTGACCTCTTTGCTAAGACTCTCCAGAGAGCCGTCCTCAAAACCAACACACATCTTGACATATCTCCCGCATTGATCGCAGTGTCTCCAGAAACGGCATTCAAGGAGCCAGGAACTTTTCTGCCCACACTGTCCATTGAGTTGTCCTCAAAACCAATATACATCCTGCTATATCTCCCACATGGAAAATGCCAGGAGGCAAAAGTGGGGATTATGTTTAGACTTTCTCGGAACTGCTTCAAATCAACTAGATATCTTTGTGCTGTAAATCTCCCAACAGCCAAATGTAAAAGCAGCAAACATCTCGCTGTATGTCCCACATCCAAAGTGCCAAGAAAGTAATGTAGAGCTTGCTCTCCCTGTCTTTGAGTACAGTTTTCAGTGTCCCGGTTACCTCTTTGCTAACATTCTCTTCAGAGCTGCAGTGAAACCAGGAACCACGTGGAGAAGGCACCCACACTGAAAATGACTGGAAGGAACATTGGGGCTTCTTCTCAGTGTCTCTGACATAGGGTTTCACTGTCCCGGGAAAGTCTCTGCTAACAGCCTGCAGAGCGCAGTGCCCAATATACAGAAACGTCTTGCGGTATCTCCTACAGGGAAAGTGCCAAGAGGGAATTCTCGATCTTGTTCTCAGTGTCTCTGAGAATTGCTCTGATTATCCGTGTGACCTCTTTGCTAAGACTCTCCAGAGAGCCGTCCTCAAAACCAACACACATCTTGACATATCTCCCGCATTGATCGCAGTGTCTCCAGAAACGGCATTCAAGGAGCCAGGAACTTTTCTGCCCACACTGTCCATTGAGTTGTCCTCAAAACCAATATACATCCTGCTATATCTCCCACATGGAAAATGCCAGGAGGCAAAAGTGGGGATTATGTTTAGACTTTCTCGGAACTGCTTCAAATCAACTAGATATCTTTGTGCTGTAAATCTCCCAACAGCCAAATGTAAAAGCAGCAAACATCTCGCTGTATGTCCCACATCCAAAGTGCCAAGAGAGTAATGTAGAGCTTGCTCTCCCTGTCTTTGAGTACAGTTTTCAGTGTCCCGGTTACCTCTTTGCTAACATTCTCTTCAGAGCTGCAGTGAAACCAGGAACCACGTGGAGAAGGCACCCACACTGAAAATGACTGGAAGGAACGTTGGGGCTTCTTCTCAGTGTCTCTGACATAGGGTTTCACTGTCCCGGGAAAGTCTCTGCTAACACCGTGCAGAGCGCAGTGCCCAATATACAGAAACGTCTTGCGGTATCTCCTACAGGGAAAGTGCAAAGAGGGAATTCTCGATCTTGTTCTCAGTGTCTCTGAGAATTGCTCTGATTATCCGTGTGACCTCTTTGCTAAGACTCTCCAGAGAGCCTTCCTCAAAACCAACACACATCTTGACATATCTCCCGCATTGATCGCAGTGTCTCCAGAAACGGCATTCAAGGAGCCAGGAACTTTTCTGCCCACACTGTCCATTGAGTTGTCCTCAAAACCAATATACATCCTGCTATATCTCCCACATGGAAAATGCCAGGAGGCAAAAGTGGGGATTATGTTTAGACTTTCTCGGAACTGCTTCAAATCAACTAGATATCTTTGTGCTGTAAATCTCCCAACAGCCAAATGTAAAAGCAGCAAACATCTCGCTGTATGTCCCACATCCAAAGTGCCAAGAGAGTAATGTAGAGCTTGCTCTCCCTGTCTTTGAGTACAGTTTTCAGTGTCCCGGTTACCTCTTTGCTAACATTCTCTTCAGAGCTGCAGTGAAACCAGGAACCACGTGGAGAAGGCACCCACACTGAAAATGCCTGGAAGGAACATTGGGGCTTCTTCTCAGTGTCTCTGACATAGGGTTTCACTGTCCCGGGAAAGTCTCTGCTAACACCCTGCAGAGCGCAGTGCCCAATATACAGAAACATCTTGCGGTATCTCCTACAGGGAAAGTGCCAGGAGGAATTGTGGAGCTTGGTCTCAGTGTCTCTGAGAATTGCTCTGATTATCCGTGTGACCTCTTTGCTAAGACTCTCCAGAGAGCCTTCCTCAAAACCAACACACATCTTGACATATCTCCCACATTGATCGCAGTGTCTCCAGAAACGGCATTCAAGGAGCCAGGAACTTTTCTGCCCACACTGTCCATTGAGTTGTCCTCAAAACCAATATACATCCTGCTATATCTCCCACATGGAAAATGCCAGGAGGCAAAAGTGGGGATTATGTTTAGACTTTCTCGGAACTGCTTCAAATCAACTAGATATCTTTGTGCTGTAAATCTCCCAACAGCCAAATGTAAAAGCAGCAAACATCTCGCTGTATGTCCCACATCCAAAGTGCCAAGAAAGTAATGTAGAGCTTGCTCTCCCTGTCTTTGAGTACAGTTTTCAGTGTCCCGGTTACCTCTTTGCTAACATTCTCTTCAGAGCTGCAGTGAAACCAGGAACCACGTGGAGAAGGCACCCACACTGAAAATGACTGGAAGGAACGTTGGGGCTTCTTCTCAGTGTCTCTGACATAGGGTTTCACTGTCCCGGGAAAGTCTCTGCTAACACCGTGCAGAGCGCAGTGCCCAATATACAGAAACATCTTGCGGTATCTCCTACAGGGAAAGTGCCAGGAGGAATTGTGGAGCTTGGTCTCAGTGTCTCTGAGAATTGCTCTGATTATCCGTGTGACCTCTTTGCTAAGACTCTCCAGAGAGCCTTCCTCAAAACCAACACACATCTTGACATATCTCCCACATTGATCGCAGTGTCTCCAGAAACGGCATTCAAGGAGCCAGGAACTTTTCTGCCCACACTGTCCATTGAGTTGTCCTCAAAACCAATATACATCCTGCTATATCTCCCACATGGAAAATGCCAGGAGGCAAAAGTGGGGATTATGTTTAGACTTTCTCGGAACTGCTTCAAATCAACTAGATATCTTTGTGCTGTAAATCTCCCAACAGCCAAATGTAAAAGCAGCAAACATCTCGCTGTATGTCCCACATCCAAAGTGCCAAGAGAGTAATGTAGAGCTTGCTCTCCCTGTCTTTGAGTACAGTTTTCAGTGTCCCGGTTACCTCTTTGCTAACATTCTCTTCAGAGCTGCAGTGAAACCAGGAACCACGTGGAGAAGGCACCCACACTGAAAATGACTGGAAGGAACGTTGGGGCTTCTTCTCAGTGTCTCTGACATAGGGTTTCACTGTCCCGGGAAAGTCTCTGCTAACACCGTGCAGAGCGCAGTGCCCAATATACAGAAACGTCTTGCGGTATCTCCTACAGGGAAAGTGCCAAGAGGGAATTCTCGATCTTGTTCTCAGTGTCTCTGAGAATTGCTCTGATTATCCGTGTGACCTCTTTGCTAAGACTCTCCAGAGAGCCTTCCTCAAAACCAACACACATCTTGACATATCTCCCGCATTGATCGCAGTGTCTCCAGAAACGGCATTCAAGGAGCCAGGAACTTTTCTGCCCACACTGTCCATTGAGTTGTCCTCAAAACCAATATACATCCTGCTATATCTCCCACATGGAAAATGCCAGGAGGCAAAAGTGGGGATTATGTTTAGACTTTCTCGGAACTGCTTCAAATCAACTAGATATCTTTGTGCTGTAAATCTCCCAACAGACAAACGCAAAAGCAGCAAACATCTCGCTGTATGTCCCACATCCAAAGTGCCAAGAGAGTAATGTAGAGCTTGCTCTCCCTGTCTTTGAGTACAGTTTTCAGTGTCCCGGTTACCTCTTTGCTAACATTCTCTTCAGAGCTGCAGTGAAACCAGGAACCACGTGGAGAAGGCACCCACACTGAAAATGACTGGAAGGAACATTGGGGCGTCTTCTCAGTGTCTCTGATGTCGGGTTTCACTGTCCCGGGAAAGTCTCTGCTAACACCCTGCAGAGCGCAGTGCCCAATATACAGAAACGTCTTGCGGTATCTCCTACAGGGAAAGTGCCAAGAGGGAATTCTCGATCTTGTTCTCAGTGTCTCTGAGAATTGCTCTGATTATCCGTGTGACCTCTTTGCTAAGACTCTCCAGAGAGCCTTCCTCAAAACCAACACACATCTTGACATATCTCCCGCATTGATCGCAGTGTCTCCAGAAACGGCATTCAAGGAGCCAGGAACTTTTCTGCCCACACTGTCCATTGAGTTGTCCTCAAAACCAATATACATCCTGCTATATCTCCCACATGGAAAATGCCAGGAGGCAAAAGTGGGGATTATGTTTAGACTTTCTCGGAACTGCTTCAAATCAACTAGATATCTTTGTGCTGTAAATCTCCCAACAGACAAACGCAAAAGCAGCAAACATCTCGCTGTATGTCCCACATCCAAAGTGCCAAGAGAGTAATGTAGAGCTTGCTCTCCCTGTCTTTGAGTACAGTTTTCAGTGTCCCGGTTACCTCTTTGCTAACATTCTCTTCAGAGCTGCAGTGAAACCAGGAACCACGTGGAGAAGGCACCCACACTGAAAATGACTGGAAGGAACATTGGGGCTTCTTCTCAGTGTCTCTGATGTCGGGTTTCACTGTCCCGGGAAAGTCTCTGCTAACACCCTGCAGAGCGCAGTGCCCAATATACAGAAACGTCTTGCGGTATCTCCTACAGGGAAAGTGCCAGGAGGAATTGTGGAGCTTGGTCTCAGTGTCTCTGAGAATTGCTCTGATTATCCGTGTGACCTCTTTGCTAAGACTCTCCAGAGAGCCGTCCTCAAAACCAACACACATCTTGACATATCTCCCGCATTGATCGCAGTGTCTCCAGAAACGGCATTCAAGGAGCCAGGAACTTTTCTGCCCACACTGTCCATTGAGTTGTCCTCAAAACCAATATACATCCTGCTATATCTCCCACATGGAAAATGCCAGGAGGGAAAAGTGGGGATTATGTTTAGACTTTCTCGGAACTGCTTCAAATCAACTAGATATCTTTGTGCTGTAAATCTCCCAACAGCCAAATGTAAAAGCAGCAAACATCTCGCTGTATGTCCCACATCCAAAGTGCCAAGAAAGTAATGTAGAGCTTGCTCTCCCTGTCTTTGAGTACAGTTTTCAGTGTCCCGGTTACCTCTTTGCTAACATTCTCTTCAGAGCTGCAGTGAAACCAGGAACCACGTGGAGAAGGCACCCACACTGAAAATGACTGGAAGGAACATTGGGGCTTCTTCTCAGTGTCTCTGACATAGGGTTTCACTGTCCCGGGAAAGTCTCTGCTAACAGCCTGCAGAGCGCAGTGCCCAATATACAGAAACGTCTTGCGGTATCTCCTACAGGGAAAGTGCCAAGAGGGAATTCTCGATCTTGTTCTCAGTGTCTCTGAGAATTGCTCTGATTATCCGTGTGACCTCTTTGCTAAGACTCTCCAGAGAGCCTTCCTCAAAACCAACACACATCTTGACATATCTCCCGCATTGATCGCAGTGTCTCCAGAAACGGCATTCAAGGAGCCAGGAACTTTTCTGCCCACACTGTCCATTGAGTTGTCCTCAAAACCAATATACATCCTGCTATATCTCCCACATGGAAAATGCCAGGAGGCAAAAGTGGGGATTATGTTTAGACTTTCTCGGAACTGCTTCAAATCAACTAGATATCTTTGTGCTGTAAATCTCCCAACAGCCAAATGTAAAAGCAGCAAACATCTCGCTGTATGTCCCACATCCAAAGTGCCAAGAGAGTAATGTAGAGCTTGCTCTCCCTGTCTTTGAGTACAGTTTTCAGTGTCCCGGTTACCTCTTTGCTAACATTCTCTTCAGAGCTGCAGTGAAACCAGGAACCACGTGGAGAAGGCACCCACACTGAAAATGACTGGAAGGAACGTTGGGGCTTCTTCTCAGTGTCTCTGACATAGGGTTTCACTGTCCCGGGAAAGTCTCTGCTAACACCGTGCAGAGCGCAGTGCCCAATATACAGAAACGTCTTGCGGTATCTCCTACAGGGAAAGTGCAAAGAGGGAATTCTCGATCTTGTTCTCAGTGTCTCTGAGAATTGCTCTGATTATCCGTGTGACCTCTTTGCTAAGACTCTCCAGAGAGCCTTCCTCAAAACCAACACACATCTTGACATATCTCCCGCATTGATCGCAGTGTCTCCAGAAACGGCATTCAAGGAGCCAGGAACTTTTCTGCCCACACTGTCCATTGAGTTGTCCTCAAAACCAATATACATCCTGCTATATCTCCCACATGGAAAATGCCAGGAGGCAAAAGTGGGGATTATGTTTAGACTTTCTCGGAACTGCTTCAAATCAACTAGATATCTTTGTGCTGTAAATCTCCCAACAGCCAAATGTAAAAGCAGCAAACATCTCGCTGTATGTCCCACATCCAAAGTGCCAAGAGAGTAATGTAGAGCTTGCTCTCCCTGTCTTTGAGTACAGTTTTCAGTGTCCCGGTTACCTCTTTGCTAACATTCTCTTCAGAGCTGCAGTGAAACCAGGAACCACGTGGAGAAGGCACCCACACTGAAAATGACTGGAAGGAACATTGGGGCGTCTTCTCAGTGTCTCTGACATAGGGTTTCACTGTCCCGGGAAAGTCTCTGCTAACACCCTGCAGAGCGCAGTGCCCAATATACAGAAACGTCTTGCGGTATCTCCTACAGGGAAAGTGCCAAGAGGGAATTCTCGATCTTGTTCTCAGTGTCTCTGAGAATTGCTCTGATTATCCGTGTGACCTCTTTGCTAAGACTCTCCAGAGAGCCGTCCTCAAAACCAACACACATCTTGACATATCTCCCGCATTGATCGCAGTGTCTCCAGAAACGGCATTCAAGGAGCCAGGAACTTTTCTGCCCACACTGTCCATTGAGTTGTCCTCAAAACCAATATACATCCTGCTATATCTCCCACATGGAAAATGCCAGGAGGCAAAAGTGGGGATTATGTTTAGACTTTCTCGGAACTGCTTCAAATCAACTAGATATCTTTGTGCTGTAAATCTCCCAACAGCCAAATGTAAAAGCAGCAAACATCTCGCTGTATGTCCCACATCCAAAGTGCCAAGAAAGTAATGTAGAGCTTGCTCTCCCTGTCTTTGAGTACAGTTTTCAGTGTCCCGGTTACCTCTTTGCTAACATTCTCTTCAGAGCTGCAGTGAAACCAGGAACCACGTGGAGAAGGCACCCACACTGAAAATGCCTGGAAGGAACATTGGGGCGTCTTCTCAGTGTCTCTGATGTCGGGTTTCACTGTCCCGGGAAAGTCTCTGCTAACACCCTGCAGAGCGCAGTGCCCAATATACAGAAACGTCTTGCGGTATCTCCTACAGGGAAAGTGCCAGGAGGAATTGTGGAGCTTGGTCTCAGTGTCTCTGAGAATTGCTCTGATTATCCGTGTGACCTCTTTGCTAAGACTCTCCAGAGAGCCGTCCTCAAAACCAACACACATCTTGACATATCTCCCACATTGATCGCAGTGTCTCCAGAAACGGCATTCAAGGAGCCAGGAACTTTTCTGCCCACACTGTCCATTGAGTTGTCCTCAAAACCAATATACATCCTGCTATATCTCCCACATGGAAAATGCCAGGAGGCAAAAGTGGGGATTATGTTTAGACTTTCTCGGAACTGCTTCAAATCAACTAGATATCTTTGTGCTGTAAATCTCCCAACAGACAAAAGCAAAAGCAGCAAACATCTCGCTGTATGTCCCACATCCAAAGTGCCAAGAGAGTAATGTAGAGCTTGCTCTCCCTGTCTTTGAGTACAGTTTTCAGTGTCCCGGTTACCTCTTTGCTAACATTCTCTTCAGAGCTGCAGTGAAACCAGGAACCACGTGGAGAAGGCACCCACACTGAAAATGACTGGAAGGAACATTGGGGCTTCTTCTCAGTGTCTCTGATGTCGGGTTTCACTGTCCCGGGAAAGTCTCTGCTAACACCCTGCAGAGCGCAGTGCCCAATATACAGAAACGTCTTGCGGTATCTCCTACAGGGAAAGTGCCAGGAGGAATTGTGGAGCTTGGTCTCAGTGTCTCTGAGAATTGCTCTGATTATCCGTGTGACCTCTTTGCTAAGACTCTCCAGAGAGCCGTCCTCAAAACCAACACACATCTTGACATATCTCCCACATTGATCGCAGTGTCTCCAGAAACGGCATTCAAGGAGCCAGGAACTTTTCTGCCCACACTGTCCATTGAGTTGTCCTCAAAACCAATATACATCCTGCTATATCTCCCACATGGAAAATGCCAGGAGGCAAAAGTGGGGATTATGTTTAGACTTTCTCGGAACTGCTTCAAATCAACTAGATATCTTTGTGCTGTAAATCTCCCAACAGACAAACGCAAAAGCAGCAAACATCTCGCTGTATGTCCCACATCCAAAGTGCCAAGAGAGTAATGTAGAGCTTGCTCTCCCTGTCTTTGAGTACAGTTTTCAGTGTCCCGGTTACCTCTTTGCTAACATTCTCTTCAGAGCTGCAGTGAAACCAGGAACCACGTGGAGAAGGCACCCACACTGAAAATGACTGGAAGGAACATTGGGGCTTCTTCTCAGTGTCTCTGATGTCGGGTTTCACTGTCCCGGGAAAGTCTCTGCTAACACCCTGCAGAGCGCAGTGCCCAATATACAGAAACGTCTTGCGGTATCTCCTACAGGGAAAGTGCCAAGAGGGAATTCTCGATCTTGTTCTCAGTGTCTCTGAGAATTGCTCTGATTATCCGTGTGACCTCTTTGCTAAGACTCTCCAGAGAGCCGTCCTCAAAACCAACACACATCTTGACATATCTCCCACATTGATCGCAGTGTCTCCAGAAACGGCATTCAAGGAGCCAGGAACTTTTCTGCCCACACTGTCCATTGAGTTGTCCTCAAAACCAATATACATCCTGCTATATCTCCCACATGGAAAATGCCAGGAGGCAAAAGTGGGGATTATGTTTAGACTTTCTCGGAACTGCTTCAAATCAACTAGATATCTTTGTGCTGTAAATCTCCCAACAGCCAAATGTAAAAGCAGCAAACATCTCGCTGTATGTCCCACATCCAAAGTGCCAAGAAAGTAATGTAGAGCTTGCTCTCCCTGTCTTTGAGTACAGTTTTCAGTGTCCCGGTTACCTCTTTGCTAACATTCTCTTCAGAGCTGCAGTGAAACCAGGAACCACGTGGAGAAGGCACCCACACTGAAAATGACTGGAAGGAACATTGGGGCTTCTTCTCAGTGTCTCTGACATAGGGTTTCACTGTCCCGGGAAAGTCTCTGCTAACACCCTGCAGAGCGCAGTGCCCAATATACAGAAACGTCTTGCGGTATCTCCTACAGGGAAAGTGCCAAGAGGGAATTCTCGATCTTGTTCTCAGTGTCTCTGAGAATTGCTCTGATTATCCGTGTGACCTCTTTGCTAAGACTCTCCAGAGAGCCTTCCTCAAAACCAACACACATCTTGACATATCTCCCGCATTGATCGCAGTGTCTCCAGAAACGGCATTCAAGGAGCCAGGAACTTTTCTGCCCACACTGTCCATTGAGTTGTCCTCAAAACCAATATACATACTGCTATATCTCCCACATGGAAAATGCCAGGAGGCAAAAGTGGGGATTATGTTTAGACTTTCTCGGAACTGCTTCAAATCAACTAGATATCTTTGTGCTGTAAATCTCCCAACAGACAAAAGCAAAAGCAGCAAACATCTCGCTGTATGTCCCACATCCAAAGTGCCAAGAGAGTAATGTAGAGCTTGCTCTCCCTGTCTTTGAGTACAGTTTTCAGTGTCCCGGTTACCTCTTTGCTAACATTCTCTTCAGAGCTGCAGTGAAACCAGGAACCACGTGGAGAAGGCACCCACACTGAAAATGACTGGAAGGAACATTGGGGCTTCTTCTCAGTGTCTCTGATGTCGGGTTTCACTGTCCCGGGAAAGTCTCTGCTAACACCCTGCAGAGCGCAGTGCCCAATATACAGAAACGTCTTGCGGTATCTCCTACAGGGAAAGTGCCAGGAGGAATTGTGGAGCTTGGTCTCAGTGTCTCTGAGAATTGCTCTGATTATCCGTGTGACCTCTTTGCTAAGACTCTCCAGAGAGCCGTCCTCAAAACCAACACACATCTTGACATATCTCCCGCATTGATCGCAGTGTCTCCAGAAACGGCATTCAAGGAGCCAGGAACTTTTCTGCCCACACTGTCCATTGAGTTGTCCTCAAAACCAATATACATCCTGCTATATCTCCCACATGGAAAATGCCAGGAGGCAAAAGTGGGGATTATGTTTAGACTTTCTCGGAACTGCTTCAAATCAACTAGATATCTTTGTGCTGTAAATCTCCCAACAGCCAAATGTAAAAGCAGCAAACATCTCGCTGTATGTCCCACATCCAAAGTGCCAAGAAAGTAATGTAGAGCTTGCTCTCCCTGTCTTTGAGTACAGTTTTCAGTGTCCCGGTTACCTCTTTGCTAACATTCTCTTCAGAGCTGCAGTGAAACCAGGAACCACGTGGAGAAGGCACCCACACTGAAAATGACTGGAAGGAACATTGGGGCTTCTTCTCAGTGTCTCTGATGTCGGGTTTCACTGTCCCGGGAAAGTCTCTGCTAACACCCTGCAGAGCGCAGTGCCCAATATACAGAAACGTCTTGCGGTATCTCCTACAGGGAAAGTGCCAAGAGGGAATTCTCGATCTTGTTCTCAGTGTCTCTGAGAATTGCTCTGATTATCCGTGTGACCTCTTTGCTAAGACTCTCCAGAGAGCCGTCCTCAAAACCAACACACATCTTGACATATCTCCCACATTGATCGCAGTGTCTCCAGAAACGGCATTCAAGGAGCCAGGAACTTTTCTGCCCACACTGTCCATTGAGTTGTCCTCAAAACCAATATACATCCTGCTATATCTCCCACATGGAAAATGCCAGGAGGCAAAAGTGGGGATTATGTTTAGACTTTCTCGGAACTGCTTCAAATCAACTAGATATCTTTGTGCTGTAAATCTCCCAACAGCCAAATGTAAAAGCAGCAAACATCTCGCTGTATGTCCCACATCCAAAGTGCCAAGAAAGTAATGTAGAGCTTGCTCTCCCTGTCTTTGAGTACAGTTTTCAGTGTCCCGGTTACCTCTTTGCTAACATTCTCTTCAGAGCTGCAGTGAAACCAGGAACCACGTGGAGAAGGCACCCACACTGAAAATGACTGGAAGGAACGTTGGGGCTTCTTCTCAGTGTCTCTGACATAGGGTTTCACTGTCCCGGGAAAGTCTCTGCTAACACCCTGCAGAGCGCAGTGCCCAATATACAGAAACGTCTTGCGGTATCTCCTACAGGGAAAGTGCCAAGAGGGAATTCTCGATCTTGTTCTCAGTGTCTCTGAGAATTGCTCTGATTATCCGTGTGACCTCTTTGCTAAGACTCTCCAGAGAGCCTTCCTCAAAACCAACACACATCTTGACATATCTCCCGCATTGATCGCAGTGTCTCCAGAAACGGCATTCAAGGAGCCAGGAACTTTTCTGCCCACACTGTCCATTGAGTTGTCCTCAAAACCAATATACATCCTGCTATATCTCCCACATGGAAAATGCCAGGAGGCAAAAGTGGGGATTATGTTTAGACTTTCTCGGAACTGCTTCAAATCAACTAGATATCTTTGTGCTGTAAATCTCCCAACAGACAAACGCAAAAGCAGCAAACATCTCGCTGTATGTCCCACATCCAAAGTGCCAAGAGAGTAATGTAGAGCTTGCTCTCCCTGTCTTTGAGTACAGTTTTCAGTGTCCCGGTTACCTCTTTGCTAACATTCTCTTCAGAGCTGCAGTGAAACCAGGAACCACGTGGAGAAGGCACCCACACTGAAAATGACTGGAAGGAACATTGGGGCGTCTTCTCAGTGTCTCTGATGTCGGGTTTCACTGTCCCGGGAAAGTCTCTGCTAACACCCTGCAGAGCGCAGTGCCCAATATACAGAAACGTCTTGCGGTATCTCCTACAGGGAAAGTGCCAAGAGGGAATTCTCGATCTTGTTCTCAGTGTCTCTGAGAATTGCTCTGATTATCCGTGTGACCTCTTTGCTAAGACTCTCCAGAGAGCCTTCCTCAAAACCAACACACATCTTGACATATCTCCCGCATTGATCGCAGTGTCTCCAGAAACGGCATTCAAGGAGCCAGGAACTTTTCTGCCCACACTGTCCATTGAGTTGTCCTCAAAACCAATATACATCCTGCTATATCTCCCACATGGAAAATGCCAGGAGGCAAAAGTGGGGATTATGTTTAGACTTTCTCGGAACTGCTTCAAATCAACTAGATATCTTTGTGCTGTAAATCTCCCAACAGACAAAAGCAAAAGCAGCAAACATCTCGCTGTATGTCCCACATCCAAAGTGCCAAGAGAGTAATGTAGAGCTTGCTCTCCCTGTCTTTGAGTACAGTTTTCAGTGTCCCGGTTACCTCTTTGCTAACATTCTCTTCAGAGCTGCAGTGAAACCAGGAACCACGTGGAGAAGGCACCCACACTGAAAATGACTGGAAGGAACATTGGGGCTTCTTCTCAGTGTCTCTGATGTCGGGTTTCACTGTCCCGGGAAAGTCTCTGCTAACACCCTGCAGAGCGCAGTGCCCAATATACAGAAACGTCTTGCGGTATCTCCTACAGGGAAAGTGCCAGGAGGAATTGTGGAGCTTGGTCTCAGTGTCTCTGAGAATTGCTCTGATTATCCGTGTGACCTCTTTGCTAAGACTCTCCAGAGAGCCGTCCTCAAAACCAACACACATCTTGACATATCTCCCGCATTGATCGCAGTGTCTCCAGAAACGGCATTCAAGGAGCCAGGAACTTTTCTGCCCACACTGTCCATTGAGTTGTCCTCAAAACCAATATACATCCTGCTATATCTCCCACATGGAAAATGCCAGGAGGCAAAAGTGGGGATTATGTTTAGACTTTCTCGGAACTGCTTCAAATCAACTAGATATCTTTGTGCTGTAAATCTCCCAACAGCCAAATGTAAAAGCAGCAAACATCTCGCTGTATGTCCCACATCCAAAGTGCCAAGAAAGTAATGTAGAGCTTGCTCTCCCTGTCTTTGAGTACAGTTTTCAGTGTCCCGGTTACCTCTTTGCTAACATTCTCTTCAGAGCTGCAGTGAAACCAGGAACCACGTGGAGAAGGCACCCACACTGAAAATGACTGGAAGGAACATTGGGGCTTCTTCTCAGTGTCTCTGACATAGGGTTTCACTGTCCCGGGAAAGTCTCTGCTAACAGCCTGCAGAGCGCAGTGCCCAATATACAGAAACGTCTTGCGGTATCTCCTACAGGGAAAGTGCCAAGAGGGAATTCTCGATCTTGTTCTCAGTGTCTCTGAGAATTGCTCTGATTATCCGTGTGACCTCTTTGCTAAGACTCTCCAGAGAGCCTTCCTCAAAACCAACACACATCTTGACATATCTCCCGCATTGATCGCAGTGTCTCCAGAAACGGCATTCAAGGAGCCAGGAACTTTTCTGCCCACACTGTCCATTGAGTTGTCCTCAAAACCAATATACATCCTGCTATATCTCCCACATGGAAAATGCCAGGAGGCAAAAGTGGGGATTATGTTTAGACTTTCTCGGAACTGCTTCAAATCAACTAGATATCTTTGTGCTGTAAATCTCCCAACAGCCAAATGTAAAAGCAGCAAACATCTCGCTGTATGTCCCACATCCAAAGTGCCAAGAGAGTAATGTAGAGCTTGCTCTCCCTGTCTTTGAGTACAGTTTTCAGTGTCCCGGTTACCTCTTTGCTAACATTCTCTTCAGAGCTGCAGTGAAACCAGGAACCACGTGGAGAAGGCACCCACACTGAAAATGACTGGAAGGAACGTTGGGGCTTCTTCTCAGTGTCTCTGACATAGGGTTTCACTGTCCCGGGAAAGTCTCTGCTAACACCCTGCAGAGCGCAGTGCCCAATATACAGAAACGTCTTGCGGTATCTCCTACAGGGAAAGTGCCAAGAGGGAATTCTCGATCTTGTTCTCAGTGTCTCTGAGAATTGCTCTGATTATCCGTGTGACCTCTTTGCTAAGACTCTCCAGAGAGCCTTCCTCAAAACCAACACACATCTTGACATATCTCCCGCATTGATCGCAGTGTCTCCAGAAACGGCATTCAAGGAGCCAGGAACTTTTCTGCCCACACTGTCCATTGAGTTGTCCTCAAAACCAATATACATCCTGCTATATCTCCCACATGGAAAATGCCAGGAGGCAAAAGTGGGGATTATGTTTAGACTTTCTCGGAACTGCTTCAAATCAACTAGATATCTTTGTGCTGTAAATCTCCCAACAGACAAACGCAAAAGCAGCAAACATCTCGCTGTATGTCCCACATCCAAAGTGCCAAGAGAGTAATGTAGAGCTTGCTCTCCCTGTCTTTGAGTACAGTTTTCAGTGTCCCGGTTACCTCTTTGCTAACATTCTCTTCAGAGCTGCAGTGAAACCAGGAACCACGTGGAGAAGGCACCCACACTGAAAATGACTGGAAGGAACATTGGGGCTTCTTCTCAGTGTCTCTGATGTCGGGTTTCACTGTCCCGGGAAAGTCTCTGCTAACACCCTGCAGAGCGCAGTGCCCAATATACAGAAACGTCTTGCGGTATCTCCTACAGGGAAAGTGCCAAGAGGGAATTCTCGATCTTGTTCTCAGTGTCTCTGAGAATTGCTCTGATTATCCGTGTGACCTCTTTGCTAAGACTCTCCAGAGAGCCTTCCTCAAAACCAACACACATCTTGACATATCTCCCGCATTGATCGCAGTGTCTCCAGAAACGGCATTCAAGGAGCCAGGAACTTTTCTGCCCACACTGTCCATTGAGTTGTCCTCAAAACCAATATACATCCTGCTATATCTCCCACATGGAAAATGCCAGGAGGCAAAAGTGGGGATTATGTTTAGACTTTCTCGGAACTGCTTCAAATCAACTAGATATCTTTGTGCTGTAAATCTCCCAACAGACAAAAGCAAAAGCAGCAAACATCTCGCTGTATGTCCCACATCCAAAGTGCCAAGAGAGTAATGTAGAGCTTGCTCTCCCTGTCTTTGAGTACAGTTTTCAGTGTCCCGGTTACCTCTTTGCTAACATTCTCTTCAGAGCTGCAGTGAAACCAGGAACCACGTGGAGAAGGCACCCACACTGAAAATGACTGGAAGGAACATTGGGGCTTCTTCTCAGTGTCTCTGATGTCGGGTTTCACTGTCCCGGGAAAGTCTCTGCTAACACCCTGCAGAGCGCAGTGCCCAATATACAGAAACGTCTTGCGGTATCTCCTACAGGGAAAGTGCCAGGAGGAATTGTGGAGCTTGGTCTCAGTGTCTCTGAGAATTGCTCTGATTATCCGTGTGACCTCTTTGCTAAGACTCTCCAGAGAGCCGTCCTCAAAACCAACACACATCTTGACATATCTCCCGCATTGATCGCAGTGTCTCCAGAAACGGCATTCAAGGAGCCAGGAACTTTTCTGCCCACACTGTCCATTGAGTTGTCCTCAAAACCAATATACATCCTGCTATATCTCCCACATGGAAAATGCCAGGAGGCAAAAGTGGGGATTATGTTTAGACTTTCTCGGAACTGCTTCAAATCAACTAGATATCTTTGTGCTGTAAATCTCCCAACAGCCAAATGTAAAAGCAGCAAACATCTCGCTGTATGTCCCACATCCAAAGTGCCAAGAAAGTAATGTAGAGCTTGCTCTCCCTGTCTTTGAGTACAGTTTTCAGTGTCCCGGTTACCTCTTTGCTAACATTCTCTTCAGAGCTGCAGTGAAACCAGGAACCACGTGGAGAAGGCACCCACACTGAAAATGACTGGAAGGAACGTTGGGGCTTCTTCTCAGTGTCTCTGACATAGGGTTTCACTGTCCCGGGAAAGTCTCTGCTAACACCGTGCAGAGCGCAGTGCCCAATATACAGAAACGTCTTGCGGTATCTCCTACAGGGAAAGTGCAAAGAGGGAATTCTCGATCTTGTTCTCAGTGTCTCTGAGAATTGCTCTGATTATCCGTGTGACCTCTTTGCTAAGACTCTCCAGAGAGCCTTCCTCAAAACCAACACACATCTTGACATATCTCCCGCATTGATCGCAGTGTCTCCAGAAACGGCATTCAAGGAGCCAGGAACTTTTCTGCCCACACTGTCCATTGAGTTGTCCTCAAAACCAATATACATCCTGCTATATCTCCCACATGGAAAATGCCAGGAGGCAAAAGTGGGGATTATGTTTAGACTTTCTCGGAACTGCTTCAAATCAACTAGATATCTTTGTGCTGTAAATCTCCCAACAGACAAAAGCAAAAGCAGCAAACATCTCGCTGTATGTCCCACATCCAAAGTGCCAAGAGAGTAATGTAGAGCTTGCTCTCCCTGTCTTTGAGTACAGTTTTCAGTGTCCCGGTTACCTCTTTGCTAACATTCTCTTCAGAGCTGCAGTGAAACCAGGAACCACGTGGAGAAGGCACCCACACTGAAAATGACTGGAAGGAACATTGGGGCTTCTTCTCAGTGTCTCTGATGTCGGGTTTCACTGTCCCGGGAAAGTCTCTGCTAACACCCTGCAGAGCGCAGTGCCCAATATACAGAAACGTCTTGCGGTATCTCCTACAGGGAAAGTGCCAGGAGGAATTGTGGAGCTTGGTCTCAGTGTCTCTGAGAATTGCTCTGATTATCCGTGTGACCTCTTTGCTAAGACTCTCCAGAGAGCCGTCCTCAAAACCAACACACATCTTGACATATCTCCCGCATTGATCGCAGTGTCTCCAGAAACGGCATTCAAGGAGCCAGGAACTTTTCTGCCCACACTGTCCATTGAGTTGTCCTCAAAACCAATATACATCCTGCTATATCTCCCACATGGAAAATGCCAGGAGGCAAAAGTGGGGATTATGTTTAGACTTTCTCGGAACTGCTTCAAATCAACTAGATATCTTTGTGCTGTAAATCTCCCAACAGCCAAATGTAAAAGCAGCAAACATCTCGCTGTATGTCCCACATCCAAAGTGCCAAGAAAGTAATGTAGAGCTTGCTCTCCCTGTCTTTGAGTACAGTTTTCAGTGTCCCGGTTACCTCTTTGCTAACATTCTCTTCAGAGCTGCAGTGAAACCAGGAACCACGTGGAGAAGGCACCCACACTGAAAATGACTGGAAGGAACATTGGGGCTTCTTCTCAGTGTCTCTGACATAGGGTTTCACTGTCCCGGGAAAGTCTCTGCTAACAGCCTGCAGAGCGCAGTGCCCAATATACAGAAACGTCTTGCGGTATCTCCTACAGGGAAAGTGCCAAGAGGGAATTCTCGATCTTGTTCTCAGTGTCTCTGAGAATTGCTCTGATTATCCGTGTGACCTCTTTGCTAAGACTCTCCAGAGAGCCTTCCTCAAAACCAACACACATCTTGACATATCTCCCGCATTGATCGCAGTGTCTCCAGAAACGGCATTCAAGGAGCCAGGAACTTTTCTGCCCACACTGTCCATTGAGTTGTCCTCAAAACCAATATACATCCTGCTATATCTCCCACATGGAAAATGCCAGGAGGCAAAAGTGGGGATTATGTTTAGACTTTCTCGGAACTGCTTCAAATCAACTAGATATCTTTGTGCTGTAAATCTCCCAACAGCCAAATGTAAAAGCAGCAAACATCTCGCTGTATGTCCCACATCCAAAGTGCCAAGAGAGTAATGTAGAGCTTGCTCTCCCTGTCTTTGAGTACAGTTTTCAGTGTCCCGGTTACCTCTTTGCTAACATTCTCTTCAGAGCTGCAGTGAAACCAGGAACCACGTGGAGAAGGCACCCACACTGAAAATGACTGGAAGGAACGTTGGGGCTTCTTCTCAGTGTCTCTGACATAGGGTTTCACTGTCCCGGGAAAGTCTCTGCTAACACCCTGCAGAGCGCAGTGCCCAATATACAGAAACGTCTTGCGGTATCTCCTACAGGGAAAGTGCCAAGAGGGAATTCTCGATCTTGTTCTCAGTGTCTCTGAGAATTGCTCTGATTATCCGTGTGACCTCTTTGCTAAGACTCTCCAGAGAGCCTTCCTCAAAACCAACACACATCTTGACATATCTCCCGCATTGATCGCAGTGTCTCCAGAAACGGCATTCAAGGAGCCAGGAACTTTTCTGCCCACACTGTCCATTGAGTTGTCCTCAAAACCAATATACATCCTGCTATATCTCCCACATGGAAAATGCCAGGAGGCAAAAGTGGGGATTATGTTTAGACTTTCTCGGAACTGCTTCAAATCAACTAGATATCTTTGTGCTGTAAATCTCCCAACAGACAAACGCAAAAGCAGCAAACATCTCGCTGTATGTCCCACATCCAAAGTGCCAAGAGAGTAATGTAGAGCTTGCTCTCCCTGTCTTTGAGTACAGTTTTCAGTGTCCCGGTTACCTCTTTGCTAACATTCTCTTCAGAGCTGCAGTGAAACCAGGAACCACGTGGAGAAGGCACCCACACTGAAAATGACTGGAAGGAACATTGGGGCTTCTTCTCAGTGTCTCTGATGTCGGGTTTCACTGTCCCGGGAAAGTCTCTGCTAACACCCTGCAGAGCGCAGTGCCCAATATACAGAAACGTCTTGCGGTATCTCCTACAGGGAAAGTGCCAAGAGGGAATTCTCGATCTTGTTCTCAGTGTCTCTGAGAATTGCTCTGATTATCCGTGTGACCTCTTTGCTAAGACTCTCCAGAGAGCCTTCCTCAAAACCAACACACATCTTGACATATCTCCCGCATTGATCGCAGTGTCTCCAGAAACGGCATTCAAGGAGCCAGGAACTTTTCTGCCCACACTGTCCATTGAGTTGTCCTCAAAACCAATATACATCCTGCTATATCTCCCACATGGAAAATGCCAGGAGGCAAAAGTGGGGATTATGTTTAGACTTTCTCGGAACTGCTTCAAATCAACTAGATATCTTTGTGCTGTAAATCTCCCAACAGACAAAAGCAAAAGCAGCAAACATCTCGCTGTATGTCCCACATCCAAAGTGCCAAGAGAGTAATGTAGAGCTTGCTCTCCCTGTCTTTGAGTACAGTTTTCAGTGTCCCGGTTACCTCTTTGCTAACATTCTCTTCAGAGCTGCAGTGAAACCAGGAACCACGTGGAGAAGGCACCCACACTGAAAATGACTGGAAGGAACATTGGGGCTTCTTCTCAGTGTCTCTGATGTCGGGTTTCACTGTCCCGGGAAAGTCTCTGCTAACACCCTGCAGAGCGCAGTGCCCAATATACAGAAACGTCTTGCGGTATCTCCTACAGGGAAAGTGCCAGGAGGAATTGTGGAGCTTGGTCTCAGTGTCTCTGAGAATTGCTCTGATTATCCGTGTGACCTCTTTGCTAAGACTCTCCAGAGAGCCGTCCTCAAAACCAACACACATCTTGACATATCTCCCGCATTGATCGCAGTGTCTCCAGAAACGGCATTCAAGGAGCCAGGAACTTTTCTGCCCACACTGTCCATTGAGTTGTCCTCAAAACCAATATACATCCTGCTATATCTCCCACATGGAAAATGCCAGGAGGCAAAAGTGGGGATTATGTTTAGACTTTCTCGGAACTGCTTCAAATCAACTAGATATCTTTGTGCTGTAAATCTCCCAACAGCCAAATGTAAAAGCAGCAAACATCTCGCTGTATGTCCCACATCCAAAGTGCCAAGAAAGTAATGTAGAGCTTGCTCTCCCTGTCTTTGAGTACAGTTTTCAGTGTCCCGGTTACCTCTTTGCTAACATTCTCTTCAGAGCTGCAGTGAAACCAGGAACCACGTGGAGAAGGCACCCACACTGAAAATGCCTGGAAGGAACATTGGGGCTTCTTCTCAGTGTCTCTGACATAGGGTTTCACTGTCCCGGGAAAGTCTCTGCTAACAGCCTGCAGAGCGCAGTGCCCAATATACAGAAACGTCTTGCGGTATCTCCTACAGGGAAAGTGCCAAGAGGGAATTCTCGATCTTGTTCTCAGTGTCTCTGAGAATTGCTCTGATTATCCGTGTGACCTCTTTGCTAAGACTCTCCAGAGAGCCGTCCTCAAAACCAACACACATCTTGACATATCTCCCGCATTGATCGCAGTGTCTCCAGAAACGGCATTCAAGGAGCCAGGAACTTTTCTGCCCACACTGTCCATTGAGTTGTCCTCAAAACCAATATACATCCTGCTATATCTCCCACATGGAAAATGCCAGGAGGCAAAAGTGGGGATTATGTTTAGACTTTCTCGGAACTGCTTCAAATCAACTAGATATCTTTGTGCTGTAAATCTCCCAACAGCCAAATGTAAAAGCAGCAAACATCTCGCTGTATGTCCCACATCCAAAGTGCCAAGAGAGTAATGTAGAGCTTGCTCTCCCTGTCTTTGAGTACAGTTTTCAGTGTCCCGGTTACCTCTTTGCTAACATTCTCTTCAGAGCTGCAGTGAAACCAGGAACCACGTGGAGAAGGCACCCACACTGAAAATGACTGGAAGGAACGTTGGGGCTTCTTCTCAGTGTCTCTGACATAGGGTTTCACTGTCCCGGGAAAGTCTCTGCTAACACCGTGCAGAGCGCAGTGCCCAATATACAGAAACGTCTTGCGGTATCTCCTACAGGGAAAGTGCAAAGAGGGAATTCTCGATCTTGTTCTCAGTGTCTCTGAGAATTGCTCTGATTATCCGTGTGACCTCTTTGCTAAGACTCTCCAGAGAGCCTTCCTCAAAACCAACACACATCTTGACATATCTCCCGCATTGATCGCAGTGTCTCCAGAAACGGCATTCAAGGAGCCAGGAACTTTTCTGCCCACACTGTCCATTGAGTTGTCCTCAAAACCAATATACATCCTGCTATATCTCCCACATGGAAAATGCCAGGAGGCAAAAGTGGGGATTATGTTTAGACTTTCTCGGAACTGCTTCAAATCAACTAGATATCTTTGTGCTGTAAATCTCCCAACAGCCAAATGTAAAAGCAGCAAACATCTCGCTGTATGTCCCACATCCAAAGTGCCAAGAGAGTAATGTAGAGCTTGCTCTCCCTGTCTTTGAGTACAGTTTTCAGTGTCCCGGTTACCTCTTTGCTAACATTCTCTTCAGAGCTGCAGTGAAACCAGGAACCACGTGGAGAAGGCACCCACACTGAAAATGACTGGAAGGAACATTGGGGCTTCTTCTCAGTGTCTCTGATGTCGGGTTTCACTGTCCCGGGAAAGTCTCTGCTAACACCCTGCAGAGCGCAGTGCCCAATATACAGAAACGTCTTGCGGTATCTCCTACAGGGAAAGTGCCAAGAGGGAATTCTCGATCTTGTTCTCAGTGTCTCTGAGAATTGCTCTGATTATCCGTGTGACCTCTTTGCTAAGACTCTCCAGAGAGCCGTCCTCAAAACCAACACACATCTTGACATATCTCCCGCATTGATCGCAGTGTCTCCAGAAACGGCATTCAAGGAGCCAGGAACTTTTCTGCCCACACTGTCCATTGAGTTGTCCTCAAAACCAATATACATCCTGCTATATCTCCCACATGGAAAATGCCAGGAGGCAAAAGTGGGGATTATGTTTAGACTTTCTCGGAACTGCTTCAAATCAACTAGATATCTTTGTGCTGTAAATCTCCCAACAGCCAAATGTAAAAGCAGCAAACATCTCGCTGTATGTCCCACATCCAAAGTGCCAAGAAAGTAATGTAGAGCTTGCTCTCCCTGTCTTTGAGTACAGTTTTCAGTGTCCCGGTTACCTCTTTGCTAACATTCTCTTCAGAGCTGCAGTGAAACCAGGAACCACGTGGAGAAGGCACCCACACTGAAAATGCCTGGAAGGAACATTGGGGCGTCTTCTCAGTGTCTCTGATGTCGGGTTTCACTGTCCCGGGAAAGTCTCTGCTAACACCCTGCAGAGCGCAGTGCCCAATATACAGAAACGTCTTGCGGTATCTCCTACAGGGAAAGTGCCAGGAGGAATTGTGGAGCTTGGTCTCAGTGTCTCTGAGAATTGCTCTGATTATCCGTGTGACCTCTTTGCTAAGACTCTCCAGAGAGCCGTCCTCAAAACCAACACACATCTTGACATATCTCCCACATTGATCGCAGTGTCTCCAGAAACGGCATTCAAGGAGCCAGGAACTTTTCTGCCCACACTGTCCATTGAGTTGTCCTCAAAACCAATATACATCCTGCTATATCTCCCACATGGAAAATGCCAGGAGGCAAAAGTGGGGATTATGTTTAGACTTTCTCGGAACTGCTTCAAATCAACTAGATATCTTTGTGCTGTAAATCTCCCAACAGACAAACGCAAAAGCAGCAAACATCTCGCTGTATGTCCCACATCCAAAGTGCCAAGAGAGTAATGTAGAGCTTGCTCTCCCTGTCTTTGAGTACAGTTTTCAGTGTCCCGGTTACCTCTTTGCTAACATTCTCTTCAGAGCTGCAGTGAAACCAGGAACCACGTGGAGAAGGCACCCACACTGAAAATGACTGGAAGGAACATTGGGGCTTCTTCTCAGTGTCTCTGATGTCGGGTTTCACTGTCCCGGGAAAGTCTCTGCTAACACCCTGCAGAGCGCAGTGCCCAATATACAGAAACGTCTTGCGGTATCTCCTACAGGGAAAGTGCCAAGAGGGAATTCTCGATCTTGTTCTCAGTGTCTCTGAGAATTGCTCTGATTATCCGTGTGACCTCTTTGCTAAGACTCTCCAGAGAGCCGTCCTCAAAACCAACACACATCTTGACATATCTCCCGCATTGATCGCAGTGTCTCCAGAAACGGCATTCAAGGAGCCAGGAACTTTTCTGCCCACACTGTCCATTGAGTTGTCCTCAAAACCAATATACATCCTGCTATATCTCCCACATGGAAAATGCCAGGAGGCAAAAGTGGGGATTATGTTTAGACTTTCTCGGAACTGCTTCAAATCAACTAGATATCTTTGTGCTGTAAATCTCCCAACAGCCAAATGTAAAAGCAGCAAACATCTCGCTGTATGTCCCACATCCAAAGTGCCAAGAGAGTAATGTAGAGCTTGCTCTCCCTGTCTTTGAGTACAGTTTTCAGTGTCCCGGTTACCTCTTTGCTAACATTCTCTTCAGAGCTGCAGTGAAACCAGGAACCACGTGGAGAAGGCACCCACACTGAAAATGACTGGAAGGAACGTTGGGGCTTCTTCTCAGTGTCTCTGACATAGGGTTTCACTGTCCCGGGAAAGTCTCTGCTAACACCCTGCAGAGCGCAGTGCCCAATATACAGAAACGTCTTGCGGTATCTCCTACAGGGAAAGTGCCAAGAGGGAATTCTCGATCTTGTTCTCAGTGTCTCTGAGAATTGCTCTGATTATCCGTGTGACCTCTTTGCTAAGACTCTCCAGAGAGCCTTCCTCAAAACCAACACACATCTTGACATATCTCCCGCATTGATCGCAGTGTCTCCAGAAACGGCATTCAAGGAGCCAGGAACTTTTCTGCCCACACTGTCCATTGAGTTGTCCTCAAAACCAATATACATCCTGCTATATCTCCCACATGGAAAATGCCAGGAGGCAAAAGTGGGGATTATGTTTAGACTTTCTCGGAACTGCTTCAAATCAACTAGATATCTTTGTGCTGTAAATCTCCCAACAGCCAAATGTAAAAGCAGCAAACATCTCGCTGTATGTCCCACATCCAAAGTGCCAAGAGAGTAATGTAGAGCTTGCTCTCCCTGTCTTTGAGTACAGTTTTCAGTGTCCCGGTTACCTCTTTGCTAACATTCTCTTCAGAGCTGCAGTGAAACCAGGAACCACGTGGAGAAGGCACCCACACTGAAAATGACTGGAAGGAACATTGGGGCTTCTTCTCAGTGTCTCTGATGTCGGGTTTCACTGTCCCGGGAAAGTCTCTGCTAACACCCTGCAGAGCGCAGTGCCCAATATACAGAAACGTCTTGCGGTATCTCCTACAGGGAAAGTGCCAAGAGGGAATTCTCGATCTTGTTCTCAGTGTCTCTGAGAATTGCTCTGATTATCCGTGTGACCTCTTTGCTAAGACTCTCCAGAGAGCCGTCCTCAAAACCAACACACATCTTGACATATCTCCCGCATTGATCGCAGTGTCTCCAGAAACGGCATTCAAGGAGCCAGGAACTTTTCTGCCCACACTGTCCATTGAGTTGTCCTCAAAACCAATATACATCCTGCTATATCTCCCACATGGAAAATGCCAGGAGGCAAAAGTGGGGATTATGTTTAGACTTTCTCGGAACTGCTTCAAATCAACTAGATATCTTTGTGCTGTAAATCTCCCAACAGCCAAATGTAAAAGCAGCAAACATCTCGCTGTATGTCCCACATCCAAAGTGCCAAGAAAGTAATGTAGAGCTTGCTCTCCCTGTCTTTGAGTACAGTTTTCAGTGTCCCGGTTACCTCTTTGCTAACATTCTCTTCAGAGCTGCAGTGAAACCAGGAACCACGTGGAGAAGGCACCCACACTGAAAATGCCTGGAAGGAACATTGGGGCGTCTTCTCAGTGTCTCTGATGTCGGGTTTCACTGTCCCGGGAAAGTCTCTGCTAACACCCTGCAGAGCGCAGTGCCCAATATACAGAAACGTCTTGCGGTATCTCCTACAGGGAAAGTGCCAGGAGGAATTGTGGAGCTTGTTCTCAGTGTCTCTGAGAATTGCTCTGATTATCCGTGTGACCTCTTTGCTAAGACTCTCCAGAGAGCCGTCCTCAAAACCAACACACATCTTGACATATCTCCCACATTGATCGCAGTGTCTCCAGAAACGGCATTCAAGGAGCCAGGAACTTTTCTGCCCACACTGTCCATTGAGTTGTCCTCAAAACCAATATACATCCTGCTATATCTCCCACATGGAAAATGCCAGGAGGCAAAAGTGGGGATTATGTTTAGACTTTCTCGGAACTGCTTCAAATCAACTAGATATCTTTGTGCTGTAAATCTCCCAACAGACAAATGCAAAAGCAGCAAACATCTCGCTGTATGTCCCACATCCAAAGTGCCAAGAGAGTAATGTAGAGCTTGCTCTCCCTGTCTTTGAGTACAGTTTTCAGTGTCCCGGTTACCTCTTTGCTAACATTCTCTTCAGAGCTGCAGTGAAACCAGGAACCACGTGGAGAAGGCACCCGCACTGAAAATGACTGGAAGGAACATTGGGGCTTCTTCTCAGTGTCTCTGATGTCGGGTTTCACTGTCCCGGGAAAGTCTCTGCTAACACCCTGCAGAGCGCAGTGCCCAGTATACAGAAACATCTTGCGGTATCTCCTACAGGGAAAGTGCCAGGAGGAATTGTGGAGCTTGGTCTCAGTGTCTCTGAGAATTGCTCTGATTATCCGTGTGACCTCTTTGCTAAGACTCTCCAGAGAGCCGTCCTCAAAACCAACACACATCTTGACATATCTCCCACATTGATCGCAGTGTCTCCAGAAACGGCATTCAAGGAGCCAGGAACTTTTCTGCCCACACTGTCCATTGAGTTGTCCTCAAAACCAATATACATCCTGCTATATCTCCCACATGGAAAATGCCAGGAGGGAAAAGTGGGGATTATGTTTAGACTTTCTCGGAACTGCTTCAAATCAACTAGATATCTTTGTGCTGTAAATCTCCCAACAGCCAAATGCAAAAGCAGCAAACATCTCGCTGTGTGTCCCACATCCAAAGTGCCAAGAGAGTAATGTAGAGCTTGCTCTCCCTGTCTTTGAGTACAGTTTTCAGTGTCCCGGTTACCTCTTTGCTAACATTCTCTTCAGAGCTGCAGTGAAACCAGGAACCACGTGGAGAAGGCACCCACACTGAAAATGCCTGGAAGGAACATTGGGGCTTCTTCTCAGTGTCTCTGATGTCGGGTTTCACTGTCCCGGGAAAGTCTCTGCTAACACCCTGCAGAGCGCAGTGCCCAATATACAGAAACGTCTTGCGGTATCTCCTACAGGGAAAGTGCCAGGAGGAATTGTGGAGCTTGGTCTCAGTGTCTCTGAGAATTGCTCTGATTATCCGTGTGACCTCTTTGCTAAGACTCTCCAGAGAGCCGTCCTCAAAACCAACACACATCTTGACATATCTCCCACATTGATCGCAGTGTCTCCAGAAACGGCATTCAAGGAGCCAGGAACTTTTCTGCCCACACTGTCCATTGAGTTGTCCTCAAAACCAATATACATCCTGCTATATCTCCCACATGGAAAATGCCAGGAGGCAAAAGTGGGGATTATGTTTAGACTTTCTCGGAACTGCTTCAAATCAACTAGATATCTTTGTGCTGTAAATCTCCCAACAGCCAAATGTAAAAGCAGCAAACATCTCGCTGTATGTCCCACATCCAAAGTGCCAAGAGAGTAATGTAGAGCTTGCTCTCCCTGTCTTTGAGTACAGTTTTCAGTGTCCCGGTTACCTCTTTGCTAACATTCTCTTCAGAGCTGCAGTGAAACCAGGAACCACGTGGAGAAGGCACCCACACTGAAAATGACTGGAAGGAACGTTGGGGCTTCTTCTCAGTGTCTCTGATGTCGGGTTTCACTGTCCCGGGAAAGTCTCTGCTAACACCCTGCAGAGCGCAGTGCCCAATATACAGAAACGTCTTGCGGTATCTCCTACAGGGAAAGTGCCAAGAGGGAATTCTCGATCTTGTTCTCAGTGTCTCTGAGAATTGCTCTGATTATCCGTGTGACCTCTTTGCTAAGACTCTCCAGAGAGCCTTCCTCAAAACCAACACACATCTTGACATATCTCCCGCATTGATCGCAGTGTCTCCAGAAACGGCATTCAAGGAGCCAGGAACTTTTCTGCCCACACTGTCCATTGAGTTGTCCTCAAAACCAATATACATCCTGCTATATCTCCCACATGGAAAATGCCAGGAGGCAAAAGTGGGGATTATGTTTAGACTTTCTCGGAACTGCTTCAAATCAACTAGATATCTTTGTGCTGTAAATCTCCCAACAGCCAAATGTAAAAGCAGCAAACATCTCGCTGTATGTCCCACATCCAAAGTGCCAAGAAAGTAATGTAGAGCTTGCTCTCCCTGTCTTTGAGTACAGTTTTCAGTGTCCCGGTTACCTCTTTGCTAACATTCTCTTCAGAGCTGCAGTGAAATCAGGAACCACGTGGAGAAGGCACCCACACTGAAAATGCCTGGAAGGAACATTGGGGCGTCTTCTCAGTGTCTCTGATGTCGGGTTTCACTGTCCCGGGAAAGTCTCTGCTAACACCCTGCAGAGCGCAGTGCCCAATATACAGAAACGTCTTGCGGTATCTCCTACAGGGAAAGTGCCAGGAGGAATTGTGGAGCTTGGTCTCAGTGTCTCTGAGAATTGCTCTGATTATCCGTGTGACCTCTTTGCTAAGACTCTCCAGAGAGCCGTCCTCAAAACCAACACACATCTTGACATATCTCCCACATTGATCGCAGTGTCTCCAGAAACGGCATTCAAGGAGCCAGGAACTTTTCTGCCCACACTGTCCATTGAGTTGTCCTCAAAACCAATATACATCCTGCTATATCTCCCACATGGAAAATGCCAGGAGGCAAAAGTGGGGATTATGTTTAGACTTTCTCGGAACTGCTTCAAATCAACTAGATATCTTTGTGCTGTAAATCTCCCAACAGACAAACGCAAAAGCAGCAAACATCTCACTGTATGTCCCACATCCAAAGTGCCAAGAGAGTAATGTAGAGCTTGCTCTCCCTGTCTTTGAGTACAGTTTTCAGTGTCCCGGTTACCTCTTTGCTAACATTCTCTTCAGAGCTGCAGTGAAACCAGGAACCACGTGGAGAAGGCACCCACACTGAAAATGCCTGGAAGGAACATTGGGGCTTCTTCTCAGTGTCTCTGATGTCGGGTTTCACTGTCCCGGGAAAGTCTCTGCTAACACCCTGCAGAGCGCAGTGCCCAATATACAGAAACGTCTTGCGGTATCTCCTACAGGGAAAGTGCCAAGAGGGAATTCTCGATCTTGTTCTCAGTGTCTCTGAGAATTGCTCTGATTATCCGTGTGACCTCTTTGCTAAGACTCTCCAGAGAGACGTCCTCAAAACCAACACACATCTTGACATATCTCCCGCATTGATCGCAGTGTCTCCAGAAACGGCATTCAAGGAGCCAGGAACTTTTCTGCCCACACTGTCCATTGAGTTGTCCTCAAAACCAATATACATCCTGCTATATCTCCCACATGGAAAATGCCAGGAGGCAAAAGTGGGGATTATGTTTAGACTTTCTCGGAACTGCTTCAAATCAACTAGATATCTTTGTGCTGTAAATCTCCCAACAGACAAATGCAAAAGCAGCAAACATCTCGCTGTATGTCCCACATCCAAAGTGCCAAGAGAGTAATGTAGAGCTTGCTCTCCCTGTCTTTGAGTACAGTTTTCAGTGTCCCGGTTACCTCTTTGCTAACATTCTCTTCAGAGCTGCAGTGAAACCAGGAACCACGTGGAGAAGGCACCCGCACTGAAAATGCCTGGAAGGAACATTGGGGCTTCTTCTCAGTGTCTCTGATGTCGGGTTTCACTGTCCCGGGAAAGTCTCTGCTAACACCCTGCAGAGCGCAGTGCCCAGTATACAGAAACATCTTGCGGTATCTCCTACAGGGAAAGTGCCAGGAGGAATTGTGGAGCTTGGTCTCAGTGTCTCTGAGAATTGCTCTGATTATCCGTGTGACCTCTTTGCTAAGACTCTCCAGAGAGCCGTCCTCAAAACCAACACACATCTTGACATATCTCCCACATTGATCGCAGTGTCTCCAGAAACGGCATTCAAGGAGGCAGGAACTTTTCTGCCCACACTGTCCATTGAGTTGTCCTCAAAACCAATATACATCCTGCTATATCTCCCACATGGAAAATGCCAGGAGGCAAAAGTGGGGATTATGTTTAGACTTTCTCGGAACTGCTTCAAATCAACTAGATATCTTTGTGCTGTAAATCTCCCAACAGCCAAATGCAAAAGCAGCAAACATCTCGCTGTGTGTCCCACATCCAAAGTGCCAAGAAAGTAATGTAGAGCTTGCTCTCCCTGTCTTTGAGTACAGTTTTCAGTGTCCCGGTTACCTCTTTGCTAACATTCTCTTCAGAGCTGCAGTGAAACCAGGAACCACGTGGAGAAGGCACCCACACTGAAAATGCCTGGAAGGAACATTGGGGCTTCTTCTCAGTGTCTCTGATGTCGGGTTTCACTGTCCCGGGAAAGTCTCTGCTAACACCCTGCAGAGCGCAGTGCCCAATATACAGAAACGTCTTGCGGTATCTCCTACAGGGAAAGTGCCAAGAGGGAATTCTCGATCTTGTTCTCAGTGTCTCTGAGAATTGCTCTGATTATCCGTGTGACCTCTTTGCTAAGACTCTCCAGAGAGCCGTCCTCAAAACCAACACACATCTTGACATATCTCCCACATTGATCGCAGTGTCTCCAGAAACGGCATTCAAGGAGCCAGGAACTTTTCTGCCCACACTGTCCATTGAGTTGTCCTCAAAACCAATATACATCCTGCTATATCTCCCACATGGAAAATGCCAGGAGGCAAAAGTGGGGATTATGTTTAGACTTTCTCGGAACTGCTTCAAATCAACTAGATATCTTTGTGCTGTAAATCTCCCAACAGCCAAATGTAAAAGCAGCAAACATCTCGCTGTATGTCCCACATCCAAAGTGCCAAGAGAGTAATGTAGAGCTTGCTCTCCCTGTCTTTGAGTACAGTTTTCAGTGTCCCGGTTACCTCTTTGCTAACATTCTCTTCAGAGCTGCAGTGAAACCAGGAACCACGTGGAGAAGGCACCCACACTGAAAATGCCTGGAAGGAACATTGGGGCTTCTTCTCAGTGTCTCTGATGTCGGGTTTCACTGTCCCGGGAAAGTCTCTGCTAACACCCTGCAGAGCGCAGTGCCCAATATACAGAAACGTCTTGCGGTATCTCCTACAGGGAAAGTGCCAAGAGGGAATTCTCGATCTTGTTCTCAGTGTCTCTGAGAATTGCTCTGATTATCCGTGTGACCTCTTTGCTAAGACTCTCCAGAGAGCCGTCCTCAAAACCAACACACATCTTGACATATCTCCCACATTGATCGCAGTGTCTCCAGAAACGGCATTCAAGGAGCCAGGAACTTTTCTGCCCACACTGTCCATTGAGTTGTCCTCAAAACCAATATACATCCTGCTATATCTCCCACATGGAAAATGCCAGGAGGCAAAAGTGGGGCTTATGTTTAGACTTTCTCGGAACTGCTTCAAATCAACTAGATATCTTTGTGCTGTAAATCTCCCAACAGCCAAATGTAAAAGCAGCAAACATCTCGCTGTATGTCCCACATCCAAAGTGCCAAGAGAGTAATGTAGAGCTTGCTCTCCCTGTCTTTGAGTACAGTTTTCAGTGTCCCGGTTACCTCTTTGCTAACATTCTCTTCAGAGCTGCAGTGAAACCAGGAACCACGTGGAGAAGGCACCCACACTGAAAATGACTGGAAGGAACATTGGGGCTTCTTCTCAGTGTCTCTGACATAGGGTTTCACTGTCCCGGGAAAGTCTCTGCTAACACCCTGCAGAGCGCAGTGCCCAATATACAGAAACGTCTTGCGGTATCTCCTACAGGGAAAGTGCCAAGAGGGAATTCTCGATCTTGTTCTCAGTGTCTCTGAGAATTGCTCTGATTATCCGTGTGACCTCTTTGCTAAGACTCTCCAGAGAACCGTCCTCAAAACCAACACACATCTTGACATATCTTCCACATTGATCGCAGTGTCTCCAGAAACGGCATTCAAGGAGCCAGGAACTTTTCTGCCCACACTGTCCATTGAGTTGTCCTCAAAACCAATATACATCCTGCTATATCTCCCACATGGAAAATGCCAGGAGGCAAAAGTGGGGATTATGTTTAGACTTTCTCGGAACTGCTTCAAATCAACTAGATATCTTTGTGCTGTAAATCTCCCAACAGACAAACGCAAAAGCAGCAAACATCTCGCTGTATGTCCCACATCCAAAGTGCCAAGAGAGTAATGTAGAGCTTGCTCTCCCTGTCTTTGAGTACAGTTTTCAGTGTCCCGGTTACCTCTTTGCTAACATTCTCTTCAGAGCTGCAGTGAAACCAGGAACCACGTGGAGAAGGCACCCACACTGAAAATGACTGGAAGGAACATTGGGGCGTCTTCTCAGTGTCTCTGATGTCGGGTTTCACTGTCCCGGGAAAGTCTCTGCTAACACCCTGCAGAGCGCAGTGCCCAATATACAGAAACGTCTTGCGGTATCTCCTACAGGGAAAGTGCCAAGAGGGAATTCTCGATCTTGTTCTCAGTGTCTCTGAGAATTGCTCTGATTATCCGTGTGACCTCTTTGCTAAGACTCTCCAGAGAGCCGTCCTCAAAACCAACACACATCTTGACATATCTCCCACATTGATCGCAGTGTCTCCAGAAACGGCATTCAAGGAGCCAGGAACTTTTCTGCCCACACTGTCCATTGAGTTGTCCTCAAAACCAATATACATCCTGCTATATCTCCCACATGGAAAATGCCAGGAGGCAAAAGTGGGGATTATGTTTAGACTTTCTCGGAACTGCTTCAAATCAACTAGATATCTTTGTGCTGTAAATCTCCCAACAGACAAACGCAAAAGCAGCAAACATCTCGCTGTATGTCCCACATCCAAAGTGCCAAGAGAGTAATGTAGAGCTTGCTCTCCCTGTCTTTGAGTACAGTTTTCAGTGTCCCGGTTACCTCTTTGCTAACATTCTCTTCAGAGCTGCAGTGAAACCAGGAACCACGTGGAGAAGGCACCCACACTGAAAATGACTGGAAGGAACATTGGGGCTTCTTCTCAGTGTCTCTGACATAGGGTTTCACTGTCCCGGGAAAGTCTCTGCTAACACCCTGCAGAGCGCAGTGCCCAATATACAGAAACGTCTTGCGGTATCTCCTACAGGGAAAGTGCCAAGAGGGAATTCTCGATCTTGTTCTCAGTGTCTCTGAGAATTGCTCTGATTATCCGTGTGACCTCTTTGCTAAGACTCTCCAGAGAGCCGTCCTCAAAACCAACACACATCTTGACATATCTCCCGCATTGATCGCAGTGTCTCCAGAAACGGCATTCAAGGAGCCAGGAACTTTTCTGCCCACACTGTCCATTGAGTTGTCCTCAAAACCAATATACATCCTGCTATATCTCCCACATGGAAAGTGCCAGGAGGGAGAAGTGGGGATTATGTTTAGACTTTCTCGGAACTGCTTCAAATCAACTAGATATCTTTGTGCTGTAAATCTCCCAACAGACAAACGCAAAAGCAGCAAACATCTCGCTGTATGTCCCACATCCAAAGTGCCAAGAGAGTAATGTAGAGCTTGCTCTCCCTGTCTTTGAGTACAGTTTTCAGTGTCCCGGTTACCTCTTTGCTAACATTCTCTTCAGAGCTGCAGTGAAACCAGGAACCACGTGGAGAAGGCACCCACACTGAAAATGCCTGGAAGGAACATTGGGGCTTCTTCTCAGTGTCTCTGATGTCGGGTTTCACTGTCCCGGGAAAGTCTCTGCTAACACCCTGCAGAGCGCAGTGCCCAATATACAGAAACGTCTTGCGGTATCTCCTACAGGGAAAGTGCCAAGAGGGAATTCTCGATCTTGTTCTCAGTGTCTCTGAGAATTGCTCTGATTATCCGTGTGACCTCTTTGCTAAGACTCTCCAGAGAGCCGTCCTCAAAACCAACACACATCTTGACATATCTCCCGCATTGATCGCAGTGTCTCCAGAAACGGCATTCAAGGAGCCAGGAACTTTTCTGCCCACACTGTCCATTGAGTTGTCCTCAAAACCAATATACATCCTGCTATATCTCCCACATGGAAAATGCCAGGAGGCAAAAGTGGGGATTATGTTTAGACTTTCTCGGAACTGCTTCAAATCAACTAGATATCTTTGTGCTGTAAATCTCCCAACAGACAAACGCAAAAGCAGCAAACATCTCGCTGTATGTCCCACATCCAAAGTGCCAAGAGAGTAATGTAGAGCTTGCTCTCCCTGTCTTTGAGTACAGTTTTCAGTGTCCCGGTTACCTCTTTGCTAACATTCTCTTCAGAGCTGCAGTGAAACCAGGAACCACGTGGAGAAGGCACCCACACTGAAAATGCCTGGAAGGAACATTGGGGCGTCTTCTCAGTGTCTCTGATGTCGGGTTTCACTGTCCCGGGAAAGTCTCTGCTAACACCCTGCAGAGCGCAGTGCCCAATATACAGAAACGTCTTGCGGTATCTCCTACAGGGAAAGTGCCAAGAGGGAATTCTCGATCTTGTTCTCAGTGTCTCTGAGAATTGCTCTGATTATCCGTGTGACCTCTTTGCTAAGACTCTCCAGAGAGCCGTCCTCAAAACCAACACACATCTTGACATATCTCCCACATTGATCGCAGTGTCTCCAGAAACGGCATTCAAGGAGCCAGGAACTTTTCTGCCCACACTGTCCATTGAGTTGTCCTCAAAACCAATATACATCCTGCTATATCTCCCACATGGAAAATGCCAGGAGGCAAAAGTGGGGATTATGTTTAGACTTTCTCGGAACTGCTTCAAATCAACTAGATATCTTTGTGCTGTAAATCTCCCAACAGCCAAATGTAAAAGCAGCAAACATCTCGCTGTATGTCCCACATCCAAAGTGCCAAGAAAGTAATGTAGAGCTTGCTCTCCCTGTCTTTGAGTACAGTTTTCAGTGTCCCGGTTACCTCTTTGCTAACATTCTCTTCAGAGCTGCAGTGAAACCAGGAACCGCGTGGAGAAGGCACCCACACTGAAAATGACTGGAAGGAACATTGGGGCTTCTTCTCAGTGTCTCTGACATAGGGTTTCACTGTCCCGGGAAAGTCTCTGCTAACACCCTGCAGAGCGCAGTGCCCAATATACAGAAACGTCTTGTGGTATCTCCTACAGGGAAAGTGCCAAGAGGGAATTCTCGATCTTGTTCTCAGTGTCTCTGAGAATTGCTCTGATTATCCGTGTGACCTCTTTGCTAAGACTCTCCAGAGAGCCGTCCTCAAAACCAACACACATCTTGACATATCTCCCACATTGATCGCAGTGTCTCCAGAAACGGCATTCAAGGAGCCAGGAACTTTTCTGCCCACACTGTCCATTGAGTTGTCCTCAAAACCAATATACATCCTGCTATATCTCCCACATGGAAAATGCCAGGAGGGAAAAGTGGGGATTATGTTTAGACTTTCTCGGAACTGCTTCAAATCAACTAGATATCTTTGTGCTGTAAATCTCCCAACAGACAAACGCAAAAGCAGCAAACATCTCGCTGTATGTCCCACATCCAAAGTGCCAAGAGAGTAATGTAGAGCTTGCTCTCCCTGTCTTTGAGTACAGTTTTCAGTGTCCCGGTTACCTCTTTGCTAACATTCTCTTCAGAGCTGCAGTGAAACCAGGAACCACGTGGAGAAGGCACCCACACTGAAAATGCCTGGAAGGAACATTGGGGCGTCTTCTCAGTGTCTCTGACATAGGGTTTCACTGTCCCGGGAAAGTCTCTGCTAACACCCTGCAGAGCGCAGTGCCCAATATACAGAAACGTCTTGCGGTATCTCCTACAGGGAAAGTGCCAAGAGGGAATTCTCGATCTTGTTCTCAGTGTCTCTGAGAATTGCTCTGATTATCCGTGTGACCTCTTTGCTAAGACTCTCCAGAGAGCCGTCCTCAAAACCAACACACATCTTGACATATCTCCCACATTGATCGCAGTGTCTCCAGAAACGGCATTCAAGGAGCCAGGAACTTTTCTGCCCACACTGTCCATTGAGTTGTCCTCAAAACCAATATACATCCTGCTATATCTCCCACATGGAAAATGCCAGGAGGCAAAAGTGGGGATTATGTTTAGACTTTCTCGGAACTGCTTCAAATCAACTAGATATCTTTGTGCTGTAAATCTCCCAACAGACAAACGCAAAAGCAGCAAACATCTCGCTGTATGTCCCACATCCAAAGTGCCAAGAGAGTAATGTAGAGCTTGCTCTCCCTGTCTTTGAGTACAGTTTTCAGTGTCCCGGTTACCTCTTTGCTAACATTCTCTTCAGAGCTGCAGTGAAACCAGGAACCACGTGGAGAAGGCACCCACACTGAAAATGACTGGAAGGAACATTGGGGCGTCTTCTCAGTGTCTCTGATGTCGGGTTTCACTGTCCCGGGAAAGTCTCTGCTAACACCCTGCAGAGCGCAGTGCCCAATATACAGAAACGTCTTGCGGTATCTCCTACAGGGAAAGTGCCAAGAGGGAATTCTCGATCTTGTTCTCAGTGTCTCTGAGAATTGCTCTGATTATCCGTGTGACCTCTTTGCTAAGACTCTCCAGAGAGCCGTCCTCAAAACCAACACACATCTTGACATATCTCCCACATTGATCGCAGTGTCTCCAGAAACGGCATTCAAGGAGCCAGGAACTTTTCTGCCCACACTGTCCATTGAGTTGTCCTCAAAACCAATATACATCCTGCTATATCTCCCACATGGAAAATGCCAGGAGGCAAAAGTGGGGATTATGTTTAGACTTTCTCGGAACTGCTTCAAATCAACTAGATATCTTTGTGCTGTAAATCTCCCAACAGACAAATGTAAAAGCAGCAAACATCTCACTGTATGTCCCACATCCAAAGTGCCAAGAGAGTAATGTAGAGCTTGCTCTCCCTGTCTTTGAGTACAGTTTTCAGTGTCCCGGTTACCTCTTTGCTAACATTCTCTTCAGAGCTGCAGTGAAACCAGGAACCACGTGGAGAAGGCACCCACACTGAAAATGACTGGAAGGAACATTGGGGCTTCTTCTCAGTGTCTCTGATGTCGGGTTTCACTGTCCCGGGAAAGTCTCTGCTAACACCCTGCAGAGCGCAGTGCCCAATATACAGAAACGTCTTGCGGTATCTCCTACAGGGAAAGTGCCAAGAGGGAATTCTCGATCTTGTTCTCAGTGTCTCTGAGAATTGCTCTGATTATCCGTGTGACCTCTTTGCTAAGACTCTCCAGAGAGCCGTCCTCAAAACCAACACACATCTTGACATATCTCCCACATTGATCGCAGTGTCTCCAGAAACGGCATTCAAGGAGCCAGGAACTTTTCTGCCCACACTGTCCATTGAGTTGTCCTCAAAACCAATATACATCCTGCTATATCTCCCACATGGAAAATGCCAGGAGGGAAAAGTGGGGATTATGTTTAGACTTTCTCGGAACTGCTTCAAATCAACTAGATATCTTTGTGCTGTAAATCTCCCAACAGACAAACGCAAAAGCAGCAAACATCTCGCTGTATGTCCCACATCCAAAGTGCCAAGAGAGTAATGTAGAGCTTGCTCTCCCTGTCTTTGAGTACAGTTTTCAGTGTCCCGGTTACCTCTTTGCTAACATTCTCTTCAGAGCTGCAGTGAAACCAGGAACCACGTGGAGAAGGCACCCACACTGAAAATGCCTGGAAGGAACATTGGGGCGTCTTCTCAGTGTCTCTGATGTCGGGTTTCACTGTCCCGGGAAGGTCTCTGCTAACACCCTGCAGAGCGCAGTGCCCAATATACAGAAACGTCTTGCGGTATCTCCTACAGGGAAAGTGCCAAGAGGGAATTCTCGATCTTGTTCTCAGTGTCTCTGAGAATTGCTCTGATTATCCGTGTGACCTCTTTGCTAAGACTCTCCAGAGAGCCGTCCTCAAAACCAACACACATCTTGACATATCTCCCACATTGATCGCAGTGTCTCCAGAAACGGCATTCAAGGAGCCAGGAACTTTTCTGCCCACACTGTCCATTGAGTTGTCCTCAAAACCAATATACATCCTGCTATATCTCCCACATGGAAAATGCCAGGAGGCAAAAGTGGGGATTATGTTTAGACTTTCTCGGAACTGCTTCAAATCAACTAGATATCTTTGTGCTGTAAATCTCCCAACAGACAAACGCAAAAGCAGCAAACATCTCGCTGTATGTCCCACATCCAAAGTGCCAAGAGAGTAATGTAGAGCTTGCTCTCCCTGTCTTTGAGTACAGTTTTCAGTGTCCCGGTTACCTCTTTGCTAACATTCTCTTCAGAGCTGCAGTGAAACCAGGAACCACGTGGAGAAGGCACCCACACTGAAAATGACTGGAAGGAACATTGGGGCGTCTTCTCAGTGTCTCTGATGTCGGGTTTCACTGTCCCGGGAAAGTCTCTGCTAACACCCTGCAGAGCGCAGTGCCCAATATACAGAAACGTCTTGCGGTATCTCCTACAGGGAAAGTGCCAAGAGGGAATTCTCGATCTTGTTCTCAGTGTCTCTGAGAATTGCTCTGATTATCCGTGTGACCTCTTTGCTAAGACTCTCCAGAGAGCCGTCCTCAAAACCAACACACATCTTGACATATCTCCCACATTGATCGCAGTGTCTCCAGAAACGGCATTCAAGGAGCCAGGAACTTTTCTGCCCACACTGTCCATTGAGTTGTCCTCAAAACCAATATACATCCTGCTATATCTCCCACATGGAAAATGCCAGGAGGCAAAAGTGGGGATTATGTTTAGACTTTCTCGGAACTGCTTCAAATCAACTAGATATCTTTGTGCTGTAAATCTCCCAACAGACAAATGTAAAAGCAGCAAACATCTCGCTGTATGTCCCACATCCAAAGTGCCAAGAGAGTAATGTAGAGCTTGCTCTCCCTGTCTTTGAGTACAGTTTTCAGTGTCCCGGTTACCTCTTTGCTAACATTCTCTTCAGAGCTGCAGTGAAACCAGGAACCACGTGGAGAAGGCACCCACACTGAAAATGACTGGAAGGAACATTGGGGCTTCTTCTCAGTGTCTCTGATGTCGGGTTTCACTGTCCCGGGAAAGTCTCTGCTAACACCCTGCAGAGCGCAGTGCCCAATATACAGAAACGTCTTGCGGTATCTCCTACAGGGAAAGTGCCAAGAGGGAATTCTCGATCTTGTTCTCAGTGTCTCTGAGAATTGCTCTGATTATCCGTGTGACCTCTTTGCTAAGACTCTCCAGAGAGCCGTCCTCAAAACCAACACACATCTTGACATATCTCCCACATTGATCGCAGTGTCTCCAGAAACGGCATTCAAGGAGCCAGGAACTTTTCTGCCCACACTGTCCATTGAGTTGTCCTCAAAACCAATATACATCCTGCTATATCTCCCACATGGAAAATGCCAGGAGGCAAAAGTGGGGATTATGTTTAGACTTTCTCGGAACTGCTTCAAATCAACTAGATATCTTTGTGCTGTAAATCTCCCAACAGACAAACGCAAAAGCAGCAAACATCTCGCTGTATGTCCCACATCCAAAGTGCCAAGAGAGTAATGTAGAGCTTGCTCTCCCTGTCTTTGAGTACAGTTTTCAGTGTCCCGGTTACCTCTTTGCTAACATTCTCTTCAGAGCTGCAGTGAAACCAGGAACCACGTGGAGAAGGCACCCACACTGAAAATGACTGGAAGGAACATTGGGGCTTCTTCTCAGTGTCTCTGATGTCGGGTTTCACTGTCCCGGGAAAGTCTCTGCTAACACCCTGCAGAGCGCAGTGCCCAATATACAGAAACGTCTTGCGGTATCTCCTACAGGGAAAGTGCCAAGAGGGAATTCTCGATCTTGTTCTCAGTGTCTCTGAGAATTGCTCTGATTATCCGTGTGACCTCTTTGCTAAGACTCTCCAGAGAGCCGTCCTCAAAACCAACACACATCTTGACATATCTCCCACATTGATCGCAGTGTCTCCAGAAACGGCATTCAAGGAGCCAGGAACTTTTCTGCCCACACTGTCCATTGAGTTGTCCTCAAAACCAATATACATCCTGCTATATCTCCCACATGGAAAATGCCAGGAGGCAAAAGTGGGGATTATGTTTAGACTTTCTCGGAACTGCTTCAAATCAACTAGATATCTTTGTGCTGTAAATCTCCCAACAGACAAACGTAAAAGCAGCAAACATCTCGCTGTATGTCCCACATCCAAAGTGCCAAGAAAGTAATGTAGAGCTTGCTCTCCCTGTCTTTGAGTACAGTTTTCAGTGTCCCGGTTACCTCTTTGCTAACATTCTCTTCAGAGCTGCAGTGAAACCAGGAACCACGTGGAGAAGGCACCCACACTGAAAATGCCTGGAAGGAACATTGGGGCTTCTTCTCAGTGTCTCTGATGTCGGGTTTCACTGTCCCGGGAAAGTCTCTGCTAACACCCTGCAGAGCGCAGTGCCCAATATACAGAAACGTCTTGCGGTATCTCCTACAGGGAAAGTGCCAAGAGGGAATTCTCGATCTTGTTCTCAGTGTCTCTGAGAATTGCTCTGATTATCCGTGTGACCTCTTTGCTAAGACTCTCCAGAGAGCCGTCCTCAAAACCAACACACATCTTGACATATCTCCCACATTGATCGCAGTGTCTCCAGAAACGGCATTCAAGGAGCCAGGAACTTTTCTGCCCACACTGTCCATTGAGTTGTCCTCAAAACCAATATACATCCTGCTATATCTCCCACATGGAAAATGCCAGGAGGCAAAAGTGGGGATTATGTTTAGACTTTCTCGGAACTGCTTCAAATCAACTAGATATCTTTGTGCTGTAAATCTCCCAACAGACAAACGCAAAAGCAGCAAACATCTCGCTGTATGTCCCACATCCAAAGTGCCAAGAGAGTAATGTAGAGCTTGCTCTCCCTGTCTTTGAGTACAGTTTTCAGTGTCCCGGTTACCTCTTTGCTAACATTCTCTTCAGAGCTGCAGTGAAACCAGGAACCACGTGGAGAAGGCACCCACACTGAAAATGCCTGGAAGGAACATTGGGGCGTCTTCTCAGTGTCTCTGATGTCGGGTTTCACTGTCCCGGGAAAGTCTCTGCTAACACCCTGCAGAGCGCAGTGCCCAATATACAGAAACGTCTTGCGGTATCTCCTACAGGGAAAGTGCCAAGAGGGAATTCTCGATCTTGTTCTCAGTGTCTCTGAGAATTGCTCTGATTATCCGTGTGACCTCTTTGCTAAGACTCTCCAGAGAGCCGTCCTCAAAACCAACACACATCTTGACATATCTCCCACATTGATCGCAGTGTCTCCAGAAACGGCATTCAAGGAGCCAGGAACTTTTCTGCCCACACTGTCCATTGAGTTGTCCTCAAAACCAATATACATCCTGCTATATCTCCCACATGGAAAATGCCAGGAGGCAAAAGTGGGGATTATGTTTAGACTTTCTCGGAACTGCTTCAAATCAACTAGATATCTTTGTGCTGTAAATCTCCCAACAGACAAATGTAAAAGCAGCAAACATCTCGCTGTATGTCCCACATCCAAAGTGCCAAGAAAGTAATGTAGAGCTTGCTCTCCCTGTCTTTGAGTACAGTTTTCAGTGTCCCGGTTACCTCTTTGCTAACATTCTCTTCAGAGCTGCAGTGAAACCAGGAACCACGTGGAGAAGGCACCCACACTGAAAATGACTGGAAGGAACATTGGGGCTTCTTCTCAGTGTCTCTGATGTCGGGTTTCACTGTCCCGGGAAAGTCTCTGCTAACACCCTGCAGAGCGCAGTGCCCAATATACAGAAACGTCTTGCGGTATCTCCTACAGGGAAAGTGCCAAGAGGGAATTCTCGATCTTGTTCTCAGTGTCTCTGAGAATTGCTCTGATTATCCGTGTGACCTCTTTGCTAAGACTCTCCAGAGAGCCGTCCTCAAAACCAACACACATCTTGACATATCTCCCACATTGATCGCAGTGTCTCCAGAAACGGCATTCAAGGAGCCAGGAACTTTTCTGCCCACACTGTCCATTGAGTTGTCCTCAAAACCAATATACATCCTGCTATATCTCCCACATGGAAAATGCCAGGAGGCAAAAGTGGGGATTATGTTTAGACTTTCTCGGAACTGCTTCAAATCAACTAGATATCTTTGTGCTGTAAATCTCCCAACAGCCAAATGTAAAAGCAGCAAACATCTCGCTGTATGTCCCACATCCAAAGTGCCAAGAGAGTAATGTAGAGCTTGCTCTCCCTGTCTTTGAGTACAGTTTTCAGTGTCCCGGTTACCTCTTTGCTAACATTCTCTTCAGAGCTGCAGTGAAACCAGGAACCACGTGGAGAAGGCACCCACACTGAAAATGACTGGAAGGAACATTGGGGCTTCTTCTCAGTGTCTCTGACATAGGGTTTCACTGTCCCGGGAAAGTCTCTGCTAACACCCTGCAGAGCGCAGTGCCCAATATACAGAAACGTCTTGCGGTATCTCCTACAGGGAAAGTGCCAAGAGGGAATTCTCGATCTTGTTCTCAGTGTCTCTGAGAATTGCTCTGATTATCCGTGTGACCTCTTTGCTAAGACTCTCCAGAGAGCCGTCCTCAAAACCAACACACATCTTGACATATCTCCCGCATTGATCGCAGTGTCTCCAGAAACGGCATTCAAGGAGCCAGGAACTTTTCTGCCCACACTGTCCATTGAGTTGTCCTCAAAACCAATATACATCCTGCTATATCTCCCACATGGAAAATGCCAGGAGGCAAAAGTGGGGATTATGTTTAGACTTTCTCGGAACTGCTTCAAATCAACTAGATATCTTTGTGCTGTAAATCTCCCAACAGACAAACGCAAAAGCAGCAAACATCTCGCTGTATGTCCCACATCCAAAGTGCCAAGAGAGTAATGTAGAGCTTGCTCTCCCTGTCTTTGAGTACAGTTTTCAGTGTCCCGGTTACCTCTTTGCTAACATTCTCTTCAGAGCTGCAGTGAAACCAGGAACCACGTGGAGAAGGCACCCACACTGAAAATGACTGGAAGGAACATTGGGGCGTCTTCTCAGTGTCTCTGATGTCGGGTTTCACTGTCCCGGGAAAGTCTCTGCTAACAGCCTGCAGAGCGCAGTGCCCAATATACAGAAACGTCTTGCGGTATCTCCTACAGGGAAAGTGCCAAGAGGGAATTCTCGATCTTGTTCTCAGTGTCTCTGAGAATTGCTCTGATTATCCGTGTGACCTCTTTGCTAAGACTCTCCAGAGAGCCGTCCTCAAAACCAACACACATCTTGACATATCTCCCGCATTGATCGCAGTGTCTCCAGAAACGGCATTCAAGGAGCCAGGAACTTTTCTGCCCACACTGTCCATTGAGTTGTCCTCAAAACCAATATACATCCTGCTATATCTCCCACATGGAAAATGCCAGGAGGCAAAAGTGGGGATTATGTTTAGACTTTCTCGGAACTGCTTCAAATCAACTAGATATCTTTGTGCTGTAAATCTCCCAACAGACAAACGCAAAAGCAGCAAACATCTCGCTGTATGTCCCACATCCAAAGTGCCAAGAGAGTAATGTAGAGCTTGCTCTCCCTGTCTTTGAGTACAGTTTTCAGTGTCCCGGTTACCTCTTTGCTAACATTCTCTTCAGAGCTGCAGTGAAACCAGGAACCACGTGGAGAAGGCACCCACACTGAAAATGCCTGGAAGGAACATTGGGGCTTCTTCTCAGTGTCTCTGATGTCGGGTTTCACTGTCCCGGGAAAGTCTCTGCTAACACCCTGCAGAGCGCAGTGCCCAATATACAGAAACGTCTTGCGGTATCTCCTACAGGGAAAGTGCCAAGAGGGAATTCTCGATCTTGTTCTCAGTGTCTCTGAGAATTGCTCTGATTATCCGTGTGACCTCTTTGCTAAGACTCTCCAGAGAGCCGTCCTCAAAACCAACACACATCTTGACATATCTCCCACATTGATCGCAGTGTCTCCAGAAACGGCATTCAAGGAGCCAGGAACTTTTCTGCCCACACTGTCCATTGAGTTGTCCTCAAAACCAATATACATCCTGCTATATCTCCCACATGGAAAATGCCAGGAGGCAAAAGTGGGGCTTATGTTTAGACTTTCTCGGAACTGCTTCAAATCAACTAGATATCTTTGTGCTGTAAATCTCCCAACAGCCAAATGTAAAAGCAGCAAACATCTCGCTGTATGTCCCACATCCAAAGTGCCAAGAGAGTAATGTAGAGCTTGCTCTCCCTGTCTTTGAGTACAGTTTTCAGTGTCCCGGTTACCTCTTTGCTAACATTCTCTTCAGAGCTGCAGTGAAACCAGGAACCACGTGGAGAAGGCACCCACACTGAAAATGCCTGGAAGGAACATTGGGGCTTCTTCTCAGTGTCTCTGATGTCGGGTTTCACTGTCCCGGGAAAGTCTCTGCTAACACCCTGCAGAGCGCAGTGCCCAATATACAGAAACGTCTTGCGGTATCTCCTACAGGGAAAGTGCCAGGAGGAATTGTGGAGCTTGGTCTCAGTGTCTCTGAGAATTGCTCTGATTATCCGTGTGACCTCTTTGCTAAGACTCTCCAGAGAGCCTTCCTCAAAACCAACACACATCTTGACATATCTCCCACATTGATCGCAGTGTCTCCAGAAACGGCATTCAAGGAGCCAGGAACTTTTCTGCCCACACTGTCCATTGAGTTGTCCTCAAAACCAATATACATCCTGCTATATCTCCCACATGGAAAATGCCAGGAGGCAAAAGTGGGGATTATGTTTAGACTTTCTCGGAACTGCTTCAAATCAACTAGATATCTTTGTGCTGTAAATCTCCCAACAGCCAAATGTAAAAGCAGCAAACATCTCGCTGTATGTCCCACATCCAAAGTGCCAAGAGAGTAATGTAGAGCTTGCTCTCCCTGTCTTTGAGTACAGTTTTCAGTGTCCCGGTTACCTCTTTGCTAACATTCTCTTCAGAGCTGCAGTGAAACCAGGAACCACGTGGAGAAGGCACCCACACTGAAAATGACTGGAAGGAACATTGGGGCTTCTTCTCAGTGTCTCTGACATAGGGTTTCACTGTCCCGCGAAAGTCTCTGCTAACACCCTGCAGAGCGCAGTGCCCAATATACAGAAACGTCTTGCGGTATCTCCTACAGGGAAAGTGCCAAGAGGGAATTCTCGATCTTGTTCTCAGTGTCTCTGAGAATTGCTCTGATTATCCGTGTGACCTCTTTGCTAAGACTCTCCAGAGAACCGTCCTCAAAACCAACACACATCTTGACATATCTTCCACATTGATCGCAGTGTCTCCAGAAACGGCATTCAAGGAGCCAGGAACTTTTCTGCCCACACTGTCCATTGAGTTGTCCTCAAAACCAATATACATCCTGCTATATCTCCCACATGGAAAATGCCAGGAGGCAAAAGTGGGGATTATGTTTAGACTTTCTCGGAACTGCTTCAAATCAACTAGATATCTTTGTGCTGTAAATCTCCCAACAGACAAACGCAAAAGCAGCAAACATCTCGCTGTATGTCCCACATCCAAAGTGCCAAGAGAGTAATGTAGAGCTTGCTCTCCCTGTCTTTGAGTACAGTTTTCAGTGTCCCGGTTACCTCTTTGCTAACATTCTCTTCAGAGCTGCAGTGAAACCAGGAACCACGTGGAGAAGGCACCCACACTGAAAATGCCTGGAAGGAACATTGGGGCTTCTTCTCAGTGTCTCTGACATAGGGTTTCACTGTCCCGGGAAAGTCTCTGCTAACACCCTGCAGAGCGCAGTGCCCAATATACAGAAACGTCTTGCGGTATCTCCTACAGGGAAAGTGCCAAGAGGGAATTCTCGATCTTGTTCTCAGTGTCTCTGAGAATTGCTCTGATTATCCGTGTGACCTCTTTGCTAAGACTCTCCAGAGAGCCGTCCTCAAAACCAACACACATCTTGACATATCTCCCGCATTGATCGCAGTGTCTCCAGAAACGGCATTCAAGGAGCCAGGAACTTTTCTGCCCACACTGTCCATTGAGTTGTCCTCAAAACCAATATACATCCTGCTATATCTCCCACATGGAAAGTGCCAGGAGGGAGAAGTGGGGATTATGTTTAGACTTTCTCGGAACTGCTTCAAATCAACTAGATATCTTTGTGCTGTAAATCTCCCAACAGACAAACGCAAAAGCAGCAAACATCTCGCTGTATGTCCCACATCCAAAGTGCCAAGAGAGTAATGTAGAGCTTGCTCTCCCTGTCTTTGAGTACAGTTTTCAGTGTCCCGGTTACCTCTTTGCTAACATTCTCTTCAGAGCTGCAGTGAAACCAGGAACCACGTGGAGAAGGCACCCACACTGAAAATGACTGGAAGGAACATTGGGGCTTCTTCTCAGTGTCTCTGACATAGGGTTTCACTGTCCCGGGAAAGTCTCTGCTAACACCCTGCAGAGCGCAGTGCCCAATATACAGAAACGTCTTGCGGTATCTCCTACAGGGAAAGTGCCAAGAGGGAATTCTCGATCTTGTTCTCAGTGTCTCTGAGAATTGCTCTGATTATCCGTGTGACCTCTTTGCTAAGACTCTCCAGAGAGCCGTCCTCAAAACCAACACACATCTTGACATATCTCCCACATTGATCGCAGTGTCTCCAGAAACGGCATTCAAGGAGCCAGGAACTTTTCTGCCCACACTGTCCATTGAGTTGTCCTCAAAACCAATATACATCCTGCTATATCTCCCACATGGAAAATGCCAGGAGGCAAAAGTGGGGATTATGTTTAGACTTTCTCGGAACTGCTTCAAATCAACTAGATATCTTTGTGCTGTAAATCTCCCAACAGACAAACGCAAAAGCAGCAAACATCTCGCTGTATGTCCCACATCCAAAGTGCCAAGAGAGTAATGTAGAGCTTGCTCTCCCTGTCTTTGAGTACAGTTTTCAGTGTCCCGGTTACCTCTTTGCTAACATTCTCTTCAGAGCTGCAGTGAAACCAGGAACCACGTGGAGAAGGCACCCACACTGAAAATGCCTGGAAGGAACATTGGGGCGTCTTCTCAGTGTCTCTGATGTCGGGTTTCACTGTCCCGGGAAAGTCTCTGCTAACACCCTGCAGAGCGCAGTGCCCAATATACAGAAACGTCTTGCGGTATCTCCTACAGGGAAAGTGCCAAGAGGGAATTCTCGATCTTGTTCTCAGTGTCTCTGAGAATTGCTCTGATTATCCGTGTGACCTCTTTGCTAAGACTCTCCAGAGAGCCGTCCTCAAAACCAACACACATCTTGACATATCTCCCACATTGATCGCAGTGTCTCCAGAAACGGCATTCAAGGAGCCAGGAACTTTTCTGCCCACACTGTCCATTGAGTTGTCCTCAAAACCAATATACATCCTGCTATATCTCCCACATGGAAAATGCCAGGAGGCAAAAGTGGGGATTATGTTTAGACTTTCTCGGAACTGCTTCAAATCAACTAGATATCTTTGTGCTGTAAATCTCCCAACAGCCAAATGTAAAAGCAGCAAACATCTCGCTGTATGTCCCACATCCAAAGTGCCAAGAAAGTAATGTAGAGCTTGCTCTCCCTGTCTTTGAGTACAGTTTTCAGTGTCCCAGTTACCTCTTTGCTAACATTCTCTTCAGAGCTGCAGTGAAACCAGGAACCGCGTGGAGAAGGCACCCACACTGAAAATGACTGGAAGGAACATTGGGGCTTCTTCTCAGTGTCTCTGACATAGGGTTTCACTGTCCCGGGAAAGTCTCTGCTAACACCCTGCAGAGCGCAGTGCCCAATATACAGAAACGTCTTGCGGTATCTCCTACAGGGAAAGTGCCAAGAGGGAATTCTCGATCTTGTTCTCAGTGTCTCTGAGAATTGCTCTGATTATCCGTGTGACCTCTTTGCTAAGACTCTCCAGAGAGCCGTCCTCAAAACCAACACACATCTTGACATATCTCCCACATTGATCGCAGTGTCTCCAGAAACGGCATTCAAGGAGCCAGGAACTTTTCTGCCCACACTGTCCATTGAGTTGTCCTCAAAACCAATATACATCCTGCTATATCTCCCACATGGAAAATGCCAGGAGGGAAAAGTGGGGATTATGTTTAGACTTTCTCGGAACTGCTTCAAATCAACTAGATATCTTTGTGCTGTAAATCTCCCAACAGACAAACGCAAAAGCAGCAAACATCTCGCTGTATGTCCCACATCCAAAGTGCCAAGAGAGTAATGTAGAGCTTGCTCTCCCTGTCTTTGAGTACAGTTTTCAGTGTCCCGGTTACCTCTTTGCTAACATTCTCTTCAGAGCTGCAGTGAAACCAGGAACCACGTGGAGAAGGCACCCACACTGAAAATGACTGGAAGGAACATTGGGGCGTCTTCTCAGTGTCTCTGATGTCGGGTTTCACTGTCCCGGGAAGGTCTCTGCTAACACCCTGCAGAGCGCAGTGCCCAATATACAGAAACGTCTTGCGGTATCTCCTACAGGGAAAGTGCCAAGAGGGAATTCTCGATCTTGTTCTCAGTGTCTCTGAGAATTGCTCTGATTATCCGTGTGACCTCTTTGCTAAGACTCTCCAGAGAGCCGTCCTCAAAACCAACACACATCTTGACATATCTCCCACATTGATCGCAGTGTCTCCAGAAACGGCATTCAAGGAGCCAGGAACTTTTCTGCCCACACTGTCCATTGAGTTGTCCTCAAAACCAATATACATCCTGCTATATCTCCCACATGGAAAATGCCAGGAGGCAAAAGTGGGGATTATGTTTAGACTTTCTCGGAACTGCTTCAAATCAACTAGATATCTTTGTGCTGTAAATCTCCCAACAGACAAACGCAAAAGCAGCAAACATCTCGCTGTATGTCCCACATCCAAAGTGCCAAGAGAGTAATGTAGAGCTTGCTCTCCCTGTCTTTGAGTACAGTTTTCAGTGTCCCGGTTACCTCTTTGCTAACATTCTCTTCAGAGCTGCAGTGAAACCAGGAACCACGTGGAGAAGGCACCCACACTGAAAATGACTGGAAGGAACATTGGGGCGTCTTCTCAGTGTCTCTGATGTCGGGTTTCACTGTCCCGGGAAAGTCTCTGCTAACACCCTGCAGAGCGCAGTGCCCAATATACAGAAACGTCTTGCGGTATCTCCTACAGGGAAAGTGCCAAGAGGGAATTCTCGATCTTGTTCTCAGTGTCTCTGAGAATTGCTCTGATTATCCGTGTGACCTCTTTGCTAAGACTCTCCAGAGAGCCGTCCTCAAAACCAACACACATCTTGACATATCTCCCACATTGATCGCAGTGTCTCCAGAAACGGCATTCAAGGAGCCAGGAACTTTTCTGCCCACACTGTCCATTGAGTTGTCCTCAAAACCAATATACATCCTGCTATATCTCCCACATGGAAAATGCCAGGAGGCAAAAGTGGGGATTATGTTTAGACTTTCTCGGAACTGCTTCAAATCAACTAGATATCTTTGTGCTGTAAATCTCCCAACAGACAAATGTAAAAGCAGCAAACATCTCGCTGTATGTCCCACATCCAAAGTGCCAAGAGAGTAATGTAGAGCTTGCTCTCCCTGTCTTTGAGTACAGTTTTCAGTGTCCCGGTTACCTCTTTGCTAACATTCTCTTCAGAGCTGCAGTGAAACCAGGAACCACGTGGAGAAGGCACCCACACTGAAAATGACTGGAAGGAACATTGGGGCTTCTTCTCAGTGTCTCTGATGTCGGGTTTCACTGTCCCGGGAAAGTCTCTGCTAACACCCTGCAGAGCGCAGTGCCCAATATACAGAAACGTCTTGCGGTATCTCCTACAGGGAAAGTGCCAAGAGGGAATTCTCGATCTTGTTCTCAGTGTCTCTGAGAATTGCTCTGATTATCCGTGTGACCTCTTTGCTAAGACTCTCCAGAGAGCCGTCCTCAAAACCAACACACATCTTGACATATCTCCCACATTGATCGCAGTGTCTCCAGAAACGGCATTCAAGGAGCCAGGAACTTTTCTGCCCACACTGTCCATTGAGTTGTCCTCAAAACCAATATACATCCTGCTATATCTCCCACATGGAAAATGCCAGGAGGCAAAAGTGGGGATTATGTTTAGACTTTCTCGGAACTGCTTCAAATCAACTAGATATCTTTGTGCTGTAAATCTCCCAACAGACAAACGCAAAAGCAGCAAACATCTCGCTGTATGTCCCACATCCAAAGTGCCAAGAGAGTAATGTAGAGCTTGCTCTCCCTGTCTTTGAGTACAGTTTTCAGTGTCCCGGTTACCTCTTTGCTAACATTCTCTTCAGAGCTGCAGTGAAACCAGGAACCACGTGGAGAAGGCACCCACACTGAAAATGACTGGAAGGAACATTGGGGCGTCTTCTCAGTGTCTCTGATGTCGGGTTTCACTGTCCCGGGAAAGTCTCTGCTAACACCCTGCAGAGCGCAGTGCCCAATATACAGAAACGTCTTGCGGTATCTCCTACAGGGAAAGTGCCAAGAGGGAATTCTCGATCTTGTTCTCAGTGTCTCTGAGAATTGCTCTGATTATCCGTGTGACCTCTTTGCTAAGACTCTCCAGAGAGCCGTCCTCAAAACCAACACACATCTTGACATATCTCCCACATTGATCGCAGTGTCTCCAGAAACGGCATTCAAGGAGCCAGGAACTTTTCTGCCCACACTGTCCATTGAGTTGTCCTCAAAACCAATATACATCCTGCTATATCTCCCACATGGAAAGTGCCAGGAGGGAGAAGTGGGGATTATGTTTAGACTTTCTCGGAACTGCTTCAAATCAACTAGATATCTTTGTGCTGTAAATCTCCCAACAGACAAACGCAAAAGCAGCAAACATCTCGCTGTATGTCCCACATCCAAAGTGCCAAGAGAGTAATGTAGAGCTTGCTCTCCCTGTCTTTGAGTACAGTTTTCAGTGTCCCGGTTACCTCTTTGCTAACATTCTCTTCAGAGCTGCAGTGAAACCAGGAACCACGTGGAGAAGGCACCCACACTGAAAATGACTGGAAGGAACATTGGGGCTTCTTCTCAGTGTCTCTGACATAGGGTTTCACTGTCCCGGGAAAGTCTCTGCTAACACCCTGCAGAGCGCAGTGCCCAATATACAGAAACGTCTTGCGGTATCTCCTACAGGGAAAGTGCCAAGAGGGAATTCTCGATCTTGTTCTCAGTGTCTCTGAGAATTGCTCTGATTATCCGTGTGACCTCTTTGCTAAGACTCTCCAGAGAGCCGTCCTCAAAACCAACACACATCTTGACATATCTCCCACATTGATCGCAGTGTCTCCAGAAACGGCATTCAAGGAGCCAGGAACTTTTCTGCCCACACTGTCCATTGAGTTGTCCTCAAAACCAATATACATCCTGCTATATCTCCCACATGGAAAATGCCAGGAGGCAAAAGTGGGGATTATGTTTAGACTTTCTCGGAACTGCTTCAAATCAACTAGATATCTTTGTGCTGTAAATCTCCCAACAGACAAACGCAAAAGCAGCAAACATCTCGCTGTATGTCCCACATCCAAAGTGCCAAGAGAGTAATGTAGAGCTTGCTCTCCCTGTCTTTGAGTACAGTTTTCAGTGTCCCGGTTACCTCTTTGCTAACATTCTCTTCAGAGCTGCAGTGAAACCAGGAACCACGTGGAGAAGGCACCCACACTGAAAATGCCTGGAAGGAACATTGGGGCGTCTTCTCAGTGTCTCTGATGTCGGGTTTCACTGTCCCGGGAAAGTCTCTGCTAACACCCTGCAGAGCGCAGTGCCCAATATACAGAAACGTCTTGCGGTATCTCCTACAGGGAAAGTGCCAAGAGGGAATTCTCGATCTTGTTCTCAGTGTCTCTGAGAATTGCTCTGATTATCCGTGTGACCTCTTTGCTAAGACTCTCCAGAGAGCCGTCCTCAAAACCAACACACATCTTGACATATCTCCCACATTGATCGCAGTGTCTCCAGAAACGGCATTCAAGGAGCCAGGAACTTTTCTGCCCACACTGTCCATTGAGTTGTCCTCAAAACCAATATACATCCTGCTATATCTCCCACATGGAAAATGCCAGGAGGCAAAAGTGGGGATTATGTTTAGACTTTCTCGGAACTGCTTCAAATCAACTAGATATCTTTGTGCTGTAAATCTCCCAACAGCCAAATGTAAAAGCAGCAAACATCTCGCTGTATGTCCCACATCCAAAGTGCCAAGAAAGTAATGTAGAGCTTGCTCTCCCTGTCTTTGAGTACAGTTTTCAGTGTCCCAGTTACCTCTTTGCTAACATTCTCTTCAGAGCTGCAGTGAAACCAGGAACCGCGTGGAGAAGGCACCCACACTGAAAATGACTGGAAGGAACATTGGGGCTTCTTCTCAGTGTCTCTGACATAGGGTTTCACTGTCCCGGGAAAGTCTCTGCTAACACCCTGCAGAGCGCAGTGCCCAATATACAGAAACGTCTTGCGGTATCTCCTACAGGGAAAGTGCCAAGAGGGAATTCTCGATCTTGTTCTCAGTGTCTCTGAGAATTGCTCTGATTATCCGTGTGACCTCTTTGCTAAGACTCTCCAGAGAGCCGTCCTCAAAACCAACACACATCTTGACATATCTCCCACATTGATCGCAGTGTCTCCAGAAACGGCATTCAAGGAGCCAGGAACTTTTCTGCCCACACTGTCCATTGAGTTGTCCTCAAAACCAATATACATCCTGCTATATCTCCCACATGGAAAATGCCAGGAGGGAAAAGTGGGGATTATGTTTAGACTTTCTCGGAACTGCTTCAAATCAACTAGATATCTTTGTGCTGTAAATCTCCCAACAGACAAACGCAAAAGCAGCAAACATCTCGCTGTATGTCCCACATCCAAAGTGCCAAGAGAGTAATGTAGAGCTTGCTCTCCCTGTCTTTGAGTACAGTTTTCAGTGTCCCGGTTACCTCTTTGCTAACATTCTCTTCAGAGCTGCAGTGAAACCAGGAACCACGTGGAGAAGGCACCCACACTGAAAATGACTGGAAGGAACATTGGGGCGTCTTCTCAGTGTCTCTGATGTCGGGTTTCACTGTCCCGGGAAGGTCTCTGCTAACACCCTGCAGAGCGCAGTGCCCAATATACAGAAACGTCTTGCGGTATCTCCTACAGGGAAAGTGCCAAGAGGGAATTCTCGATCTTGTTCTCAGTGTCTCTGAGAATTGCTCTGATTATCCGTGTGACCTCTTTGCTAAGACTCTCCAGAGAGCCTTCCTCAAAACCAACACACATCTTGACATATCTCCCACATTGATCGCAGTGTCTCCAGAAACGGCATTCAAGGAGCCAGGAACTTTTCTGCCCACACTGTCCATTGAGTTGTCCTCAAAACCAATATACATCCTGCTATATCTCCCACATGGAAAATGCCAGGAGGCAAAAGTGGGGATTATGTTTAGACTTTCTCGGAACTGCTTCAAATCAACTAGATATCTTTGTGCTGTAAATCTCCCAACAGACAAACGCAAAAGCAGCAAACATCTCGCTGTATGTCCCACATCCAAAGTGCCAAGAGAGTAATGTAGAGCTTGCTCTCCCTGTCTTTGAGTACAGTTTTCAGTGTCCCGGTTACCTCTTTGCTAACATTCTCTTCAGAGCTGCAGTGAAACCAGGAACCACGTGGAGAAGGCACCCACACTGAAAATGACTGGAAGGAACATTGGGGCGTCTTCTCAGTGTCTCTGATGTCGGGTTTCACTGTCCCGGGAAAGTCTCTGCTAACACCCTGCAGAGCGCAGTGCCCAATATACAGAAACGTCTTGCGGTATCTCCTACAGGGAAAGTGCCAAGAGGGAATTCTCGATCTTGTTCTCAGTGTCTCTGAGAATTGCTCTGATTATCCGTGTGACCTCTTTGCTAAGACTCTCCAGAGAGCCGTCCTCAAAACCAACACACATCTTGACATATCTCCCACATTGATCGCAGTGTCTCCAGAAACGGCATTCAAGGAGCCAGGAACTTTTCTGCCCACACTGTCCATTGAGTTGTCCTCAAAACCAATATACATCCTGCTATATCTCCCACATGGAAAATGCCAGGAGGCAAAAGTGGGGATTATGTTTAGACTTTCTCGGAACTGCTTCAAATCAACTAGATATCTTTGTGCTGTAAATCTCCCAACAGCCAAATGTAAAAGCAGCAAACATCTCGCTGTATGTCCCACATCCAAAGTGCCAAGAGAGTAATGTAGAGCTTGCTCTCCCTGTCTTTGAGTACAGTTTTCAGTGTCCCGGTTACCTCTTTGCTAACATTCTCTTCAGAGCTGCAGTGAAACCAGGAACCACGTGGAGAAGGCACCCACACTGAAAATGACTGGAAGGAACATTGGGGCTTCTTCTCAGTGTCTCTGATGTCGGGTTTCACTGTCCCGGGAAAGTCTCTGCTAACACCCTGCAGAGCGCAGTGCCCAATATACAGAAACGTCTTGCGGTATCTCCTACAGGGAAAGTGCCAAGAGGGAATTCTCGATCTTGTTCTCAGTGTCTCTGAGAATTGCTCTGATTATCCGTGTGACCTCTTTGCTAAGACTCTCCAGAGAGCCGTCCTCAAAACCAACACACATCTTGACATATCTCCCACATTGATCGCAGTGTCTCCAGAAACGGCATTCAAGGAGCCAGGAACTTTTCTGCCCACACTGTCCATTGAGTTGTCCTCAAAACCAATATACATCCTGCTATATCTCCCACATGGAAAATGCCAGGAGGCAAAAGTGGGGATTATGTTTAGACTTTCTCGGAACTGCTTCAAATCAACTAGATATCTTTGTGCTGTAAATCTCCCAACAGACAAACGCAAAAGCAGCAAACATCTCGCTGTATGTCCCACATCCAAAGTGCCAAGAGAGTAATGTAGAGCTTGCTCTCCCTGTCTTTGAGTACAGTTTTCAGTGTCCCGGTTACCTCTTTGCTAACATTCTCTTCAGAGCTGCAGTGAAACCAGGAACCACGTGGAGAAGGCACCCACACTGAAAATGACTGGAAGGAACATTGGGGCGTCTTCTCAGTGTCTCTGATGTCGGGTTTCACTGTCCCGGGAAAGTCTCTGCTAACACCCTGCAGAGCGCAGTGCCCAATATACAGAAACGTCTTGCGGTATCTCCTACAGGGAAAGTGCCAAGAGGGAATTCTCGATCTTGTTCTCAGTGTCTCTGAGAATTGCTCTGATTATCCGTGTGACCTCTTTGCTAAGACTCTCCAGAGAGCCGTCCTCAAAACCAACACACATCTTGACATATCTCCCACATTGATCGCAGTGTCTCCAGAAACGGCATTCAAGGAGCCAGGAACTTTTCTGCCCACACTGTCCATTGAGTTGTCCTCAAAACCAATATACATCCTGCTATATCTCCCACATGGAAAATGCCAGGAGGCAAAAGTGGGGATTATGTTTAGACTTTCTCGGAACTGCTTCAAATCAACTAGATATCTTTGTGCTGTAAATCTCCCAACAGACAAATGTAAAAGCAGCAAACATCTCGCTGTATGTCCCACATCCAAAGTGCCAAGAAAGTAATGTAGAGCTTGCTCTCCCTGTCTTTGAGTACAGTTTTCAGTGTCCCAGTTACCTCTTTGCTAACATTCTCTTCAGAGCTGCAGTGAAACCAGGAACCACGTGGAGAAGGCACCCACACTGAAAATGACTGGAAGGAACATTGGGGCTTCTTCTCAGTGTCTCTGACATAGGGTTTCACTGTCCCGGGAAAGTCTCTGCTAACACCCTGCAGAGCGCAGTGCCCAATATACAGAAACGTCTTGCGGTATCTCCTACAGGGAAAGTGCCAAGAGGGAATTCTCGATCTTGTTCTCAGTGTCTCTGAGAATTGCTCTGATTATCCGTGTGACCTCTTTGCTAAGACTCTCCAGAGAGCCGTCCTCAAAACCAACACACATCTTGACATATCTCCCACATTGATCGCAGTGTCTCCAGAAACGGCATTCAAGGAGCCAGGAACTTTTCTGCCCACACTGTCCATTGAGTTGTCCTCAAAACCAATATACATCCTGCTATATCTCCCACATGGAAAATGCCAGGAGGGAAAAGTGGGGATTATGTTTAGACTTTCTCGGAACTGCTTCAAATCAACTAGATATCTTTGTGCTGTAAATCTCCCAACAGACAAACGCAAAAGCAGCAAACATCTCGCTGTATGTCCCACATCCAAAGTGCCAAGAGAGTAATGTAGAGCTTGCTCTCCCTGTCTTTGAGTACAGTTTTCAGTGTCCCGGTTACCTCTTTGCTAACATTCTCTTCAGAGCTGCAGTGAAACCAGGAACCACGTGGAGAAGGCACCCACACTGAAAATGACTGGAAGGAACATTGGGGCGTCTTCTCAGTGTCTCTGATGTCGGGTTTCACTGTCCCGGGAAGGTCTCTGCTAACACCCTGCAGAGCGCAGTGCCCAATATACAGAAACGTCTTGCGGTATCTCCTACAGGGAAAGTGCCAAGAGGGAATTCTCGATCTTGTTCTCAGTGTCTCTGAGAATTGCTCTGATTATCCGTGTGACCTCTTTGCTAAGACTCTCCAGAGAGCCGTCCTCAAAACCAACACACATCTTGACATATCTCCCACATTGATCGCAGTGTCTCCAGAAACGGCATTCAAGGAGCCAGGAACTTTTCTGCCCACACTGTCCATTGAGTTGTCCTCAAAACCAATATACATCCTGCTATATCTCCCACATGGAAAATGCCAGGAGGCAAAAGTGGGGATTATGTTTAGACTTTCTCGGAACTGCTTCAAATCAACTAGATATCTTTGTGCTGTAAATCTCCCAACAGACAAACGCAAAAGCAGCAAACATCTCGCTGTATGTCCCACATCCAAAGTGCCAAGAGAGTAATGTAGAGCTTGCTCTCCCTGTCTTTGAGTACAGTTTTCAGTGTCCCGGTTACCTCTTTGCTAACATTCTCTTCAGAGCTGCAGTGAAACCAGGAACCACGTGGAGAAGGCACCCACACTGAAAATGACTGGAAGGAACATTGGGGCGTCTTCTCAGTGTCTCTGATGTCGGGTTTCACTGTCCCGGGAAAGTCTCTGCTAACACCCTGCAGAGCGCAGTGCCCAATATACAGAAACATCTTGCGGTATCTCCTACAGGGAAAGTGCCAAGAGGGAATTCTCGATCTTGTTCTCAGTGTCTCTGAGAATTGCTCTGATTATCCGTGTGACCTCTTTGCTAAGACTCTCCAGAGAGCCGTCCTCAAAACCAACACACATCTTGACATATCTCCCACATTGATCGCAGTGTCTCCAGAAACGGCATTCAAGGAGCCAGGAACTTTTCTGCCCACACTGTCCATTGAGTTGTCCTCAAAACCAATATACATCCTGCTATATCTCCCACATGGAAAATGCCAGGAGGCAAAAGTGGGGATTATGTTTAGACTTTCTCGGAACTGCTTCAAATCAACTAGATATCTTTGTGCTGTAAATCTCCCAACAGACAAATGTAAAAGCAGCAAACATCTCGCTGTATGTCCCACATCCAAAGTGCCAAGAGAGTAATGTAGAGCTTGCTCTCCCTGTCTTTGAGTACAGTTTTCAGTGTCCCGGTTACCTCTTTGCTAACATTCTCTTCAGAGCTGCAGTGAAACCAGGAACCACGTGGAGAAGGCACCCACACTGAAAATGACTGGAAGGAACATTGGGGCTTCTTCTCAGTGTCTCTGATGTCGGGTTTCACTGTCCCGGGAAAGTCTCTGCTAACACCCTGCAGAGCGCAGTGCCCAATATACAGAAACGTCTTGCGGTATCTCCTACAGGGAAAGTGCCAAGAGGGAATTCTCGATCTTGTTCTCAGTGTCTCTGAGAATTGCTCTGATTATCCGTGTGACCTCTTTGCTAAGACTCTCCAGAGAGCCGTCCTCAAAACCAACACACATCTTGACATATCTCCCACATTGATCGCAGTGTCTCCAGAAACGGCATTCAAGGAGCCAGGAACTTTTCTGCCCACACTGTCCATTGAGTTGTCCTCAAAACCAATATACATCCTGCTATATCTCCCACATGGAAAATGCCAGGAGGGAAAAGTGGGGATTATGTTTAGACTTTCTCGGAACTGCTTCAAATCAACTAGATATCTTTGTGCTGTAAATCTCCCAACAGACAAACGCAAAAGCAGCAAACATCTCGCTGTATGTCCCACATCCAAAGTGCCAAGAGAGTAATGTAGAGCTTGCTCTCCCTGTCTTTGAGTACAGTTTTCAGTGTCCCGGTTACCTCTTTGCTAACATTCTCTTCAGAGCTGCAGTGAAACCAGGAACCACGTGGAGAAGGCACCCACACTGAAAATGACTGGAAGGAACATTGGGGCGTCTTCTCAGTGTCTCTGATGTCGGGTTTCACTGTCCCGGGAAGGTCTCTGCTAACACCCTGCAGAGCGCAGTGCCCAATATACAGAAACGTCTTGCGGTATCTCCTACAGGGAAAGTGCCAAGAGGGAATTCTCGATCTTGTTCTCAGTGTCTCTGAGAATTGCTCTGATTATCCGTGTGACCTCTTTGCTAAGACTCTCCAGAGAGCCGTCCTCAAAACCAACACACATCTTGACATATCTCCCACATTGATCGCAGTGTCTCCAGAAACGGCATTCAAGGAGCCAGGAACTTTTCTGCCCACACTGTCCATTGAGTTGTCCTCAAAACCAATATACATCCTGCTATATCTCCCACATGGAAAATGCCAGGAGGCAAAAGTGGGGATTATGTTTAGACTTTCTCGGAACTGCTTCAAATCAACTAGATATCTTTGTGCTGTAAATCTCCCAACAGACAAACGCAAAAGCAGCAAACATCTCGCTGTATGTCCCACATCCAAAGTGCCAAGAGAGTAATGTAGAGCTTGCTCTCCCTGTCTTTGAGTACAGTTTTCAGTGTCCCGGTTACCTCTTTGCTAACATTCTCTTCAGAGCTGCAGTGAAACCAGGAACCACGTGGAGAAGGCACCCACACTGAAAATGACTGGAAGGAACATTGGGGCGTCTTCTCAGTGTCTCTGATGTCGGGTTTCACTGTCCCGGGAAAGTCTCTGCTAACACCCTGCAGAGCGCAGTGCCCAATATACAGAAACATCTTGCGGTATCTCCTACAGGGAAAGTGCCAAGAGGGAATTCTCGATCTTGTTCTCAGTGTCTCTGAGAATTGCTCTGATTATCCGTGTGACCTCTTTGCTAAGACTCTCCAGAGAGCCGTCCTCAAAACCAACACACATCTTGACATATCTCCCACATTGATCGCAGTGTCTCCAGAAACGGCATTCAAGGAGCCAGGAACTTTTCTGCCCACACTGTCCATTGAGTTGTCCTCAAAACCAATATACATCCTGCTATATCTCCCACATGGAAAATGCCAGGAGGCAAAAGTGGGGATTATGTTTAGACTTTCTCGGAACTGCTTCAAATCAACTAGATATCTTTGTGCTGTAAATCTCCCAACAGACAAATGTAAAAGCAGCAAACATCTCGCTGTATGTCCCACATCCAAAGTGCCAAGAGAGTAATGTAGAGCTTGCTCTCCCTGTCTTTGAGTACAGTTTTCAGTGTCCCGGTTACCTCTTTGCTAACATTCTCTTCAGAGCTGCAGTGAAACCAGGAACCACGTGGAGAAGGCACCCACACTGAAAATGACTGGAAGGAACATTGGGGCTTCTTCTCAGTGTCTCTGATGTCGGGTTTCACTGTCCCGGGAAAGTCTCTGCTAACACCCTGCAGAGCGCAGTGCCCAATATACAGAAACGTCTTGCGGTATCTCCTACAGGGAAAGTGCCAAGAGGGAATTCTCGATCTTGTTCTCAGTGTCTCTGAGAATTGCTCTGATTATCCGTGTGACCTCTTTGCTAAGACTCTCCAGAGAGCCGTCCTCAAAACCAACACACATCTTGACATATCTCCCACATTGATCGCAGTGTCTCCAGAAACGGCATTCAAGGAGCCAGGAACTTTTCTGCCCACACTGTCCATTGAGTTGTCCTCAAAACCAATATACATCCTGCTATATCTCCCACATGGAAAATGCCAGGAGGCAAAAGTGGGGATTATGTTTAGACTTTCTCGGAACTGCTTCAAATCAACTAGATATCTTTGTGCTGTAAATCTCCCAACAGACAAACGCAAAAGCAGCAAACATCTCGCTGTATGTCCCACATCCAAAGTGCCAAGAGAGTAATGTAGAGCTTGCTCTCCCTGTCTTTGAGTACAGTTTTCAGTGTCCCGGTTACCTCTTTGCTAACATTCTCTTCAGAGCTGCAGTGAAACCAGGAACCACGTGGAGAAGGCACCCACACTGAAAATGACTGGAAGGAACATTGGGGCGTCTTCTCAGTGTCTCTGATGTCGGGTTTCACTGTCCCGGGAAAGTCTCTGCTAACACCCTGCAGAGCGCAGTGCCCAATATACAGAAACGTCTTGCGGTATCTCCTACAGGGAAAGTGCCAAGAGGGAATTCTCGATCTTGTTCTCAGTGTCTCTGAGAATTGCTCTGATTATCCGTGTGACCTCTTTGCTAAGACTCTCCAGAGAGCCGTCCTCAAAACCAACACACATCTTGACATATCTCCCACATTGATCGCAGTGTCTCCAGAAACGGCATTCAAGGAGCCAGGAACTTTTCTGCCCACACTGTCCATTGAGTTGTCCTCAAAACCAATATACATCCTGCTATATCTCCCACATGGAAAATGCCAGGAGGCAAAAGTGGGGATTATGTTTAGACTTTCTCGGAACTGCTTCAAATCAACTAGATATCTTTGTGCTGTAAATCTCCCAACAGACAAATGTAAAAGCAGCAAACATCTCGCTGTATGTCCCACATCCAAAGTGCCAAGAGAGTAATGTAGAGCTTGCTCTCCCTGTCTTTGAGTACAGTTTTCAGTGTCCCGGTTACCTCTTTGCTAACATTCTCTTCAGAGCTGCAGTGAAACCAGGAACCACGTGGAGAAGGCACCCACACTGAAAATGACTGGAAGGAACATTGGGGCTTCTTCTCAGTGTCTCTGACATAGGGTTTCACTGTCCCGGGAAAGTCTCTGCTAACACCCTGCAGAGCGCAGTGCCCAATATACAGAAACGTCTTGCGGTATCTCCTACAGGGAAAGTGCCAAGAGGGAATTCTCGATCTTGTTCTCAGTGTCTCTGAGAATTGCTCTGATTATCCGTGTGACCTCTTTGCTAAGACTCTCCAGAGAGCCGTCCTCAAAACCAACACACATCTTGACATATCTCCCACATTGATCGCAGTGTCTCCAGAAACGGCATTCAAGGAGCCAGGAACTTTTCTGCCCACACTGTCCATTGAGTTGTCCTCAAAACCAATATACATCCTGCTATATCTCCCACATGGAAAATGCCAGGAGGCAAAAGTGGGGATTATGTTTAGACTTTCTCGGAACTGCTTCAAATCAACTAGATATCTTTGTGCTGTAAATCTCCCAACAGACAAACGTAAAAGCAGCAAACATCTCGCTGTATGTCCCACATCCAAAGTGCCAAGAAAGTAATGTAGAGCTTGCTCTCCCTGTCTTTGAGTACAGTTTTCAGTGTCCCGGTTACCTCTTTGCTAACATTCTCTTCAGAGCTGCAGTGAAACCAGGAACCACGTGGAGAAGGCACCCACACTGAAAATGACTGGAAGGAACATTGGGGCTTCTTCTCAGTGTCTCTGATGTCGGGTTTCACTGTCCCGGGAAAGTCTCTGCTAACACCCTGCAGAGCGCAGTGCCCAATATACAGAAACGTCTTGCGGTATCTCCTACAGGGAAAGTGCCAAGAGGGAATTCTCGATCTTGTTCTCAGTGTCTCTGAGAATTGCTCTGATTATCCGTGTGACCTCTTTGCTAAGACTCTCCAGAGAGCCGTCCTCAAAACCAACACACATCTTGACATATCTCCCACATTGATCGCAGTGTCTCCAGAAACGGCATTCAAGGAGCCAGGAACTTTTCTGCCCACACTGTCCATTGAGTTGTCCTCAAAACCAATATACATCCTGCTATATCTCCCACATGGAAAATGCCAGGAGGCAAAAGTGGGGATTATGTTTAGACTTTCTCGGAACTGCTTCAAATCAACTAGATATCTTTGTGCTGTAAATCTCCCAACAGACAAACGCAAAAGCAGCAAACATCTCGCTGTATGTCCCACATCCAAAGTGCCAAGAGAGTAATGTAGAGCTTGCTCTCCCTGTCTTTGAGTACAGTTTTCAGTGTCCCGGTTACCTCTTTGCTAACATTCTCTTCAGAGCTGCAGTGAAACCAGGAACCACGTGGAGAAGGCACCCACACTGAAAATGACTGGAAGGAACATTGGGGCTTCTTCTCAGTGTCTCTGATGTCGGGTTTCACTGTCCCGGGAAAGTCTCTGCTAACACCCTGCAGAGCGCAGTGCCCAATATACAGAAACGTCTTGCGGTATCTCCTACAGGGAAAGTGCCAAGAGGGAATTCTCGATCTTGTTCTCAGTGTCTCTGAGAATTGCTCTGATTATCCGTGTGACCTCTTTGCTAAGACTCTCCAGAGAGCCGTCCTCAAAACCAACACACATCTTGACATATCTCCCACATTGATCGCAGTGTCTCCAGAAACGGCATTCAAGGAGCCAGGAAGTTTTCTGCCCACACTGTCCATTGAGTTGTCCTCAAAACCAATATACATCCTGCTATATCTCCCACATGGAAAATGCCAGGAGGCAAAAGTGGGGATTATGTTTAGACTTTCTCGGAACTGCTTCAAATCAACTAGATATCTTTGTGCTGTAAATCTCCCAACAGACAAATGTAAAAGCAGCAAACATCTCGCTGTATGTCCCACATCCAAAGTGCCAAGAAAGTAATGTAGAGCTTGCTCTCCCTGTCTTTGAGTACAGTTTTCAGTGTCCCGGTTACCTCTTTGCTAACATTCTCTTCAGAGCTGCAGTGAAACCAGGAACCACGTGGAGAAGGCACCCACACTGAAAATGACTGGAAGGAACATTGGGGCTTCTTCTCAGTGTCTCTGATGTCGGGTTTCACTGTCCCGGGAAAGTCTCTGCTAACACCCTGCAGAGCGCAGTGCCCAATATACAGAAACGTCTTGCGGTATCTCCTACAGGGAAAGTGCCAAGAGGGAATTCTCGATCTTGTTCTCAGTGTCTCTGAGAATTGCTCTGATTATCCGTGTGACCTCTTTGCTAAGACTCTCCAGAGAGCCGTCCTCAAAACCAACACACATCTTGACATATCTCCCACATTGATCGCAGTGTCTCCAGAAACGGCATTCAAGGAGCCAGGAACTTTTCTGCCCACACTGTCCATTGAGTTGTCCTCAAAACCAATATACATCCTGCTATATCTCCCACATGGAAAATGCCAGGAGGCAAAAGTGGGGATTATGTTTAGACTTTCTCGGAACTGCTTCAAATCAACTAGATATCTTTGTGCTGTAAATCTCCCAACAGCCAAATGTAAAAGCAGCAAACATCTCGCTGTATGTCCGACATCCAAAGTGCCAAGAAAGTAATGTAGAGCTTGCTCTCCCTGTCTTTGAGTACAGTTTTCAGTGTCCCGGTTACCTCTTTGCTAACATTCTCTTCAGAGCTGCAGTGAAACCAGGAACCACGTGGAGAAGGCACCCACACTGAAAATGACTGGAAGGAACATTGGGGCTTCTTCTCAGTGTCTCTGACATAGGGTTTCACTGTCCCGGGAAAGTCTCTGCTAACACCCTGCAGAGCGCAGTGCCCAATATACAGAAACGTCTTGCGGTATCTCCTACAGGGAAAGTGCCAAGAGGGAATTCTCGATCTTGTTCTCAGTGTCTCTGAGAATTGCTCTGATTATCCGTGTGACCTCTTTGCTAAGACTCTCCAGAGAGCCGTCCTCAAAACCAACACACATCTTGACATATCTCCCACATTGATCGCAGTGTCTCCAGAAACGGCATTCAAGGAGCCAGGAACTTTTCTGCCCACACTGTCCATTGAGTTGTCCTCAAAACCAATATACATCCTGCTATATCTCCCACATGGAAAATGCCAGGAGGCAAAAGTGGGGATTATGTTTAGACTTTCTCGGAACTGCTTCAAATCAACTAGATATCTTTGTGCTGTAAATCTCCCAACAGCCAAATGTAAAAGCAGCAAACATCTCGCTGTATGTCCCACATCCAAAGTGCCAAGAGAGTAATGTAGAGCTTGCTCTCCCTGTCTTTGAGTACAGTTTTCAGTGTCCCGGTTACCTCTTTGCTAACATTCTCTTCAGAGCTGCAGTGAAACCAGGAACCACGTGGAGAAGGCACCCACACTGAAAATGACTGGAAGGAACATTGGGGCTTCTTCTCAGTGTCTCTGACATAGGGTTTCACTGTCCCGGGAAAGTCTCTGCTAACACCCTGCAGAGCGCAGTGCCCAATATACAGAAACGTCTTGCGGTATCTCCTACAGGGAAAGTGCCAAGAGGGAATTCTCGATCTTGTTCTCAGTGTCTCTGAGAATTGCTCTGATTATCCGTGTGACCTCTTTGCTAAGACTCTCCAGAGAGCCTTCCTCAAAACCAACACACATCTTGACATATCTCCCGCATTGATCGCAGTGTCTCCAGAAACGGCATTCAAGGAGCCAGGAACTTTTCTGCCCACACTGTCCATTGAGTTGTCCTCAAAACCAATATACATCCTGCTATATCTCCCACATGGAAAATGCCAGGAGGCAAAAGTGGGGATTATGTTTAGACTTTCTCGGAACTGCTTCAAATCAACTAGATATCTTTGTGCTGTAAATCTCCCAACAGACAAACGCAAAAGCAGCAAACATCTCGCTGTATGTCCCACATCCAAAGTGCCAAGAGAGTAATGTAGAGCTTGCTCTCCCTGTCTTTGAGTACAGTTTTCAGTGTCCCGGTTACCTCTTTGCTAACATTCTCTTCAGAGCTGCAGTGAAACCAGGAACCACGTGGAGAAGGCACCCACACTGAAAATGACTGGAAGGAACATTGGGGCGTCTTCTCAGTGTCTCTGATGTCGGGTTTCACTGTCCCGGGAAAGTCTCTGCTAACACCCTGCAGAGCGCAGTGCCCAATATACAGAAACGTCTTGCGGTATCTCCTACAGGGAAAGTGCCAAGAGGGAATTCTCGATCTTGTTCTCAGTGTCTCTGAGAATTGCTCTGATTATCCGTGTGACCTCTTTGCTAAGACTCTCCAGAGAGCCGTCCTCAAAACCAACACACATCTTGACATATCTCCCGCATTGATCGCAGTGTCTCCAGAAACGGCATTCAAGGAGCCAGGAACTTTTCTGCCCACACTGTCCATTGAGTTGTCCTCAAAACCAATATACATCCTGCTATATCTCCCACATGGAAAATGCCAGGAGGCAAAAGTGGGGATTATGTTTAGACTTTCTCGGAACTGCTTCAAATCAACTAGATATCTTTGTGCTGTAAATCTCCCAACAGACAAACGCAAAAGCAGCAAACATCTCGCTGTATGTCCCACATCCAAAGTGCCAAGAGAGTAATGTAGAGCTTGCTCTCCCTGTCTTTGAGTACAGTTTTCAGTGTCCCGGTTACCTCTTTGCTAACATTCTCTTCAGAGCTGCAGTGAAACCAGGAACCACGTGGAGAAGGCACCCACACTGAAAATGACTGGAAGGAACATTGGGGCGTCTTCTCAGTGTCTCTGATGTCGGGTTTCACTGTCCCGGGAAAGTCTCTGCTAACACCCTGCAGAGCGCAGTGCCCAATATACAGAAACGTCTTGCGGTATCTCCTACAGGGAAAGTGCCAAGAGGGAATTCTCGATCTTGTTCTCAGTGTCTCTGAGAATTGCTCTGATTATCCGTGTGACCTCTTTGCTAAGACTCTCCAGAGAGCCGTCCTCAAAACCAACACACATCTTGACATATCTCCCACATTGATCGCAGTGTCTCCAGAAACGGCATTCAAGGAGCCAGGAACTTTTCTGCCCACACTGTCCATTGAGTTGTCCTCAAAACCAATATACATCCTGCTATATCTCCCACATGGAAAATGCCAGGAGGCAAAAGTGGGGATTATGTTTAGACTTTCTCGGAACTGCTTCAAATCAACTAGATATCTTTGTGCTGTAAATCTCCCAACAGACAAACGCAAAAGCAGCAAACATCTCGCTGTATGTCCCACATCCAAAGTGCCAAGAAAGTAATGTAGAGCTTGCTCTCCCTGTCTTTGAGTACAGTTTTCAGTGTCCCGGTTACCTCTTTGCTAACATTCTCTTCAGAGCTGCAGTGAAACCAGGAACCACGTGGAGAAGGCACCCACACTGAAAATGACTGGAAGGAACATTGGGGCGTCTTCTCAGTGTCTCTGATGTCGGGTTTCACTGTCCCGGGAAAGTCTCTGCTAACACCCTGCAGAGCGCAGTGCCCAATATACAGAAACGTCTTGCGGTATCTCCTACAGGGAAAGTGCCAAGAGGGAATTCTCGATCTTGTTCTCAGTGTCTCTGAGAATTGCTCTGATTATCCGTGTGACCTCTTTGCTAAGACTCTCCAGAGAGCCGTCCTCAAAACCAACACACATCTTGACATATCTCCCACATTGATCGCAGTGTCTCCAGAAACGGCATTCAAGGAGCCAGGAACTTTTCTGCCCACACTGTCCATTGAGTTGTCCTCAAAACCAATATACATCCTGCTATATCTCCCACATGGAAAATGCCAGGAGGCAAAAGTGGGGCTTATGTTTAGACTTTCTCGGAACTGCTTCAAATCAACTAGATATCTTTGTGCTGTAAATCTCCCAACAGACAAACGCAAAAGCAGCAAACATCTCGCTGTATGTCCCACATCCAAAGTGCCAAGAGAGTAATGTAGAGCTTGCTCTCCCTGTCTTTGAGTACAGTTTTCAGTGTCCCGGTTACCTCTTTGCTAACATTCTCTTCAGAGCTGCAGTGAAACCAGGAACCACGTGGAGAAGGCACCCACACTGAAAATGACTGGAAGGAACATTGGGGCGTCTTCTCAGTGTCTCTGATGTCGGGTTTCACTGTCCCGGGAAAGTCTCTGCTAACACCCTGCAGAGCGCAGTGCCCAATATACAGAAACGTCTTGCGGTATCTCCTACAGGGAAAGTGCCAAGAGGGAATTCTCGATCTTGTTCTCAGTGTCTCTGAGAATTGCTCTGATTATCCGTGTGACCTCTTTGCTAAGACTCTCCAGAGAGCCGTCCTCAAAACCAACACACATCTTGACATATCTCCCGCATTGATCGCAGTGTCTCCAGAAACGGCATTCAAGGAGCCAGGAACTTTTCTGCCCACACTGTCCATTGAGTTGTCCTCAAAACCAATATACATCCTGCTATATCTCCCACATGGAAAATGCCAGGAGGCAAAAGTGGGGCTTATGTTTAGACTTTCTCGGAACTGCTTCAAATCAACTAGATATCTTTGTGCTGTAAATCTCCCAACAGACAAACGCAAAAGCAGCAAACATCTCGCTGTATGTCCCACATCCAAAGTGCCAAGAGAGTAATGTAGAGCTTGCTCTCCCTGTCTTTGAGTACAGTTTTCAGTGTCCCAGTTACCTCTTTGCTAACATTCTCTTCAGAGCTGCAGTGAAACCAGGAACCACGTGGAGAAGGCACCCACACTGAAAATGACTGGAAGGAACATTGGGGCGTCTTCTCAGTGTCTCTGATGTCGGGTTTCACTGTCCCGGGAAAGTCTCTGCTAACACCCTGCAGAGCGCAGTGCCCAATATACAGAAACGTCTTGCGGTATCTCCTACAGGGAAAGTGCCAAGAGGGAATTCTCGATCTTGTTCTCAGTGTCTCTGAGAATTGCTCTGATTATCCGTGTGACCTCTTTGCTAAGACTCTCCAGAGAGCCGTCCTCAAAACCAACACACATCTTGACATATCTCCCACATTGATCGCAGTGTCTCCAGAAACGGCATTCAAGGAGCCAGGAACTTTTCTGCCCACACTGTCCATTGAGTTGTCCTCAAAACCAATATACATCCTGCTATATCTCCCACATGGAAAATGCCAGGAGGCAAAAGTGGGGATTATGTTTAGACTTTCTCGGAACTGCTTCAAATCAACTAGATATCTTTGTGCTGTAAATCTCCCAACAGACAAACGCAAAAGCAGCAAACATCTCGCTGTATGTCCCACATCCAAAGTGCCAAGAAAGTAATGTAGAGCTTGCTCTCCCTGTCTTTGAGTACAGTTTTCAGTGTCCCGGTTACCTCTTTGCTAACATTCTCTTCAGAGCTGCAGTGAAACCAGGAACCACGTGGAGAAGGCACCCACACTGAAAATGACTGGAAGGAACATTGGGGCGTCTTCTCAGTGTCTCTGATGTCGGGTTTCACTGTCCCGGGAAAGTCTCTGCTAACACCCTGCAGAGCGCAGTGCCCAATATACAGAAACGTCTTGCGGTATCTCCTACAGGGAAAGTGCCAAGAGGGAATTCTCGATCTTGTTCTCAGTGTCTCTGAGAATTGCTCTGATTATCCGTGTGACCTCTTTGCTAAGACTCTCCAGAGAGCCGTCCTCAAAACCAACACACATCTTGACATATCTCCCACATTGATCGCAGTGTCTCCAGAAACGGCATTCAAGGAGCCAGGAACTTTTCTGCCCACACTGTCCATTGAGTTGTCCTCAAAACCAATATACATCCTGCTATATCTCCCACATGGAAAATGCCAGGAGGCAAAAGTGGGGATTATGTTTAGACTTTCTCGGAACTGCTTCAAATCAACTAGATATCTTTGTGCTGTAAATCTCCCAACAGACAAACGCAAAAGCAGCAAACATCTCGCTGTATGTCCCACATCCAAAGTGCCAAGAGAGTAATGTAGAGCTTGCTCTCCCTGTCTTTGAGTACAGTTTTCAGTGTCCCGGTTACCTCTTTGCTAACATTCTCTTCAGAGCTGCAGTGAAACCAGGAACCACGTGGAGAAGGCACCCACACTGAAAATGACTGGAAGGAACATTGGGGCGTCTTCTCAGTGTCTCTGATGTCGGGTTTCACTGTCCCGGGAAAGTCTCTGCTAACAGCCTGCAGAGCGCAGTGCCCAATATACAGAAACGTCTTGCGGTATCTCCTACAGGGAAAGTGCCAAGAGGGAATTCTCGATCTTGTTCTCAGTGTCTCTGAGAATTGCTCTGATTATCCGTGTGACCTCTTTGCTAAGACTCTCCAGAGAGCCGTCCTCAAAACCAACACACATCTTGACATATCTCCCACATTGATCGCAGTGTCTCCAGAAACGGCATTCAAGGAGCCAGGAACTTTTCTGCCCACACTGTCCATTGAGTTGTCCTCAAAACCAATATACATCCTGCTATATCTCCCACATGGAAAATGCCAGGAGGCAAAAGTGGGGATTATGTTTAGACTTTCTCGGAACTGCTTCAAATCAACTAGATATCTTTGTGCTGTAAATCTCCCAACAGACAAACGCAAAAGCAGCAAACATCTCGCTGTATGTCCCACATCCAAAGTGCCAAGAAAGTAATGTAGAGCTTGCTCTCCCTGTCTTTGAGTACAGTTTTCAGTGTCCCGGTTACCTCTTTGCTAACATTCTCTTCAGAGCTGCAGTGAAACCAGGAACCACGTGGAGAAGGCACCCACACTGAAAATGCCTGGAAGGAACATTGGGGCTTCTTCTCAGTGTCTCTGACATAGGGTTTCACTGTCCCGGGAAAGTCTCTGCTAACACCCTGCAGAGCGCAGTGCCCAATATACAGAAACGTCTTGCGGTATCTCCTACAGGGAAAGTGCCAAGAGGGAATTCTCGATCTTGTTCTCAGTGTCTCTGAGAATTGCTCTGATTATCCGTGTGACCTCTTTGCTAAGACTCTCCAGAGAGCCTTCCTCAAAACCAACACACATCTTGACATATCTCCCGCATTGATCGCAGTGTCTCCAGAAACGGCATTCAAGGAGCCAGGAACTTTTCTGCCCACACTGTCCATTGAGTTGTCCTCAAAACCAATATACATCCTGCTATATCTCCCACATGGAAAATGCCAGGAGGCAAAAGTGGGGATTATGTTTAGACTTTCTCGGAACTGCTTCAAATCAACTAGATATCTTTGTGCTGTAAATCTCCCAACAGACAAACGCAAAAGCAGCAAACATCTCGCTGTATGTCCCACATCCAAAGTGCCAAGAGAGTAATGTAGAGCTTGCTCTCCCTGTCTTTGAGTACAGTTTTCAGTGTCCCGGTTACCTCTTTGCTAACATTCTCTTCAGAGCTGCAGTGAAACCAGGAACCACGTGGAGAAGGCACCCACACTGAAAATGACTGGAAGGAACATTGGGGCGTCTTCTCAGTGTCTCTGATGTCGGGTTTCACTGTCCCGGGAAAGTCTCTGCTAACACCCTGCAGAGCGCAGTGCCCAATATACAGAAACGTCTTGCGGTATCTCCTACAGGGAAAGTGCCAAGAGGGAATTCTCGATCTTGTTCTCAGTGTCTCTGAGAATTGCTCTGATTATCCGTGTGACGTCTTTGCTAAGACTCTCCAGAGAGCCGTCCTCAAAACCAACACACATCTTGACATATCTCCCACATTGATCGCAGTGTCTCCAGAAACGGCATTCAAGGAGCCAGGAACTTTTCTGCCCACACTGTCCATTGAGTTGTCCTCAAAACCAATATACATCCTGCTATATCTCCCACATGGAAAATGCCAGGAGGCAAAAGTGGGGATTATGTTTAGACTTTCTCGGAACTGCTTCAAATCAACTAGATATCTTTGTGCTGTAAATCTCCCAACAGACAAACGCAAAAGCAGCAAACATCTCGCTGTATGTCCCACATCCAAAGTGCCAAGAAAGTAATGTAGAGCTTGCTCTCCCTGTCTTTGAGTACAGTTTTCAGTGTCCCGGTTACCTCTTTGCTAACATTCTCTTCAGAGCTGCAGTGAAACCAGGAACCACGTGGAGAAGGCACCCACACTGAAAATGCCTGGAAGGAACATTGGGGCTTCTTCTCAGTGTCTCTGACATAGGGTTTCACTGTCCCGGGAAAGTCTCTGCTAACACCCTGCAGAGCGCAGTGCCCAATATACAGAAACGTCTTGCGGTATCTCCTACAGGGAAAGTGCCAAGAGGGAATTCTCGATCTTGTTCTCAGTGTCTCTGAGAATTGCTCTGATTATCCGTGTGACGTCTTTGCTAAGACTCTCCAGAGAGCCGTCCTCAAAACCAACACACATCTTGACATATCTCCCACATTGATCGCAGTGTCTCCAGAAACGGCATTCAAGGAGCCAGGAACTTTTCTGCCCACACTGTCCATTGAGTTGTCCTCAAAACCAATATACATCCTGCTATATCTCCCACATGGAAAATGCCAGGAGGCAAAAGTGGGGATTATGTTTAGACTTTCTCGGAACTGCTTCAAATCAACTAGATATCTTTGTGCTGTAAATCTCCCAACAGACAAACGCAAAAGCAGCAAACATCTCGCTGTATGTCCCACATCCAAAGTGCCAAGAAAGTAATGTAGAGCTTGCTCTCCCTGTCTTTGAGTACAGTTTTCAGTGTCCCGGTTACCTCTTTGCTAACATTCTCTTCAGAGCTGCAGTGAAACCAGGAACCACGTGGAGAAGGCACCCACACTGAAAATGCCTGGAAGGAACATTGGGGCTTCTTCTCAGTGTCTCTGACATAGGGTTTCACTGTCCCGGGAAAGTCTCTGCTAACACCCTGCAGAGCGCAGTGCCCAATATACAGAAACGTCTTGCGGTATCTCCTACAGGGAAAGTGCCAAGAGGGAATTCTCGATCTTGTTCTCAGTGTCTCTGAGAATTGCTCTGATTATCCGTGTGACCTCTTTGCTAAGACTCTCCAGAGAGCCTTCCTCAAAACCAACACACATCTTGACATATCTCCCGCATTGATCGCAGTGTCTCCAGAAACGGCATTCAAGGAGCCAGGAACTTTTCTGCCCACACTGTCCATTGAGTTGTCCTCAAAACCAATATACATCCTGCTATATCTCCCACATGGAAAATGCCAGGAGGCAAAAGTGGGGATTATGTTTAGACTTTCTCGGAACTGCTTCAAATCAACTAGATATCTTTGTGCTGTAAATCTCCCAACAGACAAACGCAAAAGCAGCAAACATCTCGCTGTATGTCCCACATCCAAAGTGCCAAGAGAGTAATGTAGAGCTTGCTCTCCCTGTCTTTGAGTACAGTTTTCAGTGTCCCGGTTACCTCTTTGCTAACATTCTCTTCAGAGCTGCAGTGAAACCAGGAACCACGTGGAGAAGGCACCCACACTGAAAATGACTGGAAGGAACATTGGGGCGTCTTCTCAGTGTCTCTGACATAGGGTTTCACTGTCCCGGGAAAGTCTCTGCTAACACCCTGCAGAGCGCAGTGCCCAATATACAGAAACGTCTTGCGGTATCTCCTACAGGGAAAGTGCCAAGAGGGAATTCTCGATCTTGTTCTCAGTGTCTCTGAGAATTGCTCTGATTATCCGTGTGACGTCTTTGCTAAGACTCTCCAGAGAGCCGTCCTCAAAACCAACACACATCTTGACATATCTCCCACATTGATCGCAGTGTCTCCAGAAACGGCATTCAAGGAGCCAGGAACTTTTCTGCCCACACTGTCCATTGAGTTGTCCTCAAAACCAATATACATCCTGCTATATCTCCCACATGGAAAATGCCAGGAGGCAAAAGTGGGGATTATGTTTAGACTTTCTCGGAACTGCTTCAAATCAACTAGATATCTTTGTGCTGTAAATCTCCCAACAGACAAACGCAAAAGCAGCAAACATCTCGCTGTATGTCCCACATCCAAAGTGCCAAGAGAGTAATGTAGAGCTTGCTCTCCCTGTCTTTGAGTACAGTTTTCAGTGTCCCGGTTACCTCTTTGCTAACATTCTCTTCAGAGCTGCAGTGAAACCAGGAACCACGTGGAGAAGGCACCCACACTGAAAATGACTGGAAGGAACATTGGGGCGTCTTCTCAGTGTCTCTGATGTCGGGTTTCACTGTCCCGGGAAAGTCTCTGCTAACACCCTGCAGAGCGCAGTGCCCAATATACAGAAACGTCTTGCGGTATCTCCTACAGGGAAAGTGCCAAGAGGGAATTCTCGATCTTGTTCTCAGTGTCTCTGAGAATTGCTCTGATTATCCGTGTGACCTCTTTGCTAAGACTCTCCAGAGAGCCGTCCTCAAAACCAACACACATCTTGACATATCTCCCACATTGATCGCAGTGTCTCCAGAAACGGCATTCAAGGAGCCAGGAACTTTTCTGCCCACACTGTCCATTGAGTTGTCCTCAAAACCAATATACATCCTGCTATATCTCCCACATGGAAAATGCCAGGAGGCAAAAGTGGGGATTATGTTTAGACTTTCTCGGAACTGCTTCAAATCAACTAGATATCTTTGTGCTGTAAATCTCCCAACAGACAAACGCAAAAGCAGCAAACATCTCGCTGTATGTCCCACATCCAAAGTGCCAAGAAAGTAATGTAGAGCTTGCTCTCCCTGTCTTTGAGTACAGTTTTCAGTGTCCCGGTTACCTCTTTGCTAACATTCTCTTCAGAGCTGCAGTGAAACCAGGAACCACGTGGAGAAGGCACCCACACTGAAAATGACTGGAAGGAACATTGGGGCTTCTTCTCAGTGTCTCTGACATAGGGTTTCACTGTCCCGGGAAAGTCTCTGCTAACACCCTGCAGAGCGCAGTGCCCAATATACAGAAACGTCTTGCGGTATCTCCTACAGGGAAAGTGCCAAGAGGGAATTCTCGATCTTGTTCTCAGTGTCTCTGAGAATTGCTCTGATTATCCGTGTGACCTCTTTGCTAAGACTCTCCAGAGAGCCTTCCTCAAAACCAACACACATCTTGACATATCTCCCGCATTGATCGCAGTGTCTCCAGAAACGGCATTCAAGGAGCCAGGAACTTTTCTGCCCACACTGTCCATTGAGTTGTCCTCAAAACCAATATACATCCTGCTATATCTCCCACATGGAAAATGCCAGGAGGCAAAAGTGGGGATTATGTTTAGACTTTCTCGGAACTGCTTCAAATCAACTAGATATCTTTGTGCTGTAAATCTCCCAACAGACAAACGCAAAAGCAGCAAACATCTCGCTGTATGTCCCACATCCAAAGTGCCAAGAGAGTAATGTAGAGCTTGCTCTCCCTGTCTTTGAGTACAGTTTTCAGTGTCCCGGTTACCTCTTTGCTAACATTCTCTTCAGAGCTGCAGTGAAACCAGGAACCACGTGGAGAAGGCACCCACACTGAAAATGACTGGAAGGAACATTGGGGCGTCTTCTCAGTGTCTCTGACATAGGGTTTCACTGTCCCGGGAAAGTCTCTGCTAACACCCTGCAGAGCGCAGTGCCCAATATACAGAAACGTCTTGCGGTATCTCCTACAGGGAAAGTGCCAAGAGGGAATTCTCGATCTTGTTCTCAGTGTCTCTGAGAATTGCTCTGATTATCCGTGTGACGTCTTTGCTAAGACTCTCCAGAGAGCCGTCCTCAAAACCAACACACATCTTGACATATCTCCCACATTGATCGCAGTGTCTCCAGAAACGGCATTCAAGGAGCCAGGAACTTTTCTGCCCACACTGTCCATTGAGTTGTCCTCAAAACCAATATACATCCTGCTATATCTCCCACATGGAAAATGCCAGGAGGCAAAAGTGGGGATTATGTTTAGACTTTCTCGGAACTGCTTCAAATCAACTAGATATCTTTGTGCTGTAAATCTCCCAACAGACAAACGCAAAAGCAGCAAACATCTCGCTGTATGTCCCACATCCAAAGTGCCAAGAGAGTAATGTAGAGCTTGCTCTCCCTGTCTTTGAGTACAGTTTTCAGTGTCCCGGTTACCTCTTTGCTAACATTCTCTTCAGAGCTGCAGTGAAACCAGGAACCACGTGGAGAAGGCACCCACACTGAAAATGACTGGAAGGAACATTGGGGCGTCTTCTCAGTGTCTCTGATGTCGGGTTTCACTGTCCCGGGAAAGTCTCTGCTAACACCCTGCAGAGCGCAGTGCCCAATATACAGAAACGTCTTGCGGTATCTCCTACAGGGAAAGTGCCAAGAGGGAATTCTCGATCTTGTTCTCAGTGTCTCTGAGAATTGCTCTGATTATCCGTGTGACCTCTTTGCTAAGACTCTCCAGAGAGCCGTCCTCAAAACCAACACACATCTTGACATATCTCCCACATTGATCGCAGTGTCTCCAGAAACGGCATTCAAGGAGCCAGGAACTTTTCTGCCCACACTGTCCATTGAGTTGTCCTCAAAACCAATATACATCCTGCTATATCTCCCACATGGAAAATGCCAGGAGGCAAAAGTGGGGATTATGTTTAGACTTTCTCGGAACTGCTTCAAATCAACTAGATATCTTTGTGCTGTAAATCTCCCAACAGACAAACGCAAAAGCAGCAAACATCTCGCTGTATGTCCCACATCCAAAGTGCCAAGAAAGTAATGTAGAGCTTGCTCTCCCTGTCTTTGAGTACAGTTTTCAGTGTCCCGGTTACCTCTTTGCTAACATTCTCTTCAGAGCTGCAGTGAAACCAGGAACCACGTGGAGAAGGCACCCACACTGAAAATGCCTGGAAGGAACATTGGGGCTTCTTCTCAGTGTCTCTGACATAGGGTTTCACTGTCCCGGGAAAGTCTCTGCTAACACCCTGCAGAGCGCAGTGCCCAATATACAGAAACGTCTTGCGGTATCTCCTACAGGGAAAGTGCCAAGAGGGAATTCTCGATCTTGTTCTCAGTGTCTCTGAGAATTGCTCTGATTATCCGTGTGACCTCTTTGCTAAGACTCTCCAGAGAGCCTTCCTCAAAACCAACACACATCTTGACATATCTCCCGCATTGATCGCAGTGTCTCCAGAAACGGCATTCAAGGAGCCAGGAACTTTTCTGCCCACACTGTCCATTGAGTTGTCCTCAAAACCAATATACATCCTGCTATATCTCCCACATGGAAAATGCCAGGAGGCAAAAGTGGGGATTATGTTTAGACTTTCTCGGAACTGCTTCAAATCAACTAGATATCTTTGTGCTGTAAATCTCCCAACAGACAAACGCAAAAGCAGCAAACATCTCGCTGTATGTCCCACATCCAAAGTGCCAAGAGAGTAATGTAGAGCTTGCTCTCCCTGTCTTTGAGTACAGTTTTCAGTGTCCCGGTTACCTCTTTGCTAACATTCTCTTCAGAGCTGCAGTGAAACCAGGAACCACGTGGAGAAGGCACCCACACTGAAAATGACTGGAAGGAACATTGGGGCGTCTTCTCAGTGTCTCTGACATAGGGTTTCACTGTCCCGGGAAAGTCTCTGCTAACACCCTGCAGAGCGCAGTGCCCAATATACAGAAACGTCTTGCGGTATCTCCTACAGGGAAAGTGCCAAGAGGGAATTCTCGATCTTGTTCTCAGTGTCTCTGAGAATTGCTCTGATTATCCGTGTGACGTCTTTGCTAAGACTCTCCAGAGAGCCGTCCTCAAAACCAACACACATCTTGACATATCTCCCACATTGATCGCAGTGTCTCCAGAAACGGCATTCAAGGAGCCAGGAACTTTTCTGCCCACACTGTCCATTGAGTTGTCCTCAAAACCAATATACATCCTGCTATATCTCCCACATGGAAAATGCCAGGAGGGAAAAGTGGGGATTATGTTTAGACTTTCTCGGAACTGCTTCAAATCAACTAGATATCTTTGTGCTGTAAATCTCCCAACAGACAAACGCAAAAGCAGCAAACATCTCGCTGTATGTCCCACATCCAAAGTGCCAAGAGAGTAATGTAGAGCTTGCTCTCCCTGTCTTTGAGTACAGTTTTCAGTGTCCCGGTTACCTCTTTGCTAACATTCTCTTCAGAGCTGCAGTGAAACCAGGAACCACGTGGAGAAGGCACCCACACTGAAAATGACTGGAAGGAACATTGGGGCGTCTTCTCAGTGTCTCTGATGTCGGGTTTCACTGTCCCGGGAAAGTCTCTGCTAACACCCTGCAGAGCGCAGTGCCCAATATACAGAAACGTCTTGCGGTATCTCCTACAGGGAAAGTGCCAAGAGGGAATTCTCGATCTTGTTCTCAGTGTCTCTGAGAATTGCTCTGATTATCCGTGTGACCTCTTTGCTAAGACTCTCCAGAGAGCCGTCCTCAAAACCAACACACATCTTGACATATCTCCCACATTGATCGCAGTGTCTCCAGAAACGGCATTCAAGGAGCCAGGAACTTTTCTGCCCACACTGTCCATTGAGTTGTCCTCAAAACCAATATACATCCTGCTATATCTCCCACATGGAAAATGCCAGGAGGCAAAAGTGGGGATTATGTTTAGACTTTCTCGGAACTGCTTCAAATCAACTAGATATCTTTGTGCTGTAAATCTCCCAACAGACAAACGCAAAAGCAGCAAACATCTCGCTGTATGTCCCACATCCAAAGTGCCAAGAAAGTAATGTAGAGCTTGCTCTCCCTGTCTTTGAGTACAGTTTTCAGTGTCCCGGTTACCTCTTTGCTAACATTCTCTTCAGAGCTGCAGTGAAACCAGGAACCACGTGGAGAAGGCACCCACACTGAAAATGCCTGGAAGGAACATTGGGGCTTCTTCTCAGTGTCTCTGATGTCGGGTTTCACTGTCCCGGGAAAGTCTCTGCTAACACCCTGCAGAGCGCAGTGCCCAATATACAGAAACGTCTTGCGGTATCTCCTACAGGGAAAGTGCCAAGAGGGAATTCTCGATCTTGTTCTCAGTGTCTCTGAGAATTGCTCTGATTATCCGTGTGACCTCTTTGCTAAGACTCTCCAGAGAGCCGTCCTCAAAACCAACACACATCTTGACATATCTCCCACATTGATCGCAGTGTCTCCAGAAACGGCATTCAAGGAGCCAGGAACTTTTCTGCCCACACTGTCCATTGAGTTGTCCTCAAAACCAATATACATCCTGCTATATCTCCCACATGGAAAATGCCAGGAGGCAAAAGTGGGGATTATGTTTAGACTTTCTCGGAACTGCTTCAAATCAACTAGATATCTTTGTGCTGTAAATCTCCCAACAGACAAACGCAAAAGCAGCAAACATCTCGCTGTATGTCCCACATCCAAAGTGCCAAGAAAGTAATGTAGAGCTTGCTCTCCCTGTCTTTGAGTACAGTTTTCAGTGTCCCGGTTACTTCTTTGCTAACATTCTCTTCAGAGCTGCAGTGAAACCAGGAACCACGTGGAGAAGGCACCCACACTGAAAATGCCTGGAAGGAACATTGGGGCTTCTTCTCAGTGTCTCTGATGTCGGGTTTCACTGTCCCGGGAAAGTCTCTGCTAACACCCTGCAGAGCGCAGTGCCCAATATACAGAAACGTCTTGCGGTATCTCCTACAGGGAAAGTGCCAAGAGGGAATTCTCGATCTTGTTCTCAGTGTCTCTGAGAATTGCTCTGATTATCCGTGTGACCTCTTTGCTAAGACTCTCCAGAGAGCCTTCCTCAAAACCAACACACATCTTGACATATCTCCCGCATTGATCGCAGTGTCTCCAGAAACGGCATTCAAGGAGCCAGGAACTTTTCTGCCCACACTGTCCATTGAGTTGTCCTCAAAACCAATATACATCCTGCTATATCTCCCACATGGAAAATGCCAGGAGGCAAAAGTGGGGATTATGTTTAGACTTTCTCGGAACTGCTTCAAATCAACTAGATATCTTTGTGCTGTAAATCTCCCAACAGACAAACGCAAAAGCAGCAAACATCTCGCTGTATGTCCCACATCCAAAGTGCCAAGAGAGTAATGTAGAGCTTGCTCTCCCTGTCTTTGAGTACAGTTTTCAGTGTCCCGGTTACCTCTTTGCTAACATTCTCTTCAGAGCTGCAGTGAAACCAGGAACCACGTGGAGAAGGCACCCACACTGAAAATGACTGGAAGGAACATTGGGGCGTCTTCTCAGTGTCTCTGACATAGGGTTTCACTGTCCCGGGAAAGTCTCTGCTAACACCCTGCAGAGCGCAGTGCCCAATATACAGAAACGTCTTGCGGTATCTCCTACAGGGAAAGTGCCAAGAGGGAATTCTCGATCTTGTTCTCAGTGTCTCTGAGAATTGCTCTGATTATCCGTGTGACGTCTTTGCTAAGACTCTCCAGAGAGCCGTCCTCAAAACCAACACACATCTTGACATATCTCCCACATTGATCGCAGTGTCTCCAGAAACGGCATTCAAGGAGCCAGGAACTTTTCTGCCCACACTGTCCATTGAGTTGTCCTCAAAACCAATATACATCCTGCTATATCTCCCACATGGAAAATGCCAGGAGGCAAAAGTGGGGATTATGTTTAGACTTTCTCGGAACTGCTTCAAATCAACTAGATATCTTTGTGCTGTAAATCTCCCAACAGACAAACGCAAAAGCAGCAAACATCTCGCTGTATGTCCCACATCCAAAGTGCCAAGAGAGTAATGTAGAGCTTGCTCTCCCTGTCTTTGAGTACAGTTTTCAGTGTCCCGGTTACCTCTTTGCTAACATTCTCTTCAGAGCTGCAGTGAAACCAGGAACCACGTGGAGAAGGCACCCACACTGAAAATGACTGGAAGGAACATTGGGGCGTCTTCTCAGTGTCTCTGATGTCGGGTTTCACTGTCCCGGGAAAGTCTCTGCTAACACCCTGCAGAGCGCAGTGCCCAATATACAGAAACGTCTTGCGGTATCTCCTACAGGGAAAGTGCCAAGAGGGAATTCTCGATCTTGTTCTCAGTGTCTCTGAGAATTGCTCTGATTATCCGTGTGACCTCTTTGCTAAGACTCTCCAGAGAGCCGTCCTCAAAACCAACACACATCTTGACATATCTCCCACATTGATCGCAGTGTCTCCAGAAACGGCATTCAAGGAGCCAGGAACTTTTCTGCCCACACTGTCCATTGAGTTGTCCTCAAAACCAATATACATCCTGCTATATCTCCCACATGGAAAATGCCAGGAGGCAAAAGTGGGGATTATGTTTAGACTTTCTCGGAACTGCTTCAAATCAACTAGATATCTTTGTGCTGTAAATCTCCCAACAGCCAAACGCAAAAGCAGCAAACATCTCGCTGTATGTCCCACATCCAAAGTGCCAAGAGAGTAATGTAGAGCTTGCTCTCCCTGTCTTTGAGTACAGTTTTCAGTGTCCCGGTTACCTCTTTGCTAACATTCTCTTCAGAGCTGCAGTGAAACCAGGAACCACGTGGAGAAGGCACCCACACTGAAAATGACTGGAAGGAACATTGGGGCGTCTTCTCAGTGTCTCTGATGTCGGGTTTCACTGTCCCGGGAAAGTCTCTGCTAACACCCTGCAGAGCGCAGTGCCCAATATACAGAAACGTCTTGCGGTATCTCCTACAGGGAAAGTGCCAAGAGGGAATTCTCGATCTTGTTCTCAGTGTCTCTGAGAATTGCTCTGATTATCCGTGTGACCTCTTTGCTAAGACTCTCCAGAGAGCCGTCCTCAAAACCAACACACATCTTGACATATCTCCCACATTGATCGCAGTGTCTCCAGAAACGGCATTCAAGGAGCCAGGAACTTTTCTGCCCACACTGTCCATTGAGTTGTCCTCAAAACCAATATACATCCTGCTATATCTCCCACATGGAAAATGCCAGGAGGCAAAAGTGGGGATTATGTTTAGACTTTCTCGGAACTGCTTCAAATCAACTAGATATCTTTGTGCTGTAAATCTCCCAACAGACAAACGCAAAAGCAGCAAACATCTCGCTGTATGTCCCACATCCAAAGTGCCAAGAAAGTAATGTAGAGCTTGCTCTCCCTGTCTTTGAGTACAGTTTTCAGTGTCCCGGTTACCTCTTTGCTAACATTCTCTTCAGAGCTGCAGTGAAACCAGGAACCACGTGGAGAAGGCACCCACACTGAAAATGCCTGGAAGGAACATTGGGGCTTCTTCTCAGTGTCTCTGATGTCGGGTTTCACTGTCCCGGGAAAGTCTCTGCTAACACCCTGCAGAGCGCAGTGCCCAATATACAGAAACGTCTTGCGGTATCTCCTACAGGGAAAGTGCCAAGAGGGAATTCTCGATCTTGTTCTCAGTGTCTCTGAGAATTGCTCTGATTATCCGTGTGACCTCTTTGCTAAGACTCTCCAGAGAGCCTTCCTCAAAACCAACACACATCTTGACATATCTCCCGCATTGATCGCAGTGTCTCCAGAAACGGCATTCAAGGAGCCAGGAACTTTTCTGCCCACACTGTCCATTGAGTTGTCCTCAAAACCAATATACATCCTGCTATATCTCCCACATGGAAAATGCCAGGAGGCAAAAGTGGGGATTATGTTTAGACTTTCTCGGAACTGCTTCAAATCAACTAGATAGCTTTGTGCTGTAAATCTCCCAACAGACAAACGCAAAAGCAGCAAACATCTCGCTGTATGTCCCACATCCAAAGTGCCAAGAGAGTAATGTAGAGCTTGCTCTCCCTGTCTTTGAGTACAGTTTTCAGTGTCCCGGTTACCTCTTTGCTAACATTCTCTTCAGAGCTGCAGTGAAACCAGGAACCACGTGGAGAAGGCACCCACACTGAAAATGACTGGAAGGAACATTGGGGCTTCTTCTCAGTGTCTCTGACATAGGGTTTCACTGTCCCGGGAAAGTCTCTGCTAACACCCTGCAGAGCGCAGTGCCCAATATACAGAAACGTCTTGCGGTATCTCCTACAGGGAAAGTGCCAAGAGGGAATTCTCGATCTTGTTCTCAGTGTCTCTGAGAATTGCTCTGATTATCCGTGTGACCTCTTTGCTAAGACTCTCCAGAGAGCCGTCCTCAAAACCAACACACATCTTGACATATCTCCCGCATTGATCGCAGTGTCTCCAGAAACGGCATTCAAGGAGCCAGGAACTTTTCTGCCCACACTGTCCATTGAGTTGTCCTCAAAACCAATATACATCCTGCTATATCTCCCACATGGAAAATGCCAGGAGGCAAAAGTGGGGATTATGTTTAGACTTTCTCGGAACTGCTTCAAATCAACTAGATATCTTTGTGCTGTAAATCTCCCAACAGACAAACGCAAAAGCAGCAAACATCTCGCTGTATGTCCCACATCCAAAGTGCCAAGAGAGTAATGTAGAGCTTGCTCTCCCTGTCTTTGAGTACAGTTTTCAGTGTCCCGGTTACCTCTTTGCTAACATTCTCTTCAGAGCTGCAGTGAAACCAGGAACCACGTGGAGAAGGCACCCACACTGAAAATGACTGGAAGGAACATTGGGGCGTCTTCTCAGTGTCTCTGATGTCGGGTTTCACTGTCCCGGGAAAGTCTCTGCTAACACCCTGCAGAGCGCAGTGCCCAATATACAGAAACGTCTTGCGGTATCTCCTACAGGGAAAGTGCCAAGAGGGAATTCTCGATCTTGTTCTCAGTGTCTCTGAGAATTGCTCTGATTATCCGTGTGACCTCTTTGCTAAGACTCTCCAGAGAGCCGTCCTCAAAACCAACACACATCTTGACATATCTCCCACATTGATCGCAGTGTCTCCAGAAACGGCATTCAAGGAGCCAGGAACTTTTCTGCCCACACTGTCCATTGAGTTGTCCTCAAAACCAATATACATCCTGCTATATCTCCCACATGGAAAATGCCAGGAGGCAAAAGTGGGGATTATGTTTAGACTTTCTCGGAACTGCTTCAAATCAACTAGATGTCTTTGTGCTGTAAATCTCCCAACAGACAAATGTAAAAGCAGCAAACATCTCGCTGTATGTCCCACATCCAAAGTGCCAAGAAAGTAATGTAGAGCTTGCTCTCCCTGTCTTTGAGTACAGTTTTCAGTGTCCCGGTTACCTCTTTGCTAACATTCTCTTCAGAGCTGCAGTGAAACCAGGAACCACGTGGAGAAGGCACCCACACTGAAAATGACTGGAAGGAACATTGGGGCTTCTTCTCAGTGTCTCTGACATAGGGTTTCACTGTCCCGGGAAAGTCTCTGCTAACACCCTGCAGAGCGCAGTGCCCAATATACAGAAACGTCTTGCGGTATCTCCTACAGGGAAAGTGCCAAGAGGGAATTCTCGATCTTGTTCTCAGTGTCTCTGAGAATTGCTCTGATTATCCGTGTGACCTCTTTGCTAAGACTCTCCAGAGAGCCGTCCTCAAAACCAACACACATCTTGACATATCTCCCACATTGATCGCAGTGTCTCCAGAAACGGCATTCAAGGAGCCAGGAACTTTTCTGCCCACACTGTCCATTGAGTTGTCCTCAAAACCAATATACATCCTGCTATATCTCCCACATGGAAAATGCCAGGAGGGAAAAGTGGGGATTATGTTTAGACTTTCTCGGAACTGCTTCAAATCAACTAGATATCTTTGTGCTGTAAATCTCCCAACAGACAAACGCAAAAGCAGCAAACATCTCGCTGTATGTCCCACATCCAAAGTGCCAAGAGAGTAATGTAGAGCTTGCTCTCCCTGTCTTTGAGTACAGTTTTCAGTGTCCCGGTTACCTCTTTGCTAACATTCTCTTCAGAGCTGCAGTGAAACCAGGAACCACGTGGAGAAGGCACCCACACTGAAAATGACTGGAAGGAACATTGGGGCGTCTTCTCAGTGTCTCTGATGTCGGGTTTCACTGTCCCGGGAAAGTCTCTGCTAACACCCTGCAGAGCGCAGTGCCCAATATACAGAAACATCTTGCGGTATCTCCTACAGGGAAAGTGCCAAGAGGGAATTCTCGATCTTGTTCTCAGTGTCTCTGAGAATTGCTCTGATTATCCGTGTGACCTCTTTGCTAAGACTCTCCAGAGAGCCGTCCTCAAAACCAACACACATCTTGACATATCTCCCACATTGATCGCAGTGTCTCCAGAAACGGCATTCAAGGAGCCAGGAACTTTTCTGCCCACACTGTCCATTGAGTTGTCCTCAAAACCAATATACATCCTGCTATATCTCCCACATGGAAAATGCCAGGAGGCAAAAGTGGGGATTATGTTTAGACTTTCTCGGAACTGCTTCAAATCAACTAGATATCTTTGTGCTGTAAATCTCCCAACAGCCAAATGTAAAAGCAGCAAACATCTCGCTGTATGTCCCACATCCAAAGTGCCAAGAAAGTAATGTAGAGCTTGCTCTCCCTGTCTTTGAGTACAGTTTTCAGTGTCCCGGTTACCTCTTTGCTAACATTCTCTTCAGAGCTGCAGTGAAACCAGGAACCACGTGGAGAAGGCACCCACACTGAAAATGACTGGAAGGAACATTGGGGCTTCTTCTCAGTGTCTCTGATGTCGGGTTTCACTGTCCCGGGAAAGTCTCTGCTAACACCCTGCAGAGCGCAGTGCCCAATATACAGAAACGTCTTGCGGTATCTCCTACAGGGAAAGTGCCAAGAGGGAATTCTCGATCTTGTTCTCAGTGTCTCTGAGAATTGCTCTGATTATCCGTGTGACCTCTTTGCTAAGACTCTCCAGAGAGCCGTCCTCAAAACCAACACACATCTTGACATATCTCCCACATTGATCGCAGTGTCTCCAGAAACGGCATTCAAGGAGCCAGGAACTTTTCTGCCCACACTGTCCATTGAGTTGTCCTCAAAACCAATATACATCCTGCTATATCTGCCACATGGAAAATGCCAGGAGGCAAAAGTGGGGATTATGTTTAGACTTTCTCGGAACTGCTTCAAATCAACTAGATATCTTTGTGCTGTAAATCTCCCAACAGCCAAATGTAAAAGCAGCAAACATCTCGCTGTATGTCCCACATCCAAAGTGCCAAGAGAGTAATGTAGAGCTTGCTCTCCCTGTCTTTGAGTACAGTTTTCAGTGTCCCGGTTACCTCTTTGCTAACATTCTCTTCAGAGCTGCAGTGAAACCAGGAACCACGTGGAGAAGGCACCCACACTGAAAATGACTGGAAGGAACATTGGGGCGTCTTCTCAGTGTCTCTGATGTCGGGTTTCACTGTCCCGGGAAAGTCTCTGCTAACACCCTGCAGAGCGCAGTGCCCAATATACAGAAACGTCTTGCGGTATCTCCTACAGGGAAAGTGCCAAGAGGGAATTCTCGATCTTGTTCTCAGTGTCTCTGAGAATTGCTCTGATTATCCGTGTGACCTCTTTGCTAAGACTCTCCAGAGAGCCGTCCTCAAAACCAACACACATCTTGACATATCTCCCACATTGATCGCAGTGTCTCCAGAAACGGCATTCAAGGAGCCAGGAACTTTTCTGCCCACACTGTCCATTGAGTTGTCCTCAAAACCAATATACATCCTGCTATATCTCCCACATGGAAAATGCCAGGAGGCAAAAGTGGGGATTATGTTTAGACTTTCTCGGAACTGCTTCAAATCAACTAGATATCTTTGTGCTGTAAATCTCCCAACAGACAAACGCAAAAGCAGCAAACATCTCGCTGTATGTCCCACATCCAAAGTGCCAAGAAAGTAATGTAGAGCTTGCTCTCCCTGTCTTTGAGTACAGTTTTCAGTGTCCCGGTTACCTCTTTGCTAACATTCTCTTCAGAGCTGCAGTGAAACCAGGAACCACGTGGAGAAGGCACCCACACTGAAAATGACTGGAAGGAACATTGGGGCTTCTTCTCAGTGTCTCTGACATAGGGTTTCACTGTCCCGGGAAAGTCTCTGCTAACACCCTGCAGAGCGCAGTGCCCAATATACAGAAACGTCTTGCGGTATCTCCTACAGGGAAAGTGCCAAGAGGGAATTCTCGATCTTGTTCTCAGTGTCTCTGAGAATTGCTCTGATTATCCGTGTGACCTCTTTGCTAAGACTCTCCAGAGAGCCTTCCTCAAAACCAACACACATCTTGACATATCTCCCGCATTGATCGCAGTGTCTCCAGAAACGGCATTCAAGGAGCCAGGAACTTTTCTGCCCACACTGTCCATTGAGTTGTCCTCAAAACCAATATACATCCTGCTATATCTGCCACATGGAAAATGCCAGGAGGCAAAAGTGGGGATTATGTTTAGACTTTCTCGGAACTGCTTCAAATCAACTAGATATCTTTGTGCTGTAAATCTCCCAACAGACAAACGCAAAAGCAGCAAACATCTCGCTGTATGTCCCACATCCAAAGTGCCAAGAGAGTAATGTAGAGCTTGCTCTCCCTGTCTTTGAGTACAGTTTTCAGTGTCCCGGTTACCTCTTTGCTAACATTCTCTTCAGAGCTGCAGTGAAACCAGGAACCACGTGGAGAAGGCACCCACACTGAAAATGACTGGAAGGAACATTGGGGCGTCTTCTCAGTGTCTCTGATGTCGGGTTTCACTGTCCCGGGAAAGTCTCTGCTAACACCCTGCAGAGCGCAGTGCCCAATATACAGAAACGTCTTGCGGTATCTCCTACAGGGAAAGTGCCAAGAGGGAATTCTCGATCTTGTTCTCAGTGTCTCTGAGAATTGCTCTGATTATCCGTGTGACCTCTTTGCTAAGACTCTCCAGAGAGCCGTCCTCAAAACCAACACACATCTTGACATATCTCCCACATTGATCGCAGTGTCTCCAGAAACGGCATTCAAGGAGCCAGGAACTTTTCTGCCCACACTGTCCATTGAGTTGTCCTCAAAACCAATATACATCCTGCTATATCTCCCACATGGAAAATGCCAGGAGGCAAAAGTGGGGATTATGTTTAGACTTTCTCGGAACTGCTTCAAATCAACTAGATATCTTTGTGCTGTAAATCTCCCAACAGACAAACGCAAAAGCAGCAAACATCTCGCTGTATGTCCCACATCCAAAGTGCCAAGAGAGTAATGTAGAGCTTGCTCTCCCTGTCTTTGAGTACAGTTTTCAGTGTCCCGGTTACCTCTTTGCTAACATTCTCTTCAGAGCTGCAGTGAAACCAGGAACCACGTGGAGAAGGCACCCGCACTGAAAATGCCTGGAAGGAACATTGGGGCTTCTTCTCAGTGTCTCTGATGTCGGGTTTCACTGTCCCGGGAAAGTCTCTGCTAACACCCTGCAGAGCGCAGTGCCCAATATACAGAAACGTCTTGCGGTATCTCCTACAGGGAAAGTGCCAAGAGGGAATTCTCGATCTTGTTCTCAGTGTCTCTGAGAATTGCTCTGATTATCCGTGTGACCTCTTTGCTAAGACTCTCCAGAGAGCCGTCCTCAAAACCAACACACATCTTGACATATCTCCCACATTGATCGCAGTGTCTCCAGAAACGGCATTCAAGGAGCCAGGAACTTTTCTGCCCACACTGTCCATTGAGTTGTCCTCAAAACCAATATACATCCTGCTATATCTCCCACATGGAAAATGCCAGGAGGCAAAAGTGGGGATTATGTTTAGACTTTCTCGGAACTGCTTCAAATCAACTAGATATCTTTGTGCTGTAAATCTCCCAACAGCCAAATGTAAAAGCAGCAAACATCTCGCTGTATGTCCCACATCCAAAGTGCCAAGAAAGTAATGTAGAGCTTGCTCTCCCTGTCTTTGAGTACAGTTTTCAGTGTCCCGGTTACCTCTTTGCTAACATTCTCTTCAGAGCTGCAGTGAAACCAGGAACCACGTGGAGAAGGCACCCACACTGAAAATGACTGGAAGGAACATTGGGGCTTCTTCTCAGTGTCTCTGATGTCGGGTTTCACTGTCCCGGGAAAGTCTCTGCTAACACCCTGCAGAGCGCAGTGCCCAATATACAGAAACGTCTTGCGGTATCTCCTACAGGGAAAGTGCCAGGAGGAATTGTGGAGCTTGGTCTCAGTGTCTCTGAGAATTGCTCTGATTATCCGTGTGACCTCTTTGCTAAGACTCTCCAGAGAGCCGTCCTCAAAACCAACACACATCTTGACATATCTCCCGCATTGATCGCAGTGTCTCCAGAAACGGCATTCAAGGAGCCAGGAACTTTTCTGCCCACACTGTCCATTGAGTTGTCCTCAAAACCAATATACATCCTGCTATATCTCCCACATGGAAAATGCCAGGAGGCAAAAGTGGGGATTATGTTTAGACTTTCTTGGAACTGCTTCAAATCAACTAGATATCTTTGTGCTGTAAATCTCCCAACAGACAAACGCAAAAGCAGCAAACATCTCGCTGTATGTCCCACATCCAAAGTGCCAAGAGAGTAATGTAGAGCTTGCTCTCCCTGTCTTTGAGTACAGTTTTCAGTGTCCCGGTTACCTCTTTGCTAACATTCTCTTCAGAGCTGCAGTGAAACCAGGAACCACGTGGAGAAGGCACCCACACTGAAAATGACTGGAAGGAACATTGGGGCGTCTTCTCAGTGTCTCTGATGTCGGGTTTCACTGTCCCGGGAAAGTCTCTGCTAACACCCTGCAGAGCGCAGTGCCCAATATACAGAAACGTCTTGCGGTATCTCCTACAGGGAAAGTGCCAAGAGGGAATTCTCGATCTTGTTCTCAGTGTCTCTGAGAATTGCTCTGATTATCCGTGTGACCTCTTTGCTAAGACTCTCCAGAGAGCCGTCCTCAAAACCAACACACATCTTGACATATCTCCCACATTGATCGCAGTGTCTCCAGAAACGGCATTCAAGGAGCCAGGAACTTTTCTGCCCACACTGTCCATTGAGTTGTCCTCAAAACCAATATACATCCTGCTATATCTGCCACATGGAAAATGCCAGGAGGCAAAAGTGGGGATTATGTTTAGACTTTCTCGGAACTGCTTCAAATCAACTAGATATCTTTGTGCTGTAAATCTCCCAACAGACAAACGCAAAAGCAGCAAACATCTCGCTGTATGTCCCACATCCAAAGTGCCAAGAGAGTAATGTAGAGCTTGCTCTCCCTGTCTTTGAGTACAGTTTTCAGTGTCCCGGTTACCTCTTTGCTAACATTCTCTTCAGAGCTGCAGTGAAACCAGGAACCACGTGGAGAAGGCACCCACACTGAAAATGACTGGAAGGAACATTGGGGCTTCTTCTCAGTGTCTCTGATGTCGGGTTTCACTGTCCCGGGAAAGTCTCTGCTAACACCCTGCAGAGCGCAGTGCCCAATATACAGAAACGTCTTGCGGTATCTCCTACAGGGAAAGTGCCAGGAGGAATTGTGGAGCTTGGTCTCAGTGTCTCTGAGAATTGCTCTGATTATCCGTGTGACCTCTTTGCTAAGACTCTCCAGAGAGCCGTCCTCAAAACCAACACACATCTTGACATATCTCCCGCATTGATCGCAGTGTCTCCAGAAACGGCATTCAAGGAGCCAGGAACTTTTCTGCCCACACTGTCCATTGAGTTGTCCTCAAAACCAATATACATCCTGCTATATCTCCCACATGGAAAATGCCAGGAGGCAAAAGTGGGGATTATGTTTAGACTTTCTCGGAACTGCTTCAAATCAACTAGATATCTTTGTGCTGTAAATCTCCCAACAGACAAACGCAAAAGCAGCAAACATCTCGCTGTATGTCCCACATCCAAAGTGCCAAGAGAGTAATGTAGAGCTTGCTCTCCCTGTCTTTGAGTACAGTTTTCAGTGTCCCGGTTACCTCTTTGCTAACATTCTCTTCAGAGCTGCAGTGAAACCAGGAACCACGTGGAGAAGGCACCCACACTGAAAATGACTGGAAGGAACATTGGGGCGTCTTCTCAGTGTCTCTGATGTCGGGTTTCACTGTCCCGGGAAAGTCTCTGCTAACACCCTGCAGAGCGCAGTGCCCAATATACAGAAACGTCTTGCGGTATCTCCTACAGGGAAAGTGCCAAGAGGGAATTCTCGATCTTGTTCTCAGTGTCTCTGAGAATTGCTCTGATTATCCGTGTGACCTCTTTGCTAAGACTCTCCAGAGAGCCGTCCTCAAAACCAACACACATCTTGACATATCTCCCACATTGATCGCAGTGTCTCCAGAAACGGCATTCAAGGAGCCAGGAACTTTTCTGCCCACACTGTCCATTGAGTTGTCCTCAAAACCAATATACATCCTGCTATATCTCCCACATGGAAAATGCCAGGAGGCAAAAGTGGGGATTATGTTTAGACTTTCTCGGAACTGCTTCAAATCAACTAGATATCTTTGTGCTGTAAATCTCCCAACAGACAAACGCAAAAGCAGCAAACATCTCGCTGTATGTCCCACATCCAAAGTGCCAAGAGAGTAATGTAGAGCTTGCTCTCCCTGTCTTTGAGTACAGTTTTCAGTGTCCCGGTTACCTCTTTGCTAACATTCTCTTCAGAGCTGCAGTGAAACCAGGAACCACGTGGAGAAGGCACCCACACTGAAAATGACTGGAAGGAACATTGGGGCGTCTTCTCAGTGTCTCTGATGTCGGGTTTCACTGTCCCGGGAAAGTCTCTGCTAACACCCTGCAGAGCGCAGTGCCCAATATACAGAAACGTCTTGCGGTATCTCCTACAGGGAAAGTGCCAAGAGGGAATTCTCGATCTTGTTCTCAGTGTCTCTGAGAATTGCTCTGATTATCCGTGTGACCTCTTTGCTAAGACTCTCCAGAGAGCCGTCCTCAAAACCAACACACATCTTGACATATCTCCCACATTGATCGCAGTGTCTCCAGAAACGGCATTCAAGGAGCCAGGAACTTTTCTGCCCACACTGTCCATTGAGTTGTCCTCAAAACCAATATACATCCTGCTATATCTCCCACATGGAAAATGCCAGGAGGCAAAAGTGGGGATTATGTTTAGACTTTCTCGGAACTGCTTCAAATCAACTAGATATCTTTGTGCTGTAAATCTCCCAACAGACAAACGCAAAAGCAGCAAACATCTCGCTGTATGTCCCACATCCAAAGTGCCAAGAGAGTAATGTAGAGCTTGCTCTCCCTGTCTTTGAGTACAGTTTTCAGTGTCCCGGTTACCTCTTTGCTAACATTCTCTTCAGAGCTGCAGTGAAACCAGGAACCACGTGGAGAAGGCACCCACACTGAAAATGACTGGAAGGAACATTGGGGCTTCTTCTCAGTGTCTCTGATGTCGGGTTTCACTGTCCCGGGAAAGTCTCTGCTAACACCCTGCAGAGCGCAGTGCCCAATATACAGAAACGTCTTGCGGTATCTCCTACAGGGAAAGTGCCAGGAGGAATTGTGGAGCTTGGTCTCAGTGTCTCTGAGAATTGCTCTGATTATCCGTGTGACCTCTTTGCTAAGACTCTCCAGAGAGCCGTCCTCAAAACCAACACACATCTTGACATATCTCCCGCATTGATCGCAGTGTCTCCAGAAACGGCATTCAAGGAGCCAGGAACTTTTCTGCCCACACTGTCCATTGAGTTGTCCTCAAAACCAATATACATCCTGCTATATCTCCCACATGGAAAATGCCAGGAGGCAAAAGTGGGGATTATGTTTAGACTTTCTCGGAACTGCTTCAAATCAACTAGATATCTTTGTGCTGTAAATCTCCCAACAGACAAACGCAAAAGCAGCAAACATCTCGCTGTATGTCCCACATCCAAAGTGCCAAGAGAGTAATGTAGAGCTTGCTCTCCCTGTCTTTGAGTACAGTTTTCAGTGTCCCGGTTACCTCTTTGCTAACATTCTCTTCAGAGCTGCAGTGAAACCAGGAACCACGTGGAGAAGGCACCCACACTGAAAATGACTGGAAGGAACATTGGGGCGTCTTCTCAGTGTCTCTGATGTCGGGTTTCACTGTCCCGGGAAAGTCTCTGCTAACACCCTGCAGAGCGCAGTGCCCAATATACAGAAACGTCTTGCGGTATCTCCTACAGGGAAAGTGCCAAGAGGGAATTCTCGATCTTGTTCTCAGTGTCTCTGAGAATTGCTCTGATTATCCGTGTGACCTCTTTGCTAAGACTCTCCAGAGAGCCGTCCTCAAAACCAACACACATCTTGACATATCTCCCACATTGATCGCAGTGTCTCCAGAAACGGCATTCAAGGAGCCAGGAACTTTTCTGCCCACACTGTCCATTGAGTTGTCCTCAAAACCAATATACATCCTGCTATATCTCCCACATGGAAAATGCCAGGAGGCAAAAGTGGGGATTATGTTTAGACTTTCTCGGAACTGCTTCAAATCAACTAGATATCTTTGTGCTGTAAATCTCCCAACAGACAAACGCAAAAGCAGCAAACATCTCGCTGTATGTCCCACATCCAAAGTGCCAAGAGAGTAATGTAGAGCTTGCTCTCCCTGTCTTTGAGTACAGTTTTCAGTGTCCCGGTTACCTCTTTGCTAACATTCTCTTCAGAGCTGCAGTGAAACCAGGAACCACGTGGAGAAGGCACCCACACTGAAAATGCCTGGAAGGAACATTGGCGCGTCTTCTCAGTGTCTCTGATGTCGGGTTTCACTGTCCCGGGAAAGTCTCTGCTAACACCCTGCAGAGCGCAGTGCCCAATATACAGAAACGTCTTGCGGTATCTCCTACAGGGAAAGTGCCAAGAGGGAATTCTCGATCTTGTTCTCAGTGTCTCTGAGAATTGCTCTGATTATCCGTGTGACCTCTTTGCTAAGACTCTCCAGAGAGCCGTCCTCAAAACCAACACACATCTTGACATATCTCCCACATTGATCGCAGTGTCTCCAGAAACGGCATTCAAGGAGCCAGGAACTTTTCTGCCCACACTGTCCATTGAGTTGTCCTCAAAACCAATATACATCCTGCTATATCTCCCACATGGAAAATGCCAGGAGGCAAAAGTGGGGATTATGTTTAGACTTTCTCAGAACTGCTTCAAATCAACTAGATATCTTTGTGCTGTAAATCTCCCAACAGACAAACGCAAAAGCAGCAAACATCTCGCTGTGTGTCCCACATCCAAAGTGCCAAGAAAGTAATGTAGAGCTTGCTCTCCCTGTCTTTGAGTACAGTTTTCAGTGTCCCGGTTACCTCTTTGCTAACATTCTCTTCAGAGCTGCAGTGAAACCAGGAACCACGTGGAGAAGGCACCCACACTGAAAATGCCTGGAAGGAACATTGGGGCTTCTTCTCAGTGTCTCTGATGTCGGGTTTCACTGTCCCGGGAAAGTCTCTGCTAACACCCTGCAGAGCGCAGTGCCCAATATACAGAAACGTCTTGCGGTATCTCCTACAGGGAAAGTGCCAAGAGGGAATTCTCGATCTTGTTCTCAGTGTCTCTGAGAATTGCTCTGATTATCCGTGTGACCTCTTTGCTAAGACTCTCCAGAGAGCCGTCCTCAAAACCAACACACATCTTGACATATCTCCCGCATTGATCGCAGTGTCTCCAGAAACGGCATTCAAGGAGCCAGGAACTTTTCTGCCCACACTGTCCATTGAGTTGTCCTCAAAACCAATATACATCCTGCTATATCTCCCACATGGAAAATGCCAGGAGGCAAAAGTGGGGATTATGTTTAGACTTTCTCGGAACTGCTTCAAATCAACTAGATATCTTTGTGCTGTAAATCTCCCAACAGACAAATGTAAAAGCAGCAAACATCTCGCTGTATGTCCCACATCCAAAGTGCCAAGAAAGTAATGTAGAGCTTGCTCTCCCTGTCTTTGAGTACAGTTTTCAGTGTCCCGGTTACCTCTTTGCTAACATTCTCTTCAGAGCTGCAGTGAAACCAGGAACCACGTGGAGAAGGCACCCACACTGAAAATGACTGGAAGGAACATTGGGGCTTCTTCTCAGTGTCTCTGACATAGGGTTTCACTGTCCCGGGAAAGTCTCTGCTAACACCCTGCAGATCGCAGTGCCCAATATACAGAAACGTCTTGCGGTATCTCCTACAGGGAAAGTGCCAAGAGGGAATTCTCGATCTTGTTCTCAGTGTCTCTGAGAATTGCTCTGATTATCCGTGTGACCTCTTTGCTAAGACTCTCCAGAGAGCCGTCCTCAAAACCAACACACATCTTGACATATCTCCCACATTGATCGCAGTGTCTCCAGAAACGGCATTCAAGGAGCCAGGAACTTTTCTGCCCACACTGTCCATTGAGTTGTCCTCAAAACCAATATACATCCTGCTATATCTCCCACATGGAAAATGCCAGGAGGCAAAAGTGGGGATTATGTTTAGACTTTCTCGGAACTGCTTCAAATCAACTAGATATCTTTGTGCTGTAAATCTCCCAACAGCCAAATGTAAAAGCAGCAAACATCTCGCTGTATGTCCCACATCCAAAGTGCCAAGAGAGTAATGTAGAGCTTGCTCTCCCTGTCTTTGAGTACAGTTTTCAGTGTCCCGGTTACCTCTTTGCTAACATTCTCTTCAGAGCTGCAGTGAAACCAGGAACCACGTGGAGAAGGTACCCACACTGAAAATGCCTGGAAGGAACATTGGGGCTTCTTCTCAGTGTCTCTGATGTCGGGTTTCACTGTCCCGGGAAAGTCTCTGCTAACACCCTGCAGAGCGCAGTGCCCAATATACAGAAACGTCTTGCGGTATCTCCTACAGGGAAAGTGCCAAGAGGGAATTCTCGATCTTGTTCTCAGTGTCTCTGAGAATTGCTCTGATTATCCGTGTGACCTCTTTGCTAAGACTCTCCAGAGAGCCGTCCTCAAAACCAACACACATCTTGACATATCTCCCGCATTGATCGCAGTGTCTCCAGAAACGGCATTCAAGGAGCCAGGAACTTTTCTGCCCACACTGTCCATTGAGTTGTCCTCAAAACCAATATACATCCTGCTATATCTCCCACATGGAAAATGCCAGGAGGCAAAAGTGGGGATTATGTTTAGACTTTCTCGGAACTGCTTCAAATCAACTAGATATCTTTGTGCTGTAAATCTCCCAACAGACAAACGCAAAAGCAGCAAACATCTCGCTGTATGTCCCACATCCAAAGTGCCAAGAGAGTAATGTAGAGCTTGCTCTCCCTGTCTTTGAGTACAGTTTTCAGTGTCCCGGTTACCTCTTTGCTAACATTCTCTTCAGAGCTGCAGTGAAACCAGGAACCACGTGGAGAAGGCACCCACACTGAAAATGACTGGAAGGAACATTGGGGCGTCTTCTCAGTGTCTCTGATGTCGGGTTTCACTGTCCCGGGAAAGTCTCTGCTAACACCCTGCAGAGCGCAGTGCCCAATATACAGAAACGTCTTGCGGTATCTCCTACAGGGAAAGTGCCAAGAGGGAATTCTCGATCTTGTTCTCAGTGTCTCTGAGAATTGCTCTGATTATCCGTGTGACCTCTTTGCTAAGACTCTCCAGAGAGCCGTCCTCAAAACCAACACACATCTTGACATATCTCCCACATTGATCGCAGTGTCTCCAGAAACGGCATTCAAGGAGCCAGGAACTTTTCTGCCCACACTGTCCATTGAGTTGTCCTCAAAACCAATATACATCCTGCTATATCTCCCACATGGAAAATGCCAGGAGGCAAAAGTGGGGATTATGTTTAGACTTTCTCGGAACTGCTTCAAATCAACTAGATATCTTTGTGCTGTAAATCTCCCAACAGACAAACGCAAAAGCAGCAAACATCTCGCTGTATGTCCCACATCCAAAGTGCCAAGAGAGTAATGTAGAGCTTGCTCTCCCTGTCTTTGAGTACAGTTTTCAGTGTCCCGGTTACCTCTTTGCTAACATTCTCTTCAGAGCTGCAGTGAAACCAGGAACCACGTGGAGAAGGCACCCACACTGAAAATGCCTGGAAGGAACATTGGGGCGTCTTCTCAGTGTCTCTGATGTCGGGTTTCACTGTCCCGGGAAAGTCTCTGCTAACACCCTGCAGAGCGCAGTGCCCAATATACAGAAACGTCTTGCGGTATCTCCTACAGGGAAAGTGCCAAGAGGGAATTCTCGATCTTGTTCTCAGTGTCTCTGAGAATTGCTCTGATTATCCGTGTGACCTCTTTGCTAAGACTCTCCAGAGAGCCGTCCTCAAAACCAACACACATCTTGACATATCTCCCACATTGATCGCAGTGTCTCCAGAAACGGCATTCAAGGAGCCAGGAACTTTTCTGCCCACACTGTCCATTGAGTTGTCCTCAAAACCAATATACATCCTGCTATATCTCCCACATGGAAAATGCCAGGAGGCAAAAGTGGGGATTATGTTTAGACTTTCTCAGAACTGCTTCAAATCAACTAGATATCTTTGTGCTGTAAATCTCCCAACAGACAAACGCAAAAGCAGCAAACATCTCGCTGTGTGTCCCACATCCAAAGTGCCAAGAAAGTAATGTAGAGCTTGCTCTCCCTGTCTTTGAGTACAGTTTTCAGTGTCCCGGTTACCTCTTTGCTAACATTCTCTTCAGAGCTGCAGTGAAACCAGGAACCACGTGGAGAAGGTACCCACACTGAAAATGCCTGGAAGGAACATTGGGGCTTCTTCTCAGTGTCTCTGATGTCGGGTTTCACTGTCCCGGGAAAGTCTCTGCTAACACCCTGCAGAGCGCAGTGCCCAATATACAGAAACGTCTTGCGGTATCTCCTACAGGGAAAGTGCCAAGAGGGAATTCTCGATCTTGTTCTCAGTGTCTCTGAGAATTGCTCTGATTATCCGTGTGACCTCTTTGCTAAGACTCTCCAGAGAGCCTTCCTCAAAACCAACACACATCTTGACATATCTCCCGCATTGATCGCAGTGTCTCCAGAAACGGCATTCAAGGAGCCAGGAACTTTTCTGCCCACACTGTCCATTGAGTTGTCCTCAAAACCAATATACATCCTGCTATATCTCCCACATGGAAAATGCCAGGAGGCAAAAGTGGGGATTATGTTTAGACTTTCTCGGAACTGCTTCAAATCAACTAGATATCTTTGTGCTGTAAATCTCCCAACAGACAAACGCAAAAGCAGCAAACATCTCGCTGTATGTCCCACATCCAAAGTGCCAAGAGAGTAATGTAGAGCTTGCTCTCCCTGTCTTTGAGTACAGTTTTCAGTGTCCCGGTTACCTCTTTGCTAACATTCTCTTCAGAGCTGCAGTGAAACCAGGAACCACGTGGAGAAGGCACCCACACTGAAAATGACTGGAAGGAACATTGGGGCTTCTTCTCAGTGTCTCTGATGTCGGGTTTCACTGTCCCGGGAAAGTCTCTGCTAACACCCTGCAGAGCGCAGTGCCCAATATACAGAAACGTCTTGCGGTATCTCCTACAGGGAAAGTGCCAAGAGGGAATTCTCGATCTTGTTCTCAGTGTCTCTGAGAATTGCTCTGATTATCCGTGTGACCTCTTTGCTAAGACTCTCCAGAGAGCCGTCCTCAAAACCAACACACATCTTGACATATCTCCCGCATTGATCGCAGTGTCTCCAGAAACGGCATTCAAGGAGCCAGGAACTTTTCTGCCCACACTGTCCATTGAGTTGTCCTCAAAACCAATATACATCCTGCTATATCTCCCACATGGAAAATGCCAGGAGGCAAAAGTGGGGATTATGTTTAGACTTTCTCGGAACTGCTTCAAATCAACTAGATATCTTTGTGCTGTAAATCTCCCAACAGCCAAATGTAAAAGCAGCAAACATCTCGCTGTATGTCCCACATCCAAAGTGCCAAGAAAGTAATGTAGAGCTTGCTCTCCCTGTCTTTGAGTACAGTTTTCAGTGTCCCGGTTACCTCTTTGCTAACATTCTCTTCAGAGCTGCAGTGAAACCAGGAACCACGTGGAGAAGGCACCCACACTGAAAATGACTGGAAGGAACATTGGGGCTTCTTCTCAGTGTCTCTGATGTCGGGTTTCACTGTCCCGGGAAAGTCTCTGCTAACACCCTGCAGAGCGCAGTGCCCAATATACAGAAACGTCTTGCGGTATCTCCTACAGGGAAAGTGCCAAGAGGGAATTCTCGATCTTGTTCTCAGTGTCTCTGAGAATTGCTCTGATTATCCGTGTGACCTCTTTGCTAAGACTCTCCAGAGAGCCGTCCTCAAAACCAACACACATCTTGACATATCTCCCTCATCGATCGCAGTGTCTCCAGAAACGGCATTCAAGGAGCCAGGAACTTTTCTGCCCACACTGTCCATTGAGTTGTCCTCAAAACCAATATACATCCTGCTATATCTCCCACATGGAAAATGCCAGGAGGCAAAAGTGGGGATTATGTTTAGACTTTCTCGGAACTGCTTCAAATCAACTAGATATCTTTGTGCTGTAAATCTCCCAACAGACAAACGCAAAAGCAGCAAACATCTCGCTGTATGTCCCACATCCAAAGTGCCAAGAAAGTAATGTAGAGCTTGCTCTCCCTGTCTTTGAGTACAGTTTTCAGTGTCCCGGTTACCTCTTTGCTAACATTCTCTTCAGAGCTGCAGTGAAACCAGGAACCACGTGGAGAAGGCACCCGCACTGAAAATGCCTGGAAGGAACATTGGGGCTTCTTCTCAGTGTCTCTGACATAGGGTTTCACTGTCCCGGGAAAGTCTCTGCTAACACCCTGCAGATCGCAGTGCCCAATATACAGAAACATCTTGCGGTATCTCCTACAGGGAAAGTGCCAGGAGGAATTGTGGAGCTTGGTCTCAGTGTCTCTGAGAATTGCTCTGATTAACCGTGTGACCTCTTTGCTAAGACTCTCCAGAGAGCCGTCCTCAAAACCAACACACATCTTGACATATCTCCCACATTGATCGCAGTGTCTCCAGAAACGGCATTCAAGGAGCCAGGAACTTTTCTGCCCACACTGTCCATTGAGTTGTCCTCAAAACCAATATACATCCTGCTATATCTCCCACATGGAAAATGCCAGGAGGCAAAAGTGGGGATTATGTTTAGACTTTCTCGGAACTGCTTCAAATCAACTAGATATCTTTGTGCTGTAAATCTCCCAACAGCCAAATGTAAAAGCAGCAAACATCTCGCTGTATGTCCCACATCCAAAGTGCCAAGAGAGTAATGTAGAGCTTGCTCTCCCTGTCTTTGAGTACAGTTTTCAGTGTCCCGGTTACCTCTTTGCTAACATTCTCTTCAGAGCTGCAGTGAAACCAGGAACCACGTGGAGAAGGCACCCACACTGAAAATGCCTGGAAGGAACATTGGGGCTTCTTCTCAGTGTCTCTGATGTCGGGTTTCACTGTCCCGGGAAAGTCTCTGCTAACACCCTGCAGAGCGCAGTGCCCAATATACAGAAACGTCTTGCGGTATCTCCTACAGGGAAAGTGCCAAGAGGGAATTCTTGATCTTGTTCTCAGTGTCTCTGAGAATTGCTCTGATTATCCGTGTGACCTCTTTGCTAAGACTCTCCAGAGAGCCGTCCTCAAAACCAACACACATCTTGACATATCTCCCGCATTGATCGCAGTGTCTCCAGAAACGGCATTCAAGGAGCCAGGAACTTTTCTGCCCACACTGTCCATTGAGTTGTCCTCAAAACCAATATACATCCTGCTATATCTCCCACATGGAAAATGCCAGGAGGCAAAAGTGGGGATTATGTTTAGACTTTCTCGGAACTGCTTCAAATCAACTAGATATCTTTGTGCTGTAAATCTCCCAACAGCCAAACGCAAAAGCAGCAAATATCTCGCTGTATGTCCCACATCCAAAGTGCCAAGAAAGTAATGTAGAGCTTGCTCTCCCTGTCTTTGAGTACAGTTTTCAGTGTCCCGGTTACCTCTTTGCTAACATTCTCTTCAGAGCTGCAGTGAAACCAGGAACCACGTGGAGAAGGCACCCACACTGAAAATGACTGGAAGGAACATTGGGGCTTCTTCTCAGTGTCTCTGACATAGGGTTTCACTGTCCCGGGAAAGTCTCTGCTAACACCCTGCAGAGCGCAGTGCCCAATATACAGAAACGTCTTGCGGTATCTCCTACAGGGAAAGTGCCAGGAGGGAATTCTCGATCTTGTTCTCAGTGTCTCTGAGAATTGCTCTGATTATCCGTGTGACCTCTTTGCTAAGACTCTCCAGAGAGCCGTCCTCAAAACCAACACACATCTTGACATATCTCCCGCATTGATCGCAGTGTCTCCAGAAACGGCATTCAAGGAGCCAGGAACTTTTCTGCCCACACTGTCCATTGAGTTGTCCTCAAAACCAATATACATCCTGCTATATCTCCCACATGGAAAATGCCAGGAGGCAAAAGTGGGGATTATGTTTAGACTTTCTCGGAACTGCTTCAAATCAACTAGATATCTTTGTGCTGTAAATCTCCCAACAGACAAACGCAAAAGCAGCAAACATCTCGCTGTATGTCCCACATCCAAAGTGCCAAGAGAGTAATGTAGAGCTTGCTCTCCCTGTCTTTGAGTACAGTTTTCAGTGTCCCGGTTACCTCTTTGCTAACATTCTCTTCAGAGCTGCAGTGAAACCAGGAACCACGTGGAGAAGGCACCCACACTGAAAATGACTGGAAGGAACATTGGGGCGTCTTCTCAGTGTCTCTGATGTCGGGTTTCACTGTCCCGGGAAAGTCTCTGCTAACACCCTGCAGAGCGCAGTGCCCAATATACAGAAACGTCTTGCGGTATCTCCTACAGGGAAAGTGCTAAGAGGGAATTCTCGATCTTGTTCTCAGTGTCTCTGAGAATTGCTCTGATTATCCGTGTGACCTCTTTGCTAAGACTCTCCAGAGAGCCGTCCTCAAAACCAACACACATCTTGACATATCTCCCGCATTGATCGCAGTGTCTCCAGAAACGGCATTCAAGGAGCCAGGAACTTTTCTGCCCACACTGTCCATTGAGTTGTCCTCAAAACCAATATACATCCTGCTATATCTCCCACATGGAAAATGCCAGGAGGCAAAAGTGGGGATTATGTTTAGACTTTCTCGGAACTGCTTCAAATCAACTAGATATCTTTGTGCTGTAAATCTCCCAACAGACAAACGCAAAAGCAGCAAACATCTCGCTGTATGTCCCACATCCAAAGTGCCAAGAGAGTAATGTAGAGCTTGCTCTCCCTGTCTTTGAGTACAGTTTTCAGTGTCCCGGTTACCTCTTTGCTAACATTCTCTTCAGAGCTGCAGTGAAACCAGGAACCACGTGGAGAAGGCACCCACACTGAAAATGACTGGAAGGAACATTGGGGCGTCTTCTCAGTGTCTCTGATGTCGGGTTTCACTGTCCCGGGAAAGTCTCTGCTAACACCCTGCAGAGCGCAGTGCCCAATATACAGAAACGTCTTGCGGTATCTCCTACAGGGAAAGTGCCAAGAGGGAATTCTCGATCTTGTTCTCAGTGTCTCTGAGAATTGCTCTGATTATCCGTGTGACCTCTTTGCTAAGACTCTCCAGAGAGCCGTCCTCAAAACCAACACACATCTTGACATATCTCCCGCATTGATCGCAGTGTCTCCAGAAACGGCATTCAAGGAGCCAGGAACTTTTCTGCCCACACTGTCCATTGAGTTGTCCTCAAAACCAATATACATCCTGCTATATCTCCCACATGGAAAATGCCAGGAGGCAAAAGTGGGGATTATGTTTAGACTTTCTCGGAACTGCTTCAAATCAACTAGATATCTTTGTGCTGTAAATCTCCCAACAGACAAACGCAAAAGCAGCAAACATCTCGCTGTATGTCCCACATCCAAAGTGCCAAGAAAGTAATGTAGAGCTTGCTCTCCCTGTCTTTGAGTACAGTTTTCAGTGTCCCGGTTACCTCTTTGCTAACATTCTCTTCAGAGCTGCAGTGAAACCAGGAACCACGTGGAGAAGGCACCCGCACTGAAAATGCCTGGAAGGAACATTGGGGCTTCTTCTCAGTGTCTCTGATGTCAGGTTTCACTGTCCCGGGAAAGTCTCTGTTAACACCCTGCAGAGCGCAGTGCCCAATATACAGAAACGTCTTGCGGTATCTCCTACAGGGAAAGTGCCAGGAGGAATTGTGGAGCTTGGTCTCAGTGTCTCTGAGAATTGCTCTGATTATCCGTGTGACCTCTTTGCTAAGACTCTCCAGAGAGACGTCCTCAAAACCAACACACATCTTGACATATCTCCCACATTGATCGCAGTGTCTCCAGAAACCGCATTCAAGGAGCCAGGAACTTTTCTGCCCACACTGTCCATTGAGTTGTCCTCAAAACCAATATACATCCTGCTATATCTCCCACATGGAAAATGCCAGGAGGCAAAAGTGGGGATTATGTTTAGACTTTCTCGGAACTGCTTCAAATCAACTAGATATCTTTGTGCTGTAAATCTCCCAACAGACAAACGCAAAAGCAGCAAACATCTCGCTGTATGTCCCACATCCAAAGTGCCAAGAGAGTAATGTAGAGCTTGCTCTCCCTGTCTTTGAGTACAGTTTTCAGTGTCCCGGTTACCTCTTTGCTAACATTCTCTTCAGAGCTGCAGTGAAACCAGGAACCACGTGGAGAAGGCACCCACACTGAAAATGACTGGAAGGAACATTGGGGCGTCTTCTCAGTGTCTCTGATGTCGGGTTTCACTGTCCCGGGAAAGTCTCTGCTAACACCCTGCAGAGCGCAGTGCCCAATATACAGAAACGTCTTGCGGTATCTCCTACAGGGAAAGTGCTAAGAGGGAATTCTCGATCTTGTTCTCAGTGTCTCTGAGAATTGCTCTGATTATCCGTGTGACCTCTTTGCTAAGACTCTCCAGAGAGCCGTCCTCAAAACCAACACACATCTTGACATATCTCCCACATTGATCGCAGTGTCTCCAGAAACGGCATTCAAGGAGCCAGGAACTTTTCTGCCCACACTGTCCATTGAGTTGTCCTCAAAACCAATATACATCCTGCTATATCTCCCACATGGAAAATGCCAGGAGGCAAAAGTGGGGATTATGTTTAGACTTTCTTGGAACTGCTTCAAATCAACTAGATATCTTTGTGCTGTAAATCTCCCAACAGACAAACGCAAAAGCAGCAAACATCTCGCTGTATGTCCCACATCCAAAGTGCCAAGAGAGTAATGTAGAGCTTGCTCTCCCTGTCTTTGAGTACAGTTTTCAGTGTCCCGGTTACCTCTTTGCTAACATTCTCTTCAGAGCTGCAGTGAAACCAGGAACCACGTGGAGAAGGCACCCACACTGAAAATGACTGGAAGGAACATTGGGGCGTCTTCTCAGTGTCTCTGATGTCGGGTTTCACTGTCCCGGGAAAGTCTCTGCTAACACCCTGCAGAGCGCAGTGCCCAATATACAGAAACGTCTTGCGGTATCTCCTACAGGGAAAGTGCCAAGAGGGAATTCTCGATCTTGTTCTCAGTGTCTCTGAGAATTGCTCTGATTATCCGTGTGACCTCTTTGCTAAGACTCTCCAGAGAGCCGTCCTCAAAACCAACACACATCTTGACATATCTCCCGCATTGATCGCAGTGTCTCCAGAAACGGCATTCAAGGAGCCAGGAACTTTTCTGCCCACACTGTCCATTGAGTTGTCCTCAAAACCAATATACATCCTGCTATATCTCCCACATGGAAAATGCCAGGAGGCAAAAGTGGGGATTATGTTTAGACTTTCTCGGAACTGCTTCAAATCAACTAGATATCTTTGTGCTGTAAATCTCCCAACAGACAAACGCAAAAGCAGCAAACATCTCGCTGTATGTCCCACATCCAAAGTGCCAAGAAAGTAATGTAGAGCTTGCTCTCCCTGTCTTTGAGTACAGTTTTCAGTGTCCCGGTTACCTCTTTGCTAACATTCTCTTCAGAGCTGCAGTGAAACCAGGAACCACGTGGAGAAGGCACCCGCACTGAAAATGCCTGGAAGGAACATTGGGGCTTCTTCTCAGTGTCTCTGATGTCGGGTTTCACTGTCCCGGGAAAGTCTCTGCTAACACCCTGCAGAGCGCAGTGCCCAATATACAGAAACGTCTTGCGGTATCTCCTACAGGGAAAGTGCCAGGAGGAATTGTGGAGCTTGGTCTCAGTGTCTCTGAGAATTGCTCTGATTATCCGTGTGACCTCTTTGCTAAGACTCTCCAGAGAGACGTCCTCAAAACCAACACACATCTTGACATATCTCCCACATTGATCGCAGTGTCTCCAGAAACCGCATTCAAGGAGCCAGGAACTTTTCTGCCCACACTGTCCATTGAGTTGTCCTCAAAACCAATATACATCCTGCTATATCTCCCACATGGAAAATGCCAGGAGGCAAAAGTGGGGATTATGTTTAGACTTTCTCGGAACTGCTTCAAATCAACTAGATATCTTTGTGCTGTAAATCTCCCAACAGACAAACGCAAAAGCAGCAAACATCTCGCTGTATGTCCCACATCCAAAGTGCCAAGAGAGTAATGTAGAGCTTGCTCTCCCTGTCTTTGAGTACAGTTTTCAGTGTCCCGGTTACCTCTTTGCTAACATTCTCTTCAGAGCTGCAGTGAAACCAGGAACCACGTGGAGAAGGCACCCACACTGAAAATGACTGGAAGGAACATTGGGGCGTCTTCTCAGTGTCTCTGATGTCGGGTTTCACTGTCCCGGGAAAGTCTCTGCTAACACCCTGCAGAGCGCAGTGCCCAATATACAGAAACGTCTTGCGGTATCTCCTACAGGGAAAGTGCTAAGAGGGAATTCTCGATCTTGTTCTCAGTGTCTCTGAGAATTGCTCTGATTATCCGTGTGACCTCTTTGCTAAGACTCTCCAGAGAGCCGTCCTCAAAACCAACACACATCTTGACATATCTCCCACATTGATCGCAGTGTCTCCAGAAACGGCATTCAAGGAGCCAGGAACTTTTCTGCCCACACTGTCCATTGAGTTGTCCTCAAAACCAATATACATCCTGCTATATCTCCCACATGGAAAATGCCAGGAGGCAAAAGTGGGGATTATGTTTAGACTTTCTTGGAACTGCTTCAAATCAACTAGATATCTTTGTGCTGTAAATCTCCCAACAGACAAACGCAAAAGCAGCAAACATCTCGCTGTATGTCCCACATCCAAAGTGCCAAGAGAGTAATGTAGAGCTTGCTCTCCCTGTCTTTGAGTACAGTTTTCAGTGTCCTGGTTACCTCTTTGCTAACATTCTCTTCAGAGCTGCAGTGAAACCAGGAACCACGTGGAGAAGGCACCCACACTGAAAATGACTGGAAGGAACGTTGGGGCTTCTTCTCAGTGTCTCTGACATAGGGTTTCACTGTCCCGGGAAAGTCTCTGCTAACACCCTGCAGAGCGCAGTGCCCAATATACAGAAACGTCTTGCGGTATCTCCTACAGGGAAAGTGCCAAGAGGGAATTCTCGATCTTGTTCTCAGTGTCTCTGAGAATTGCTCTGATTATCCGTGTGACCTCTTTGCTAAGACTCTCCAGAGAGCCGTCCTCAAAACCAACACACATCTTGACATATCTCCCGCATTGATCGCAGTGTCTCCAGAAACGGCATTCAAGGAGCCAGGAACTTTTCTGCCCACACTGTCCATTGAGTTGTCCTCAAAACCAATATACATCCTGCTATATCTCCCACATGGAAAATGCCAGGAGGCAAAAGTGGGGATTATGTTTAGACTTTCTCGGAACTGCTTCAAATCAACTAGATATCTTTGTGCTGTAAATCTCCCAACAGACAAACGCAAAAGCAGCAAACATCTCGCTGTATGTCCCACATCCAAAGTGCCAAGAGAGTAATGTAGAGCTTGCTCTCCCTGTCTTTGAGTACAGTTTTCAGTGTCCCGGTTACCTCTTTGCTAACATTCTCTTCAGAGCTGCAGTGAAACCAGGAACCACGTGGAGAAGGCACCCACACTGAAAATGCCTGGAAGGAACATTGGGGCTTCTTCTCAGTGTCTCTGATGTCGGGTTTCACTGTCGCGGGAAAGTCTCTGCTAACACCCTGCAGAGCGCAGTGCCCAATATACAGAAACGTCTTGCGGTATCTCCTACAGGGAAAGTGCCAAGAGGGAATTCTCGATCTTGTTCTCAGTGTCTCTGAGAATTGCTCTGATTATCCGTGTGACCTCTTTGCTAAGACTCTCCAGAGAGCCGTCCTCAAAACCAACACACATCTTGACATATCTCCCGCATTGATCGCAGTGTCTCCAGAAACGGCATTCAAGGAGCCAGGAACTTTTCTGCCCACACTGTCCATTGAGTTGTCCTCAAAACCAATATACATCCTGCTATATCTCCCACATGGAAAATGCCAGGAGGCAAAAGTGGGGATTATGTTTAGACTTTCTCGGAACTGCTTCAAATCAACTAGATATCTTTGTGCTGTAAATCTCCCAACAGACAAACGCAAAAGCAGCAAACATCTCGCTGTATGTCCCACATCCAAAGTGCCAAGAAAGTAATGTAGAGCTTGCTCTCCCTGTCTTTGAGTACAGTTTTCAGTGTCCCGGTTACCTCTTTGCTAACATTCTCTTCAGAGCTGCAGTGAAACCAGGAACCACGTGGAGAAGGCACCCACACTGAAAATGCCTGGAAGGAACATTGGGGCTTCTTCTCAGTGTCTCTGATGTCGGGTTTCACTGTCCCGGGAAAGTCTCTGCTAACACCCTGCAGATCGCAGTGCCCAATATACAGAAACATCTTGCGGTATCTCCTACAGGGAAAGTGCCAGGAGGAATTGTGGAGCTTGGTCTCAGTGTCTCTGAGAATTGCTCTGATTATCCGTGTGACCTCTTTGCTAAGACTCTCCAGAGAGCCGTCCTCAAAACCAACACACATCTTGACATATCTCCCGCATTGATCGCAGTGTCTCCAGAAACGGCATTCAAGGAGCCAGGAACTTTTCTGCCCACACTGTCCATTGAGTTGTCCTCAAAACCAATATACATCCTGCTATATCTCCCACATGGAAAATGCCAGGAGGCAAAAGTGGGGATTATGTTTAGACTTTCTTGGAACTGCTTCAAATCAACTAGATATCTTTGTGCTGTAAATCTCCCAACAGACAAACGCAAAAGCAGCAAACATCTCGCTGTATGTCCCACATCCAAAGTGCCAAGAGAGTAATGTAGAGCTTGCTCTCCCTGTCTTTGAGTACAGTTTTCAGTGTCCTGGTTACCTCTTTGCTAACATTCTCTTCAGAGCTGCAGTGAAACCAGGAACCACGTGGAGAAGGCACCCACACTGAAAATGACTGGAAGGAACGTTGGGGCTTCTTCTCAGTGTCTCTGACATAGGGTTTCACTGTCCCGGGAAAGTCTCTGCTAACACCCTGCAGAGCGCAGTGCCCAATATACAGAAACGTCTTGCGGTATCTCCTACAGGGAAAGTGCCAAGAGGGAATTCTCGATCTTGTTCTCAGTGTCTCTGAGAATTGCTCTGATTATCCGTGTGACCTCTTTGCTAAGACTCTCCAGAGAGCCGTCCTCAAAACCAACACACATCTTGACATATCTCCCGCATTGATCGCAGTGTCTCCAGAAACGGCATTCAAGGAGCCAGGAACTTTTCTGCCCACACTGTCCATTGAGTTGTCCTCAAAACCAATATACATCCTGCTATATCTCCCACATGGAAAATGCCAGGAGGCAAAAGTGGGGATTATGTTTAGACTTTCTCGGAACTGCTTCAAATCAACTAGATATCTTTGTGCTGTAAATCTCCCAACAGCCAAATGTAAAAGCAGCAAACATCTCGCTGTATGTCCCACATCCAAAGTGCCAAGAGAGTAATGTAGAGCTTGCTCTCCCTGTCTTTGAGTACAGTTTTCAGTGTCCCGGTTACCTCTTTGCTAACATTCTCTTCAGAGCTGCAGTGAAACCAGGAACCACGTGGAGAAGGCACCCACACTGAAAATGCCTGGAAGGAACATTGGGGCTTCTTCTCAGTGTCTCTGACATAGGGTTTCACTGTCCCGGGAAAGTCTCTGCTAACACCCTGCAGAGCGCAGTGCCCAATATACAGAAACATCTTGCGGTATCTCCTACAGGGAAAGTGCCAAGAGGGAATTCTCGATCTTGTTCTCAGTGTCTCTGAGAATTGCTCTGATTATCCGTGTGACCTCTTTGCTAAGACTCTCCAGAGAGCCGTCCTCAAAACCAACACACATCTTGACATATCTCCCGCATTGATCGCAGTGTCTCCAGAAACGGCATTCAAGGAGCCAGGAACTTTTCTGCCCACACTGTCCATTGAGTTGTCCTCAAAACCAATATACATCCTGCTATATCTCCCACATGGAAAATGCCAGGAGGCAAAAGTGGGGATTATGTTTAGACTTTCTCGGAACTGCTTCAAATCAACTAGATATCTTTGTGCTGTAAATCTCCCAACAGACAAACGCAAAAGCAGCAAACATCTCGCTGTATGTCCCACATCCAAAGTGCCAAGAGAGTAATGTAGAGCTTGCTTTCCCTGTCTTTGAGTACAGTTTTCAGTGTCCCGGTTACCTCTTTGCTAACATTCTCTTCAGAGCTGCAGTGAAACCAGGAACCACGTGGAGAAGGCACCCACACTGAAAATGCCTGGAAGGAACATTGGGGCTTCTTCTCAGTGTCTCTGATGTCGGGTTTCACTGTCCCGGGAAAGTCTCTGCTAACACCCTGCAGAGCGCAGTGCCCAATATACAGAAACGTCTTGCGGTATCTCCTACAGGGAAAGTGCCAGGAGGAATTGTGGAGCTTGGTCTCAGTGTCTCTGAGAATTGCTCTGATTATCCGTGTGACCTCTTTGCTAAGACTCTCCAGAGAGCCGTCCTCAAAACCAACACACATCTTGACATATCTCCCGCATTGATCGCAGTGTCTCCAGAAACGGCATTCAAGGAGCCAGGAACTTTTCTGCCCACACTGTCCATTGAGTTGTCCTCAAAACCAATATACATCCTGCTATATCTCCCACATGGAAAATGCCAGGAGGCAAAAGTGGGGATTATGTTTAGACTTTCTCGGAACTGCTTCAAATCAACTAGATATCTTTGTGCTGTAAATCTCCCAACAGACAAACGCAAAAGCAGCAAACATCTCGCTGTATGTCCCACATCCAAAGTGCCAAGAGAGTAATGTAGAGCTTGCTCTCCCTGTCTTTGAGTACAGTTTTCAGTGTCCCGGTTACCTCTTTGCTAACATTCTCTTCAGAGCTGCAGTGAAACCAGGAACCACGTGGAGAAGGCACCCACACTGAAAATGCCTGGAAGGAACATTGGGGCTTCTTCTCAGTGTCTCTGATGTCGGGTTTCACTGTCCCGGGAAAGTCTCTGCTAACACCCTGCAGAGCGCAGTGCCCAATATACAGAAACGTCTTGCGGTATCTCCTACAGGGAAAGTGCCAAGAGGGAATTCTCGATCTTGTTCTCAGTGTCTCTGAGAATTGCTCTGATTATCCGTGTGACCTCTTTGCTAAGACTCTCCAGAGAGCCGTCCTCAAAACCAACACACATCTTGACATATCTCCCTCATTGATCGCAGTGTCTCCAGAAACGGCATTCAAGGAGCCAGGAACTTTTCTGCCCACACTGTCCATTGAGTTGTCCTCAAAACCAATATACATCCTGCTATATCTCCCACATGGAAAATGCCAGGAGGCAAAAGTGGGGATTATGTTTAGACTTTCTCGGAACTGCTTCAAATCAACTAGATATCTTTGTGCTGTAAATCTCCCAACAGACAAACGCAAAAGCAGCAAACATCTCGCTGTATGTCCCACATCCAAAGTGCCAAGAAAGTAATGTAGAGCTTGCTCTCCCTGTCTTTGAGTACAGTTTTCAGTGTCCCGGTTACCTCTTTGCTAACATTCTCTTCAGAGCTGCAGTGAAACCAGGAACCACGTGGAGAAGGCACCCACACTGAAAATGCCTGGAAGGAACATTGGGGCTTCTTCTCAGTCTCTCTGATGTCGGGTTTCACTGTCCCGGGAAAGTCTCTGCTAACACCCTGCAGATCGCAGTGCCCAATATACAGAAACATCTTGCGGTATCTCCTACAGGGAAAGTGCCAGGAGGAATTGTGGAGCTTGGTCTCAGTGTCTCTGAGAATTGCTCTGATTATCCGTGTGACCTCTTTGCTAAGACTCTCCAGAGAGCCGTCCTCAAAACCAACACACATCTTGACATATCTCCCGCATTGATCGCAGTGTCTCCAGAAACGGCATTCAAGGAGCCAGGAACTTTTCTGCCCACACTGTCCATTGAGTTGTCCTCAAAACCAATATACATCCTGCTATATCTCCCACATGGAAAATGCCAGGAGGCAAAAGTGGGGATTATGTTTAGACTTTCTCGGAACTGCTTCAAATCAACTAGATATCTTTGTGCTGTAAATCTCCCAACAGACAAACGCAAAAGCAGCAAACATCTCGCTGTATGTCCCACATCCAAAGTGCCAAGAGAGTAATGTAGAGCTTGCTCTCCCTGTCTTTGAGTACAGTTTTCAGTGTCCCGGTTACCTCTTTGCTAACATTCTCTTCAGAGCTGCAGTGAAACCAGGAACCACGTGGAGAAGGCACCCACACTGAAAATGCCTGGAAGGAACATTGGGGCTTCTTCTCAGTGTCTCTGATGTCGGGTTTCACTGTCCCGGGAAAGTCTCTGCTAACACCCTGCAGAGCGCAGTGCCCAATATACAGAAACGTCTTGCGGTATCTCCTACAGGGAAAGTGCCAAGAGGGAATTCTCGATCTTGTTCTCAGTGTCTCTGAGAATTGCTCTGATTATCCGTGTGACCTCTTTGCTAAGACTCTCCAGAGAGCCGTCCTCAAAACCAACACACATCTTGACATATCTCCCTCATTGATCGCAGTGTCTCCAGAAACGGCATTCAAGGAGCCAGGAACTTTTCTGCCCACACTGTCCATTGAGTTGTCCTCAAAACCAATATACATCCTGCTATATCTCCCACATGGAAAATGCCAGGAGGCAAAAGTGGGGATTATGTTTAGACTTTCTCGGAACTGCTTCAAATCAACTAGATATCTTTGTGCTGTAAATCTCCCAACAGACAAACGCAAAAGCAGCAAACATCTCGCTGTATGTCCCACATCCAAAGTGCCAAGAGAGTAATGTAGAGCTTGCTCTCCCTGTCTTTGAGTACAGTTTTCAGTGTCCCGGTTACCTCTTTGCTAACATTCTCTTCAGAGCTGCAGTGAAACCAGGAACCACGTGGAGAAGGCACCCACACTGAAAATGCCTGGAAGGAACATTGGGGCTTCTTCTCAGTGTCTCTGATGTCGGGTTTCACTGTCCCGGGAAAGTCTCTGCTAACACCCTGCAGATCGCAGTGCCCAATATACAGAAACATCTTGCGGTATCTCCTACAGGGAAAGTGCCAGGAGGAATTGTGGAGCTTGGTCTCAGTGTCTCTGAGAATTGCTCTGATTATCCGTGTGACCTCTTTGCTAAGACTCTCCAGAGAGCCGTCCTCAAAACCAACACACATCTTGACATATCTCCCGCATTGATCGCAGTGTCTCCAGAAACGGCATTCAAGGAGCCAGGAACTTTTCTGCCCACACTGTCCATTGAGTTGTCCTCAAAACCAATATACATCCTGCTATATCTCCCACATGGAAAATGCCAGGAGGCAAAAGTGGGGATTATGTTTAGACTTTCTCGGAACTGCTTCAAATCAACTAGATATCTTTGTGCTGTAAATCTCCCAACAGACAAACGCAAAAGCAGCAAACATCTCGCTGTATGTCCCACATCCAAAGTGCCAAGAGAGTAATGTAGAGCTTGCTCTCCCTGTCTTTGAGTACAGTTTTCAGTGTCCCGGTTACCTCTTTGCTAACATTCTCTTCAGAGCTGCAGTGAAACCAGGAACCACGTGGAGAAGGCACCCACACTGAAGATGACTGGAAGGAACATTGGGGCGTCTTCTCAGTGTCTCTGATGTCGGGTTTCACTGTCCCGGGAAAGTCTCTGCTAACACCCTGCAGAGCGCAGTGCCCAATATACAGAAACGTCTTGCGGTATCTCCTACAGGGAAAGTGCTAAGAGGGAATTCTCGATCTTGTTCTCAGTGTCTCTGAGAATTGCTCTGATTATCCGTGTGACCTCTTTGCTAAGACTCTCCAGAGAGCCGTCCTCAAAACCAACACACATCTTGACATATCTCCCGCATTGATCGCAGTGTCTCCAGAAACGGCATTCAAGGAGCCAGGAACTTTTCTGCCCACACTGTCCATTGAGTTGTCCTCAAAACCAATATACATCCTGCTATATCTCCCACATGGAAAATGCCAGGAGGCAAAAGTGGGGCTTATGTTTAGACTTTCTCGGAACTGCTTCAAATCAACTAGATATCTTTGTGCTGTAAATCTCCCAACAGACAAACGCAAAAGCAGCAAACATCTCGCTGTATGTCCCACATCCAAAGTGCCAAGAAAGTAATGTAGAGCTTGCTCTCCCTGTCTTTGAGTACAGTTTTCAGTGTCCCGGTTACCTCTTTGCTAACATTCTCTTCAGAGCTGCAGTGAAACCAGGAACCACGTGGAGAAGGCACCCACACTGAAAATGACTGGAAGGAACATTGGGGCTTCTTCTCAGTGTCTCTGATGTCGGGTTTCACTGTCCCGGGAAAGTCTCTGCTAACACCCTGCAGATCGCAGTGCCCAATATACAGAAACATCTTGCGGTATCTCCTACAGGGAAAGTGCCAGAAGGAATTGTGGAGCTTGGTCTCAGTGTCTCTGAGAATTGCTCTGATTATCCGTGTGACCTCTTTGCTAAGACTCTCCAGAGAGCCGTCCTCAAAACCAACACACATCTTGACATATCTCCCGCATTGATCGCAGTGTCTCCAGAAACGGCATTCAAGGAGCCAGGAACTTTTCTGCCCACACTGTCCATTGAGTTGTCCTCAAAACCAATATACATCCTGCTATATCTCCCACATGGAAAATGCCAGGAGGCAAAAGTGGGGATTATGTTTAGACTTTCTCGGAACTGCTTCAAATCAACTAGATATCTTTGTGCTGTAAATCTCCCAACAGACAAACGCAAAAGCAGCAAACATCTCGCTGTATGTCCCACATCCAAAGTGCCAAGAGAGTAATGTAGAGCTTGCTTTCCCTGTCTTTGAGTACAGTTTTCAGTGTCCCGGTTACCTCTTTGCTAACATTCTCTTCAGAGCTGCAGTGAAACCAGGAACCACGTGGAGAAGGCACCCACACTGAAAATGACTGGAAGGAACATTGGGGCTTCTTCTCAGTGTCTCTGACATAGGGTTTCACTGTCCCGGGAAAGTCTCTGCTAACACCCTGCAGAGCGCAGTGCCCAATATACAGAAACGTCTTGCGGTATCTCCTACAGGGAAAGTGCCAAGAGGGAATTCTCGATCTTGTTCTCAGTGTCTCTGAGAATTGCTCTGATTATCCGTGTGACCTCTTTGCTAAGACTCTCCAGAGAGCCGTCCTCAAAACCAACACACATCTTGACATATCTCCCGCATTGATCGCAGTGTCTCCAGAAACGGCATTCAAGGAGCCAGGAACTTTTCTGCCCACACTGTCCATTGAGTTGTCCTCAAAACCAATATACATCCTGCTATATCTCCCACATGGAAAATGCCAGGAGGCAAAAGTGGGGATTATGTTTAGACTTTCTCGGAACTGCTTCAAATCAACTAGATATCTTTGTGCTGTAAATCTCCCAACAGACAAACGCAAAAGCAGCAAACATCTCGCTGTATGTCCCACATCCAAAGTGCCAAGAGAGTAATGTAGAGCTTGCTCTCCCTGTCTTTGAGTACAGTTTTCAGTGTCCCGGTTACCTCTTTGCTAACATTCTCTTCAGAGCTGCAGTGAAACCAGGAACCACGTGGAGAAGGCACCCACACTGAAAATGACTGGAAGGAACGTTGGGGCTTCTTCTCAGTGTCTCTGACATAGGGTTTCACTGTCCCGGGAAAGTCTCTGCTAACACCCTGCAGAGCGCAGTGCCCAATATACAGAAACGTCTTGCGGTATCTCCTACAGGGAAAGTGCCAAGAGGGAATTCTCGATCTTGTTCTCAGTGTCTCTGAGAATTGCTCTGATTATCCGTGTGACCTCTTTGCTAAGACTCTCCAGAGAGCCGTCCTCAAAACCAACACACATCTTGACATATCTCCCGCATTGATCGCAGTGTCTCCAGAAACGGCATTCAAGGAGCCAGGAACTTTTCTGCCCACACTGTCCATTGAGTTGTCCTCAAAACCAATATACATCCTGCTATATCTCCCACATGGAAAATGCCAGGAGGCAAAAGTGGGGATTATGTTTAGACTTTCTCGGAACTGCTTCAAATCAACTAGATATCTTTGTGCTGTAAATCTCCCAACAGACAAACGCAAAAGCAGCAAACATCTCGCTGTATGTCCCACATCCAAAGTGCCAAGAGAGTAATGTAGAGCTTGCTCTCCCTGTCTTTGAGTACAGTTTTCAGTGTCCCGGTTACCTCTTTGCTAACATTCTCTTCAGAGCTGCAGTGAAACCAGGAACCACGTGGAGAAGGCACCCACACTGAAAATGACTGGAAGGAACATTGGGGCTTCTTCTCAGTGTCTCTGATGTCGGGTTTCACTGTCCCGGGAAAGTCTCTGCTAACACCCTGCAGAGCGCAGTGCCCAATATACAGAAACATCTTGCGGTATCTCCTACAGGGAAAGTGCCAGGAGGAATTGTGGAGCTTGGTCTCAGTGTCTCTGAGAATTGCTCTGATTATCCGTGTGACCTCTTTGCTAAGACTCTCCAGAGAGACGTCCTCAAAACCAACACACATCTTGACATATCTCCCGCATTGATCGCAGTGTCTCCAGAAACGGCATTCAAGGAGCCAGGAACTTTTCTGCCCACACTGTCCATTGAGTTGTCCTCAAAACCAATATACATCCTGCTATATCTCCCACATGGAAAATGCCAGGAGGCAAAAGTGGGGATTATGTTTAGACTTTCTCGGAACTGCTTCAAATCAACTAGATATCTTTGTGCTGTAAATCTCCCAACAGACAAACGCAAAAGCAGCAAACATCTCGCTGTATGTCCCACATCCAAAGTGCCAAGAGAGTAATGTAGAGCTTGCTTTCCCTGTCTTTGAGTACAGTTTTCAGTGTCCCGGTTACCTCTTTGCTAACATTCTCTTCAGAGCTGCAGTGAAACCAGGAACCACGTGGAGAAGGCACCCGCACTGAAAATGACTGGAAGGAACATTGGGGCTTCTTCTCAGTGTCTCTGATGTCGGGTTTCACTGTCCCGGGAAAGTCTCTGCTAACACCGTGCAGAGCGCAGTGCCCAATATACAGAAACGTCTTGCGGTATCTCCTACAGGGAAAGTGCCAAGAGGGAATTCTCGATCTTGTTCTCAGTGTCTCTGAGAATTGCTCTGATTATCCGTGTGACCTCTTTGCTAAGACTCTCCAGAGAGCCGTCCTCAAAACCAACACACATCTTGACATATCTCCCGCATTGATCGCAGTGTCTCCAGAAACGGCATTCAAGGAGCCAGGAACTTTTCTGCCCACACTGTCCATTGAGTTGTCCTCAAAACCAATATACATCCTGCTATATCTCCCACATGGAAAATGCCAGGAGGCAAAAGTGGGGATTATGTTTAGACTTTCTCGGAACTGCTTCAAATCAACTAGATATCTTTGTGCTGTAAATCTCCCAACAGACAAACGCAAAAGCAGCAAACATCTCGCTGTATGTCCCACATCCAAAGTGCCAAGAGAGTAATGTAGAGCTTGCTTTCCCTGTCTTTGAGTACAGTTTTCAGTGTCCCGGTTACCTCTTTGCTAACATTCTCTTCAGAGCTGCAGTGAAACCAGGAACCACGTGGAGAAGGCACCCGCACTGAAAATGACTGGAAGGAACATTGGGGCTTCTTCTCAGTGTCTCTGATGTCGGGTTTCACTGTCCCGGGAAAGTCTCTGCTAACACCGTGCAGAGCGCAGTGCCCAATATACAGAAACGTCTTGCGGTATCTCCTACAGGGAAAGTGCCAAGAGGGAATTCTCGATCTTGTTCTCAGTGTCTCTGAGAATTGCTCTGATTATCCGTGTGACCTCTTTGCTAAGACTCTCCAGAGAGCCGTCCTCAAAACCAACACACATCTTGACATATCTCCCGCATTGATCGCAGTGTCTCCAGAAACGGCATTCAAGGAGCCAGGAAGTTTTCTGCCCACACTGTCCATTGAGTTGTCCTCAAAACCAATATACATCCTGCTATATCTCCCACATGGAAAATGCCAGGAGGCAAAAGTGGGGATTATGTTTAGACTTTCTCGGAACTGCTTCAAATCAACTAGATATCTTTGTGCTGTAAATCTCCCAACAGACAAACGCAAAAGCAGCAAACATCTCGCTGTATGTCCCACATCCAAAGTGCCAAGAGAGTAATGTAGAGCTTGCTCTCCCTGTCTTTGAGTACAGTTTTCAGTGTCCCGGTTACCTCTTTGCTAACATTCTCTTCAGAGCTGCAGTGAAACCAGGAACCACGTGGAGAAGGCACCCACACTGAAAATGCCTGGAAGGAACATTGGGGCTTCTTCTCAGTGTCTCTGATGTCGGGTTTCACTGTCCCGGGAAAGTCTCTGCTAACACCCTGCAGAGCGCAGTGCCCAATATACAGAAACGTCTTGCGGTATCTCCTACAGGAAAAGTGCCAGGAGGAATTGTGGAGCTTGGTCTCAGTGTCTCTGAGAATTGCTCTGATTATCCGTGTGACCTCTTTGCTAAGACTCTCCAGAGAGACGTCCTCAAAACCAACACACATCTTGACATATCTCCCGCATTGATCGCAGTGTCTCCAGAAACGGCATTCAAGGAGCCAGGAACTTTTCTGCCCACACTGTCCATTGAGTTGTCCTCAAAACCAATATACATCCTGCTATATCTCCCACATGGAAAATGCCAGGAGGCAAAAGTGGGGATTATGTTTAGACTTTCTCGGAACTGCTTCAAATCAACTAGATATCTTTGTGCTGTAAATCTCCCAACAGACAAACGCAAAAGCAGCAAACATCTCGCTGTATGTCCCACATCCAAAGTGCCAAGAGAGTAATGTAGAGCTTGCTTTCCCTGTCTTTGAGTACAGTTTTCAGTGTCCCGGTTACCTCTTTGCTAACATTCTCTTCAGAGCTGCAGTGAAACCAGGAACCACGTGGAGAAGGCACCCGCACTGAAAATGACTGGAAGGAACATTGGGGCTTCTTCTCAGTGTCTCTGATGTCGGGTTTCACTGTCCCGGGAAAGTCTCTGCTAACACCGTGCAGAGCGCAGTGCCCAATATACAGAAACGTCTTGCGGTATCTCCTACAGGGAAAGTGCCAAGAGGGAATTCTCGATCTTGTTCTCAGTGTCTCTGAGAATTGCTCTGATTATCCGTGTGACCTCTTTGCTAAGACTCTCCAGAGAGCCGTCCTCAAAACCAACACACATCTTGACATATCTCCCGCATTGATCGCAGTGTCTCCAGAAACGGCATTCAAGGAGCCAGGAACTTTTCTGCCCACACTGTCCATTGAGTTGTCCTCAAAACCAATATACATCCTGCTATATCTCCCACATGGAAAATGCCAGGAGGCAAAAGTGGGGCTTATGTTTAGACTTTCTCGGAACTGCTTCAAATCAACTAGATATCTTTGTGCTGTAAATCTCCCAACAGACAAACGCAAAAGCAGCAAACATCTCGCTGTATGTCCCACATCCAAAGTGCCAAGAGAGTAATGTAGAGCTTGCTCTCCCTGTCTTTGAGTACAGTTTTCAGTGTCCCGGTTACCTCTTTGCTAACATTCTCTTCAGAGCTGCAGTGAAACCAGGAACCACGTGGAGAAGGCACCCACACTGAAAATGCCTGGAAGGAACATTGGGGCTTCTTCTCAGTGTCTCTGATGTCGGGTTTCACTGTCCCGGGAAAGTCTCTGCTAACACCCTGCAGATCGCAGTGCCCAATATACAGAAACGTCTTGCGGTATCTCCTACAGGGAAAGTGCCAGGAGGAATTGTGGAGCTTGGTCTCAGTGTCTCTGAGAATTGCTCTGATTATCCGTGTGACCTCTTTGCTAAGACTCTCCAGAGAGACGTCCTCAAAACCAACACACATCTTGACATATCTCCCACATTGATCGCAGTGTCTCCAGAAACGGCATTCAAGGAGCCAGGAACTTTTCTGCCCACACTGTCCATTGAGTTGTCCTCAAAACCAATATACATCCTGCTATATCTCCCACATGGAAAATGCCAGGAGGCAAAAGTGGGGATTATGTTTAGACTTTCTCGGAACTGCTTCAAATCAACTAGATATCTTTGTGCTGTAAATCTCCCAACAGACAAACGCAAAAGCAGCAAACATCTCGCTGTATGTCCCACATCCAAAGTGCCAAGAGAGTAATGTAGAGCTTGCTTTCCCTGTCTTTGAGTACAGTTTTCAGTGTCCCGGTTACCTCTTTGCTAACATTCTCTTCAGAGCTGCAGTGAAACCAGGAACCACGTGGAGAAGGCACCCACACTGAAAATGACTGGAAGGAACATTGGGGCTTCTTCTCAGTGTCTCTGATGTCGGGTTTCACTGTCCCGGGAAAGTCTCTGCTAACACCGTGCAGAGCGCAGTGCCCAATATACAGAAACGTCTTGCGGTATCTCCTACAGGGAAAGTGCCAAGAGGGAATTCTCGATCTTGTTCTCAGTGTCTCTGAGAATTGCTCTGATTATCCGTGTGACCTCTTTGCTAAGACTCTCCAGAGAGCCGTCCTCAAAACCAACACACATCTTGACATATCTCCCGCATTGATCGCAGTGTCTCCAGAAACGGCATTCAAGGAGCCAGGAACTTTTCTGCCCACACTGTCCATTGAGTTGTCCTCAAAACCAATATACATCCTGCTATATCTCCCACATGGAAAATGCCAGGAGGCAAAAGTGGGGATTATGTTTAGACTTTCTCGGAACTGCTTCAAATCAACTAGATATCTTTGTGCTGTAAATCTCCCAACAGACAAACGCAAAAGCAGCAAACATCTCGCTGTATGTCCCACATCCAAAGTGCCAAGAAAGTAATGTAGAGCTTGCTCTCCCTGTCTTTGAGTACAGTTTTCAGTGTCCCGGTTACCTCTTTGCTAACATTCTCTTCAGAGCTGCAGTGAAACCAGGAACCACGTGGAGAAGGCACCCACACTGAAGATGACTGGAAGGAACATTGGGGCGTCTTCTCAGTGTCTCTGATGTCGGGTTTCACTGTCCCGGGAAAGTCTCTGCTAACACCCTGCAGAGCGCAGTGCCCAATATACAGAAACGTCTTGCGGTATCTCCTACAGGGAAAGTGCTAAGAGGGAATTCTCGATCTTGTTCTCAGTGTCTCTGAGAATTGCTCTGATTATCCGTGTGACCTCTTTGCTAAGACTCTCCAGAGAGCCGTCCTCAAAACCAACACACATCTTGACATATCTCCCGCATTGATCGCAGTGTCTCCAGAAACGGCATTCAAGGAGCCAGGAACTTTTCTGCCCACACTGTCCATTGAGTTGTCCTCAAAACCAATATACATCCTGCTATATCTCCCACATGGAAAATGCCAGGAGGCAAAAGTGGGGATTATGTTTAGACTTTCTCGGAACTGCTTCAAATCAACTAGATATCTTTGTGCTGTAAATCTCCCAACAGACAAACGCAAAAGCAGCAAACATCTCGCTGTATGTCCCACATCCAAAGTGCCAAGAAAGTAATGTAGAGCTTGCTCTCCCTGTCTTTGAGTACAGTTTTCAGTGTCCCGGTTACCTCTTTGCTAACATTCTCTTCAGAGCTGCAGTGAAACCAGGAACCACGTGGAGAAGGCACCCACACTGAAAATGACTGGAAGGAACATTGGGGCTTCTTCTCAGTGTCTCTGATGTCGGGTTTCACTGTCCCGGGAAAGTCTCTGCTAACACCCTGCAGATCGCAGTGCCCAATATACAGAAACATCTTGCGGTATCTCCTACAGGGAAAGTGCCAGGAGGAATTGTGGAGCTTGGTCTCAGTGTCTCTGAGAATTGCTCTGATTATCCGTGTGACCTCTTTGCTAAGACTCTCCAGAGAGACGTCCTCAAAACCAACACACATCTTGACATATCTCCCGCATTGATCGCAGTGTCTCCAGAAACGGCATTCAAGGAGCCAGGAACTTTTCTGCCCACACTGTCCATTGAGTTGTCCTCAAAACCAATATACATCCTGCTATATCTCCCACATGGAAAATGCCAGGAGGCAAAAGTGGGGATTATGTTTAGACTTTCTCGGAACTGCTTCAAATCAACTAGATATCTTTGTGCTGTAAATCTCCCAACAGACAAACGCAAAAGCAGCAAACATCTCGCTGTATGTCCCACATCCAAAGTGCCAAGAGAGTAATGTAGAGCTTGCTTTCCCTGTCTTTGAGTACAGTTTTCAGTGTCCCGGTTACCTCTTTGCTAACATTCTCTTCAGAGCTGCAGTGAAACCAGGAACCACGTGGAGAAGGCACCCACACTGAAAATGACTGGAAGGAACATTGGGGCTTCTTCTCAGTGTCTCTGACATAGGGTTTCACTGTCCCGGGAAAGTCTCTGCTAACACCCTGCAGAGCGCAGTGCCCAATATACAGAAACGTCTTGCGGTATCTCCTACAGGGAAAGTGCTAAGAGGGAATTCTCGATCTTGTTCTCAGTGTCTCTGAGAATTGCTCTGATTATCCGTGTGACCTCTTTGCTAAGACTCTCCAGAGAGCCGTCCTCAAAACCAACACACATCTTGACATATCTCCCGCATTGATCGCAGTGTCTCCAGAAACGGCATTCAAGGAGCCAGGAACTTTTCTGCCCACACTGTCCATTGAGTTGTCCTCAAAACCAATATACATCCTGCTATATCTCCCACATGGAAAATGCCAGGAGGCAAAAGTGGGGATTATGTTTAGACTTTCTCGGAACTGCTTCAAATCAACTAGATATCTTTGTGCTGTAAATCTCCCAACAGACAAACGCAAAAGCAGCAAACATCTCGCTGTATGTCCCACATCCAAAGTGCCAAGAGAGTAATGTAGAGCTTGCTCTCCCTGTCTTTGAGTACAGTTTTCAGTGTCCCGGTTACCTCTTTGCTAACATTCTCTTCAGAGCTGCAGTGAAACCAGGAACCACGTGGAGAAGGCACCCACACTGAAAATGCCTGGAAGGAACATTGGGGCTTCTTCTCAGTGTCTCTGACATAGGGTTTCACTGTCCCGGGAAAGTCTCTGCTAACACCCTGCAGAGCGCAGTGCCCAATATACAGAAACGTCTTGCGGTATCTCCTACAGGGAAAGTGCCAAGAGGGAATTCTCGATCTTGTTCTCAGTGTCTCTGAGAATTGCTCTGATTATCCGTGTGACCTCTTTGCTAAGACTCTCCAGAGAGCCGTCCTCAAAACCAACACACATCTTGACATATCTCCCACATTGATCGCAGTGTCTCCAGAAACGGCATTCAAGGAGCCAGGAACTTTTCTGCCCACACTGTCCATTGAGTTGTCCTCAAAACCAATATACATCCTGCTATATCTCCCACATGGAAAATGCCAGGAGGCAAAAGTGGGGATTATGTTTAGACTTTCTCGGAACTGCTTCAAATCAACTAGATATCTTTGTGCTGTAAATCTCCCAACAGACAAACGCAAAAGCAGCAAACATCTCGCTGTATGTCCCACATCCAAAGTACCAAGAGAGTAATGTAGAGCTTGCTCTCCCTGTCTTTGAGTACAGTTTTCAGTGTCCCGGTTACCTCTTTGCTAACATTCTCTTCAGAGCTGCAGTGAAACCAGGAACCACGTGGAGAAGGCACCCACACTGAAAATGACTGGAAGGAACATTGGGGCGTCTTCTCAGTGTCTCTGATGTCGGGTTTCACTGTCCCGGGAAAGTCTCTGCTAACACCCTGCAGAGCGCAGTGCCCAATATACAGAAACATCTTGCGGTATCTCCTACAGGGAAAGTGCCAGGAGGAATTGTGGAGCTTGGTCTCAGTGTCTCTGAGAATTGCTCTGATTATCCGTGTGACCTCTTTGCTAAGACTCTCCAGAGAGCCTTCCTCAAAACCAACACACATCTTGACATATCTCCCACATTGATCGCAGTGTCTCCAGAAACGGCATTCAAGGAGCCAGGAACTTTTCTGCCCACACTGTCCATTGAGTTGTCCTCAAAACCAATATACATCCTGCTATATCTCCCACATGGAAAATGCCAGGAGGCAAAAGTGGGGATTATGTTTAGACTTTCTCGGAACTGCTTCAAATCAACTAGATATCTTTGTGCTGTAAATCTCCCAACAGCCAAATGTAAAAGCAGCAAACATCTCGCTGTATGTCCCACATCCAAAGTGCCAAGAGAGTAATGTAGAGCTTGCTCTCCCTGTCTTTGAGTACAGTTTTCAGTGTCCCGGTTACCTCTTTGCTAACATTCTCTTCAGAGCTGCAGTGAAACCAGGAACCACGTGGAGAAGGCACCCACACTGAAAATGACTGGAAGGAACATTGGGGCTTCTTCTCAGTGTCTCTGATGTCGGGTTTCACTGTCCCGGGAAAGTCTCTGCTAACACCCTGCAGAGCGCAGTGCCCAATATACAGAAACGTCTTGCGGTATCTCCTACAGGGAAAGTGCCAAGAGGGAATTCTCGATCTTGTTCTCAGTGTCTCTGAGAATTGCTCTGATTATCCGTGTGACCTCTTTGCTAAGACTCTCCAGAGAGCCGTCCTCAAAACCAACACACATCTTGACATATCTCCCACATTGATCGCAGTGTCTCCAGAAACGGCATTCAAGGAGCCAGGAACTTTTCTGCCCACACTGTCCATTGAGTTGTCCTCAAAACCAATATACATCCTGCTATATCTCCCACATGGAAAATGCCAGGAGGCAAAAGTGGGGATTAAGTTTAGACTTTCTCGGAACTGCTTCAAATCAACTAGATATCTTTGTGCTGTAAATCTCCCAACAGACAAACGCAAAAGCAGCAAACATCTCGCTGTATGTCCCACATCCAAAGTGCCAAGAAAGTAATGTAGAGCTTGCTCTCCCTGTCTTTGAGTACAGTTTTCAGTGTCCCGGTTACCTCTTTGCTAACATTCTCTTCAGAGCTGCAGTGAAACCAGGAACCACGTGGAGAAGGCACCCACACTGAAAATGCCTGGAAGGAACATTGGGGCTTCTTCTCAGTGTCTCTGATGTCGGGTTTCACTGTCCCGGGAAAGTCTCTGCTAACACCCTGCAGAGCGCAGTGCCCAATATACAGAAACATCTTGCGGTATCTCCTACAGGGAAAGTGCCAGGAGGAATTGTGGAGCTTGGTCTCAGTGTCTCTGAGAATTGCTCTGATTATCCGTGTGACCTCTTTGCTAAGACTCTCCAGAGAGACGTCCTCAAAACCAACACACATCTTGACATATCTCCCGCATTGATCGCAGTGTCTCCAGAAACGGCATTCAAGGAGCCAGGAACTTTTCTGCCCACACTGTCCATTGAGTTGTCCTCAAAACCAATATACATCCTGCTATATCTCCCACATGGAAAATGCCAGGAGGCAAAAGTGGGGATTATGTTTAGACTTTCTCGGAACTGCTTCAAATCAACTAGATATCTTTGTGCTGTAAATCTCCCAACAGACAAACGCAAAAGCAGCAAACATCTCGCTGTGTGTCCCACATCCAAAGTGCCAAGAGAGTAATGTAGAGCTTGCTCTCCCTGTCTTTGAGTACAGTTTTCAGTGTCCCGGTTACCTCTTTGCTAACATTCTCTTCAGAGCTGCAGTGAAACCAGGAACCACGTGGAGAAGGCACCCACACTGAAAATGCCTGAAAGGAACATTGGGGCTTCTTCTCAGTGTCTCTGATGTCGGGTTTCACTGTCCCGGGAAAGTCTCTGCTAACACCCTGCAGAGCGCAGTGCCCAATATACAGAAACGTCTTGCGGTATCTCCTACAGGGAAAGTGCCAAGAGGGAATTCTCGATCTTGTTCTCAGTGTCTCTGAGAATTGCTCTGATTATCCGTGTGACCTCTTTGCTAAGACTCTCCAGAGAGCCGTCCTCAAAACCAACACACATCTTGACATATCTCCCACATTGATCGCAGTGTCTCCAGAAACGGCATTCAAGGAGCCAGGAACTTTTCTGCCCACACTGTCCATTGAGTTGTCCTCAAAACCAATATACATCCTGCTATATCTCCCACATGGAAAATGCCAGGAGGCAAAAGTGGGGATTATGTTTAGACTTTCTCGGAACTGCTTCAAATCAACTAGATAGCTTTGTGCTGTAAATCTCCCAACAGACAAACGCAAAAGCAGCAAACATCTCGCTGTGTGTCCCACATCCAAAGTGCCAAGAGAGTAATGTAGAGCTTGCTCTCCCTGTCTTTGAGTACAGTTTTCAGTGTCCCGGTTACCTCTTTGCTAACATTCTCTTCAGAGCTGCAGTGAAACCAGGAACCACGTGGAGAAGGCACCCACACTGAAAATGACTGGAAGGAATGTTGGGGCTTCTTCTCAGTGTCTCTGACATAGGGTTTCACTGTCCCGGGAAAGTCTCTGCTAACACCCTGCAGAGCGCAGTGCCCAATATACAGAAACGTCTTGCGGTATCTCCTACAGGGAAAGTGCCAAGAGGGAATTCTCGATCTTGTTCTCAGTGTCTCTGAGAATTGCTCTGATTATCCGTGTGACCTCTTTGCTAAGACTCTCCAGAGAGCCTTCCTCAAAACCAACACACATCTTGACATATCTCCCACATTGATCGCAGTGTCTCCAGAAACGGCATTCAAGGAGCCAGGAACTTTTCTGCCCACACTGTCCATTGAGTTGTCCTCAAAACCAATATACATCCTGCTATATCTCCCACATGGAAAATGCCAGGAGGCAAAAGTGGGGATTATGTTTAGACTTTCTCGGAACTGCTTCAAATCAACTAGATATCTTTGTGCTGTAAATCTCCCAACAGACAAACGCAAAAGCAGCAAACATCTCGCTGTGTGTCCCACATCCAAAGTGCCAAGAGAGTAATGTAGAGCTTGCTCTCCCTGTCTTTGAGTACAGTTTTCAGTGTCCCGGTTACCTCTTTGCTAACATTCTCTTCAGAGCTGCAGTGAAACCAGGAACCACGTGGAGAAGGCACCCACACTGAAAATGCCTGGAAGGAACATTGGGGCTTCTTCTCAGTGTCTCTGATGTCGGGTTTCACTGTCCCGGGAAAGTCTCTGCTAACACCCTGCAGAGCGCAGTGCCCAATATACAGAAACGTCTTGCGGTATCTCCTACAGGGAAAGTGCCAAGAGGGAATTCTCGATCTTGTTCTCAGTGTCTCTGAGAATTGCTCTGATTATCCGTGTGACCTCTTTGCTAAGACTCTCCAGAGAGCCGTCCTCAAAACCAACACACATCTTGACATATCTCCCACATTGATCGCAGTGTCTCCAGAAACGGCATTCAAGGAGCCAGGAACTTTTCTGCCCACACTGTCCATTGAGTTGTCCTCAAAACCAATATACATCCTGCTATATCTCCCACATGGAAAATGCCAGGAGGCAAAAGTGGGGATTATGTTTAGACTTTCTCGGAACTGCTTCAAATCAACTAGATATCTTTGTGCTGTAAATCTCCCAACAGACAAACGCAAAAGCAGCAAACATCTCGCTGTGTGTCCCACATCCAAAGTGCCAAGAGAGTAATGTAGAGCTTGCTCTCCCTGTCTTTGAGTACAGTTTTCAGTGTCCCGGTTACCTCTTTGCTAACATTCTCTTCAGAGCTGCAGTGAAACCAGGAACCACGTGGAGAAGGCACCCGCACTGAAAATGACTGGAAGGAACGTTGGGGCTTCTTCTCAGTGTCTCTGACATAGGGTTTCACTGTCCCGGGAAAGTCTCTGCTAACACCCTGCAGAGCGCAGTGCCCAATATACAGAAACGTCTTGCGGTATCTCCTACAGGGAAAGTGCCAAGAGGGAATTCTCGATCTTGTTCTCAGTGTCTCTGAGAATTGCTCTGATTATCCGTGTGACCTCTTTGCTAAGACTCTCCAGAGAGCCGTCCTCAAAACCAACACACATCTTGACATATCTCCCACATTGATCGCAGTGTCTCCAGAAACGGCATTCAAGGAGCCAGGAACTTTTCTGCCCACACTGTCCATTGAGTTGTCCTCAAAACCAATATACATCCTGCTATATCTCCCACATGGAAAATGCCAGGAGGCAAAAGTGGGGATTATGTTTAGACTTTCTCGGAACTGCTTCAAATCAACTAGATATCTTTGTACTGTAAATCTCCCAACAGACAAAAGCAAAAGCAGCAAACATCTCGCTGTATGTCCCACATCCAAAGTGCCAAGAGAGTAATGTAGAGCTTGCTCTCCCTGTCTTTGAGTACTGTTTTCAGTGTCCCGGTTACCTCTTTGCTAACATTCTCTTCAGAGCTGCAGTGAAACCAGGAACCACGTGGAGAAGGCACCCACACTGAAAATGACTGGAAGGAACATTGGGGCTTCTTCTCAGTGTCTCTGACATAGGGTTTCACTGTCCCGGGAAAGTCTCTGCTAACACCCTGCAGAGCGCAGTGCCCAATATACAGAAACGTCTTGCGGTATCTCCTACAGGGAAAGTGCCAAGAGGGAATTCTCGATCTTGTTCTCAGTGTCTCTGAGAATTGCTCTGATTATCCGTGTGACCTCTTTGCTAAGACTCTCCAGAGAGCCGTCCTCAAAACCAACACACATCTTGACATATCTCCCGCATTGATCGCAGTGTCTCCAGAAACGGCATTCAAGGAGCCAGGAACTTTTCTGCCCACACTGTCCATTGAGTTGTCCTCAAAACCAATATACATCCTGCTATATCTCCCACATGGAAAATGCCAGGAGGCAAAAGTGGGGATTATGTTTAGACTTTCTCGGAACTGCTTCAAATCAACTAGATATCTTTGTGCTGTAAATCTCCCAACAGACAAATGTAAAAGCAGCAAACATCTCGCTGTATGTCCCACATCCAAAGTGCCAAGAGAGTAATGTAGAGCTTGCTCTCCCTGTCTTTGAGTACAGTTTTCAGTGTCCCGGTTACCTCTTTGCTAACATTCTCTTCAGAGCTGCAGTGAAACCAGGAACCACGTGGAGAAGGCACCCGCACTGAAAATGCCTGGAAGGAACATTGGGGCTTCTTCTCAGTGTCTCTGATGTCGGGTTTCACTGTCCCGGGAAAGTCTCTGCTAACACCCTGCAGAGCGCAGTGCCCAATATACAGAAACGTCTTGCGGTATCTCCTACAGGGAAAGTGCCAAGAGGGAATTCTCGATCTTGTTCTCAGTGTCTCTGAGAATTGCTCTGATTATCCGTGTGACCTCTTTGCTAAGACTCTCCAGAGAGCCTTCCTCAAAACCAACACACATCTTGACATATCTCCCGCATTGATCGCAGTGTCTCCAGAAACGGCATTCAAGGAGCCAGGAACTTTTCTGCCCACACTGTCCATTGAGTTGTCCTCAAAACCAATATACATCCTGCTATATCTCCCACATGGAAAATGCCAGGAGGCAAAAGTGGGGATTATGTTTAGACTTTCTCGGAACTGCTTCAAATCAACTAGATATCTTTGTGCTGTAAATCTCCCAACAGCCAAATGTAAAAGCAGCAAACATCTCGCTGTATGTCCCACATCCAAAGTGCCAAGAGAGTAATGTAGAGCTTGCTCTCCCTGTCTTTGAGTACAGTTTTCAGTGTCCCGGTTACCTCTTTGCTAACATTCTCTTCAGAGCTGCAGTGAAACCAGGAACCACGTGGAGAAGGCACCCGCACTGAAAATGCCTGGAAGGAACATTGGGGCTTCTTCTCAGTGTCTCTGATGTCGGGTTTCACTGTCCCGGGAAAGTCTCTGCTAACACCCTGCAGAGCGCAGTGCCCAATATACAGAAACGTCTTGCGGTATCTCCTACAGGGAAAGTGCCAAGAGGGAATTCTCGATCTTGTTCTCAGTGTCTCTGAGAATTGCTCTGATTATCCGTGTGACCTCTTTGCTAAGACTCTCCAGAGAGCCGTCCTCAAAACCAACACACATCTTGACATATCTCCCGCATTGATCGCAGTGTCTCCAGAAACGGCATTCAAGGAGCCAGGAACTTTTCTGCCCACACTGTCCATTGAGTTGTCCTCAAAACCAATATACATCCTGCTATATCTCCCACATGGAAAATGCCAGGAGGCAAAAGTGGGGATTATGTTTAGACTTTCTCGGAACTGCTTCAAATCAACTAGATATCTTTGTGCTGTAAATCTCCCAACAGACAAACGCAAAAGCAGCAAACATCTCGCTGTGTGTCCCACATCCAAAGTGCCAAGAGAGTAATGTAGAGCTTGCTCTCCCTGTCTTTGAGTACAGTTTTCAGTGTCCCGGTTACCTCTTTGCTAACATTCTCTTCAGAGCTGCAGTGAAACCAGGAACCACGTGGAGAAGGCACCCACACTGAAAATGACTGGAAGGAACGTTGGGGCTTCTTCTCAGTGTCTCTGATGTCGGGTTTCACTGTCCCGGGAAAGTCTCTGCTAACACCCTGCAGAGCGCAGTGCCCAATATACAGAAACGTCTTGCGGTATCTCCTACAGGGAAAGTGCCAAGAGGGAATTCTCGATCTTGTTCTCAGTGTCTCTGAGAATTGCTCTGATTATCCGTGTGACCTCTTTGCTAAGACTCTCCAGAGAGCCTTCCTCAAAACCAACACACATCTTGACATATCTCCCGCATTGATCGCAGTGTCTCCAGAAACGGCATTCAAGGAGCCAGGAACTTTTCTGCCCACACTGTCCATTGAGTTGTCCTCAAAACCAATATACATCCTGCTATATCTCCCACATGGAAAATGCCAGGAGGCAAAAGTGGGGATTATGTTTAGACTTTCTCGGAACTGCTTCAAATCAACTAGATAGCTTTGTGCTGTAAATCTCCCAACAGCCAAATGTAAAAGCAGCAAACATCTCGCTGTATGTCCCACATCCAAAGTGCCAAGAAAGTAATGTAGAGCTTGCTCTCCCTGTCTTTGAGTACAGTTTTCAGTGTCCCGGTTACCTCTTTGCTAACATTCTCTTCAGAGCTGCAGTGAAACCAGGAACCACGTGGAGAAGGCACCCGCACTGAAAATGCCTGGAAGGAACATTGGGGCTTCTTCTCAGTGTCTCTGATGTCGGGTTTCACTGTCCCGGGAAAGTCTCTGCTAACACCCTGCAGAGCGCAGTGCCCAATATACAGAAACGTCTTGCGGTATCTCCTACAGGGAAAGTGCCAAGAGGGAATTCTCGATCTTGTTCTCAGTGTCTCTGAGAATTGCTCTGATTATCCGTGTGACCTCTTTGCTAAGACTCTCCAGAGAGCCGTCCTCAAAACCAACACACATCTTGACATATCTCCCGCATTGATCGCAGTGTCTCCAGAAACGGCATTCAAGGAGCCAGGAACTTTTCTGCCCACACTGTCCATTGAGTTGTCCTCAAAACCAATATACATCCTGCTATATCTCCCACATGGAAAATGCCAGGAGGCAAAAGTGGGGATTATGTTTAGACTTTCTCGGAACTGCTTCAAATCAACTAGATATCTTTGTGCTGTAAATCTCCCAACAGACAAACGCAAAAGCAGCAAACATCTCGCTGTATGTCCCACATCCAAAGTGCCAAGAAAGTAATGTAGAGCTTGCTCTCCCTGTCTTTGAGTACAGTTTTCAGTGTCCCGGTTACCTCTTTGCTAACATTCTCTTCAGAGCTGCAGTGAAACCAGGAACCACGTGGAGAAGGCACCCGCACTGAAAATGCCTGGAAGGAACATTGGGGCTTCTTCTCAGTGTCTCTGATGTCGGGTTTCACTGTCCCGGGAAAGTCTCTGCTAACACCCTGCAGAGCGCAGTGCCCAATATACAGAAACGTCTTGCGGTATCTCCTACAGGGAAAGTGCCAAGAGGGAATTCTCGATCTTGTTCTCAGTGTCTCTGAGAATTGCTCTGATTATCCGTGTGACCTCTTTGCTAAGACTCTCCAGAGAGCCGTCCTCAAAACCAACACACATCTTGACATATCTCCCGCATTGATCGCAGTGTCTCCAGAAACGGCATTCAAGGAGCCAGGAACTTTTCTGCCCACACTGTCCATTGAGTTGTCCTCAAAACCAATATACATCCTGCTATATCTCCCACATGGAAAATGCCAGGAGGGAAAAGTGGGGCTTATGTTTAGACTTTCTCGGAACTGCTTCAAATCAACTAGATAGCTTTGTGCTGTAAATCTCCCAACAGACAAACGCAAAAGCAGCAAACATCTCGCTGTATGTCCCACATCCAAAGTGCCAAGAAAGTAATGTAGAGCTTGCTCTCCCTGTCTTTGAGTACAGTTTTCAGTGTCCCGGTTACCTCTTTGCTAACATTCTCTTCAGAGCTGCAGTGAAACCAGGAACCACGTGGAGAAGGCACCCGCACTGAAAATGCCTGGAAGGAACATTGGGGCTTCTTCTCAGTGTCTCTGATGTCGGGTTTCACTGTCCCGGGAAAGTCTCTGCTAACACCCTGCAGATCGCAGTGCCCAATATACAGAAACATCTTGCGGTGTCTCCTACAGGGAAAGTGCCAGGAGGAATTGTGGAGCTTGGTCTCAGTGTCTCTGAGAATTGCTCTGATTATCCGTGTGACCTCTTTGCTAAGACTCTCCAGAGAGCCGTCCTCAAAACCAACACACATCTTGACATATCTCCCGCATTGATCGCAGTGTCTCCAGAAACGGCATTCAAGGAGCCAGGAACTTTTCTGCCCACACTGTCCATTGAGTTGTCCTCAAAACCAATATACATCCTGCTATATCTCCCACATGGAAAATGCCAGGAGGCAAAAGTGGGGATTATGTTTAGACTTTCTCGGAACTGCTTCAAATCAACTAGATATCTTTGTGCTGTAAATCTCCCAACAGACAAACGCAAAAGCAGCAAACATCTCGCTGTATGTCCCACATCCAAAGTGCCAAGAAAGTAATGTAGAGCTTGCTCTCCCTGTCTTTGAGTACAGTTTTCAGTGTCCCGGTTACCTCTTTGCTAACATTCTCTTCAGAGCTGCAGTGAAACCAGGAACCACGTGGAGAAGGCACCCGCACTGAAAATGCCTGGAAGGAACATTGGGGCTTCTTCTCAGTGTCTCTGATGTCGGGTTTCACTGTCCCGGGAAAGTCTCTGCTAACACCCTGCAGAGCGCAGTGCCCAATATACAGAAACGTCTTGCGGTATCTCCTACAGGGAAAGTGCCAAGAGGGAATTCTCGATCTTGTTCTCAGTGTCTCTGAGAATTGCTCTGATTATCCGTGTGACCTCTTTGCTAAGACTCTCCAGAGAGCCGTCCTCAAAACCAACACACATCTTGACATATCTCCCACATTGATCGCAGTGTCTCCAGAAACGGCATTCAAGGAGCCAGGAACTTTTCTGCCCACACTGTCCATTGAGTTGTCCTCAAAACCAATATACATCCTGCTATATCTCCCACATGGAAAATGCCAGGAGGCAAAAGTGGGGATTATGTTTAGACTTTCTCGGAACTGCTTCAAATCAACTAGATATCTTTGTGCTGTAAATCTCCCAACAGACAAACGCAAAAGCAGCAAACATCTCGCTGTATGTCCCACATCCAAAGTGCCAAGAGAGTAATGTAGAGCTTGCTCTCCCTGTCTTTGAGTACAGTTTTCAGTGTCCCGGTTACCTCTTTGCTAACATTCTCTTCAGAGCTGCAGTGAAACCAGGAACCACGTGGAGAAGGCACCCACACTGAAAATGACTGGAAGGAACATTGGGGCTTCTTCTCAGTGTCTCTGATGTCGGGTTTCACTGTCCCGGGAAAGTCTCTGCTAACAGCCTGCAGAGCGCAGTGCCCAATATACAGAAACATCTTGCGGTATCTCCTACAGGGAAAGTGCCACGAGGAATTCTCGATCTTGTTCTCAGTGTCTCTGAGAATTGCTCTGATTATCCGTGTGACCTCTTTGCTAAGACTCTCCAGAGAGCCGTCCTCAAAACCAACACACATCTTGACATATCTCCCGCATTGATCGCAGTGTCTCCAGAAACGGCATTCAAGGAGCCAGGAACTTTTCTGCCCACACTGTCCATTGAGTTGTCCTCAAAACCAATATACATCCTGCTATATCTCCCACATGGAAAATGCCAGGAGGCAAAAGTGGGGATTATGTTTAGACTTTCTCGGAACTGCTTCAAATCAACTAGATAGCTTTGTGCTGTAAATCTCCCAACAGACAAACGCAAAAGCAGCAAACATCTCGCTGTATGTCCCACATCCAAAGTGCCAAGAAAGTAATGTAGAGCTTGCTCTCCCTGTCTTTGAGTACAGTTTTCAGTGTCCCGGTTACCTCTTTGCTAACATTCTCTTCAGAGCTGCAGTGAAACCAGGAACCACGTGGAGAAGGCACCCGCACTGAAAATGCCTGGAAGGAACATTGGGGCTTCTTCTCAGTGTCTCTGATGTCGGGTTTCACTGTCCCGGGAAAGTCTCTGCTAACACCCTGCAGAGCGCAGTGCCCAATATACAGAAACGTCTTGCGGTATCTCCTACAGGGAAAGTGCCAAGAGGGAATTCTCGATCTTGTTCTCAGTGTCTCTGAGAATTGCTCTGATTATCCGTGTGACCTCTTTGCTAAGACTCTCCAGAGAGCCGTCCTCAAAACCAACACACATCTTGACATATCTCCCGCATTGATCGCAGTGTCTCCAGAAACGGCATTCAAGGAGCCAGGAACTTTTCTGCCCACACTGTCCATTGAGTTGTCCTCAAAACCAATATACATCCTGCTATATCTCCCACATGGAAAATGCCAGGAGGCAAAAGTGGGGATTATGTTTAGACTTTCTCGGAACTGCTTCAAATCAACTAGATATCTTTGTGCTGTAAATCTCCCAACAGACAAACGCAAAAGCAGCAAACATCTCGCTGTATGTCCCACATCCAAAGTGCCAAGAAAGTAATGTAGAGCTTGCTCTCCCTGTCTTTGAGTACAGTTTTCAGTGTCCCGGTTACCTCTTTGCTAACATTCTCTTCAGAGCTGCAGTGAAACCAGGAACCACGTGGAGAAGGCACCCGCACTGAAAATGCCTGGAAGGAACATTGGGGCTTCTTCTCAGTGTCTCTGATGTCGGGTTTCACTGTCCCGGGAAAGTCTCTGCTAACACCCTGCAGATCGCAGTGCCCAATATACAGAAACATCTTGCGGTATCTCCTACAGGGAAAGTGCCAGGAGGAATTGTGGAGCTTGGTCTCAGTGTCTCTGAGAATTGCTCTGATTATCCGTGTGACCTCTTTGCTAAGACTCTCCAGAGAGCCGTCCTCAAAACCAACACACATCTTGACATATCTCCCACATTGATCGCAGTGTCTCCAGAAACGGCATTCAAGGAGCCAGGAACTTTTCTGCCCACACTGTCCATTGAGTTGTCCTCAAAACCAATATACATCCTGCTATATCTCCCACATGGAAAATGCCAGGAGGCAAAAGTGGGGATTATGTTTAGACTTTCTCGGAACTGCTTCAAATCAACTAGATATCTTTGTGCTGTAAATCTCCCAACAGACAAACGCAAAAGCAGCAAACATCTCGCTGTATGTCCCACATCCAAAGTGCCAAGAGAGTAATGTAGAGCTTGCTCTCCCTGTCTTTGAGTACAGTTTTCAGTGTCCCGGTTACCTCTTTGCTAACATTCTCTTCAGAGCTGCAGTGAAACCAGGAACCACGTGGAGAAGGCACCCACACTGAAAATGACTGGAAGGAACATTGGGGCTTCTTCTCAGTGTCTCTGATGTCGGGTTTCACTGTCCCGGGAAAGTCTCTGCTAACACCCTGCAGAGCGCAGTGCCCAATATACAGAAACATCTTGCGGTATCTCCTACAGGGAAAGTGCCAGGAGGAATTCTCGATCTTGTTCTCAGTGTCTCTGAGAATTGCTCTGATTATCCGTGTGACCTCTTTGCTAAGACTCTCCAGAGAGCCGTCCTCAAAACCAACACACATCTTGACATATCTCCCGCATTGATCGCAGTGTCTCCAGAAACGGCATTCAAGGAGCCAGGAACTTTTCTGCCCACACTGTCCATTGAGTTGTCCTCAAAACCAATATACATCCTGCTATATCTCCCACATGGAAAATGCCAGGAGGCAAAAGTGGGGATTATGTTTAGACTTTCTCGGAACTGCTTCAAATCAACTAGATATCTTTGTGCTGTAAATCTCCCAACAGACAAACGCAAAAGCAGCAAACATCTCGCTGTATGTCCCACATCCAAAGTGCCAAGAGAGTAATGTAGAGCTTGCTCTCCCTGTCTTTGAGTACAGTTTTCAGTGTCCCGGTTACCTCTTTGCTAACATTCTCTTCAGAGCTGCAGTGAAACCAGGAACCACGTGGAGAAGGCACCCACACTGAAAATGACTGGAAGGAACATTGGGGCTTCTTCTCAGTGTCTCTGATGTCGGGTTTCACTGTCCCGGGAAAGTCTCTGCTAACACCCTGCAGAGCGCAGTGCCCAATATACAGAAACATCTTGCGGTATCTCCTACAGGGAAAGTGCCAGGAGGAATTCTCGATCTTGTTCTCAGTGTCTCTGAGAATTGCTCTGATTATCCGTGTGACCTCTTTGCTAAGACTCTCCAGAGAGCCGTCCTCAAAACCAACACACATCTTGACATATCTCCCACATTGATCGCAGTGTCTCCAGAAACGGCATTCAAGGAGCCAGGAACTTTTCTGCCCACACTGTCCATTGAGTTGTCCTCAAAACCAATATACATCCTGCTATATCTCCCACATGGAAAATGCCAGGAGGCAAAAGTGGGGATTATGTTTAGACTTTCTCGGAACTGCTTCAAATCAACTAGATATCTTTGTGCTGTAAATCTCCCAACAGACAAATGTAAAAGCAGCAAACATCTCGCTGTACGTCCCACATCCAAAGTGCCAAGAAAGTAATGTAGAGCTTGCTCTCCCTGTCTTTGAGTACAGTTTTCAGTGTCCCGGTTACCTCTTTGCTAACATTCTCTTCAGAGCTGCAGTGAAACCAGGAACCACGTGGAGAAGGCACCCACACTGAAAATGCCTGGAAGGAACATTGGGGCTTCTTCTCAGTGTCTCTGATGTCGGGTTTCACTGTCCCGGGAAAGTCTCTGCTAACACCCTGCAGAGCGCAGTGCCCAATATACAGAAACGTCTTGCGGTATCTCCTACAGGGAAAGTGCCAAGAGGGAATTCTCGATCTTGTTCTCAGTGTCTCTGAGAATTGCTCTGATTATCCGTGTGACCTCTTTGCTAAGACTCTCCAGAGAGCCGTCCTCAAAACCAACACACATCTTGACATATCTCCCGCATTGATCGCAGTGTCTCCAGAAACGGCATTCAAGGAGCCAGGAACTTTTCTGCCCACACTGTCCATTGAGTTGTCCTCAAAACCAATATACATCCTGCTATATCTCCCACATGGAAAATGCCAGGAGGCAAAAGTGGGGATTATGTTTAGACTTTCTCGGAACTGCTTCAAATCAACTAGATAGCTTTGTGCTGTAAATCTCCCAACAGACAAACGCAAAAGCAGCAAACATCTCGCTGTATGTCCCACATCCAAAGTGCCAAGAAAGTAATGTAGAGCTTGCTCTCCCTGTCTTTGAGTACAGTTTTCAGTGTCCCGGTTACCTCTTTGCTAACATTCTCTTCAGAGCTGCAGTGAAACCAGGAACCACGTGGAGAAGGCACCCGCACTGAAAATGCCTGGAAGGAACATTGGGGCTTCTTCTCAGTGTCTCTGATGTCGGGTTTCACTGTCCCGGGAAAGTCTCTGCTAACACCCTGCAGAGCGCAGTGCCCAATATACAGAAACGTCTTGCGGTATCTCCTACAGGGAAAGTGCCAAGAGGGAATTCTCGATCTTGTTCTCAGTGTCTCTGAGAATTGCTCTGATTATCCGTGTGACCTCTTTGCTAAGACTCTCCAGAGAGCCGTCCTCAAAACCAACACACATCTTGACATATCTCCCGCATTGATCGCAGTGTCTCCAGAAACGGCATTCAAGGAGCCAGGAACTTTTCTGCCCACACTGTCCATTGAGTTGTCCTCAAAACCAATATACATCCTGCTATATCTCCCACATGGAAAATGCCAGGAGGCAAAAGTGGGGATTATGTTTAGACTTTCTCGGAACTGCTTCAAATCAACTAGATATCTTTGTGCTGTAAATCTCCCAACAGACAAACGCAAAAGCAGCAAACATCTCGCTGTATGTCCCACATCCAAAGTGCCAAGAAAGTAATGTAGAGCTTGCTCTCCCTGTCTTTGAGTACAGTTTTCAGTGTCCCGGTTACCTCTTTGCTAACATTCTCTTCAGAGCTGCAGTGAAACCAGGAACCACGTGGAGAAGGCACCCGCACTGAAAATGCCTGGAAGGAACATTGGGGCTTCTTCTCAGTGTCTCTGATGTCGGGTTTCACTGTCCCGGGAAAGTCTCTGCTAACACCCTGCAGATCGCAGTGCCCAATATACAGAAACATCTTGCGGTATCTCCTACAGGGAAAGTGCCAGGAGGAATTGTGGAGCTTGGTCTCAGTGTCTCTGAGAATTGCTCTGATTATCCGTGTGACCTCTTTGCTAAGACTCTCCAGAGAGCCGTCCTCAAAACCAACACACATCTTGACATATCTCCCACATTGATCGCAGTGTCTCCAGAAACGGCATTCAAGGAGCCAGGAACTTTTCTGCCCACACTGTCCATTGAGTTGTCCTCAAAACCAATATACATCCTGCTATATCTCCCACATGGAAAATGCCAGGAGGCAAAAGTGGGGATTATGTTTAGACTTTCTCGGAACTGCTTCAAATCAACTAGATATCTTTGTGCTGTAAATCTCCCAACAGCCAAACGCAAAAGCAGCAAACATCTCGCTGTATGTCCCACATCCAAAGTGCCAAGAGAGTAATGTAGAGCTTGCTCTCCCTGTCTTTGAGTACAGTTTTCAGTGTCCCGGTTACCTCTTTGCTAACATTCTCTTCAGAGCTGCAGTGAAACCAGGAACCACGTGGAGAAGGCACCCACACTGAAAATGACTGGAAGGAACATTGGGGCTTCTTCTCAGTGTCTCTGATGTCGGGTTTCACTGTCCCGGGAAAGTCTCTGCTAACACCCTGCAGAGCGCAGTGCCCAATATACAGAAACATCTTGCGGTATCTCCTACAGGGAAAGTGCCAGGAGGAATTCTCGATCTTGTTCTCAGTGTCTCTGAGAATTGCTCTGATTATCCGTGTGACCTCTTTGCTAAGACTCTCCAGAGACCCGTCCTCAAAACCAACACACATCTTGACATATCTCCCACATTGATCGCAGTGTCTCCAGAAACGGCATTCAAGGAGCCAGGAACTTTTCTGCCCACACTGTCCATTGAGTTGTCCTCAAAACCAATATACATCCTGCTATATCTCCCACATGGAAAATGCCAGGAGGCAAAAGTGGGGATTATGTTTAGACTTTCTCGGAACTGCTTCAAATCAACTAGATATCTTTGTGCTGTAAATCTCCCAACAGACAAATGTAAAAGCAGCAAACATCTCGCTGTACGTCCCACATCCAAAGTGCCAAGAAAGTAATGTAGAGCTTGCTCTCCCTGTCTTTGAGTACAGTTTTCAGTGTCCCGGTTACCTCTTTGCTAACATTCTCTTCAGAGCTGCAGTGAAACCAGGAACCACGTGGAGAAGGCACCCACACTGAAAATGACTGGAAGGAACATTGGGGCGTCTTCTCAGTGTCTCTGACATAGGGTTTCACTGTCCCGGGAAAGTCTCTGCTAACACCCTGCAGAGCGCAGTGCCCAATATACAGAAACGTCTTGCGGTATCTCCTACAGGGAAAGTGCCAAGAGGGAATTCTCGATCTTGTTCTCAGTGTCTCTGAGAATTGCTCTGATTATCCGTGTGACCTCTTTGCTAAGACTCTCCAGAGAGCCGTCTTCAAAACCAACACACATCTTGACATATCTCCCACATTGATCGCAGTGTCTCCAGAAACGGCATTCAAGGAGCCAGGAACTTTTCTGCCCACACTGTCCATTGAGTTGTCCTCAAAACCAATATACATCCTGCTATATCTCCCACATGGAAAATGCCAGGAGGCAAAAGTGGGGATTATGTTTAGACTTTCTCGGAACTGCTTCAAATCAACTAGATATCTTTGTGCTGTAAATCTCCCAACAGCCAAACGCAAAAGCAGCAAACATCTCGCTGTATGTCCCACATCCAAAGTGCCAAGAAAGTAATGTAGAGCTTGCTCTCCCTGTCTTTGAGTACAGTTTTCAGTGTCCCGGTTACCTCTTTGCTAACATTCTCTTCAGAGCTGCAGTGAAACCAGGAACCACGTGGAGAAGGCACCCGCACTGAAAATGCCTGGAAGGAACATTGGGGCTTCTTCTCAGTGTCTCTGACATAGGGTTTCACTGTCCCGGGAAAGTCTCTGCTAACACCCTGCAGATCGCAGTGCCCAATATACAGAAACATCTTGCGGTATCTCCTACAGGGAAAGTGCCAGGAGGAATTCTCGATCTTGTTCTCAGTGTCTCTGAGAATTGCTCTGATTATCCGTGTGACCTCTTTGCTAAGACTCTCCAGAGAGCCTTCCTCAAAACCAACACACATCTTGACATATCTCCCACATTGATCGCAGTGTCTCCAGAAACGGCATTCAAGGAGCCAGGAAGTTTTCTGCCCACACTGTCCATTGAGTTGTCCTCAAAACCAATATACATCCTGCTATATCTCCCACATGGAAAATGCCAGGAGGCAAAAGTGGGGATTATGTTTAGACTTTCTCGGAACTGCTTCAAATCAACTAGATATCTTTGTGCTGTAAATCTCCCAACAGACAAATGTAAAAGCAGCAAACATCTCGCTGTACGTCCCACATCCAAAGTGCCAAGAAAGTAATGTAGAGCTTGCTCTCCCTGTCTTTGAGTACAGTTTTCAGTGTCCCGGTTACCTCTTTGCTAACATTCTCTTCAGAGCTGCAGTGAAACCAGGAACCACGTGGAGAAGGCACCCACACTGAAAATGCCTGGAAGGAACATTGGGGCTTCTTCTCAGTGTCTCTGATGTCGGGTTTCACTGTCCCGGGAAAGTCTCTGCTAACACCCTGCAGAGCGCAGTGCCCAATATACAGAAACGTCTTGCGGTATCTCCTACAGGGAAAGTGCCAAGAGGGAATTCTCGATCTTGTTCTCAGTGTCTCTGAGAATTGCTCTGATTATCCGTGTGACCTCTTTGCTAAGACTCTCCAGAGAGCCGTCCTCAAAACCAACACACATCTTGACATATCTCCCGCATTGATCGCAGTGTCTCCAGAAACGGCATTCAAGGAGCCAGGAACTTTTCTGCCCACACTGTCCATTGAGTTGTCCTCAAAACCAATATACATCCTGCTATATCTCCCACATGGAAAATGCCAGGAGGGAAAAGTGGGGATTATGTTTAGACTTTCTCGGAACTGCTTCAAATCAACTAGATATCTTTGTGCTGTAAATCTCCCAACAGACAAACGCAAAAGCAGCAAACATCTCGCTGTATGTCCCACATCCAAAGTGCCAAGAGAGTAATGTAGAGCTTGCTCTCCCTGTCTTTGAGTACAGTTTTCAGTGTCCCGGTTACCTCTTTGCTAACATTCTCTTCAGAGCTGCAGTGAAACCAGGAACCACGTGGAGAAGGCACCCACACTGAAAATGACTGGAAGGAACATTGGGGCTTCTTCTCAGTGTCTCTGATGTCGGGTTTCACTGTCCCGGGAAAGTCTCTGCTAACACCCTGCAGAGCGCAGTGCCCAATATACAGAAACATCTTGCGGTATCTCCTACAGGGAAAGTGCCAGGAGGAATTCTCGATCTTGTTCTCAGTGTCTCTGAGAATTGCTCTGATTATCCGTGTGACCTCTTTGCTAAGACTCTCCAGAGAGCCGTCCTCAAAACCAACACACATCTTGACATATCTCCCACATTGATCGCAGTGTCTCCAGAAACGGCATTCAAGGAGCCAGGAACTTTTCTGCCCACACTGTCCATTGAGTTGTCCTCAAAACCAATATACATCCTGCTATATCTCCCACATGGAAAATGCCAGGAGGCAAAAGTGGGGATTATGTTTAGACTTTCTCGGAACTGCTTCAAATCAACTAGATATCTTTGTGCTGTAAATCTCCCAACAGACAAATGTAAAAGCAGCAAACATCTCGCTGTACGTCCCACATCCAAAGTGCCAAGAAAGTAATGTAGAGCTTGCTCTCCCTGTCTTTGAGTACAGTTTTCAGTGTCCCGGTTACCTCTTTGCTAACATTCTCTTCAGAGCTGCAGTGAAACCAGGAACCACGTGGAGAAGGCACCCACACTGAAAATGACTGGAAGGAACGTTGGGGCTTCTTCTCAGTGTCTCTGACATAGGGTTTCACTGTCCCGGGAAAGTCTCTGCTAACACCCTGCAGAGCGCAGTGCCCAATATACAGAAACGTCTTGCGGTATCTCCTACAGGGAAAGTGCCAAGAGGGAATTCTCGATCTTGTTCTCAGTGTCTCTGAGAATTGCTCTGATTATCCGTGTGACCTCTTTGCTAAGACTCTCCAGAGAGCCGTCCTCAAAACCAACACACATCTTGACATATCTCCCACATTGATCGCAGTGTCTCCAGAAACGGCATTCAAGGAGCCAGGAACTTTTCTGCCCACACTGTCCATTGAGTTGTCCTCAAAACCAATATACATCCTGCTATATCTCCCACATGGAAAATGCCAGGAGGCAAAAGTGGGGATTATGTTTAGACTTTCTCGGAACTGCTTCAAATCAACTAGATATCTTTGTGCTGTAAATCTCCCAACAGACAAACGCAAAAGCAGCAAACATCTCGCTGTATGTCCCACATCCAAAGTGCCAAGAGAGTAATGTAGAGCTTGCTCTCCCTGTCTTTGAGTACAGTTTTCAGTGTCCCGGTTACCTCTTTGCTAACATTCTCTTCAGAGCTGCAGTGAAACCAGGAACCACGTGGAGAAGGCACCCGCACTGAAAATGCCTGGAAGGAACATTGGGGCTTCTTCTCAGTGTCTCTGATGTCGGGTTTCACTGTCCCGGGAAAGTCTCTGCTAACACCCTGCAGATCGCAGTGCCCAATATACAGAAACATCTTGCGGTGTCTCCTACAGGGAAAGTGCCAGGAGGAATTGTGGAGCTTGGTCTCAGTGTCTCTGAGAATTGCTCTGATTATCCGTGTGACCTCTTTGCTAAGACTCTCCAGAGAGCCGTCCTCAAAACCAACACACATCTTGACATATCTCCCACATTGATCGCAGTGTCTCCAGAAACGGCATTCAAGGAGCCAGGAAGTTTTCTGCCCACACTGTCCATTGAGTTGTCCTCAAAACCAATATACATCCTGCTATATCTCCCACATGGAAAATGCCAGGAGGCAAAAGTGGGGATTATGTTTAGACTTTCTCGGAACTGCTTCAAATCAACTAGATAGCTTTGTGCTGTAAATCTCCCAACAGACAAACGCAAAAGCAGCAAACATCTCGCTGTATGTCCCACATCCAAAGTGCCAAGAAAGTAATGTAGAGCTTGCTCTCCCTGTCTTTGAGTACAGTTTTCAGTGTCCCGGTTACCTCTTTGCTAACATTCTCTTCAGAGCTGCAGTGAAACCAGGAACCACGTGGAGAAGGCACCCGCACTGAAAATGCCTGGAAGGAACATTGGGGCTTCTTCTCAGTGTCTCTGATGTCGGGTTTCACTGTCCCGGGAAAGTCTCTGCTAACACCCTGCAGAGCGCAGTGCCCAATATACAGAAACGTCTTGCGGTATCTCCTACAGGGAAAGTGCCAAGAGGGAATTCTCGATCTTGTTCTCAGTGTCTCTGAGAATTGCTCTGATTATCCGTGTGACCTCTTTGCTAAGACTCTCCAGAGAGCCGTCCTCAAAACCAACACACATCTTGACATATCTCCCGCATTGATCGCAGTGTCTCCAGAAACGGCATTCAAGGAGCCAGGAACTTTTCTGCCCACACTGTCCATTGAGTTGTCCTCAAAACCAATATACATCCTGCTATATCTCCCACATGGAAAATGCCAGGAGGCAAAAGTGGGGATTATGTTTAGACTTTCTCGGAACTGCTTCAAATCAACTAGATATCTTTGTGCTGTAAATCTCCCAACAGACAAACGCAAAAGCAGCAAACATCTCGCTGTATGTCCCACATCCAAAGTGCCAAGAAAGTAATGTAGAGCTTGCTCTCCCTGTCTTTGAGTACAGTTTTCAGTGTCCCGGTTACCTCTTTGCTAACATTCTCTTCAGAGCTGCAGTGAAACCAGGAACCACGTGGAGAAGGCACCCGCACTGAAAATGCCTGGAAGGAACATTGGGGCTTCTTCTCAGTGTCTCTGATGTCGGGTTTCACTGTCCCGGGAAAGTCTCTGCTAACACCCTGCAGATCGCAGTGCCCAATATACAGAAACATCTTGCGGTGTCTCCTACAGGGAAAGTGCCAGGAGGAATTGTGGAGCTTGGTCTCAGTGTCTCTGAGAATTGCTCTGATTATCCGTGTGACCTCTTTGCTAAGACTCTCCAGAGAGCCGTCCTCAAAACCAACACACATCTTGACATATCTCCCACATTGATCGCAGTGTCTCCAGAAACGGCATTCAAGGAGCCAGGAACTTTTCTGCCCACACTGTCCATTGAGTTGTCCTCAAAACCAATATACATCCTGCTATATCTCCCACATGGAAAATGCCAGGAGGCAAAAGTGGGGATTATGTTTAGACTTTCTCGGAACTGCTTCAAATCAACTAGATATCTTTGTGCTGTAAATCTCCCAACAGACAAACGCAAAAGCAGCAAACATCTCGCTGTATGTCCCACATCCAAAGTGCCAAGAGAGTAATGTAGAGCTTGCTCTCCCTGTCTTTGAGTACAGTTTTCAGTGTCCCGGTTACCTCTTTGCTAACATTCTCTTCAGAGCTGCAGTGAAACCAGGAACCACGTGGAGAAGGCACCCACACTGAAAATGACTGGAAGGAACATTGGGGCTTCTTCTCAGTGTCTCTGATGTCGGGTTTCACTGTCCCGGGAAAGTCTCTGCTAACACCCTGCAGAGCGCAGTGCCCAATATACAGAAACGTCTTGCGGTATCTCCTACAGGGAAAGTGCCAGGAGGAATTCTCGATCTTGTTCTCAGTGTCTCTGAGAATTGCTCTGATTATCCGTGTGACCTCTTTGCTAAGACTCTCCAGAGAGCCGTCCTCAAAACCAACACACATCTTGACATATCTCCCACATTGATCGCAGTGTCTCCAGAAACGGCATTCAAGGAGCCAGGAACTTTTCTGCCCACACTGTCCATTGAGTTGTCCTCAAAACCAATATACATCCTGCTATATCTCCCACATGGAAAATGCCAGGAGGCAAAAGTGGGGATTATGTTTAGACTTTCTCGGAACTGCTTCAAATCAACTAGATATCTTTGTGCTGTAAATCTCCCAACAGACAAACGCAAAAGCAGCAAACATCTCGCTGTATGTCCCACATCCAAAGTGCCAAGAGAGTAATGTAGAGCTTGCTCTCCCTGTCTTTGAGTACAGTTTTCAGTGTCCCGGTTACCTCTTTGCTAACATTCTCTTCAGAGCTGCAGTGAAACCAGGAACCACGTGGAGAAGGCACCCGCACTGAAAATGCCTGGAAGGAACATTGGGGCTTCTTCTCAGTGTCTCTGATGTCGGGTTTCACTGTCCCGGGAAAGTCTCTGCTAACACCCTGCAGATCGCAGTGCCCAATATACAGAAACATCTTGCGGTGTCTCCTACAGGGAAAGTGCCAGGAGGAATTGTGGAGCTTGGTCTCAGTGTCTCTGAGAATTGCTCTGATTATCCGTGTGACCTCTTTGCTAAGACTCTCCAGAGAGCCGTCCTCAAAACCAACACACATCTTGACATATCTCCCACATTGATCGCAGTGTCTCCAGAAACGGCATTCAAGGAGCCAGGAAGTTTTCTGCCCACACTGTCCATTGAGTTGTCCTCAAAACCAATATACATCCTGCTATATCTCCCACATGGAAAATGCCAGGAGGCAAAAGTGGGGATTATGTTTAGACTTTCTCGGAACTGCTTCAAATCAACTAGATAGCTTTGTGCTGTAAATCTCCCAACAGACAAACGCAAAAGCAGCAAACATCTCGCTGTATGTCCCACATCCAAAGTGCCAAGAAAGTAATGTAGAGCTTGCTCTCCCTGTCTTTGAGTACAGTTTTCAGTGTCCCGGTTACCTCTTTGCTAACATTCTCTTCAGAGCTGCAGTGAAACCAGGAACCACGTGGAGAAGGCACCCGCACTGAAAATGCCTGGAAGGAACATTGGGGCTTCTTCTCAGTGTCTCTGATGTCGGGTTTCACTGTCCCGGGAAAGTCTCTGCTAACACCCTGCAGAGCGCAGTGCCCAATATACAGAAACGTCTTGCGGTATCTCCTACAGGGAAAGTGCCAAGAGGGAATTCTCGATCTTGTTCTCAGTGTCTCTGAGAATTGCTCTGATTATCCGTGTGACCTCTTTGCTAAGACTCTCCAGAGAGCCGTCCTCAAAACCAACACACATCTTGACATATCTCCCGCATTGATCGCAGTGTCTCCAGAAACGGCATTCAAGGAGCCAGGAACTTTTCTGCCCACACTGTCCATTGAGTTGTCCTCAAAACCAATATACATCCTGCTATATCTCCCACATGGAAAATGCCAGGAGGCAAAAGTGGGGATTATGTTTAGACTTTCTCGGAACTGCTTCAAATCAACTAGATATCTTTGTGCTGTAAATCTCCCAACAGACAAACGCAAAAGCAGCAAACATCTCGCTGTATGTCCCACATCCAAAGTGCCAAGAAAGTAATGTAGAGCTTGCTCTCCCTGTCTTTGAGTACAGTTTTCAGTGTCCCGGTTACCTCTTTGCTAACATTCTCTTCAGAGCTGCAGTGAAACCAGGAACCACGTGGAGAAGGCACCCGCACTGAAAATGCCTGGAAGGAACATTGGGGCTTCTTCTCAGTGTCTCTGATGTCGGGTTTCACTGTCCCGGGAAAGTCTCTGCTAACACCCTGCAGATCGCAGTGCCCAATATACAGAAACATCTTGCGGTGTCTCCTACAGGGAAAGTGCCAGGAGGAATTGTGGAGCTTGGTCTCAGTGTCTCTGAGAATTGCTCTGATTATCCGTGTGACCTCTTTGCTAAGACTCTCCAGAGAGCCGTCCTCAAAACCAACACACATCTTGACATATCTCCCACATTGATCGCAGTGTCTCCAGAAACGGCATTCAAGGAGCCAGGAACTTTTCTGCCCACACTGTCCATTGAGTTGTCCTCAAAACCAATATACATCCTGCTATATCTCCCACATGGAAAATGCCAGGAGGCAAAAGTGGGGATTATGTTTAGACTTTCTCGGAACTGCTTCAAATCAACTAGATATCTTTGTGCTGTAAATCTCCCAACAGACAAATGCAAAAGCAGCAAACATCTCGCTGTATGTCCCACATCCAAAGTGCCAAGAGAGTAATGTAGAGCTTGCTCTCCCTGTCTTTGAGTACAGTTTTCAGTGTCCCGGTTACCTCTTTGCTAACATTCTCTTCAGAGCTGCAGTGAAACCAGGAACCACGTGGAGAAGGCACCCACACTGAAAATGACTGGAAGGAACATTGGGGCTTCTTCTCAGTGTCTCTGATGTCGGGTTTCACTGTCCCGGGAAAGTCTCTGCTAACACCCTGCAGAGCGCAGTGCCCAATATACAGAAACGTCTTGCGGTATCTCCTACAGGGAAAGTGCCAGGAGGAATTGTGGAGCTTGGTCTCAGTGTCTCTGAGAATTGCTCTGATTATCCGTGTGACCTCTTTGCTAAGACTCTCCAGAGAGCCGTCCTCAAAACCAACACACATCTTGACATATCTCCCACATTGATCGCAGTGTCTCCAGAAACGGCATTCAAGGAGCCAGGAACTTTTCTGCCCACACTGTCCATTGAGTTGTCCTCAAAACCAATATACATCCTGCTATATCTCCCACATGGAAAATGCCAGGAGGCAAAAGTGGGGATTATGTTTAGACTTTCTCGGAACTGCTTCAAATCAACTAGATATCTTTGTGCTGTAAATCTCCCAACAGACAAATGTAAAAGCAGCAAACATCTCGCTGTACGTCCCACATCCAAAGTGCCAAGAAAGTAATGTAGAGCTTGCTCTCCCTGTCTTTGAGTACAGTTTTCAGTGTCCCGGTTACCTCTTTGCTAACATTCTCTTCAGAGCTGCAGTGAAACCAGGAACCACGTGGAGAAGGCACCCACACTGAAAATGACTGGAAGGAACGTTGGGGCTTCTTCTCAGTGTCTCTGATGTCGGGTTTCACTGTCCCGGGAAAGTCTCTGCTAACACCCTGCAGATCGCAGTGCCCAATATACAGAAACGTCTTGCGGTATCTCCTACAGGGAAAGTGCCAAGAGGGAATTCTCGATCTTGTTCTCAGTGTCTCTGAGAATTGCTCTGATTATCCGTGTGACCTCTTTGCTAAGACTCTCCAGAGAGCCGTCCTCAAAACCAACACACATCTTGACATATCTCCCGCATTGATCGCAGTGTCTCCAGAAACGGCATTCAAGGAGCCAGGAACTTTTCTGCCCACACTGTCCATTGAGTTGTCCTCAAAACCAATATACATCCTGCTATATCTCCCACATGGAAAATGCCAGGAGGCAAAAGTGGGGCTTATGTTTAGACTTTCTCGGAACTGCTTCAAATCAACTAGATATCTTTGTGCTGTAAATCTCCCAACAGCCAAACGCAAAAGCAGCAAACATCTCGCTGTATGTCCCACATCCAAAGTGCCAAGAAAGTAATGTAGAGCTTGCTCTCCCTGTCTTTGAGTACAGTTTTCAGTGTCCCGGTTACCTCTTTGCTAACATTCTCTTCAGAGCTGCAGTGAAACCAGGAACCACGTGGAGAAGGCACCCGCACTGAAAATGCCTGGAAGGAACATTGGGGCTTCTTCTCAGTGTCTCTGACATAGGGTTTCACTGTCCCGGGAAAGTCTCTGCTAACACCCTGCAGATCGCAGTGCCCAATATACAGAAACATCTTGCGGTATCTCCTACAGGGAAAGTGCCAGGAGGAATTGTGGAGCTTGGTCTCAGTGTCTCTGAGAATTGCTCTGATTATCCGTGTGACCTCTTTGCTAAGACTCTCCAGAGAGCCGTCCTCAAAACCAACACACATCTTGACATATCTCCCACATTGATCGCAGTGTCTCCAGAAACGGCATTCAAGGAGCCAGGAACTTTTCTGCCCACACTGTCCATTGAGTTGTCCTCAAAACCAATATACATCCTGCTATATCTCCCACATGGAAAATGCCAGGAGGCAAAAGTGGGGATTATGTTTAGACTTTCTCGGAACTGCTTCAAATCAACTAGATATCTTTGTGCTGTAAATCTCCCAACAGACAAACGCAAAAGCAGCAAACATCTCGCTGTATGTCCCACATCCAAAGTGCCAAGAGAGTAATGTAGAGCTTGCTCTCCCTGTCTTTGAGTACAGTTTTCAGTGTCCCGGTTACCTCTTTGCTAACATTCTCTTCAGAGCTGCAGTGAAACCAGGAACCACGTGGAGAAGGCACCCGCACTGAAAATGCCTGGAAGGAACATTGGGGCTTCTTCTCAGTGTCTCTGATGTCGGGTTTCACTGTCCCGGGAAAGTCTCTGCTAACACCCTGCAGATCGCAGTGCCCAATATACAGAAACATCTTGCGGTGTCTCCTACAGGGAAAGTGCCAGGAGGAATTGTGGAGCTTGGTCTCAGTGTCTCTGAGAATTGCTCTGATTATCCGTGTGACCTCTTTGCTAAGACTCTCCAGAGAGCCGTCCTCAAAACCAACACACATCTTGACATATCTCCCACATTGATCGCAGTGTCTCCAGAAACGGCATTCAAGGAGCCAGGAACTTTTCTGCCCACACTGTCCATTGAGTTGTCCTCAAAACCAATATACATCCTGCTATATCTCCCACATGGAAAATGCCAGGAGGCAAAAGTGGGGATTATGTTTAGACTTTCTCGGAACTGCTTCAAATCAACTAGATATCTTTGTGCTGTAAATCTCCCAACAGACAAACGCAAAAGCAGCAAACATCTCGCTGTATGTCCCACATCCAAAGTGCCAAGAGAGTAATGTAGAGCTTGCTCTCCCTGTCTTTGAGTACAGTTTTCAGTGTCCCGGTTACCTCTTTGCTAACATTCTCTTCAGAGCTGCAGTGAAACCAGGAACCACGTGGAGAAGGCACCCACACTGAAAATGACTGGAAGGAACATTGGGGCTTCTTCTCAGTGTCTCTGATGTCGGGTTTCACTGTCCCGGGAAAGTCTCTGCTAACACCCTGCAGAGCGCAGTGCCCAATATACAGAAACATCTTGCGGTATCTCCTACAGGGAAAGTGCCAGGAGGAATTCTCGATCTTGTTCTCAGTGTCTCTGAGAATTGCTCTGATTATCCGTGTGACCTCTTTGCTAAGACTCTCCAGAGAGCCGTCCTCAAAACCAACACACATCTTGACATATCTCCCGCATTGATCGCAGTGTCTCCAGAAACGGCATTCAAGGAGCCAGGAACTTTTCTGCCCACACTGTCCATTGAGTTGTCCTCAAAACCAATATACATCCTGCTATATCTCCCACATGGAAAATGCCAGGAGGCAAAAGTGGGGATTATGTTTAGACTTTCTCGGAACTGCTTCAAATCAACTAGATATCTTTGTGCTGTAAATCTCCCAACAGACAAATGTAAAAGCAGCAAACATCTCGCTGTACGTCCCACATCCAAAGTGCCAAGAGAGTAATGTAGAGCTTGCTCTCCCTGTCTTTGAGTACAGTTTTCAGTGTCCCGGTTACCTCTTTGCTAACATTCTCTTCAGAGCTGCAGTGAAACCAGGAACCACGTGGAGAAGGCACCCGCACTGAAAATGCCTGGAAGGAACATTGGGGCTTCTTCTCAGTGTCTCTGATGTCGGGTTTCACTGTCCCGGGAAAGTCTCTGCTAACACCCTGCAGAGCGCAGTGCCCAATATACAGAAACGTCTTGCGGTATCTCCTACAGGGAAAGTGCCAAGAGGGAATTCTCGATCTTGTTCTCAGTGTCTCTGAGAATTGCTCTGATTATCCGTGTGACCTCTTTGCTAAGACTCTCCAGAGAGCCGTCCTCAAAACCAACACACATCTTGACATATCTCCCGCATTGATCGCAGTGTCTCCAGAAACGGCATTCAAGGAGCCAGGAACTTTTCTGCCCACACTGTCCATTGAGTTGTCCTCAAAACCAATATACATCCTGCTATATCTCCCACATGGAAAATGCCAGGAGGCAAAAGTGGGGATTATGTTTAGACTTTCTCGGAACTGCTTCAAATCAACTAGATATCTTTGTGCTGTAAATCTCCCAACAGCCAAAGGCAAAAGCAGCAAACATCTCGCTGTATGTCCCACATCCAAAGTGCCAAGAAAGTAATGTAGAGCTTGCTCTCCCTGTCTTTGAGTACAGTTTTCAGTGTCCCGGTTACCTCTTTGCTAACATTCTCTTCAGAGCTGCAGTGAAACCAGGAACCACGTGGAGAAGGCACCCGCACTGAAAATGCCTGGAAGGAACATTGGGGCTTCTTCTCAGTGTCTCTGACATAGGGTTTCACTGTCCCGGGAAAGTCTCTGCTAACACCCTGCAGATCGCAGTGCCCAATATACAGAAACATCTTGCGGTATCTCCTACAGGGAAAGTGCCAGAAGGAATTGTGGAGCTCGGTCTCAGTGTCTCTGAGAATTGCTCTGATTATCCGTGTGACCTCTTTGCTAAGACTCTCCAGAGAGCCGTCCTCAAAACCAACACACATCTTGACATATCTCCCTCATTGATCGCAGTGTCTCCAGAAACGGCATTCAAGGAGCCAGGAACTTTTCTGCCCACACTGTCCATTGAGTTGTCCTCAAAACCAATATACATCCTGCTATATCTCCCACATGGAAAATGCCAGGAGGCAAAAGTGGGGATTATGTTTAGACTTTCTCGGAACTGCTTCAAATCAACTAGATATCTTTGTGCTGTAAATCTCCCAACAGACAAACGCAAAAGCAGCAAACATCTCGCTGTATGTCCCACATCCAAAGTGCCAAGAGAGTAATGTAGAGCTTGCTCTCCCTGTCTTTGAGTACAGTTTTCAGTGTCCCGGTTACCTCTTTGCTAACATTCTCTTCAGAGCTGCAGTGAAACCAGGAACCACGTGGAGAAGGCACCCGCACTGAAAATGCCTGGAAGGAACATTGGGGCTTCTTCTCAGTGTCTCTGACATAGGGTTTCACTGTCCCGGGAAAGTCTCTGCTAACACCCTGCAGATCGCAGTGCCCAATATACAGAAACATCTTGCGGTATCTCCTACAGGGAAAGTGCCAGAAGGAATTGTGGAGCTTGGTCTCAGTGTCTCTGAGAATTGCTCTGATTATCCGTGTGACCTCTTTGCTAAGACTCTCCAGAGAGCCGTCCTCAAAACCAACACACATCTTGACATATCTCCCACATTGATCGCAGTGTCTCCAGAAACGGCATTCAAGGAGCCAGGAACTTTTCTGCCCACACTGTCCATTGAGTTGTCCTCAAAACCAATATACATCCTGCTATATCTCCCACATGGAAAATGCCAGGAGGCAAAAGTGGGGATTATGTTTAGACTTTCTCGGAACTGCTTCAAATCAACTAGATATCTTTGTGCTGTAAATCTCCCAACAGACAAACGCAAAAGCAGCAAACATCTCGCTGTATGTCCCACATCCAAAGTGCCAAGAGAGTAATGTAGAGCTTGCTCTCCCTGTCTTTGAGTACAGTTTTCAGTGTCCCGGTTACCTCTTTGCTAACATTCTCTTCAGAGCTGCAGTGAAACCAGGAACCACGTGGAGAAGGCACCCGCACTGAAAATGCCTGGAAGGAACATTGGGGCTTCTTCTCAGTGTCTCTGATGTCGGGTTTCACTGTCCCGGGAAAGTCTCTGCTAACACCCTGCAGATCGCAGTGCCCAATATACAGAAACATCTTGCGGTATCTCCTACAGGGAAAGTGCCAGGAGGAATTCTCGATCTTGTTCTCAGTGTCTCTGAGAATTGCTCTGATTATCCGTGTGACCTCTTTGCTAAGACTCTCCAGAGAGCCGTCCTCAAAACCAACACACATCTTGACATATCTCCCACATTGATCGCAGTGTCTCCAGAAACGGCATTCAAGGAGCCAGGAACTTTTCTGCCCACACTGTCCATTGAGTTGTCCTCAAAACCAATATACATCCTGCTATATCTCCCACATGGAAAATGCCAGGAGGCAAAAGTGGGGATTATGTTTAGACTTTCTCGGAACTGCTTCAAATCAACTAGATATCTTTGTGCTGTAAATCTCCCAACAGACAAATGTAAAAGCAGCAAACATCTCGCTGTACGTCCCACATCCAAAGTGCCAAGAAAGTAATGTAGAGCTTGCTCTCCCTGTCTTTGAGTACAGTTTTCAGTGTCCCGGTTACCTCTTTGCTAACATTCTCTTCAGAGCTGCAGTGAAACCAGGAACCACGTGGAGAAGGCACCCACACTGAAAATGACTGGAAGGAACGTTGGGGCTTCTTCTCAGTGTCTCTGACATAGGGTTTCACTGTCCCGGGAAAGTCTCTGCTAACACCCTGCAGAGCGCAGTGCCCAATATACAGAAACGTCTTGCGGTATCTCCTACAGGGAAAGTGCCAAGAGGGAATTCTCGATCTTGTTCTCAGTGTCTCTGAGAATTGCTCTGATTATCCGTGTGACCTCTTTGCTAAGACTCTCCAGAGAGCCGTCCTCAAAACCAACACACATCTTGACATATCTCCCGCATTGATCGCAGTGTCTCCAGAAACGGCATTCAAGGAGCCAGGAACTTTTCTGCCCACACTGTCCATTGAGTTGTCCTCAAAACCAATATACATCCTGCTATATCTCCCACATGGAAAATGCCAGGAGGCAAAAGTGGGGATTATGTTTAGACTTTCTCGGAACTGCTTCAAATCAACTAGATATCTTTGTGCTGTAAATCTCCCAACAGACAAACGCAAAAGCAGCAAACATCTCGCTGTATGTCCCACATCCAAAGTGCCAAGAAAGTAATGTAGAGCTTGCTCTCCCTGTCTTTGAGTACAGTTTTCAGTGTCCCGGTTACCTCTTTGCTAACATTCTCTTCAGAGCTGCAGTGAAACCAGGAACCACGTGGAGAAGGCACCCGCACTGAAAATGCCTGGAAGGAACATTGGGGCTTCTTCTCAGTGTCTCTGATGTCGGGTTTCACTGTCCCGGGAAAGTCTCTGCTAACACCCTGCAGAGCGCAGTGCCCAATATACAGAAACGTCTTGCGGTATCTCCTACAGGGAAAGTGCCAAGAGGGAATTCTCGATCTTGTTCTCAGTGTCTCTGAGAATTGCTCTGATTATCCGTGTGACCTCTTTGCTAAGACTCTCCAGAGAGCCGTCCTCAAAACCAACACACATCTTGACATATCTCCCACATTGATCGCAGTGTCTCCAGAAACGGCATTCAAGGAGCCAGGAACTTTTCTGCCCACACTGTCCATTGAGTTGTCCTCAAAACCAATATACATCCTGCTATATCTCCCACATGGAAAATGCCAGGAGGCAAAAGTGGGGATTATGTTTAGACTTTCTCGGAACTGCTTCAAATCAACTAGATATCTTTGTGCTGTAAATCTCCCAACAGACAAACGCAAAAGCAGCAAACATCTCGCTGTATGTCCCACATCCAAAGTGCCAAGAGAGTAATGTAGAGCTTGCTCTCCCTGTCTTTGAGTACAGTTTTCAGTGTCCCGGTTACCTCTTTGCTAACATTCTCTTCAGAGCTGCAGTGAAACCAGGAACCACGTGGAGAAGGCACCCGCACTGAAAATGCCTGGAAGGAACATTGGGGCTTCTTCTCAGTGTCTCTGACATAGGGTTTCACTGTCCCGGGAAAGTCTCTGCTAACACCCTGCAGATCGCAGTGCCCAATATACAGAAACATCTTGCGGTATCTCCTACAGGGAAAGTGCCAGAAGGAATTGTGGAGCTTGGTCTCAGTGTCTCTGAGAATTGCTCTGATTATCCGTGTGACCTCTTTGCTAAGACTCTCCAGAGAGCCGTCCTCAAAACCAACACACATCTTGACATATCTCCCACATTGATCGCAGTGTCTCCAGAAACGGCATTCAAGGAGCCAGGAACTTTTCTGCCCACACTGTCCATTGAGTTGTCCTCAAAACCAATATACATCCTGCTATATCTCCCACATGGAAAATGCCAGGAGGCAAAAGTGGGGATTATGTTTAGACTTTCTCGGAACTGCTTCAAATCAACTAGATATCTTTGTGCTGTAAATCTCCCAACAGACAAACGCAAAAGCAGCAAACATCTCGCTGTATGTCCCACATCCAAAGTGCCAAGAGAGTAATGTAGAGCTTGCTCTCCCTGTCTTTGAGTACAGTTTTCAGTGTCCCGGTTACCTCTTTGCTAACATTCTCTTCAGAGCTGCAGTGAAACCAGGAACCACGTGGAGAAGGCACCCGCACTGAAAATGCCTGGAAGGAACATTGGGGCTTCTTCTCAGTGTCTCTGACATAGGGTTTCACTGTCCCGGGAAAGTCTCTGCTAACACCCTGCAGATCGCAGTGCCCAATATACAGAAACATCTTGCGGTATCTCCTACAGGGAAAGTGCCAGAAGGAATTGTGGAGCTTGGTCTCAGTGTCTCTGAGAATTGCTCTGATTATCCGTGTGACCTCTTTGCTAAGACTCTCCAGAGAGCCGTCCTCAAAACCAACACACATCTTGACATATCTCCCACATTGATCGCAGTGTCTCCAGAAACGGCATTCAAGGAGCCAGGAACTTTTCTGCCCACACTGTCCATTGAGTTGTCCTCAAAACCAATATACATCCTGCTATATCTCCCACATGGAAAATGCCAGGAGGCAAAAGTGGGGATTATGTTTAGACTTTCTCGGAACTGCTTCAAATCAACTAGATATCTTTGTGCTGTAAATCTCCCAACAGACAAACGCAAAAGCAGCAAACATCTCGCTGTATGTCCCACATCCAAAGTGCCAAGAGAGTAATGTAGAGCTTGCTCTCCCTGTCTTTGAGTACAGTTTTCAGTGTCCCGGTTACCTCTTTGCTAACATTCTCTTCAGAGCTGCAGTGAAACCAGGAACCACGTGGAGAAGGCACCCGCACTGAAAATGCCTGGAAGGAACATTGGGGCTTCTTCTCAGTGTCTCTGATGTCGGGTTTCACTGTCCCGGGAAAGTCTCTGCTAACACCCTGCAGATCGCAGTGCCCAATATACAGAAACATCTTGCGGTATCTCCTACAGGGAAAGTGCCAGGAGGAATTGTGGAGCTTGGTCTCAGTGTCTCTGAGAATTGCTCTGATTATCCGTGTGACCTCTTTGCTAAGACTCTCCAGAGAGCCGTCCTCAAAACCAACACACATCTTGACATATCTCCCGCATTGATCGCAGTGTCTCCAGAAACGGCATTCAAGGAGCCAGGAACTTTTCTGCCCACACTGTCCATTGAGTTGTCCTCAAAACCAATATACATCCTGCTATATCTCCCACATGGAAAATGCCAGGAGGCAAAAGTGGGGATTATGTTTAGACTTTCTCGGAACTGCTTCAAATCAACTAGATATCTTTGTGCTGTAAATCTCCCAACAGACAAACGCAAAAGCAGCAAACATCTCGCTGTATGTCCCACATCCAAAGTGCCAAGAAAGTAATGTAGAGCTTGCTCTCCCTGTCTTTGAGTACAGTTTTCAGTGTCCCGGTTACCTCTTTGCTAACATTCTCTTCAGAGCTGCAGTGAAACCAGGAACCACGTGGAGAAGGCACCCGCACTGAAAATGCCTGGAAGGAACATTGGGGCTTCTTCTCAGTGTCTCTGATGTCGGGTTTCACTGTCCCGGGAAAGTCTCTGCTAACACCCTGCAGAGCGCAGTGCCCAATATACAGAAACGTCTTGCGGTATCTCCTACAGGGAAAGTGCCAAGAGGGAATTCTCGATCTTGTTCTCAGTGTCTCTGAGAATTGCTCTGATTATCCGTGTGACCTCTTTGCTAAGACTCTCCAGAGAGCCGTCCTCAAAACCAACACACATCTTGACATATCTCCCACATTGATCGCAGTGTCTCCAGAAACGGCATTCAAGGAGCCAGGAACTTTTCTGCCCACACTGTCCATTGAGTTGTCCTCAAAACCAATATACATCCTGCTATATCTCCCACATGGAAAATGCCAGGAGGCAAAAGTGGGGATTATGTTTAGACTTTCTCGGAACTGCTTCAAATCAACTAGATATCTTTGTGCTGTAAATCTCCCAACAGACAAACGCAAAAGCAGCAAACATCTCGCTGTATGTCCCACATCCAAAGTGCCAAGAGAGTAATGTAGAGCTTGCTCTCCCTGTCTTTGAGTACAGTTTTCAGTGTCCCGGTTACCTCTTTGCTAACATTCTCTTCAGAGCTGCAGTGAAACCAGGAACCACGTGGAGAAGGCACCCGCACTGAAAATGCCTGGAAGGAACATTGGGGCTTCTTCTCAGTGTCTCTGACATAGGGTTTCACTGTCCCGGGAAAGTCTCTGCTAACACCCTGCAGATCGCAGTGCCCAATATACAGAAACATCTTGCGGTATCTCCTACAGGGAAAGTGCCAGAAGGAATTGTGGAGCTTGGTCTCAGTGTCTCTGAGAATTGCTCTGATTATCCGTGTGACCTCTTTGCTAAGACTCTCCAGAGAGCCGTCCTCAAAACCAACACACATCTTGACATATCTCCCACATTGATCGCAGTGTCTCCAGAAACGGCATTCAAGGAGCCAGGAACTTTTCTGCCCACACTGTCCATTGAGTTGTCCTCAAAACCAATATACATCCTGCTATATCTCCCACATGGAAAATGCCAGGAGGCAAAAGTGGGGATTATGTTTAGACTTTCTCGGAACTGCTTCAAATCAACTAGATATCTTTGTGCTGTAAATCTCCCAACAGACAAACGCAAAAGCAGCAAACATCTCGCTGTATGTCCCACATCCAAAGTGCCAAGAGAGTAATGTAGAGCTTGCTCTCCCTGTCTTTGAGTACAGTTTTCAGTGTCCCGGTTACCTCTTTGCTAACATTCTCTTCAGAGCTGCAGTGAAACCAGGAACCACGTGGAGAAGGCACCCGCACTGAAAATGCCTGGAAGGAACATTGGGGCTTCTTCTCAGTGTCTCTGACATAGGGTTTCACTGTCCCGGGAAAGTCTCTGCTAACACCCTGCAGATCGCAGTGCCCAATATACAGAAACATCTTGCGGTATCTCCTACAGGGAAAGTGCCAGAAGGAATTGTGGAGCTTGGTCTCAGTGTCTCTGAGAATTGCTCTGATTATCCGTGTGACCTCTTTGCTAAGACTCTCCAGAGAGCCGTCCTCAAAACCAACACACATCTTGACATATCTCCCACATTGATCGCAGTGTCTCCAGAAACGGCATTCAAGGAGCCAGGAACTTTTCTGCCCACACTGTCCATTGAGTTGTCCTCAAAACCAATATACATCCTGCTATATCTCCCACATGGAAAATGCCAGGAGGCAAAAGTGGGGATTATGTTTAGACTTTCTCGGAACTGCTTCAAATCAACTAGATATCTTTGTGCTGTAAATCTCCCAACAGACAAACGCAAAAGCAGCAAACATCTCGCTGTATGTCCCACATCCAAAGTGCCAAGAGAGTAATGTAGAGCTTGCTCTCCCTGTCTTTGAGTACAGTTTTCAGTGTCCCGGTTACCTCTTTGCTAACATTCTCTTCAGAGCTGCAGTGAAACCAGGAACCACGTGGAGAAGGCACCCGCACTGAAAATGCCTGGAAGGAACATTGGGGCTTCTTCTCAGTGTCTCTGATGTCGGGTTTCACTGTCCCGGGAAAGTCTCTGCTAACACCCTGCAGATCGCAGTGCCCAATATACAGAAACATCTTGCGGTATCTCCTACAGGGAAAGTGCCAGGAGGAATTGTGGAGCTTGGTCTCAGTGTCTCTGAGAATTGCTCTGATTATCCGTGTGACCTCTTTGCTAAGACTCTCCAGAGAGCCGTCCTCAAAACCAACACACATCTTGACATATCTCCCACATTGATCGCAGTGTCTCCAGAAACGGCATTCAAGGAGCCAGGAACTTTTCTGCCCACACTGTCCATTGAGTTGTCCTCAAAACCAATATACATCCTGCTATATCTCCCACATGGAAAATGCCAGGAGGCAAAAGTGGGGATTATGTTTAGACTTTCTCGGAACTGCTTCAAATCAACTAGATATCTTTGTGCTGTAAATCTCCCAACAGACAAACGCAAAAGCAGCAAACATCTCGCTGTATGTCCCACATCCAAAGTGCCAAGAGAGTAATGTAGAGCTTGCTCTCCCTGTCTTTGAGTACAGTTTTCAGTGTCCCGGTTACCTCTTTGCTAACATTCTCTTCAGAGCTGCAGTGAAACCAGGAACCACGTGGAGAAGGCACCCGCACTGAAAATGCCTGGAAGGAACATTGGGGCTTCTTCTCAGTGTCTCTGATGTCGGGTTTCACTGTCCCGGGAAAGTCTCTGCTAACACCCTGCAGATCGCAGTGCCCAATATACAGAAACATCTTGCGGTGTCTCCTACAGGGAAAGTGCCAGGAGGAATTGTGGAGCTTGTTCTCAGTGTCTCTGAGAATTGCTCTGATTATCCGTGTGACCTCTTTGCTAAGACTCTCCAGAGAGCCGTCCTCAAAACCAACACACATCTTGACATATCTCCCACATTGATCGCAGTGTCTCCAGAAACGGCATTCAAGGAGCCAGGAACTTTTCTGCCCACACTGTCCATTGAGTTGTCCTCAAAACCAATATACATCCTGCTATATCTCCCACATGGAAAATGCCAGGAGGCAAAAGTGGGGATTATGTTTAGACTTTCTCGGAACTGCTTCAAATCAACTAGATATCTTTGTGCTGTAAATCTCCCAACAGACAAACGCAAAAGCAGCAAACATCTCGCTGTATGTCCCACATCCAAAGTGCCAAGAGAGTAATGTAGAGCTTGCTCTCCCTGTCTTTGAGTACAGTTTTCAGTGTCCCGGTTACCTCTTTGCTAACATTCTCTTCAGAGCTGCAGTGAAACCAGGAACCACGTGGAGAAGGCACCCACACTGAAAATGACTGGAAGGAACATTGGGGCTTCTTCTCAGTGTCTCTGATGTCGGGTTTCACTGTCCCGGGAAAGTCTCTGCTAACACCCTGCAGAGCGCAGTGCCCAATATACAGAAACATCTTGCGGTATCTCCTACAGGGAAAGTGCCAGGAGGAATTCTCGATCTTGTTCTCAGTGTCTCTGAGAATTGCTCTGATTATCCGTGTGACCTCTTTGCTAAGACTCTCCAGAGAGCCGTCCTCAAAACCAACACACATCTTGACATATCTCCCGCATTGATCGCAGTGTCTCCAGAAACGGCATTCAAGGAGCCAGGAACTTTTCTGCCCACACTGTCCATTGAGTTGTCCTCAAAACCAATATACATCCTGCTATATCTCCCACATGGAAAATGCCAGGAGGCAAAAGTGGGGCTTATGTTTAGACTTTCTCGGAACTGCTTCAAATCAACTAGATATCTTTGTGCTGTAAATCTCCCAACAGACAAATGTAAAAGCAGCAAACATCTCGCTGTACGTCCCACATCCAAAGTGCCAAGAGAGTAATGTAGAGCTTGCTCTCCCTGTCTTTGAGTACAGTTTTCAGTGTCCCGGTTACCTCTTTGCTAACATTCTCTTCAGAGCTGCAGTGAAACCAGGAACCACGTGGAGAAGGCACCCGCACTGAAAATGCCTGGAAGGAACATTGGGGCTTCTTCTCAGTGTCTCTGATGTCGGGTTTCACTGTCCCGGGAAAGTCTCTGCTAACACCCTGCAGAGCGCAGTGCCCAATATACAGAAACGTCTTGCGGTATCTCCTACAGGGAAAGTGCCAAGAGGGAATTCTCGATCTTGTTCTCAGTGTCTCTGAGAATTGCTCTGATTATCCGTGTGACCTCTTTGCTAAGACTCTCCAGAGAGCCGTCCTCAAAACCAACACACATCTTGACATATCTCCCGCATTGATCGCAGTGTCTCCAGAAACGGCATTCAAGGAGCCAGGAACTTTTCTGCCCACACTGTCCATTGAGTTGTCCTCAAAACCAATATACATCCTGCTATATCTCCCACATGGAAAATGCCAGGAGGCAAAAGTGGGGATTATGTTTAGACTTTCTCGGAACTGCTTCAAATCAACTAGATATCTTTGTGCTGTAAATCTCCCAACAGCCAAAGGCAAAAGCAGCAAACATCTCGCTGTATGTCCCACATCCAAAGTGCCAAGAAAGTAATGTAGAGCTTGCTCTCCCTGTCTTTGAGTACAGTTTTCAGTGTCCCGGTTACCTCTTTGCTAACATTCTCTTCAGAGCTGCAGTGAAACCAGGAACCACGTGGAGAAGGCACCCGCACTGAAAATGCCTGGAAGGAACATTGGGGCTTCTTCTCAGTGTCTCTGACATAGGGTTTCACTGTCCCGGGAAAGTCTCTGCTAACACCCTGCAGATCGCAGTGCCCAATATACAGAAACATCTTGCGGTATCTCCTACAGGGAAAGTGCCAGAAGGAATTGTGGAGCTCGGTCTCAGTGTCTCTGAGAATTGCTCTGATTATCCGTGTGACCTCTTTGCTAAGACTCTCCAGAGAGCCGTCCTCAAAACCAACACACATCTTGACATATCTCCCTCATTGATCGCAGTGTCTCCAGAAACGGCATTCAAGGAGCCAGGAACTTTTCTGCCCACACTGTCCATTGAGTTGTCCTCAAAACCAATATACATCCTGCTATATCTCCCACATGGAAAATGCCAGGAGGCAAAAGTGGGGATTATGTTTAGACTTTCTCGGAACTGCTTCAAATCAACTAGATATCTTTGTGCTGTAAATCTCCCAACAGACAAACGCAAAAGCAGCAAACATCTCGCTGTATGTCCCACATCCAAAGTGCCAAGAGAGTAATGTAGAGCTTGCTCTCCCTGTCTTTGAGTACAGTTTTCAGTGTCCCGGTTACCTCTTTGCTAACATTCTCTTCAGAGCTGCAGTGAAACCAGGAACCACGTGGAGAAGGCACCCGCACTGAAAATGCCTGGAAGCAACATTGGGGCTTCTTCTCAGTGTCTCTGACATAGGGTTTCACTGTCCCGGGAAAGTCTCTGCTAACACCCTGCAGATCGCAGTGCCCAATATACAGAAACATCTTGCGGTATCTCCTACAGGGAAAGTGCCAGAAGGAATTGTGGAGCTTGGTCTCAGTGTCTCTGAGAATTGCTCTGATTATCCGTGTGACCTCTTTGCTAAGACTCTCCAGAGAGCCGTCCTCAAAACCAACACACATCTTGACATATCTCCCACATTGATCGCAGTGTCTCCAGAAACGGCATTCAAGGAGCCAGGAACTTTTCTGCCCACACTGTCCATTGAGTTGTCCTCAAAACCAATATACATCCTGCTATATCTCCCACATGGAAAATGCCAGGAGGCAAAAGTGGGGATTATGTTTAGACTTTCTCGGAACTGCTTCAAATCAACTAGATATCTTTGTGCTGTAAATCTCCCAACAGACAAACGCAAAAGCAGCAAACATCTCGCTGTATGTCCCACATCCAAAGTGCCAAGAGAGTAATGTAGAGCTTGCTCTCCCTGTCTTTGAGTACAGTTTTCAGTGTCCCGGTTACCTCTTTGCTAACATTCTCTTCAGAGCTGCAGTGAAACCAGGAACCACGTGGAGAAGGCACCCGCACTGAAAATGCCTGGAAGGAACATTGGGGCTTCTTCTCAGTGTCTCTGATGTCGGGTTTCACTGTCCCGGGAAAGTCTCTGCTAACACCCTGCAGATCGCAGTGCCCAATATACAGAAACATCTTGCGGTATCTCCTACAGGGAAAGTGCCAGGAGGAATTCTCGATCTTGTTCTCAGTGTCTCTGAGAATTGCTCTGATTATCCGTGTGACCTCTTTGCTAAGACTCTCCAGAGAGCCGTCCTCAAAACCAACACACATCTTGACATATCTCCCACATTGATCGCAGTGTCTCCAGAAACGGCATTCAAGGAGCCAGGAACTTTTCTGCCCACACTGTCCATTGAGTTGTCCTCAAAACCAATATACATCCTGCTATATCTCCCACATGGAAAATGCCAGGAGGCAAAAGTGGGGATTATGTTTAGACTTTCTCGGAACTGCTTCAAATCAACTAGATATCTTTGTGCTGTAAATCTCCCAACAGACAAATGTAAAAGCAGCAAACATCTCGCTGTACGTCCCACATCCAAAGTGCCAAGAAAGTAATGTAGAGCTTGCTCTCCCTGTCTTTGAGTACAGTTTTCAGTGTCCCGGTTACCTCTTTGCTAACATTCTCTTCAGAGCTGCAGTGAAACCAGGAACCACGTGGAGAAGGCACCCACACTGAAAATGACTGGAAGGAACGTTGGGGCTTCTTCTCAGTGTCTCTGACATAGGGTTTCACTGTCCCGGGAAAGTCTCTGCTAACACCCTGCAGAGCGCAGTGCCCAATATACAGAAACGTCTTGCGGTATCTCCTACAGGGAAAGTGCCAAGAGGGAATTCTCGATCTTGTTCTCAGTGTCTCTGAGAATTGCTCTGATTATCCGTGTGACCTCTTTGCTAAGACTCTCCAGAGAGCCGTCCTCAAAACCAACACACATCTTGACATATCTCCCGCATTGATCGCAGTGTCTCCAGAAACGGCATTCAAGGAGCCAGGAACTTTTCTGCCCACACTGTCCATTGAGTTGTCCTCAAAACCAATATACATCCTGCTATATCTCCCACATGGAAAATGCCAGGAGGCAAAAGTGGGGATTATGTTTAGACTTTCTCGGAACTGCTTCAAATCAACTAGATATCTTTGTGCTGTAAATCTCCCAACAGACAAACGCAAAAGCAGCAAACATCTCGCTGTATGTCCCACATCCAAAGTGCCAAGAAAGTAATGTAGAGCTTGCTCTCCCTGTCTTTGAGTACAGTTTTCAGTGTCCCGGTTACCTCTTTGCTAACATTCTCTTCAGAGCTGCAGTGAAACCAGGAACCACGTGGAGAAGGCACCCGCACTGAAAATGCCTGGAAGGAACATTGGGGCTTCTTCTCAGTGTCTCTGATGTCGGGTTTCACTGTCCCGGGAAAGTCTCTGCTAACACCCTGCAGAGCGCAGTGCCCAATATACAGAAACGTCTTGCGGTATCTCCTACAGGGAAAGTGCCAAGAGGGAATTCTCGATCTTGTTCTCAGTGTCTCTGAGAATTGCTCTGATTATCCGTGTGACCTCTTTGCTAAGACTCTCCAGAGAGCCGTCCTCAAAACCAACACACATCTTGACATATCTCCCACATTGATCGCAGTGTCTCCAGAAACGGCATTCAAGGAGCCAGGAACTTTTCTGCCCACACTGTCCATTGAGTTGTCCTCAAAACCAATATACATCCTGCTATATCTCCCACATGGAAAATGCCAGGAGGCAAAAGTGGGGATTATGTTTAGACTTTCTCGGAACTGCTTCAAATCAACTAGATATCTTTGTGCTGTAAATCTCCCAACAGACAAACGCAAAAGCAGCAAACATCTCGCTGTATGTCCCACATCCAAAGTGCCAAGAGAGTAATGTAGAGCTTGCTCTCCCTGTCTTTGAGTACAGTTTTCAGTGTCCCGGTTACCTCTTTGCTAACATTCTCTTCAGAGCTGCAGTGAAACCAGGAACCACGTGGAGAAGGCACCCGCACTGAAAATGCCTGGAAGGAACATTGGGGCTTCTTCTCAGTGTCTCTGACATAGGGTTTCACTGTCCCGGGAAAGTCTCTGCTAACACCCTGCAGATCGCAGTGCCCAATATACAGAAACATCTTGCGGTATCTCCTACAGGGAAAGTGCCAGAAGGAATTGTGGAGCTTGGTCTCAGTGTCTCTGAGAATTGCTCTGATTATCCGTGTGACCTCTTTGCTAAGACTCTCCAGAGAGCCTTCCTCAAAACCAACACACATCTTGACATATCTCCCACATTGATCGCAGTGTCTCCAGAAACGGCATTCAAGGAGCCAGGAACTTTTCTGCCCACACTGTCCATTGAGTTGTCCTCAAAACCAATATACATCCTGCTATATCTCCCACATGGAAAATGCCAGGAGGCAAAAGTGGGGATTATGTTTAGACTTTCTCGGAACTGCTTCAAATCAACTAGATATCTTTGTGCTGTAAATCTCCCAACAGACAAACGCAAAAGCAGCAAACATCTCGCTGTATGTCCCACATCCAAAGTGCCAAGAGAGTAATGTAGAGCTTGCTCTCCCTGTCTTTGAGTACAGTTTTCAGTGTCCCGGTTACCTCTTTGCTAACATTCTCTTCAGAGCTGCAGTGAAACCAGGAACCACGTGGAGAAGGCACCCGCACTGAAAATGCCTGGAAGGAACATTGGGGCTTCTTCTCAGTGTCTCTGACATAGGGTTTCACTGTCCCGGGAAAGTCTCTGCTAACACCCTGCAGATCGCAGTGCCCAATATACAGAAACATCTTGCGGTATCTCCTACAGGGAAAGTGCCAGAAGGAATTGTGGAGCTTGGTCTCAGTGTCTCTGAGAATTGCTCTGATTATCCGTGTGACCTCTTTGCTAAGACTCTCCAGAGAGCCGTCCTCAAAACCAACACACATCTTGACATATCTCCCACATTGATCGCAGTGTCTCCAGAAACGGCATTCAAGGAGCCAGGAACTTTTCTGCCCACACTGTCCATTGAGTTGTCCTCAAAACCAATATACATCCTGCTATATCTCCCACATGGAAAATGCCAGGAGGCAAAAGTGGGGATTATGTTTAGACTTTCTCGGAACTGCTTCAAATCAACTAGATATCTTTGTGCTGTAAATCTCCCAACAGACAAACGCAAAAGCAGCAAACATCTCGCTGTATGTCCCACATCCAAAGTGCCAAGAGAGTAATGTAGAGCTTGCTCTCCCTGTCTTTGAGTACAGTTTTCAGTGTCCCGGTTACCTCTTTGCTAACATTCTCTTCAGAGCTGCAGTGAAACCAGGAACCACGTGGAGAAGGCACCCGCACTGAAAATGCCTGGAAGGAACATTGGGGCTTCTTCTCAGTGTCTCTGATGTCGGGTTTCACTGTCCCGGGAAAGTCTCTGCTAACACCCTGCAGATCGCAGTGCCCAATATACAGAAACATCTTGCGGTATCTCCTACAGGGAAAGTGCCAGAAGGAATTGTGGAGCTTGGTCTCAGTGTCTCTGAGAATTGCTCTGATTATCCGTGTGACCTCTTTGCTAAGACTCTCCAGAGAGCCGTCCTCAAAACCAACACACATCTTGACATATCTCCCACATTGATCGCAGTGTCTCCAGAAACGGCATTCAAGGAGCCAGGAACTTTTCTGCCCACACTGTCCATTGAGTTGTCCTCAAAACCAATATACATCCTGCTATATCTCCCACATGGAAAATGCCAGGAGGCAAAAGTGGGGATTATGTTTAGACTTTCTCGGAACTGCTTCAAATCAACTAGATATCTTTGTGCTGTAAATCTCCCAACAGACAAACGCAAAAGCAGCAAACATCTCGCTGTATGTCCCACATCCAAAGTGCCAAGAGAGTAATGTAGAGCTTGCTCTCCCTGTCTTTGAGTACAGTTTTCAGTGTCCCGGTTACCTCTTTGCTAACATTCTCTTCAGAGCTGCAGTGAAACCAGGAACCACGTGGAGAAGGCACCCGCACTGAAAATGCCTGGAAGGAACATTGGGGCTTCTTCTCAGTGTCTCTGATGTCGGGTTTCACTGTCCCGGGAAAGTCTCTGCTAACACCCTGCAGAGCGCAGTGCCCAATATACAGAAACATCTTGCGGTATCTCCTACAGGGAAAGTGCCAGGAGGAATTCTCGATCTTGTTCTCAGTGTCTCTGAGAATTGCTCTGATTATCCGTGTGACCTCTTTGCTAAGACTCTCCAGAGAGCCGTCCTCAAAACCAACACACATCTTGACATATCTCCCACATTGATCGCAGTGTCTCCAGAAACGGCATTCAAGGAGCCAGGAACTTTTCTGCCCACACTGTCCATTGAGTTGTCCTCAAAACCAATATACATCCTGCTATATCTCCCACATGGAAAATGCCAGGAGGCAAAAGTGGGGATTATGTTTAGACTTTCTCGGAACTGCTTCAAATCAACTAGATATCTTTGTGCTGTAAATCTCCCAACAGACAAATGTAAAAGCAGCAAACATCTCGCTGTACGTCCCACATCCAAAGTGCCAAGAAAGTAATGTAGAGCTTGCTCTCCCTGTCTTTGAGTACAGTTTTCAGTGTCCCGGTTACCTCTTTGCTAACATTCTCTTCAGAGCTGCAGTGAAACCAGGAACCACGTGGAGAAGGCACCCACACTGAAAATGCCTGGAAGGAACGTTGGGGCTTCTTCTCAGTGTCTCTGACATAGGGTTTCACTGTCCCGGGAAAGTCTCTGCTAACACCCTGCAGAGCGCAGTGCCCAATATACAGAAACGTCTTGCGGTATCTCCTACAGGGAAAGTGCCAAGAGGGAATTCTCGATCTTGTTCTCAGTGTCTCTGAGAATTGCTCTGATTATCCGTGTGACCTCTTTGCTAAGACTCTCCAGAGAGCCGTCCTCAAAACCAACACACATCTTGACATATCTCCCGCATTGATCGCAGTGTCTCCAGAAACGGCATTCAAGGAGCCAGGAACTTTTCTGCCCACACTGTCCATTGAGTTGTCCTCAAAACCAATATACATCCTGCTATATCTCCCACATGGAAAATGCCAGGAGGGAAAAGTGGGGATTATGTTTAGACTTTCTCGGAACTGCTTCAAATCAACTAGATATCTTTGTGCTGTAAATCTCCCAACAGACAAACGCAAAAGCAGCAAACATCTCGCTGTATGTCCCACATCCAAAGTGCCAAGAAAGTAATGTAGAGCTTGCTCTCCCTGTCTTTGAGTACAGTTTTCAGTGTCCCGGTTACCTCTTTGCTAACATTCTCTTCAGAGCTGCAGTGAAACCAGGAACCACGTGGAGAAGGCACCCGCACTGAAAATGCCTGGAAGGAACATTGGGGCTTCTTCTCAGTGTCTCTGATGTCGGGTTTCACTGTCCCGGGAAAGTCTCTGCTAACACCCTGCAGAGCGCAGTGCCCAATATACAGAAACGTCTTGCGGTATCTCCTACAGGGAAAGTGCCAAGAGGGAATTCTCGATCTTGTTCTCAGTGTCTCTGAGAATTGCTCTGATTATCCGTGTGACCTCTTTGCTAAGACTCTCCAGAGAGCCGTCCTCAAAACCAACACACATCTTGACATATCTCCCGCATTGATCGCAGTGTCTCCAGAAACGGCATTCAAGGAGCCAGGAACTTTTCTGCCCACACTGTCCATTGAGTTGTCCTCAAAACCAATATACATCCTGCTATATCTCCCACATGGAAAATGCCAGGAGGCAAAAGTGGGGATTATGTTTAGACTTTCTCGGAACTGCTTCAAATCAACTAGATATCTTTGTGCTGTAAATCTCCCAACAGACAAACGCAAAAGCAGCAAACATCTCGCTGTATGTCCCACATCCAAAGTGCCAAGAAAGTAATGTAGAGCTTGCTCTCCCTGTCTTTGAGTACAGTTTTCAGTGTCCCGGTTACCTCTTTGCTAACATTCTCTTCAGAGCTGCAGTGAAACCAGGAACCACGTGGAGAAGGCACCCGCACTGAAAATGCCTGGAAGGAACATTGGGGCTTCTTCTCAGTGTCTCTGACATAGGGTTTCACTGTCCCGGGAAAGTCTCTGCTAACACCCTGCAGAGCGCAGTGCCCAATATACAGAAACATCTTGCGGTATCTCCTACAGGGAAAGTGCCAGAAGGAATTGTGGAGCTTGGTCTCAGTGTCTCTGAGAATTGCTCTGATTATCCGTGTGACCTCTTTGCTAAGACTCTCCAGAGAGCCGTCCTCAAAACCAACACACATCTTGACATATCTCCCACATTGATCGCAGTGTCTCCAGAAACGGCATTCAAGGAGCCAGGAACTTTTCTGCCCACACTGTCCATTGAGTTGTCCTCAAAACCAATATACATCCTGCTATATCTCCCACATGGAAAATGCCAGGAGGCAAAAGTGGGGATTATGTTTAGACTTTCTCGGAACTGCTTCAAATCAACTAGATATCTTTGTGCTGTAAATCTCCCAACAGACAAACGCAAAAGCAGCAAACATCTCGCTGTATGTCCCACATCCAAAGTGCCAAGAGAGTAATGTAGAGCTTGCTCTCCCTGTCTTTGAGTACAGTTTTCAGTGTCCCGGTTACCTCTTTGCTAACATTCTCTTCAGAGCTGCAGTGAAACCAGGAACCACGTGGAGAAGGCACCCGCACTGAAAATGCCTGGAAGGAACATTGGGGCTTCTTCTCAGTGTCTCTGACATAGGGTTTCACTGTCCCGGGAAAGTCTCTGCTAACACCCTGCAGATCGCAGTGCCCAATATACAGAAACATCTTGCGGTATCTCCTACAGGGAAAGTGCCAGAAGGAATTGTGGAGCTTGGTCTCAGTGTCTCTGAGAATTGCTCTGATTATCCGTGTGACCTCTTTGCTAAGACTCTCCAGAGAGCCGTCCTCAAAACCAACACACATCTTGACATATCTCCCACATTGATCGCAGTGTCTCCAGAAACGGCATTCAAGGAGCCAGGAACTTTTCTGCCCACACTGTCCATTGAGTTGTCCTCAAAACCAATATACATCCTGCTATATCTCCCACATGGAAAATGCCAGGAGGCAAAAGTGGGGATTATGTTTAGACTTTCTCGGAACTGCTTCAAATCAACTAGATATCTTTGTGCTGTAAATCTCCCAACAGACAAACGCAAAAGCAGCAAACATCTCGCTGTATGTCCCACATCCAAAGTGCCAAGAGAGTAATGTAGAGCTTGCTCTCCCTGTCTTTGAGTACAGTTTTCAGTGTCCCGGTTACCTCTTTGCTAACATTCTCTTCAGAGCTGCAGTGAAACCAGGAACCACGTGGAGAAGGCACCCGCACTGAAAATGCCTGGAAGGAACATTGGGGCTTCTTCTCAGTGTCTCTGATGTCGGGTTTCACTGTCCCGGGAAAGTCTCTGCTAACACCCTGCAGATCGCAGTGCCCAATATACAGAAACATCTTGCGGTGTCTCCTACAGGGAAAGTGCCAGGAGGAATTGTGGAGCTTGGTCTCAGTGTCTCTGAGAATTGCTCTGATTATCCGTGTGACCTCTTTGCTAAGACTCTCCAGAGAGCCGTCCTCAAAACCAACACACATCTTGACATATCTCCCACATTGATCGCAGTGTCTCCAGAAACGGCATTCAAGGAGCCAGGAACTTTTCTGCCCACACTGTCCATTGAGTTGTCCTCAAAACCAATATACATCCTGCTATATCTCCCACATGGAAAATGCCAGGAGGCAAAAGTGGGGATTATGTTTAGACTTTCTCGGAACTGCTTCAAATCAACTAGATATCTTTGTGCTGTAAATCTCCCAACAGACAAACGCAAAAGCAGCAAACATCTCGCTGTATGTCCCACATCCAAAGTGCCAAGAGAGTAATGTAGAGCTTGCTCTCCCTGTCTTTGAGTACAGTTTTCAGTGTCCCGGTTACCTCTTTGCTAACATTCTCTTCAGAGCTGCAGTGAAACCAGGAACCACGTGGAGAAGGCACCCACACTGAAAATGACTGGAAGGAACATTGGGGCTTCTTCTCAGTGTCTCTGATGTCGGGTTTCACTGTCCCGGGAAAGTCTCTGCTAACACCCTGCAGAGCGCAGTGCCCAATATACAGAAACATCTTGCGGTATCTCCTACAGGGAAAGTGCCAGAAGGAATTGTGGAGCTTGGTCTCAGTGTCTCTGAGAATTGCTCTGATTATCCGTGTGACCTCTTTGCTAAGACTCTCCAGAGAGCCGTCCTCAAAACCAACACACATCTTGACATATCTCCCACATTGATCGCAGTGTCTCCAGAAACGGCATTCAAGGAGCCAGGAACTTTTCTGCCCACACTGTCCATTGAGTTGTCCTCAAAACCAATATACATCCTGCTATATCTCCCACATGGAAAATGCCAGGAGGCAAAAGTGGGGATTATGTTTAGACTTTCTCGGAACTGCTTCAAATCAACTAGATATCTTTGTGCTGTAAATCTCCCAACAGACAAACGCAAAAGCAGCAAACATCTCGCTGTATGTCCCACATCCAAAGTGCCAAGAGAGTAATGTAGAGCTTGCTCTCCCTGTCTTTGAGTACAGTTTTCAGTGTCCCGGTTACCTCTTTGCTAACATTCTCTTCAGAGCTGCAGTGAAACCAGGAACCACGTGGAGAAGGCACCCGCACTGAAAATGCCTGGAAGGAACATTGGGGCTTCTTCTCAGTGTCTCTGATGTCGGGTTTCACTGTCCCGGGAAAGTCTCTGCTAACACCCTGCAGAGCGCAGTGCCCAATATACAGAAACGTCTTGCGGTATCTCCTACAGGGAAAGTGCCAGGAGGAATTGTGGAGCTTGGTCTCAGTGTCTCTGAGAATTGCTCTGATTATCCGTGTGACCTCTTTGCTAAGACTCTCCAGAGAGCCGTCCTCAAAACCAACACACATCTTGACATATCTCCCACATTGATCGCAGTGTCTCCAGAAACGGCATTCAAGGAGCCAGGAACTTTTCTGCCCACACTGTCCATTGAGTTGTCCTCAAAACCAATATACATCCTGCTATATCTCCCACATGGAAAATGCCAGGAGGCAAAAGTGGGGATTATGTTTAGACTTTCTCGGAACTGCTTCAAATCAACTAGATATCTTTGTGCTGTAAATCTCCCAACAGACAAACGCAAAAGCAGCAAACATCTCGCTGTATGTCCCACATCCAAAGTGCCAAGAGAGTAATGTAGAGCTTGCTCTCCCTGTCTTTGAGTACAGTTTTCAGTGTCCCGGTTACCTCTTTGCTAACATTCTCTTCAGAGCTGCAGTGAAACCAGGAACCACGTGGAGAAGGCACCCACACTGAAAATGACTGGAAGGAACATTGGGGCTTCTTCTCAGTGTCTCTGATGTCGGGTTTCACTGTCCCGGGAAAGTCTCTGCTAACACCCTGCAGAGCGCAGTGCCCAATATACAGAAACATCTTGCGGTATCTCCTACAGGGAAAGTGCCAGGAGGAATTCTCGATCTTGTTCTCAGTGTCTCTGAGAATTGCTCTGATTATCCGTGTGACCTCTTTGCTAAGACTCTCCAGAGAGCCGTCCTCAAAACCAACACACATCTTGACATATCTCCCACAATGATCGCAGTGTCTCCAGAAACGGCATTCAAGGAGCCAGGAACTTTTCTGCCCACACTGTCCATTGAGTTGTCCTCAAAACCAATATACATCCTGCTATATCTCCCACATGGAAAATGCCAGGAGGCAAAAGTGGGGCTTATGTTTAGACTTTCTCGGAACTGCTTCAAATCAACTAGATATCTTTGTGCTGTAAATCTCCCAACAGACAAACGCAAAAGCAGCAAACATCTCGCTGTATGTCCCACATCCAAAGTGCCAAGAGAGTAATGTAGAGCTTGCTCTCCCTGTCTTTGAGTACAGTTTTCAGTGTCCCGGTTACCTCTTTGCTAACATTCTCTTCAGAGCTGCAGTGAAACCAGGAACCACGTGGAGAAGGCACCCACACTGAAAATGACTGGAAGGAACATTGGGGCTTCTTCTCAGTGTCTCTGATGTCGGGTTTCACTGTCCCGGGAAAGTCTCTGCTAACACCCTGCAGAGCGCAGTGCCCAATATACAGAAACATCTTGCGGTATCTCCTACAGGGAAAGTGCCAGGAGGAATTCTCGATCTTGTTCTCAGTGTCTCTGAGAATTGCTCTGATTATCCGTGTGACCTCTTTGCTAAGACTCTCCAGAGAGCCGTCCTCAAAACCAACACACATCTTGACATATCTCCCACATTGATCGCAGTGTCTCCAGAAACGGCATTCAAGGAGCCAGGAACTTTTCTGCCCACACTGTCCATTGAGTTGTCCTCAAAACCAATATACATCCTGCTATATCTCCCACATGGAAAATGCCAGGAGGCAAAAGTGGGGATTATGTTTAGACTTTCTCGGAACTGCTTCAAATCAACTAGATATCTTTGTGCTGTAAATCTCCCAACAGACAAATGTAAAAGCAGCAAACATCTCGCTGTACGTCCCACATCCAAAGTGCCAAGAAAGTAATGTAGAGCTTGCTCTCCCTGTCTTTGAGTACAGTTTTCAGTGTCCCGGTTACCTCTTTGCTAACATTCTCTTCAGAGCTGCAGTGAAACCAGGAACCACGTGGAGAAGGCACCCACACTGAAAATGACTGGAAGGAACGTTGGGGCTTCTTCTCAGTGTCTCTGACATAGGGTTTCACTGTCCCGGGAAAGTCTCTGCTAACACCCTGCAGAGCGCAGTGCCCAATATACAGAAACGTCTTGCGGTATCTCCTACAGGGAAAGTGCCAAGAGGGAATTCTCGATCTTGTTCTCAGTGTCTCTGAGAATTGCTCTGATTATCCGTGTGACCTCTTTGCTAAGACTCTCCAGAGAGCCGTCCTCAAAACCAACACACATCTTGACATATCTCCCGCATTGATCGCAGTGTCTCCAGAAACGGCATTCAAGGAGCCAGGAACTTTTCTGCCCACACTGTCCATTGAGTTGTCCTCAAAACCAATATACATCCTGCTATATCTCCCACATGGAAAATGCCAGGAGGGAAAAGTGGGGATTATGTTTAGACTTTCTCGGAACTGCTTCAAATCAACTAGATATCTTTGTGCTGTAAATCTCCCAACAGACAAACGCAAAAGCAGCAAACATCTCGCTGTATGTCCCACATCCAAAGTGCCAAGAAAGTAATGTAGAGCTTGCTCTCCCTGTCTTTGAGTACAGTTTTCAGTGTCCCGGTTACCTCTTTGCTAACATTCTCTTCAGAGCTGCAGTGAAACCAGGAACCACGTGGAGAAGGCACCCGCACTGAAAATGCCTGGAAGGAACATTGGGGCTTCTTCTCAGTGTCTCTGATGTCGGGTTTCACTGTCCCGGGAAAGTCTCTGCTAACACCCTGCAGAGCGCAGTGCCCAATATACAGAAACGTCTTGCGGTATCTCCTACAGGGAAAGTGCCAAGAGGGAATTCTCGATCTTGTTCTCAGTGTCTCTGAGAATTGCTCTGATTATCCGTGTGACCTCTTTGCTAAGACTCTCCAGAGAGCCGTCCTCAAAACCAACACACATCTTGACATATCTCCCGCATTGATCGCAGTGTCTCCAGAAACGGCATTCAAGGAGCCAGGAACTTTTCTGCCCACACTGTCCATTGAGTTGTCCTCAAAACCAATATACATCCTGCTATATCTCCCACATGGAAAATGCCAGGAGGCAAAAGTGGGGATTATGTTTAGACTTTCTCGGAACTGCTTCAAATCAACTAGATATCTTTGTGCTGTAAATCTCCCAACAGCCAAACGCAAAAGCAGCAAACATCTCGCTGTATGTCCCACATCCAAAGTGCCAAGAAAGTAATGTAGAGCTTGCTCTCCCTGTCTTTGAGTACAGTTTTCAGTGTCCCGGTTACCTCTTTGCTAACATTCTCTTCAGAGCTGCAGTGAAACCAGGAACCACGTGGAGAAGGCACCCGCACTGAAAATGCCTGGAAGGAACATTGGGGCTTCTTCTCAGTGTCTCTGACATAGGGTTTCACTGTCCCGGGAAAGTCTCTGCTAACACCCTGCAGATCGCAGTGCCCAATATACAGAAACATCTTGCGGTATCTCCTACAGGGAAAGTGCCAGAAGGAATTGTGGAGCTTGGTCTCAGTGTCTCTGAGAATTGCTCTGATTATCCGTGTGACCTCTTTGCTAAGACTCTCCAGAGAGCCGTCCTCAAAACCAACACACATCTTGACATATCTCCCACATTGATCGCAGTGTCTCCAGAAACGGCATTCAAGGAGCCAGGAACTTTTCTGCCCACACTGTCCATTGAGTTGTCCTCAAAACCAATATACATCCTGCTATATCTCCCACATGGAAAATGCCAGGAGGCAAAAGTGGGGATTATGTTTAGACTTTCTCGGAACTGCTTCAAATCAACTAGATATCTTTGTGCTGTAAATCTCCCAACAGACAAACGCAAAAGCAGCAAACATCTCGCTGTATGTCCCACATCCAAAGTGCCAAGAGAGTAATGTAGAGCTTGCTCTCCCTGTCTTTGAGTACAGTTTTCAGTGTCCCGGTTACCTCTTTGCTAACATTCTCTTCAGAGCTGCAGTGAAACCAGGAACCACGTGGAGAAGGCACCCGCACTGAAAATGCCTGGAAGGAACATTGGGGCTTCTTCTCAGTGTCTCTGACATAGGGTTTCACTGTCCCGGGAAAGTCTCTGCTAACACCCTGCAGATCGCAGTGCCCAATATACAGAAACATCTTGCGGTATCTCCTACAGGGAAAGTGCCAGAAGGAATTGTGGAGCTTGGTCTCAGTGTCTCTGAGAATTGCTCTGATTATCCGTGTGACCTCTTTGCTAAGACTCTCCAGAGAGCCGTCCTCAAAACCAACACACATCTTGACATATCTCCCACATTGATCGCAGTGTCTCCAGAAACGGCATTCAAGGAGCCAGGAACTTTTCTGCCCACACTGTCCATTGAGTTGTCCTCAAAACCAATATACATCCTGCTATATCTCCCACATGGAAAATGCCAGGAGGCAAAAGTGGGGATTATGTTTAGACTTTCTCGGAACTGCTTCAAATCAACTAGATATCTTTGTGCTGTAAATCTCCCAACAGACAAACGCAAAAGCAGCAAACATCTCGCTGTATGTCCCACATCCAAAGTGCCAAGAGAGTAATGTAGAGCTTGCTCTCCCTGTCTTTGAGTACAGTTTTCAGTGTCCCGGTTACCTCTTTGCTAACATTCTCTTCAGAGCTGCAGTGAAACCAGGAACCACGTGGAGAAGGCACCCGCACTGAAAATGCCTGGAAGGAACATTGGGGCTTCTTCTCAGTGTCTCTGACATAGGGTTTCACTGTCCCGGGAAAGTCTCTGCTAACACCCTGCAGAGCGCAGTGCCCAATATACAGAAACGTCTTGCGGTATCTCCTACAGGGAAAGTGCCAAGAGGGAATTCTCGATCTTGTTCTCAGTGTCTCTGAGAATTGCTCTGATTATCCGTGTGACCTCTTTGCTAAGACTCTCCAGAGAGCCGTCCTCAAAACCAACACACATCTTGACATATCTCCCGCATTGATCGCAGTGTCTCCAGAAACGGCATTCAAGGAGCCAGGAACTTTTCTGCCCACACTGTCCATTGAGTTGTCCTCAAAACCAATATACATCCTGCTATATCTCCCACATGGAAAATGCCAGGAGGCAAAAGTGGGGATTATGTTTAGACTTTCTCGGAACTGCTTCAAATCAACTAGATATCTTTGTGCTGTAAATCTCCCAACAGACAAACGCAAAAGCAGCAAACATCTCGCTGTATGTCCCACATCCAAAGTGCCAAGAAAGTAATGTAGAGCTTGCTCTCCCTGTCTTTGAGTACAGTTTTCAGTGTCCCGGTTACCTCTTTGCTAACATTCTCTTCAGAGCTGCAGTGAAACCAGGAACCATGTGGAGAAGGCACCCGCACTGAAAATGCCTGGAAGGAACATTGGGGCTTCTTCTCAGTGTCTCTGATGTCGGGTTTCACTGTCCCGGGAAAGTCTCTGCTAACACCCTGCAGAGCGCAGTGCCCAATATACAGAAACGTCTTGCGGTATCTCCTACAGGGAAAGTGCCAAGAGGGAATTCTCGATCTTGTTCTCAGTGTCTCTGAGAATTGCTCTGATTATCCGTGTGACCTCTTTGCTAAGACTCTCCAGAGAGCCGTCCTCAAAACCAACACACATCTTGACATATCTCCCGCATTGATCGCAGTGTCTCCAGAAACGGCATTCAAGGAGCCAGGAACTTTTCTGCCCACACTGTCCATTGAGTTGTCCTCAAAACCAATATACATCCTGCTATATCTCCCACATGGAAAATGCCAGGAGGCAAAAGTGGGGATTATGTTTAGACTTTCTCGGAACTGCTTCAAATCAACTAGATATCTTTGTGCTGTAAATCTCCCAACAGCCAAACGCAAAAGCAGCAAACATCTCGCTGTATGTCCCACATCCAAAGTGCCAAGAAAGTAATGTAGAGCTTGCTCTCCCTGTCTTTGAGTACAGTTTTCAGTGTCCCGGTTACCTCTTTGCTAACATTCTCTTCAGAGCTGCAGTGAAACCAGGAACCACGTGGAGAAGGCACCCGCACTGAAAATGCCTGGAAGGAACATTGGGGCTTCTTCTCAGTGTCTCTGACATAGGGTTTCACTGTCCCGGGAAAGTCTCTGCTAACACCCTGCAGATCGCAGTGCCCAATATACAGAAACATCTTGCGGTATCTCCTACAGGGAAAGTGCCAGAAGGAATTGTGGAGCTTGGTCTCAGTGTCTCTGAGAATTGCTCTGATTATCCGTGTGACCTCTTTGCTAAGACTCTCCAGAGAGCCGTCCTCAAAACCAACACACATCTTGACATATCTCCCGCATTGATCGCAGTGTCTCCAGAAACGGCATTCAAGGAGCCAGGAACTTTTCTGCCCACACTGTCCATTGAGTTGTCCTCAAAACCAATATACATCCTGCTATATCTCCCACATGGAAAATGCCAGGAGGCAAAAGTGGGGATTATGTTTAGACTTTCTCGGAACTGCTTCAAATCAACTAGATATCTTTGTGCTGTAAATCTCCCAACAGCCAAACGCAAAAGCAGCAAACATCTCGCTGTATGTCCCACATCCAAAGTGCCAAGAAAGTAATGTAGAGCTTGCTCTCCCTGTCTTTGAGTACAGTTTTCAGTGTCCCGGTTACCTCTTTGCTAACATTCTCTTCAGAGCTGCAGTGAAACCAGGAACCACGTGGAGAAGGCACCCGCACTGAAAATGCCTGGAAGGAACATTGGGGCTTCTTCTCAGTGTCTCTGACATAGGGTTTCACTGTCCCGGGAAAGTCTCTGCTAACACCCTGCAGATCGCAGTGCCCAATATACAGAAACATCTTGCGGTATCTCCTACAGGGAAAGTGCCAGAAGGAATTGTGGAGCTTGGTCTCAGTGTCTCTGAGAATTGCTCTGATTATCCGTGTGACCTCTTTGCTAAGACTCTCCAGAGAGCCGTCCTCAAAACCAACACACATCTTGACATATCTCCCACATTGATCGCAGTGTCTCCAGAAACGGCATTCAAGGAGCCAGGAACTTTTCTGCCCACACTGTCCATTGAGTTGTCCTCAAAACCAATATACATCCTGCTATATCTCCCACATGGAAAATGCCAGGAGGCAAAAGTGGGGATTATGTTTAGACTTTCTCGGAACTGCTTCAAATCAACTAGATATCTTTGTGCTGTAAATCTCCCAACAGACAAACGCAAAAGCAGCAAACATCTCGCTGTATGTCCCACATCCAAAGTGCCAAGAGAGTAATGTAGAGCTTGCTCTCCCTGTCTTTGAGTACAGTTTTCAGTGTCCCGGTTACCTCTTTGCTAACATTCTCTTCAGAGCTGCAGTGAAACCAGGAACCACGTGGAGAAGGCACCCGCACTGAAAATGCCTGGAAGGAACATTGGGGCTTCTTCTCAGTGTCTCTGACATAGGGTTTCACTGTCCCGGGAAAGTCTCTGCTAACACCCTGCAGATCGCAGTGCCCAATATACAGAAACATCTTGCGGTATCTCCTACAGGGAAAGTGCCAGAAGGAATTGTGGAGCTTGGTCTCAGTGTCTCTGAGAATTGCTCTGATTATCCGTGTGACCTCTTTGCTAAGACTCTCCAGAGAGCCGTCCTCAAAACCAACACACATCTTGACATATCTCCCACATTGATCGCAGTGTCTCCAGAAACGGCATTCAAGGAGCCAGGAACTTTTCTGCCCACACTGTCCATTGAGTTGTCCTCAAAACCAATATACATCCTGCTATATCTCCCACATGGAAAATGCCAGGAGGCAAAAGTGGGGATTATGTTTAGACTTTCTCGGAACTGCTTCAAATCAACTAGATATCTTTGTGCTGTAAATCTCCCAACAGACAAACGCAAAAGCAGCAAACATCTCGCTGTATGTCCCACATCCAAAGTGCCAAGAGAGTAATGTAGAGCTTGCTCTCCCTGTCTTTGAGTACAGTTTTCAGTGTCCCGGTTACCTCTTTGCTAACATTCTCTTCAGAGCTGCAGTGAAACCAGGAACCACGTGGAGAAGGCACCCGCACTGAAAATGCCTGGAAGGAACATTGGGGCTTCTTCTCAGTGTCTCTGATGTCGGGTTTCACTGTCCCGGGAAAGTCTCTGCTAACAGCCTGCAGAGCGCAGTGCCCAATATACAGAAACGTCTTGCGGTATCTCCTACAGGGAAAGTGCCAGGAGGAATTGTGGAGCTTGGTCTCAGTGTCTCTGAGAATTGCTCTGATTATCCGTGTGACCTCTTTGCTAAGACTCTCCAGAGAGCCGTCCTCAAAACCAACACACATCTTGACATATCTCCCGCATTGATCGCAGTGTCTCCAGAAACGGCATTCAAGGAGCCAGGAACTTTTCTGCCCACACTGTCCATTGAGTTGTCCTCAAAACCAATATACATCCTGCTATATCTCCCACATGGAAAATGCCAGGAGGGAAAAGTGGGGATTATGTTTAGACTTTCTCGGAACTGCTTCAAATCAACTAGATATCTTTGTGCTGTAAATCTCCCAACAGACAAACGCAAAAGCAGCAAACATCTCGCTGTATGTCCCACATCCAAAGTGCCAAGAAAGTAATGTAGAGCTTGCTCTCCCTGTCTTTGAGTACAGTTTTCAGTGTCCCGGTTACCTCTTTGCTAACATTCTCTTCAGAGCTGCAGTGAAACCAGGAACCACGTGGAGAAGGCACCCGCACTGAAAATGCCTGGAAGGAACATTGGGGCTTCTTCTCAGTGTCTCTGATGTCGGGTTTCACTGTCCCGGGAAAGTCTCTGCTAACACCCTGCAGAGCGCAGTGCCCAATATACAGAAACGTCTTGCGGTATCTCCTACAGGGAAAGTGCCAAGAGGGAATTCTCGATCTTGTTCTCAGTGTCTCTGAGAATTGCTCTGATTATCCGTGTGACCTCTTTGCTAAGACTCTCCAGAGAGCCGTCCTCAAAACCAACACACATCTTGACATATCTCCCGCATTGATCGCAGTGTCTCCAGAAACGGCATTCAAGGAGCCAGGAACTTTTCTGCCCACACTGTCCATTGAGTTGTCCTCAAAACCAATATACATCCTGCTATATCTCCCACATGGAAAATGCCAGGAGGCAAAAGTGGGGATTATGTTTAGACTTTCTCGGAACTGCTTCAAATCAACTAGATATCTTTGTGCTGTAAATCTCCCAACAGCCAAACGCAAAAGCAGCAAACATCTCGCTGTATGTCCCACATCCAAAGTGCCAAGAAAGTAATGTAGAGCTTGCTCTCCCTGTCTTTGAGTACAGTTTTCAGTGTCCCGGTTACCTCTTTGCTAACATTCTCTTCAGAGCTGCAGTGAAACCAGGAACCACGTGGAGAAGGCACCCGCACTGAAAATGCCTGGAAGGAACATTGGGGCTTCTTCTCAGTGTCTCTGACATAGGGTTTCACTGTCCCGGGAAAGTCTCTGCTAACACCCTGCAGATCGCAGTGCCCAATATACAGAAACATCTTGCGGTATCTCCTACAGGGAAAGTGCCAGAAGGAATTGTGGAGCTTGGTCTCAGTGTCTCTGAGAATTGCTCTGATTATCCGTGTGACCTCTTTGCTAAGACTCTCCAGAGAGCCGTCCTCAAAACCAACACACATCTTGACATATCTCCCACATTGATCGCAGTGTCTCCAGAAACGGCATTCAAGGAGCCAGGAACTTTTCTGCCCACACTGTCCATTGAGTTGTCCTCAAAACCAATATACATCCTGCTATATCTCCCACATGGAAAATGCCAGGAGGCAAAAGTGGGGATTATGTTTAGACTTTCTCGGAACTGCTTCAAATCAACTAGATATCTTTGTGCTGTAAATCTCCCAACAGACAAACGCAAAAGCAGCAAACATCTCGCTGTATGTCCCACATCCAAAGTGCCAAGAGAGTAATGTAGAGCTTGCTCTCCCTGTCTTTGAGTACAGTTTTCAGTGTCCCGGTTACCTCTTTGCTAACATTCTCTTCAGAGCTGCAGTGAAACCAGGAACCACGTGGAGAAGGCACCCGCACTGAAAATGCCTGGAAGGAACATTGGGGCTTCTTCTCAGTGTCTCTGACATAGGGTTTCACTGTCCCGGGAAAGTCTCTGCTAACACCCTGCAGATCGCAGTGCCCAATATACAGAAACATCTTGCGGTATCTCCTACAGGGAAAGTGCCAGAAGGAATTGTGGAGCTTGGTCTCAGTGTCTCTGAGAATTGCTCTGATTATCCGTGTGACCTCTTTGCTAAGACTCTCCAGAGAGCCGTCCTCAAAACCAACACACATCTTGACATATCTCCCACATTGATCGCAGTGTCTCCAGAAACGGCATTCAAGGAGCCAGGAACTTTTCTGCCCACACTGTCCATTGAGTTGTCCTCAAAACCAATATACATCCTGCTATATCTCCCACATGGAAAATGCCAGGAGGCAAAAGTGGGGATTATGTTTAGACTTTCTCGGAACTGCTTCAAATCAACTAGATATCTTTGTGCTGTAAATCTCCCAACAGACAAACGCAAAAGCAGCAAACATCTCGCTGTATGTCCCACATCCAAAGTGCCAAGAGAGTAATGTAGAGCTTGCTCTCCCTGTCTTTGAGTACAGTTTTCAGTGTCCCGGTTACCTCTTTGCTAACATTCTCTTCAGAGCTGCAGTGAAACCAGGAACCACGTGGAGAAGGCACCCGCACTGAAAATGCCTGGAAGGAACATTGGGGCTTCTTCTCAGTGTCTCTGACATAGGGTTTCACTGTCCCGGGAAAGTCTCTGCTAACACCCTGCAGAGCGCAGTGCCCAATATACAGAAACGTCTTGCGGTATCTCCTACAGGGAAAGTGCCAAGAGGGAATTCTCGATCTTGTTCTCAGTGTCTCTGAGAATTGCTCTGATTATCCGTGTGACCTCTTTGCTAAGACTCTCCAGAGAGCCGTCCTCAAAACCAACACACATCTTGACATATCTCCCGCATTGATCGCAGTGTCTCCAGAAACGGCATTCAAGGAGCCAGGAACTTTTCTGCCCACACTGTCCATTGAGTTGTCCTCAAAACCAATATACATCCTGCTATATCTCCCACATGGAAAATGCCAGGAGGCAAAAGTGGGGATTATGTTTAGACTTTCTCGGAACTGCTTCAAATCAACTAGATATCTTTGTGCTGTAAATCTCCCAACAGACAAACGCAAAAGCAGCAAACATCTCGCTGTATGTCCCACATCCAAAGTGCCAAGAAAGTAATGTAGAGCTTGCTCTCCCTGTCTTTGAGTACAGTTTTCAGTGTCCCGGTTACCTCTTTGCTAACATTCTCTTCAGAGCTGCAGTGAAACCAGGAACCATGTGGAGAAGGCACCCGCACTGAAAATGCCTGGAAGGAACATTGGGGCTTCTTCTCAGTGTCTCTGATGTCGGGTTTCACTGTCCCGGGAAAGTCTCTGCTAACACCCTGCAGAGCGCAGTGCCCAATATACAGAAACGTCTTGCGGTATCTCCTACAGGGAAAGTGCCAAGAGGGAATTCTCGATCTTGTTCTCAGTGTCTCTGAGAATTGCTCTGATTATCCGTGTGACCTCTTTGCTAAGACTCTCCAGAGAGCCGTCCTCAAAACCAACACACATCTTGACATATCTCCCGCATTGATCGCAGTGTCTCCAGAAACGGCATTCAAGGAGCCAGGAACTTTTCTGCCCACACTGTCCATTGAGTTGTCCTCAAAACCAATATACATCCTGCTATATCTCCCACATGGAAAATGCCAGGAGGCAAAAGTGGGGATTATGTTTAGACTTTCTCGGAACTGCTTCAAATCAACTAGATATCTTTGTGCTGTAAATCTCCCAACAGCCAAACGCAAAAGCAGCAAACATCTCGCTGTATGTCCCACATCCAAAGTGCCAAGAAAGTAATGTAGAGCTTGCTCTCCCTGTCTTTGAGTACAGTTTTCAGTGTCCCGGTTACCTCTTTGCTAACATTCTCTTCAGAGCTGCAGTGAAACCAGGAACCACGTGGAGAAGGCACCCGCACTGAAAATGCCTGGAAGGAACATTGGGGCTTCTTCTCAGTGTCTCTGACATAGGGTTTCACTGTCCCGGGAAAGTCTCTGCTAACACCCTGCAGATCGCAGTGCCCAATATACAGAAACATCTTGCGGTATCTCCTACAGGGAAAGTGCCAGAAGGAATTGTGGAGCTTGGTCTCAGTGTCTCTGAGAATTGCTCTGATTATCCGTGTGACCTCTTTGCTAAGACTCTCCAGAGAGCCGTCCTCAAAACCAACACACATCTTGACATATCTCCCGCATTGATCGCAGTGTCTCCAGAAACGGCATTCAAGGAGCCAGGAACTTTTCTGCCCACACTGTCCATTGAGTTGTCCTCAAAACCAATATACATCCTGCTATATCTCCCACATGGAAAATGCCAGGAGGCAAAAGTGGGGATTATGTTTAGACTTTCTCGGAACTGCTTCAAATCAACTAGATATCTTTGTGCTGTAAATCTCCCAACAGCCAAACGCAAAAGCAGCAAACATCTCGCTGTATGTCCCACATCCAAAGTGCCAAGAAAGTAATGTAGAGCTTGCTCTCCCTGTCTTTGAGTACAGTTTTCAGTGTCCCGGTTACCTCTTTGCTAACATTCTCTTCAGAGCTGCAGTGAAACCAGGAACCACGTGGAGAAGGCACCCGCACTGAAAATGCCTGGAAGGAACATTGGGGCTTCTTCTCAGTGTCTCTGACATAGGGTTTCACTGTCCCGGGAAAGTCTCTGCTAACACCCTGCAGATCGCAGTGCCCAATATACAGAAACATCTTGCGGTATCTCCTACAGGGAAAGTGCCAGAAGGAATTGTGGAGCTTGGTCTCAGTGTCTCTGAGAATTGCTCTGATTATCCGTGTGACCTCTTTGCTAAGACTCTCCAGAGAGCCGTCCTCAAAACCAACACACATCTTGACATATCTCCCACATTGATCGCAGTGTCTCCAGAAACGGCATTCAAGGAGCCAGGAACTTTTCTGCCCACACTGTCCATTGAGTTGTCCTCAAAACCAATATACATCCTGCTATATCTCCCACATGGAAAATGCCAGGAGGCAAAAGTGGGGATTATGTTTAGACTTTCTCGGAACTGCTTCAAATCAACTAGATATCTTTGTGCTGTAAATCTCCCAACAGACAAACGCAAAAGCAGCAAACATCTCGCTGTATGTCCCACATCCAAAGTGCCAAGAGAGTAATGTAGAGCTTGCTCTCCCTGTCTTTGAGTACAGTTTTCAGTGTCCCGGTTACCTCTTTGCTAACATTCTCTTCAGAGCTGCAGTGAAACCAGGAACCACGTGGAGAAGGCACCCGCACTGAAAATGCCTGGAAGGAACATTGGGGCTTCTTCTCAGTGTCTCTGACATAGGGTTTCACTGTCCCGGGAAAGTCTCTGCTAACACCCTGCAGATCGCAGTGCCCAATATACAGAAACATCTTGCGGTATCTCCTACAGGGAAAGTGCCAGAAGGAATTGTGGAGCTTGGTCTCAGTGTCTCTGAGAATTGCTCTGATTATCCGTGTGACCTCTTTGCTAAGACTCTCCAGAGAGCCGTCCTCAAAACCAACACACATCTTGACATATCTCCCACATTGATCGCAGTGTCTCCAGAAACGGCATTCAAGGAGCCAGGAACTTTTCTGCCCACACTGTCCATTGAGTTGTCCTCAAAACCAATATACATCCTGCTATATCTCCCACATGGAAAATGCCAGGAGGCAAAAGTGGGGATTATGTTTAGACTTTCTCGGAACTGCTTCAAATCAACTAGATATCTTTGTGCTGTAAATCTCCCAACAGACAAACGCAAAAGCAGCAAACATCTCGCTGTATGTCCCACATCCAAAGTGCCAAGAGAGTAATGTAGAGCTTGCTCTCCCTGTCTTTGAGTACAGTTTTCAGTGTCCCGGTTACCTCTTTGCTAACATTCTCTTCAGAGCTGCAGTGAAACCAGGAACCACGTGGAGAAGGCACCCGCACTGAAAATGCCTGGAAGGAACATTGGGGCTTCTTCTCAGTGTCTCTGATGTCGGGTTTCACTGTCCCGGGAAAGTCTCTGCTAACACCCTGCAGAGAGCAGTGCCCAATATACAGAAACGTCTTGCGGTATCTCCTACAGGGAAAGTGCCAGGAGGAATTGTGGAGCTTGGTCTCAGTGTCTCTGAGAATTGCTCTGATTATCCGTGTGACCTCTTTGCTAAGACTCTCCAGAGAGCCGTCCTCAAAACCAACACACATCTTGACATATCTCCCGCATTGATCGCAGTGTCTCCAGAAACGGCATTCAAGGAGCCAGGAACTTTTCTGCCCACACTGTCCATTGAGTTGTCCTCAAAACCAATATACATCCTGCTATATCTCCCACATGGAAAATGCCAGGAGGCAAAAGTGGGGATTATGTTTAGACTTTCTCGGAACTGCTTCAAATCAACTAGATATCTTTGTGCTGTAAATCTCCCAACAGACAAACGCAAAAGCAGCAAACATCTCGCTGTATGTCCCACATCCAAAGTGCCAAGAAAGTAATGTAGAGCTTGCTCTCCCTGTCTTTGAGTACAGTTTTCAGTGTCCCGGTTACCTCTTTGCTAACATTCTCTTCAGAGCTGCAGTGAAACCATGAACCATGTGGAGAAGGCACCCGCACTGAAAATGCCTGGAAGGAACATTGGGGCTTCTTCTCAGTGTCTCTGATGTCGGGTTTCACTGTCCCGGGAAAGTCTCTGCTAACACCCTGCAGAGCGCAGTGCCCAATATACAGAAACGTCTTGCGGTATCTCCTACAGGGAAAGTGCCAAGAGGGAATTCTCGATCTTGTTCTCAGTGTCTCTGAGAATTGCTCTGATTATCCGTGTGACCTCTTTGCTAAGACTCTCCAGAGAGCCGTCCTCAAAACCAACACACATCTTGACATATCTCCCGCATTGATCGCAGTGTCTCCAGAAACGGCATTCAAGGAGCCAGGAACTTTTCTGCCCACACTGTCCATTGAGTTGTCCTCAAAACCAATATACATCCTGCTATATCTCCCACATGGAAAATGCCAGGAGGCAAAAGTGGGGCTTATGTTTAGACTTTCTCGGAACTGCTTCAAATCAACTAGATATCTTTGTGCTGTAAATCTCCCAACAGACAAACGCAAAAGCAGCAAACATCTCGCTGTATGTCCCACATCCAAAGTGCCAAGAAAGTAATGTAGAGCTTGCTCTCCCTGTCTTTGAGTACAGTTTTCAGTGTCCCGGTTACCTCTTTGCTAACATTCTCTTCAGAGCTGCAGTGAAACCAGGAACCACGTGGAGAAGGCACCCACACTGAAAATGACTGGAAGGAACGTTGGGGCTTCTTCTCAGTGTCTCTGACATAGGGTTTCACTGTCCCGGGAAAGTCTCTGCTAACACCCTGCAGAGCGCAGTGCCCAATATACAGAAACGTCTTGCGGTATCTCCTACAGGGAAAGTGCCAAGAGGGAATTCTCGATCTTGTTCTCAGTGTCTCTGAGAATTGCTCTGATTATCCGTGTGACCTCTTTGCTAAGACTCTCCAGAGAGCCGTCCTCAAAACCAACACACATCTTGACATATCTCCCGCATTGATCGCAGTGTCTCCAGAAACGGCATTCAAGGAGCCAGGAACTTTTCTGCCCACACTGTCCATTGAGTTGTCCTCAAAACCAATATACATCCTGCTATATCTCCCACATGGAAAATGCCAGGAGGCAAAAGTGGGGATTATGTTTAGACTTTCTCGGAACTGCTTCAAATCAACTAGATATCTTTGTGCTGTAAATCTCCCAACAGACAAACGCAAAAGCAGCAAACATCTCGCTGTATGTCCCACATCCAAAGTGCCAAGAAAGTAATGTAGAGCTTGCTCTCCCTGTCTTTGAGTACAGTTTTCAGTGTCCCGGTTACCTCTTTGCTAACATTCTCTTCAGAGCTGCAGTGAAACCAGGAACCACGTGGAGAAGGCACCCGCACTGAAAATGCCTGGAAGGAACATTGGGGCTTCTTCTCAGTGTCTCTGATGTCGGGTTTCACTGTCCCGGGAAAGTCTCTGCTAACACCCTGCAGAGCGCAGTGCCCAATATACAGAAACGTCTTGCGGTATCTCCTACAGGGAAAGTGCCAAGAGGGAATTCTCGATCTTGTTCTCAGTGTCTCTGAGAATTGCTCTGATTATCCATGTGACCTCTTTGCTAAGACTCTCCAGAGAGCCGTCCTCAAAACCAACACACATCTTGACATATCTCCCGCATTGATCGCAGTGTCTCCAGAAACGGCATTCAAGGAGCCAGGAACTTTTCTGCCCACACTGTCCATTGAGTTGTCCTCAAAACCAATATACATCCTGCTATATCTCCCACATGGAAAATGCCAGGAGGCAAAAGTGGGGCTTATGTTTAGACTTTCTCGGAACTGCTTCAAATCAACTAGATATCTTTGTGCTGTAAATCTCCCAACAGACAAACGCAAAAGCAGCAAACATCTCGCTGTATGTCCCACATCCAAAGTGCCAAGAAAGTAATGTAGAGCTTGCTCTCCCTGTCTTTGAGTACAGTTTTCAGTGTCCCGGTTACCTCTTTGCTAACATTCTCTTCAGAGCTGCAGTGAAACCAGGAACCACGTGGAGAAGGCACCCGCACTGAAAATGCCTGGAAGGAACATTGGGGCTTCTTCTCAGTGTCTCTGACATAGGGTTTCACTGTCCCGGGAAAGTCTCTGCTAACACCCTGCAGATCGCAGTGCCCAATATACAGAAACATCTTGCGGTATCTCCTACAGGGAAAGTGCCAGAAGGAATTGTGGAGCTTGGTCTCAGTGTCTCTGAGAATTGCTCTGATTATCCGTGTGACCTCTTTGCTAAGACTCTCCAGAGAGCCGTCCTCAAAACCAACACACATCTTGACATATCTCCCACATTGATCGCAGTGTCTCCAGAAACGGCATTCAAGGAGCCAGGAACTTTTCTGCCCACACTGTCCATTGAGTTGTCCTCAAAACCAATATACATCCTGCTATATCTCCCACATGGAAAATGCCAGGAGGCAAAAGTGGGGATTATGTTTAGACTTTCTCGGAACTGCTTCAAATCAACTAGATATCTTTGTGCTGTAAATCTCCCAACAGACAAACGCAAAAGCAGCAAACATCTCGCTGTATGTCCCACATCCAAAGTGCCAAGAGAGTAATGTAGAGCTTGCTCTCCCTGTCTTTGAGTACAGTTTTCAGTGTCCCGGTTACCTCTTTGCTAACATTCTCTTCAGAGCTGCAGTGAAACCAGGAACCACGTGGAGAAGGCACCCGCACTGAAAATGCCTGGAAGGAACATTGGGGCTTCTTCTCAGTGTCTCTGACATAGGGTTTCACTGTCCCGGGAAAGTCTCTGCTAACACCCTGCAGATCGCAGTGCCCAATATACAGAAACATCTTGCGGTATCTCCTACAGGGAAAGTGCCAGAAGGAATTGTGGAGCTTGGTCTCAGTGTCTCTGAGAATTGCTCTGATTATCCGTGTGACCTCTTTGCTAAGACTCTCCAGAGAGCCGTCCTCAAAACCAACACACATCTTGACATATCTCCCACATTGATCGCAGTGTCTCCAGAAACGGCATTCAAGGAGCCAGGAACTTTTCTGCCCACACTGTCCATTGAGTTGTCCTCAAAACCAATATACATCCTGCTATATCTCCCACATGGAAAATGCCAGGAGGCAAAAGTGGGGATTATGTTTAGACTTTCTCGGAACTGCTTCAAATCAACTAGATATCTTTGTGCTGTAAATCTCCCAACAGACAAACGCAAAAGCAGCAAACATCTCGCTGTATGTCCCACATCCAAAGTGCCAAGAGAGTAATGTAGAGCTTGCTCTCCCTGTCTTTGAGTACAGTTTTCAGTGTCCCGGTTACCTCTTTGCTAACATTCTCTTCAGAGCTGCAGTGAAACCAGGAACCACGTGGAGAAGGCACCCGCACTGAAAATGCCTGGAAGGAACATTGGGGCTTCTTCTCAGTGTCTCTGATGTCGGGTTTCACTGTCCCGGGAAAGTCTCTGCTAACACCCTGCAGAGCGCAGTGCCCAATATACAGAAACGTCTTGCGGTATCTCCTACAGGGAAAGTGCCAAGAGGGAATTCTCGATCTTGTTCTCAGTGTCTCTGAGAATTGCTCTGATTATCCGTGTGACCTCTTTGCTAAGACTCTCCAGAGAGCCGTCCTCAAAACCAACACACATCTTGACATATCTCCCGCATTGATCGCAGTGTCTCCAGAAACGGCATTCAAGGAGCCAGGAACTTTTCTGCCCACACTGTCCATTGAGTTGTCCTCAAAACCAATATACATCCTGCTATATCTCCCACATGGAAAATGCCAGGAGGCAAAAGTGGGGCTTATGTTTAGACTTTCTCGGAACTGCTTCAAATCAACTAGATATCTTTGTGCTGTAAATCTCCCAACAGCCAAACGCAAAAGCAGCAAACATCTCGCTGTATGTCCCACATCCAAAGTGCCAAGAAAGTAATGTAGAGCTTGCTCTCCCTGTCTTTGAGTACAGTTTTCAGTGTCCCGGTTACCTCTTTGCTAACATTCTCTTCAGAGCTGCAGTGAAACCAGGAACCACGTGGAGAAGGCACCCGCACTGAAAATGCCTGGAAGGAACATTGGGGCTTCTTCTCAGTGTCTCTGACATAGGGTTTCACTGTCCCGGGAAAGTCTCTGCTAACGCCCTGCAGATCGCAGTGCCCAATATACAGAAACATCTTGCGGTATCTCCTACAGGGAAAGTGCCAGAAGGAATTGTGGAGCTTGGTCTCAGTGTCTCTGAGAATTGCTCTGATTATCCGTGTGACCTCTTTGCTAAGACTCTCCAGAGAGCCGTCCTCAAAACCAACACACATCTTGACATATCTCCCACATTGATCGCAGTGTCTCCAGAAACGGCATTCAAGGAGCCAGGAACTTTTCTGCCCACACTGTCCATTGAGTTGTCCTCAAAACCAATATACATCCTGCTATATCTCCCACATGGAAAATGCCAGGAGGCAAAAGTGGGGATTATGTTTAGACTTTCTCGGAACTGCTTCAAATCAACTAGATATCTTTGTGCTGTAAATCTCCCAACAGACAAACGCAAAAGCAGCAAACATCTCGCTGTATGTCCCACATCCAAAGTGCCAAGAGAGTAATGTAGAGCTTGCTCTCCCTGTCTTTGAGTACAGTTTTCAGTGTCCCGGTTACCTCTTTGCTAACATTCTCTTCAGAGCTGCAGTGAAACCAGGAACCACGTGGAGAAGGCACCCGCACTGAAAATGCCTGGAAGGAACATTGGGGCTTCTTCTCAGTGTCTCTGATGTCGGGTTTCACTGTCCCGGGAAAGTCTCTGCTAACACCCTGCAGATCGCAGTGCCCAATATACAGAAACATCTTGCGGTATCTCCTACAGGGAAAGTGCCAGGAGGAATTCTCGATCTTGTTCTCAGTGTCTCTGAGAATTGCTCTGATTATCCGTGTGACCTCTTTGCTAAGACTCTCCAGAGAGCCGTCCTCAAAACCAACACACATCTTGACATATCTCCCACATTGATCGCAGTGTCTCCAGAAACGGCATTCAAGGAGCCAGGAACTTTTCTGCCCACACTGTCCATTGAGTTGTCCTCAAAACCAATATACATCCTGCTATATCTCCCACATGGAAAATGCCAGGAGGCAAAAGTGGGGATTATGTTTAGACTTTCTCGGAACTGCTTCAAATCAACTAGATATCTTTGTGCTGTAAATCTCCCAACAGACAAACGCAAAAGCAGCAAACATCTCGCTGTATGTCCCACATCCAAAGTGCCAAGAGAGTAATGTAGAGCTTGCTCTCCCTGTCTTTGAGTACAGTTTTCAGTGTCCCGGTTACCTCTTTGCTAACATTCTCTTCAGAGCTGCAGTGAAACCAGGAACCACGTGGAGAAGGCACCCGCACTGAAAATGCCTGGAAGGAACATTGGGGCTTCTTCTCAGTGTCTCTGATGTCGGGTTTCACTGTCCCGGGAAAGTCTCTGCTAACACCCTGCAGATCGCAGTGCCCAATATACAGAAACATCTTGCGGTATCTCCTACAGGGAAAGTGCCAGAAGGAATTGTGGAGCTTGGTCTCAGTGTCTCTGAGAATTGCTCTGATTATCCGTGTGACCTCTTTGCTAAGACTCTCCAGAGAGCCGTCCTCAAAACCAACACACATCTTGACATATCTCCCACATTGATCGCAGTGTCTCCAGAAACGGCATTCAAGGAGCCAGGAACTTTTCTGCCCACACTGTCCATTGAGTTGTCCTCAAAACCAATATACATCCTGCTATATCTCCCACATGGAAAATGCCAGGAGGCAAAAGTGGGGATTATGTTTAGACTTTCTCGGAACTGCTTCAAATCAACTAGATATCTTTGTGCTGTAAATCTCCCAACAGACAAACGCAAAAGCAGCAAACATCTCGCTGTATGTCCCACATCCAAAGTGCCAAGAGAGTAATGTAGAGCTTGCTCTCCCTGTCTTTGAGTACAGTTTTCAGTGTCCCGGTTACCTCTTTGCTAACATTCTCTTCAGAGCTGCAGTGAAACCAGGAACCACGTGGAGAAGGCACCCACACTGAAAATGACTGGAAGGAACATTGGGGCTTCTTCTCAGTGTCTCTGACATAGGGTTTCACTGTCCCGGGAAAGTCTCTGCTAACACCCTGCAGAGCGCAGTGCCCAATATACAGAAACATCTTGCGGTATCTCCTACAGGGAAAGTGCCAGGAGGAATTCTCGATCTTGTTCTCAGTGTCTCTGAGAATTGCTCTGATTATCCGTGTGACCTCTTTGCTAAGACTCTCCAGAGAGCCGTCCTCAAAACCAACACACATCTTGACATATCTCCCACATTGATCGCAGTGTCTCCAGAAACGGCATTCAAGGAGCCAGGAACTTTTCTGCCCACACTGTCCATTGAGTTGTCCTCAAAACCAATATACATCCTGCTATATCTCCCACATGGAAAATGCCAGGAGGCAAAAGTGGGGATTATGTTTAGACTTTCTCGGAACTGCTTCAAATCAACTAGATATCTTTGTGCTGTAAATCTCCCAACAGACAAATGTAAAAGCAGCAAACATCTCGCTGTACGTCCCACATCCAAAGTGCCAAGAAAGTAATGTAGAGCTTGCTCTCCCTGTCTTTGAGTACAGTTTTCAGTGTCCCGGTTACCTCTTTGCTAACATTCTCTTCAGAGCTGCAGTGAAACCAGGAACCACGTGGAGAAGGCACCCGCACTGAAAATGCCTGGAAGGAACATTGGGGCTTCTTCTCAGTGTCTCTGATGTCGGGTTTCACTGTCCCGGGAAAGTCTCTGCTAACACCCTGCAGAGCGCAGTGCCCAATATACAGAAACGTCTTGCGGTATCTCCTACAGGGAAAGTGCCAAGAGGGAATTCTCGATCTTGTTCTCAGTGTCTCTGAGAATTGCTCTGATTATCCGTGTGACCTCTTTGCTAAGACTCTCCAGAGAGCCGTCCTCAAAACCAACACACATCTTGACATATCTCCCGCATTGATCGCAGTGTCTCCAGAAACGGCATTCAAGGAGCCAGGAACTTTTCTGCCCACACTGTCCATTGAGTTGTCCTCAAAACCAATATACATCCTGCTATATCTCCCACATGGAAAATGCCAGGAGGCAAAAGTGGGGCTTATGTTTAGACTTTCTCGGAACTGCTTCAAATCAACTAGATATCTTTGTGCTGTAAATCTCCCAACAGCCAAACGCAAAAGCAGCAAACATCTCGCTGTATGTCCCACATCCAAAGTGCCAAGAGAGTAATGTAGAGCTTGCTCTCCCTGTCTTTGAGTACAGTTTTCAGTGTCCCGGTTACCTCTTTGCTAACATTCTCTTCAGAGCTGCAGTGAAACCAGGAACCACGTGGAGAAGGCACCCGCACTGAAAATGCCTGGAAGGAACATTGGGGCTTCTTCTCAGTGTCTCTGACATAGGGTTTCACTGTCCCGGGAAAGTCTCTGCTAACACCCTGCAGATCGCAGTGCCCAATATACAGAAACATCTTGCGGTATCTCCTACAGGGAAAGTGCCAGAAGGAATTGTGGAGCTTGGTCTCAGTGTCTCTGAGAATTGCTCTGATTATCCGTGTGACCTCTTTGCTAAGACTCTCCAGAGAGCCGTCCTCAAAACCAACACACATCTTGACATATCTCCCGCATTGATCGCAGTGTCTCCAGAAACGGCATTCAAGGAGCCAGGAACTTTTCTGCCCACACTGTCCATTGAGTTGTCCTCAAAACCAATATACATCCTGCTATATCTCCCACATGGAAAATGCCAGGAGGCAAAAGTGGGGCTTATGTTTAGACTTTTCTCGGAACTGCTTCAAATCAACTAGATATCTTTGTGCTGTAAATCTCCCAACAGCCAAACGCAAAAGCAGCAAACATCTCGCTGTATGTCCCACATCCAAAGTGCCAAGAGAGTAATGTAGAGCTTGCTCTCCCTGTCTTTGAGTACAGTTTTCAGTGTCCCGGTTACCTCTTTGCTAACATTCTCTTCAGAGCTGCAGTGAAACCAGGAACCACGTGGAGAAGGCACCCGCACTGAAAATGCCTGGAAGGAACATTGGGGCTTCTTCTCAGTGTCTCTGATGTCGGGTTTCACTGTCCCGGGAAAGTCTCTGCTAACACCCTGCAGAGCGCAGTGCCCAATATACAGAAACGTCTTGCGGTATCTCCTACAGGGAAAGTGCCAGGAGGAATTGTGGAGCTTGGTCTCAGTGTCTCTGAGAATTGCTCTGATTATCCGTGTGACCTCTTTGCTAAGACTCTCCAGAGAGCCGTCCTCAAAACCAACACACATCTTGACATATCTCCCGCATTGATCGCAGTGTCTCCAGAAACGGCATTCAAGGAGCCAGGAACTTTTCTGCCCACACTGTCCATTGAGTTGTCCTCAAAACCAATATACATCCTGCTATATCTCCCACATGGAAAATGCCAGGAGGCAAAAGTGGGGATTATGTTTAGACTTTCTTGGAACTGCTTCAAATCAACTAGATATCTTTGTGCTGTAAATCTCCCAACAGACAAACGCAAAAGCAGCAAACATCTCGCTGTATGTCCCACATCCAAAGTGCCAAGAAAGTAATGTAGAGCTTGCTCTCCCTGTCTTTGAGTACAGTTTTCAGTGTCCCGGTTACCTCTTTGCTAACATTCTCTTCAGAGCTGCAGTGAAACCAGGAACCACGTGGAGAAGGCACCCGCACTGAAAATGCCTGGAAGGAACATTGGGGCTTCTTCTCAGTGTCTCTGACATAGGGTTTCACTGTCCCGGGAAAGTCTCTGCTAACACCCTGCAGAGCGCAGTGCCCAATATACAGAAACATCTTGCGGTATCTCCTACAGGGAAAGTGCCAGGAGGAATTCTCGATCTTGTTCTCAGTGTCTCTGAGAATTGCTCTGATTATCCGTGTGACCTCTTTGCTAAGACTCTCCAGAGAGCCGTCCTCAAAACCAACACACATCTTGACATATCTCCCACATTGATCGCAGTGTCTCCAGAAACGGCATTCAAGGAGCCAGGAACTTTTCTGCCCACACTGTCCATTGAGTTGTCCTCAAAACCAATATACATCCTGCTATATCTCCCACATGGAAAATGCCAGGAGGCAAAAGTGGGGATTATGTTTAGACTTTCTCGGAACTGCTTCAAATCAACTAGATATCTTTGTGCTGTAAATCTCCCAACAGACAAACGCAAAAGCAGCAAACATCTCGCTGTATGTCCCACATCCAAAGTGCCAAGAAAGTAATGTAGAGCTTGCTCTCCCTGTCTTTGAGTACAGTTTTCAGTGTCCCGGTTACCTCTTTGCTAACATTCTCTTCAGAGCTGCAGTGAAACCAGGAACCACGTGGAGAAGGCACCCGCACTGAAAATGCCTGGAAGGAACATTGGGGCTTCTTCTCAGTGTCTCTGATGTCGGGTTTCACTGTCCCGGGAAAGTCTCTGCTAACACCCTGCAGAGCGCAGTGCCCAATATACAGAAACGTCTTGCGGTATCTCCTACAGGGAAAGTGCCAAGAGGGAATTCTCGATCTTGTTCTCAGTGTCTCTGAGAATTGCTCTGATTATCCGTGTGACCTCTTTGCTAAGACTCTCCAGAGAGCCGTCCTCAAAACCAACACACATCTTGACATATCTCCCGCATTGATCGCAGTGTCTCCAGAAACGGCATTCAAGGAGCCAGGAACTTTTCTGCCCACACTGTCCATTGAGTTGTCCTCAAAACCAATATACATCCTGCTATATCTCCCACATGGAAAATGCCAGGAGGCAAAAGTGGGGCTTATGTTTAGACTTTCTCGGAACTGCTTCAAATCAACTAGATATCTTTGTGCTGTAAATCTCCCAACAGCCAAACGCAAAAGCAGCAAACATCTCGCTGTATGTCCCACATCCAAAGTGCCAAGAAAGTAATGTAGAGCTTGCTCTCCCTGTCTTTGAGTACAGTTTTCAGTGTCCCGGTTACCTCTTTGCTAACATTCTCTTCAGAGCTGCAGTGAAACCAGGAACCACGTGGAGAAGGCACCCGCACTGAAAATGCCTGGAAGGAACATTGGGGCTTCTTCTCAGTGTCTCTGACATAGGGTTTCACTGTCCCGGGAAAGTCTCTGCTAACACCCTGCAGATCGCAGTGCCCAATATACAGAAACATCTTGCGGTATCTCCTACAGGGAAAGTGCCAGAAGGAATTGTGGAGCTTGGTCTCAGTGTCTCTGAGAATTGCTCTGATTATCCGTGTGACCTCTTTGCTAAGACTCTCCAGAGAGCCGTCCTCAAAACCAACACACATCTTGACATATCTCCCACATTGATCGCAGTGTCTCCAGAAACGGCATTCAAGGAGCCAGGAACTTTTCTGCCCACACTGTCCATTGAGTTGTCCTCAAAACCAATATACATCCTGCTATATCTCCCACATGGAAAATGCCAGGAGGCAAAAGTGGGGATTATGTTTAGACTTTCTCGGAACTGCTTCAAATCAACTAGATATCTTTGTGCTGTAAATCTCCCAACAGACAAACGCAAAAGCAGCAAACATCTCGCTGTATGTCCCACATCCAAAGTGCCAAGAAAGTAATGTAGAGCTTGCTCTCCCTGTCTTTGAGTACAGTTTTCAGTGTCCCGGTTACCTCTTTGCTAACATTCTCTTCAGAGCTGCAGTGAAACCAGGAACCACGTGGAGAAGGCACCCGCACTGAAAATGCCTGGAAGGAACATTGGGGCTTCTTCTCAGTGTCTCTGATGTCGGGTTTCACTGTCCCGGGAAAGTCTCTGCTAACACCCTGCAGAGCGCAGTGCCCAATATACAGAAACATCTTGCGGTATCTCCTACAGGGAAAGTGCCAGGAGGAATTCTCGATCTTGTTCTCAGTGTCTCTGAGAATTGCTCTGATTATCCGTGTGACCTCTTTGCTAAGACTCTCCAGAGAGCCGTCCTCAAAACCAACACACATCTTGACATATCTCCCACATTGATCGCAGTGTCTCCAGAAACGGCATTCAAGGAGCCAGGAACTTTTCTGCCCACACTGTCCATTGAGTTGTCCTCAAAACCAATATACATCCTGCTATATCTCCCACATGGAAAATGCCAGGAGGCAAAAGTGGGGATTATGTTTAGACTTTCTCGGAACTGCTTCAAATCAACTAGATATCTTTGTGCTGTAAATCTCCCAACAGACAAATGTAAAAGCAGCAAACATCTCGCTGTACGTCCCACATCCAAAGTGCCAAGAAAGTAATGTAGAGCTTGCTCTCCCTGTCTTTGAGTACAGTTTTCAGTGTCCCGGTTACCTCTTTGCTAACATTCTCTTCAGAGCTGCAGTGAAACCAGGAACCACGTGGAGAAGGCACCCACACTGAAAATGACTGGAAGGAACGTTGGGGCTTCTTCTCAGTGTCTCTGACATAGGGTTTCACTGTCCCGGGAAAGTCTCTGCTAACACCCTGCAGAGCGCAGTGCCCAATATACAGAAACGTCTTGCGGTATCTCCTACAGGGAAAGTGCCAAGAGGGAATTCTCGATCTTGTTCTCAGTGTCTCTGAGAATTGCTCTGATTATCCGTGTGACCTCTTTGCTAAGACTCTCCAGAGAGCCGTCCTCAAAACCAACACACATCTTGACATATCTCCCGCATTGATCGCAGTGTCTCCAGAAACGGCATTCAAGGAGCCAGGAACTTTTCTGCCCACACTGTCCATTGAGTTGTCCTCAAAACCAATATACATCCTGCTATATCTCCCACATGGAAAATGCCAGGAGGGAAAAGTGGGGATTATGTTTAGACTTTCTCGGAACTGCTTCAAATCAACTAGATATCTTTGTGCTGTAAATCTCCCAACAGACAAACGCAAAAGCAGCAAACATCTCGCTGTATGTCCCACATCCAAAGTGCCAAGAAAGTAATGTAGAGCTTGCTCTCCCTGTCTTTGAGTACAGTTTTCAGTGTCCCGGTTACCTCTTTGCTAACATTCTCTTCAGAGCTGCAGTGAAACCAGGAACCACGTGGAGAAGGCACCCGCACTGAAAATGCCTGGAAGGAACATTGGGGCTTCTTCTCAGTGTCTCTGATGTCGGGTTTCACTGTCCCGGGAAAGTCTCTGCTAACACCCTGCAGAGCGCAGTGCCCAATATACAGAAACGTCTTGCGGTATCTCCTACAGGGAAAGTGCCAAGAGGGAATTCTCGATCTTGTTCTCAGTGTCTCTGAGAATTGCTCTGATTATCCGTGTGACCTCTTTGCTAAGACTCTCCAGAGAGCCGTCCTCAAAACCAACACACATCTTGACATATCTCCCACATTGATCGCAGTGTCTCCAGAAACGGCATTCAAGGAGCCAGGAACTTTTCTGCCCACACTGTCCATTGAGTTGTCCTCAAAACCAATATACATCCTGCTATATCTCCCACATGGAAAATGCCAGGAGGCAAAAGTGGGGATTATGTTTAGACTTTCTCGGAACTGCTTCAAATCAACTAGATATCTTTGTGCTGTAAATCTCCCAACAGACAAACGCAAAAGCAGCAAACATCTCGCTGTATGTCCCACATCCAAAGTGCCAAGAGAGTAATGTAGAGCTTGCTCTCCCTGTCTTTGAGTACAGTTTTCAGTGTCCCGGTTACCTCTTTGCTAACATTCTCTTCAGAGCTGCAGTGAAACCAGGAACCACGTGGAGAAGGCACCCACACTGAAAATGCCTGGAAGGAACATTGGGGCTTCTTCTCAGTGTCTCTGATGTCGGGTTTCACTGTCCCGGGAAAGTCTCTGCTAACACCCTGCAGAGCGCAGTGCCCAATATACAGAAACATCTTGCGGTATCTCCTACAGGGAAAGTGCCAGGAGGAATTCTCGATCTTGTTCTCAGTGTCTCTGAGAATTGCTCTGATTATCCGTGTGACCTCTTTGCTAAGACTCTCCAGAGAGCCGTCCTCAAAACCAACACACATCTTGACATATCTCCCACAATGATCGCAGTGTCTCCAGAAACGGCATTCAAGGAGCCAGGAACTTTTCTGCCCACACTGTCCATTGAGTTGTCCTCAAAACCAATATACATCCTGCTATATCTCCCACATGGAAAATGCCAGGAGGCAAAAGTGGGGATTATGTTTAGACTTTCTCGGAACTGCTTCAAATCAACTAGATATCTTTGTGCTGTAAATCTCCCAACAGACAAACGCAAAAGCAGCAAACATCTCGCTGTATGTCCCACATCCAAAGTGCCAAGAAAGTAATGTAGAGCTTGCTCTCCCTGTCTTTGAGTACAGTTTTCAGTGTCCCGGTTACCTCTTTGCTAACATTCTCTTCAGAGCTGCAGTGAAACCAGGAACCACGTGGAGAAGGCACCCGCACTGAAAATGCCTGGAAGGAACATTGGGGCTTCTTCTCAGTGTCTCTGATGTCGGGTTTCACTGTCCCGGGAAAGTCTCTGCTAACACCCTGCAGAGCGCAGTGCCCAATATACAGAAACGTCTTGCGGTATCTCCTACAGGGAAAGTGCCAGGAGGAATTGTGGAGCTTGGTCTCAGTGTCTCTGAGAATTGCTCTGATTATCCGTGTGACCTCTTTGCTAAGACTCTCCAGAGAGCCGTCCTCAAAACCAACACACATCTTGACATATCTCCCACATTGATCGCAGTGTCTCCAGAAACGGCATTCAAGGAGCCAGGAACTTTTCTGCCCACACTGTCCATTGAGTTGTCCTCAAAACCAATATACATCCTGCTATATCTCCCACATGGAAAATGCCAGGAGGCAAAAGTGGGGATTATGTTTAGACTTTCTCGGAACTGCTTCAAATCAACTAGATATCTTTGTGCTGTAAATCTCCCAACAGACAAACGCAAAAGCAGCAAACATCTCGCTGTATGTCCCACATCCAAAGTGCCAAGAAAGTAATGTAGAGCTTGCTCTCCCTGTCTTTGAGTACAGTTTTCAGTGTCCCGGTTACCTCTTTGCTAACATTCTCTTCAGAGCTGCAGTGAAACCAGGAACCACGTGGAGAAGGCACCCACACTGAAAATGACTGGAAGGAACATTGGGGCTTCTTCTCAGTGTCTCTGATGTCGGGTTTCACTGTCCCGGGAAAGTCTCTGCTAACACCCTGCAGAGCGCAGTGCCCAATATACAGAAACATCTTGCGGTATCTCCTACAGGGAAAGTGCCAGGAGGAATTCTCGATCTTGTTCTCAGTGTCTCTGAGAATTGCTCTGATTATCCGTGTGACCTCTTTGCTAAGACTCTCCAGAGAGCCGTCCTCAAAACCAACACACATCTTGACATATCTCCCACATTGATCGCAGTGTCTCCAGAAACGGCATTCAAGGAGCCAGGAACTTTTCTGCCCACACTGTCCATTGAGTTGTCCTCAAAACCAATATACATCCTGCTATATCTCCCACATGGAAAATGCCAGGAGGCAAAAGTGGGGATTATGTTTAGACTTTCTCGGAACTGCTTCAAATCAACTAGATATCTTTGTGCTGTAAATCTCCCAACAGACAAACGCAAAAGCAGCAAACATCTCGCTGTATGTCCCACATCCAAAGTGCCAAGAAAGTAATGTAGAGCTTGCTCTCCCTGTCTTTGAGTACAGTTTTCAGTGTCCCGGTTACCTCTTTGCTAACATTCTCTTCAGAGCTGCAGTGAAACCAGGAACCACGTGGAGAAGGCACCCGCACTGAAAATGCCTGGAAGGAACATTGGGGCTTCTTCTCAGTGTCTCTGATGTCGGGTTTCACTGTCCCGGGAAAGTCTCTGCTAACACCCTGCAGAGCGCAGTGCCCAATATACAGAAACGTCTTGCGGTATCTCCTACAGGGAAAGTGCCAGGAGGAATTGTGGAGCTTGGTCTCAGTGTCTCTGAGAATTGCTCTGATTATCCGTGTGACCTCTTTGCTAAGACTCTCCAGAGAGCCGTCCTCAAAACCAACACACATCTTGACATATCTCCCACATTGATCGCAGTGTCTCCAGAAACGGCATTCAAGGAGCCAGGAACTTTTCTGCCCACACTGTCCATTGAGTTGTCCTCAAAACCAATATACATCCTGCTATATCTCCCACATGGAAAATGCCAGGAGGCAAAAGTGGGGATTATGTTTAGACTTTCTCGGAACTGCTTCAAATCAACTAGATATCTTTGTGCTGTAAATCTCCCAACAGACAAACGCAAAAGCAGCAAACATCTCGCTGTATGTCCCACATCCAAAGTGCCAAGAGAGTAATGTAGAGCTTGCTCTCCCTGTCTTTGAGTACAGTTTTCAGTGTCCCGGTTACCTCTTTGCTAACATTCTCTTCAGAGCTGCAGTGAAACCAGGAACCACGTGGAGAAGGCACCCACACTGAAAATGACTGGAAGGAACATTGGGGCTTCTTCTCAGTGTCTCTGATGTCGGGTTTCACTGTCCCGGGAAAGTCTCTGCTAACACCCTGCAGAGCGCAGTGCCCAATATACAGAAACATCTTGCGGTATCTCCTACAGGGAAAGTGCCAGGAGGAATTCTCGATCTTGTTCTCAGTGTCTCTGAGAATTGCTCTGATTATCCGTGTGACCTCTTTGCTAAGACTCTCCAGAGAGCCGTCCTCAAAACCAACACACATCTTGACATATCTCCCACATTGATCGCAGTGTCTCCAGAAACGGCATTCAAGGAGCCAGGAACTTTTCTGCCCACACTGTCCATTGAGTTGTCCTCAAAACCAATATACATCCTGCTATATCTCCCACATGGAAAATGCCATGAGGCAAAAGTGGGGATTATGTTTAGACTTTCTCGGAACTGCTTCAAATCAACTAGATATCTTTGTGCTGTAAATCTCCCAACAGACAAACGCAAAAGCAGCAAACATCTCGCTGTATGTCCCACATCCAAAGTGCCAAGAGAGTAATGTAGAGCTTGCTCTCCCTGTCTTTGAGTACAGTTTTCAGTGTCCCGGTTACCTCTTTGCTAACATTCTCTTCAGAGCTGCAGTGAAACCAGGAACCACGTGGAGAAGGCACCCACACTGAAAATGACTGGAAGGAACATTGGGGCTTCTTCTCAGTGTCTCTGATGTCGGGTTTCACTGTCCCGGGAAAGTCTCTGCTAACACCCTGCAGAGCGCAGTGCCCAATATACAGAAACATCTTGCGGTATCTCCTACAGGGAAAGTGCCAAGAGGGAATTCTCGATCTTGTTCTCAGTGTCTCTGAGAATTGCTCTGATTATCCGTGTGACCTCTTTGCTAAGACTCTCCAGAGAGCCGTCCTCAAAACCAACACACATCTTGACATATCTCCCACAATGATCGCAGTGTCTCCAGAAACGGCATTCAAGGAGCCAGGAACTTTTCTGCCCACACTGTCCATTGAGTTGTCCTCAAAACCAATATACATCCTGCTATATCTCCCACATGGAAAATGCCAGGAGGCAAAAGTGGGGATTATGTTTAGACTTTCTCGGAACTGCTTCAAATCAACTAGATATCTTTGTGCTGTAAATCTCCCAACAGACAAACGCAAAAGCAGCAAACATCTCGCTGTATGTCCCACATCCAAAGTGCCAAGAAAGTAATGTAGAGCTTGCTCTCCCTGTCTTTGAGTACAGTTTTCAGTGTCCCGGTTACCTCTTTGCTAACATTCTCTTCAGAGCTGCAGTGAAACCAGGAACCACGTGGAGAAGGCACCCGCACTGAAAATGCCTGGAAGGAACATTGGGGCTTCTTCTCAGTGTCTCTGATGTCGGGTTTCACTGTCCCGGGAAAGTCTCTGCTAACACCCTGCAGAGCGCAGTGCCCAATATACAGAAACGTCTTGCGGTATCTCCTACAGGGAAAGTGCCAGGAGGAATTCTCGATCTTGTTCTCAGTGTCTCTGAGAATTGCTCTGATTATCCGTGTGACCTCTTTGCTAAGACTCTCCAGAGAGCCGTCCTCAAAACCAACACACATCTTGACATATCTCCCGCATTGATCGCAGTGTCTCCAGAAACGGCATTCAAGGAGCCAGGAACTTTTCTGCCCACACTGTCCATTGAGTTGTCCTCAAAACCAATATACATCCTGCTATATCTCCCACATGGAAAATGCCAGGAGGCAAAAGTGGGGATTATGTTTAGACTTTCTCGGAACTGCTTCAAATCAACTAGATATCTTTGTGCTGTAAATCTCCCAACAGCCAAATGTAAAAGCAGCAAACATCTCGCTGTATGTCCCACATCCAAAGTGCCAAGAGAGTAATGTAGAGCTTGCTCTCCCTGTCTTTGAGTACAGTTTTCAGTGTCCCGGTTACCTCTTTGCTAACATTCTCTTCAGAGCTGCAGTGAAACCAGGAACCACGTGGAGAAGGCACCCACACTGAAAATGACTGGAAGGAACGTTGGGGCTTCTTCTCAGTGTCTCTGACATAGGGTTTCACTGTCCCGGGAAAGTCTCTGCTAACACCCTGCAGAGCGCAGTGCCCAATATACAGAAACGTCTTGCGGTATCTCCTACAGGGAAAGTGCCAGGAGGGAATTCTCGATCTTGTTCTCAGTGTCTCTGAGAATTGCTCTGATTAACCGTGTGACCTCTTTGCTAAGACTCTCCAGAGAGCCGTCCTCAAAACCAACACACATCTTGACATATCTCCCACATTGATCGCAGTGTCTCCAGAAACGGCATTCAAGGAGCCAGGAACTTTTCTGCCCACACTGTCCATTGAGTTGTCCTCAAAACCAATATACATCCTGCTATATCTCCCACATGGAAAATGCCAGGAGGCAAAAGTGGGGATTATGTTTAGACTTTCTCGGAACTGCTTCAAATCAACTAGATATCTTTGTGCTGTAAATCTCCCAACAGACAAACGCAAAAGCAGCAAACATCTCGCTGTGTGTCCCACATCCAAAGTGCCAAGAGAGTAATGTAGAGCTTGCTCTCCCTGTCTTTGAGTACAGTTTTCAGTGTCCCGGTTACCTCTTTGCTAACATTCTCTTCAGAGCTGCAGTGAAACCAGGAACCACGTGGAGAAGGCACCCACACTGAAAATGCCTGGAAGGAACATTGGGGCTTCTTCTCAGTGTCTCTGATGTCGGGTTTCACTGTCCCGGGAAAGTCTCTGCTAACACCCTGCAGAGCGCAGTGCCCAATATACAGAAACATCTTGCGGTATCTCCTACAGGGAAAGTGCCAGGAGGAATTCTCGATCTTGTTCTCAGTGTCTCTGAGAATTGCTCTGATTATCCGTGTGACCTCTTTGCTAAGACTCTCCAGAGAGCCGTCCTCAAAACCAACACACATCTTGACATATCTCCCACAATGATCGCAGTGTCTCCAGAAACGGCATTCAAGGAGCCAGGAACTTTTCTGCCCACACTGTCCATTGAGTTGTCCTCAAAACCAATATACATCCTGCTATATCTCCCACATGGAAAATGCCAGGAGGCAAAAGTGGGGATTATGTTTAGACTTTCTCGGAACTGCTTCAAATCAACTAGATATCTTTGTGCTGTAAATCTCCCAACAGACAAACGCAAAAGCAGCAAACATCTCGCTGTATGTCCCACATCCAAAGTGCCAAGAAAGTAATGTAGAGCTTGCTCTCCCTGTCTTTGAGTACAGTTTTCAGTGTCCCGGTTACCTCTTTGCTAACATTCTCTTCAGAGCTGCAGTGAAACCAGGAACCACGTGGAGAAGGCACCCGCACTGAAAATGCCTGGAAGGAACATTGGGGCTTCTTCTCAGTGTCTCTGATGTCGGGTTTCACTGTCCCGGGAAAGTCTCTGCTAACACCCTGCAGAGCGCAGTGCCCAATATACAGAAACATCTTGCGGTATCTCCTACAGGGAAAGTGCCAGGAGGAATTGTGGAGCTTGGTCTCAGTGTCTCTGAGAATTGCTCTGATTAACCGTGTGACCTCTTTGCTAAGACTCTCCAGAGAGCCGTCCTCAAAACCAACACACATCTTGACATATCTCCCACATTGATCGCAGTGTCTCCTGAAACGGCATTCAAGGAGCCAGGAACTTTTCTGCCCACACTGTCCATTGAGTTGTCCTCAAAACCAATACACATCCTGCTATATCTCCCACATGGAAAATGCCAGGAGGCAAAAGTGGGGATTATGTTTAGACTTTCTCGGAACTGCTTCAAATCAACTAGATATCTTTGTGCTGTAAATCTCCCAACAGACAAATGTAAAAGCAGCAAACATCTCGCTGTATGTCCCACATCCAAAGTGCCAAGAGAGTTATGTAGAGCTTGCTCTCCCTGTCTTTGAGTACAGTTTTCAGTGTCCCGGTTACCTCTTTGCTAACATTCTCTTCAGAGCTGCAGTGAAACCAGGAACCACGTGGAGAAGGCACCCACACTGAAAATGACTGGAAGGAACATTGGGGCTTCTTCTCAGTGTCTCTGATGTCGGGTTGCACTGTCCCGGGAAAGTCTCTGCTAACACCCTGCAGAGCGCAGTGCCCAATATACAGAAACGTCTTGCGGTATCTCCTACAGGGAAAGTGCCAAGAGGGAATTCTCGATCTTGTTCTCAGTGTCTCTGAGAATTGCTCTGATTAACCGTGTGACCTCTTTGCTAAGACTCTCCAGAGAGCCGTCCTCAAAACCAACACACATCTTGACATATCTCCCACATTGATCGCAGTGTCTCCTGAAACGGCATTCAAGGAGCCAGGAACTTTTCTGCCCACACTGTCCATTGAGTTGTCCTCAAAACCAATATACATCCTGCTATATCTCCCACATGGAAAATGCCAGGAGGCAAAAGTGGGGATTATGTTTAGACTTTCTCGGAACTGCTTCAAATCAACTAGATATCTTTGTGCTGTAAATCTCCCAACAGACAAACGCAAAAGCAGCAAACATCTCGCTGTGTGTCCCACATCCAAAGTGCCAAGAGAGTAATGTAGAGCTTGCTCTCCCTGTCTTTGAGTACAGTTTTCAGTGTCCCGGTTACCTCTTTGCTAACATTCTCTTCAGAGCTGCAGTGAAACCAGGAACCACGTGGAGAAGGCACCCACACTGAAAATGCCTGGAAGGAACATTGGGGCTTCTTCTCAGTGTCTCTGATGTCGGGTTTCACTGTCCCGGGAAAGTCTCTGCTAACACCCTGCAGAGCGCAGTGCCCAATATACAGAAACGTCTTGCGGTATCTCCTACAGGGAAAGTGCCAAGAGGGAATTCTCGATCTTGTTCTCAGTGTCTCTGAGAATTGCTCTGATTATCCGTGTGACCTCTTTGCTAAGACTCTCCAGAGAGCCGTCCTCAAAACCAACACACATCTTGACATATCTCCCGCATTGATCGCAGTGTCTCCAGAAACGGCATTCAAGGAGCCAGGAACTTTTCTGCCCACACTGTCCATTGAGTTGTCCTCAAAACCAATATACATCCTGCTATATCTCCCACATGGAAAATGCCAGGAGGCAAAAGTGGGGATTATGTTTAGACTTTCTCGGAACTGCTTCAAATCAACTAGATATCTTTGTGCTGTAAATCTCCCAACAGACAAATGTAAAAGCAGCAAACATCTCGCTGTATGTCCCACATCCAAAGTGCCAAGAGAGTTATGTAGAGCTTGCTCTCCCTGTCTTTGAGTACAGTTTTCAGTGTCCCGGTTACCTCTTTGCTAACATTCTCTTCAGAGCTGCAGTGAAACCAGGAACCACGTGGAGAAGGCACCCACACTGAAAATGACTGGAAGGAACATTGGGGCTTCTTCTCAGTGTCTCTGATGTCGGGTTTCACTGTCCCGGGAAAGTCTCTGCTAACACCCTGCAGAGCGCAGTGCCCAATATACAGAAACATCTTGCGGTATCTCCTACAGTGAAAGTGCCAGGAGGAATTCTCGATCTTGTTCTCAGTGTCTCTGAGAATTGCTCTGATTATCCGTGTGACCTCTTTGCTAAGACTCTCCAGAGAGCCGTCCTCAAAACCAACACACATCTTGACATATCTCCCACATTGATCGCAGTGTCTCCAGAAACGGCATTCAAGGAGCCAGGAACTTTTCTGCCCACACTGTCCATTGAGTTGTCCTCAAAACCAATATACATCCTGCTATATCTCCCACATGGAAAATGCCAGGAGGCAAAAGTGGGGATTATGTTTAGACTTTCTCGGAACTGCTTCAAATCAACTAGATATCTTTGTGCTGTAAATCTCCCAACAGACAAACGCAAAAGCAGCAAACATCTCGCTGTATGTCCCACATCCAAAGTGCCAAGAGAGTAATGTAGAGCTTGCTCTCCCTGTCTTTGAGTACAGTTTTCAGTGTCCCGGTTACCTCTTTGCTAACATTCTCTTCAGAGCTGCAGTGAAACCAGGAACCACGTGGAGAAGGCACCCACACTGAAAATGACTGGAAGGAACATTGGGGCTTCTTCTCAGTGTCTCTGACATAGGGTTTCACTGTCCCGGGAAAGTCTCTGCTAACACCCTGCAGAGCGCAGTGCCCAATATACAGAAACGTCTTGCGGTATCTCCTACAGGGAAAGTGCCAGGAGGAATTCTCGATCTTGTTCTCAGTGTCTCTGAGAATTGCTCTGATTATCCGTGTGACCTCTTTGCTAAGACTCTCCAGAGAGCCGTCCTCAAAACCAACACACATCTTGACATATCTCCCACAATGATCGCAGTGTCTCCAGAAACGGCATTCAAGGAGCCAGGAACTTTTCTGCCCACACTGTCCATTGAGTTGTCCTCAAAACCAATATACATCCTGCTATATCTCCCACATGGAAAATGCCAGGAGGGAAAAGTGGGGATTATGTTTAGACTTTCTCAGAACTGCTTCAAATCAACTAGATATCTTTGTGCTGTAAATCTCCCAACAGACAAACGCAAAAGCAGCAAACATCTCGCTGTATGTCCCACATCCAAAGTGCCAAGAAAGTAATGTAGAGCTTGCTCTCCCTGTCTTTGAGTACAGTTTTCAGTGTCCCGGTTACCTCTTTGCTAACATTCTCTTCAGAGCTGCAGTGAAACCAGGAACCACGTGGAGAAGGCACCCGCACTGAAAATGCCTGGAAGGAACATTGGGGCTTCTTCTCAGAGTCTCTGATGTCGGGTTTCACTGTCCCGGGAAAGTCTCTGCTAACACCCTGCAGAGCGCAGTGCCCAATATACAGAAACGTCTTGCGGTATCTCCTACAGGGAAAGTGCCAAGAGGGAATTCTCGATCTTGTTCTCAGTGTCTCTGAGAATTGCTCTGATTATCCGTGTGACCTCTTTGCTAAGACTCTCCAGAGAGCCGTCCTCAAAACCAACACACATCTTGACATATCTCCCACATTGATCGCAGTGTCTCCAGAAACGGCATTCAAGGAGCCAGGAACTTTTCTGCCCACACTGTCCATTGAGTTGTCCTCAAAACCAATATACATCCTGCTATATCTCCCACATGGAAAATGCCAGGAGGCAAAAGTGGGGATTAAGTTTAGACTTTCTCGGAACTGCTTCAAATCAACTAGATATCTTTGTGCTGTAAATCTCCCAACAGACAAACGCAAAAGCAGCAAACATCTCGCTGTATGTCCCACATCCAAAGTGCCAAGAAAGTAATGTAGAGCTTGCTCTCCCTGTCTTTGAGTACAGTTTTCAGTGTCCCGGTTACCTCTTTGCTAACATTCTCTTCAGAGCTGCAGTGAAACCAGGAACCACGTGGAGAAGGCACCCACACTGAAAATGCCTGGAAGGAACATTGGGGCTTCTTCTCAGTGTCTCTGATGTCGGGTTTCACTGTCCCGGGAAAGTCTCTGCTAACACCCTGCAGAGCGCAGTGCCCAATATACAGAAACATCTTGCGGTATCTCCTACAGGGAAAGTGCCAGGAGGAATTGTGGAGCTTGGTCTCAGTGTCTCTGAGAATTGCTCTGATTATCCGTGTGACCTCTTTGCTAAGACTCTCCAGAGAGACGTCCTCAAAACCAACACACATCTTGACATATCTCCCGCATTGATCGCAGTGTCTCCAGAAACGGCATTCAAGGAGCCAGGAACTTTTCTGCCCACACTGTCCATTGAGTTGTCCTCAAAACCAATATACATCCTGCTATATCTCCCACATGGAAAATGCCAGGAGGCAAAAGTGGGGATTATGTTTAGACTTTCTCGGAACTGCTTCAAATCAACTAGATATCTTTGTGCTGTAAATCTCCCAACAGACAAACGCAAAAGCAGCAAACATCTCGCTGTATGTCCCACATCCAAAGTGCCAAGAGAGTAATGTAGAGCTTGCTCTCCCTGTCTTTGAGTACAGTTTTCAGTGTCCCGGTTACCTCTTTGCTAACATTCTCTTCAGAGCTGCAGTGAAACCAGGAACCACGTGGAGAAGGCACCCACACTGAAAATGCCTGGAAGGAACATTGGGGCTTCTTCTCAGTGTCTCTGATGTCGGGTTTCACTGTCCCGGGAAAGTCTCTGCTAACACCCTGCAGAGCGCAGTGCCCCATATACAGAAACATCTTGCGGTATCTCCTACAGGGAAAGTGCCAGGAGGAATTCTCGATCTTGTTCTCAGTGTCTCTGAGAATTGCTCTGATTATCCGTGTGACCTCTTTGCTAAGACTCTCCAGAGAGCCGTCCTCAAAACCAACACACATCTTGACATATCTCCCACAATGATCGCAGTGTCTCCAGAAACGGCATTCAAGGAGCCAGGAACTTTTCTGCCCACACTGTCCATTGAGTTGTCCTCAAAACCAATATACATCCTGCTATATCTCCCACATGGAAAATGCCAGGAGGGAAAAGTGGGGATTATGTTTAGACTTTCTCGGAACTGCTTCAAATCAACTAGATATCTTTGTGCTGTAAATCTCCCAACAGACAAACGCAAAAGCAGCAAACATCTCGCTGTATGTCCCACATCCAAAGTGCCAAGAAAGTAATGTAGAGCTTGCTCTCCCTGTCTTTGAGTACAGTTTTCAGTGTCCCGGTTACCTCTTTGCTAACATTCTCTTCAGAGCTGCAGTGAAACCAGGAACCACGTGGAGAAGGCACCCGCACTGAAAATGCCTGGAAGGAACATTGGGGCTTCTTCTCAGTGTCTCTGATGTCGGGTTTCACTGTCCCGGGAAAGTCTCTGCTAACACCCTGCAGAGCGCAGTGCCCAATATACAGAAACGTCTTGCGGTATCTCCTACAGGGAAAGTGCCAGGAGGAATTGTGGAGCTTGGTCTCAGTGTCTCTGAGAATTGCTCTGATTATCCGTGTGACCTCTTTGCTAAGACTCTCCAGAGAGCCGTCCTCAAAACCAACACACATCTTGACATATCTCCCGCATTGATCGCAGTGTCTCCAGAAACGGCATTCAAGGAGCCAGGAACTTTTCTGCCCACACTGTCCATTGAGTTGTCCTCAAAACCAATATACATCCTGCTATATCTCCCACATGGAAAATGCCAGGAGGCAAAAGTGGGGATTATGTTTAGACTTTCTCGGAACTGCTTCAAATCAACTAGATATCTTTGTGCTGTAAATCTCCCAACAGCCAAATGTAAAAGCAGCAAACATCTCGCTGTATGTCCCACATCCAAAGTGCCAAGAAAGTAATGTAGAGCTTGCTCTCCCTGTCTTTGAGTACAGTTTTCAGTGTCCCGGTTACCTCTTTGCTAACATTCTCTTCAGAGCTGCAGTGAAACCAGGAACCACGTGGAGAAGGCACCCACACTGAAAATGACTGGAAGGAACGTTGGGGCTTCTTCTCAGTGTCTCTGACATAGGGTTTCACTGTCCCGGGAAAGTCTCTGCTAACACCCTGCAGAGCGCAGTGCCCAATATACAGAAACGTCTTGCGGTATCTCCTACAGGGAAAGTGCCAGGAGGGAATTCTCGATCTTGTTCTCAGTGTCTCTGAGAATTGCTCTGATTAACCGTGTGACCTCTTTGCTAAGACTCTCCAGAGAGCCTTCCTCAAAACCAACACACATCTTGACATATCTCCCACATTGATCGCAGTGTCTCCAGAAACGGCATTCAAGGAGCCAGGAACTTTTCTGCCCACACTGTCCATTGAGTTGTCCTCAAAACCAATATACATCCTGCTATATCTCCCACATGGAAAATGCCAGGAGGGAAAAGTGGGGATTATGTTTAGACTTTCTCGGAACTGCTTCAAATCAACTAGATATCTTTGTGCTGTAAATCTCCCAACAGACAAACGCAAAAGCAGCAAACATCTCGCTGTATGTCCCACATCCAAAGTGCCAAGAGAGTTATGTAGAGCTTGCTCTCCCTGTCTTTGAGTACAGTTTTCAGTGTCCCGGTTACCTCTTTGCTAACATTCTCTTCAGAGCTGCAGTGAAACCAGGAACCACGTGGAGAAGGCACCCACACTGAAAATGACTGGAAGGAACATTGGGGCTTCTTCTCAGTGTCTCTGATGTCGGGTTTCACTGTCCCGGGAAAGTCTCTGCTAACACCCTGCAGAGCGCAGTGCCCAATATACAGAAACATCTTGCGGTATCTCCTACAGGGAAAGTGCCAGGAGGAATTGTGGAGCTTGGTCTCAGTGTCTCTGAGAATTGCTCTGATTATCCGTGTGACCTCTTTGCTAAGACTCTCCAGAGAGCCGTCCTCAAAACCAACACACATCTTGACATATCTCCCACATTGATCGCAGTGTCTCCAGAAACGGCATTCAAGGAGCCAGGAACTTTTCTGCCCACACTGTCCATTGAGTTGTCCTCAAAACCAATATACATCCTGCTATATCTCCCACATGGAAAATGCCAGGAGGCAAAAGTGGGGATTATGTTTAGACTTTCTCGGAACTGCTTCAAATCAACTAGATATCTTTGTGCTGTAAATCTCCCAACAGACAAACGCAAAAGCAGCAAACATCTCGCTGTATGTCCCACATCCAAAGTGCCAAGAGAGTAATGTAGAGCTTGCTCTCCCTGTCTTTGAGTACAGTTTTCAGTGTCCCGGTTACCTCTTTGCTAACATTCTCTTCAGAGCTGCAGTGAAACCAGGAACCACGTGGAGAAGGCACCCACACTGAAAATGACTGGAAGGAACATTGGGGCTTCTTCTCAGTGTCTCTGATGTCGGGTTTCACTGTCCCGGGAAAGTCTCTGCTAACAGCCTGCAGAGCGCAGTGCCCAATATACAGAAACATCTTGCGGTATCTCCTACAGGGAAAGTGCCAGGAGGAATTCTCGATCTTGTTCTCAGTGTCTCTGAGAATTGCTCTGATTATCCGTGTGACCTCTTTGCTAAGACTCTCCAGAGAGCCATCCTCAAAACCAACACACATCTTGACATATCTCCCGCATTGATCGCAGTGTCTCCAGAAACGGCATTCAAGGAGCCAGGAACTTTTCTGCCCACACTGTCCATTGAGTTGTCCTCAAAACCAATATACATCCTGCTATATCTCCCACATGGAAAATGCCAGGAGGGAAAAGTGGGGCTTATGTTTAGACTTTCTCGGAACTGCTTCAAATCAACTAGATATCTTTGTGCTGTAAATCTCCCAACAGCCAAACGCAAAAGCAGCAAACATCTCGCTGTATGTCCCACATCCAAAGTGCCAAGAGAGTAATGTAGAGCTTGCTCTCCCTGTCTTTGAGTACAGTTTTCAGTGTCCCGGTTACCTCTTTGCTAACATTCTCTTCAGAGCTGCAGTGAAACCAGGAACCACGTGGAGAAGGCACCCGCACTGAAAATGCCTGGAAGGAACATTGGGGCTTCTTCTCAGTGTCTCTGATGTCGGGTTTCACTGTCCCGGGAAAGTCTCTGCTAACACCCTGCAGAGCGCAGTGCCCAATATACAGAAACATCTTGCGGTATCTCCTACAGGGAAAGTGCCAGGAGGAATTGTGGAGCTTGGTCTCAGTGTCTCTGAGAATTGCTCTGATTATCCGTGTGACCTCTTTGCTAAGACTCTCCAGAGAGCCGTCCTCAAAACCAACACACATCTTGACATATCTCCCACATTGATCGCAGTGTCTCCAGAAACGGCATTCAAGGAGCCAGGAACTTTTCTGCCCACACTGTCCATTGAGTTGTCCTCAAAACCAATATACATCCTGCTATATCTCCCACATGGAAAATGCCAGGAGGCAAAAGTGGGGATTATGTTTAGACTTTCTCGGAACTGCTTCAAATCAACTAGATATCTTTGTGCTGTAAATCTCCCAACAGACAAACGCAAAAGCAGCAAACATCTCGCTGTATGTCCCACATCCAAAGTGCCAAGAGAGTAATGTAGAGCTTGCTCTCCCTGTCTTTGAGTACTGTTTTCAGTGTCCCGGTTACCTCTTTGCTAACATTCTCTTCAAAGCTGCAGTGAAACCAGGAACCACGTGGAGAAGGCACCCACACTGAAAATGACTGGAAGGAACATTGGGGCTTCTTCTCAGTGTCTCTGACATAGGGTTTCACTGTCCCGGGAAAGTCTCTGCTAACACCCTGCAGATCGCAGTGCCCAATATACAGAAACGTCTTGCGGTATCTCCTACAGGGAAAGTGCCAAGAGGGAATTCTCGATCTTGTTCTCAGTGTCTCTGAGAATTGCTCTGATTATCCGTGTGACCTCTTTGCTAAGACTCTCCAGAGAGCCGTCCTCAAAACCAACACACATCTTGACATATCTCCCTCATTGATCGCAGTGTCTCCAGAAACGGCATTCAAGGAGCCAGGAAGTTTTCTGCCCACACTGTCCATTGAGTTGTCCTCAAAACCAATATACATCCTGCTATATCTCCCACATGGAAAATGCCAGGAGGGAAAAGTGGGGATTATGTTTAGACTTTCTCGGAACTGCTTCAAATCAACTAGATAGCTTTGTGCTGTAAATCTCCCAACAGACAAACGCAAAAGCAGCAAACATCTCGCTGTATGTCCCACATCCAAAGTGCCAAGAAAGTAATGTAGAGCTTGCTCTCCCTGTCTTTGAGTACAGTTTTCAGTGTCCCGGTTACCTCTTTGCTAACATTCTCTTCAGAGCTGCAGTGAAACCAGGAACCACGTGGAGAAGGCACCCGCACTGAAAATGACTGGAAGGAACATTGGGGCTTCTTCTCAGTGTCTCTGACATAGGGTTTCACTGTCCCGGGAAAGTCTCTGCTAACACCCTGCAGAGCGCAGTGCCCAATATACAGAAACATCTTGCGGTATCTCCTACAGGGAAAGTGCCAGGAGGAATTCTCGATCTTGTTCTCAGTGTCTCTGAGAATTGCTCTGATTATCCGTGTGACCTCTTTGCTAAGACTCTCCAGAGAGCCGTCCTCAAAACCAACACACATCTTGACATATCTCCCGCATTGATCGCAGTGTCTCCAGAAACGGCATTCAAGGAGCCAGGAACTTTTCTGCCCACACTGTCCATTGAGTTGTCCTCAAAACCAATATACATCCTGCTATATCTCCCACATGGAAAATGCCAGGAGGCAAAAGTGGGGATTATGTTTAGACTTTCTCGGAACTGCTTCAAATCAACTAGATATCTTTGTGCTGTAAATCTCCCAACAGACAAACGCAAAAGCAGCAAACATCTCGCTGTATGTCCCACATCCAAAGTGCCAAGAAAGTAATGTAGAGCTTGCTCTCCCTGTCTTTGAGTACAGTTTTCAGTGTCCCGGTTACCTCTTTGCTAACATTCTCTTCAGAGCTGCAGTGAAACCAGGAACCACGTGGAGAAGGCACCCGCACTGAAAATGCCTGGAAGGAACATTGGGGCTTCTTCTCAGTGTCTCTGATGTCGGGTTTCACTGTCCCGGGAAAGTCTCTGCTAACACCCTGCAGAGCGCAGTGCCCAATATACAGAAACGTCTTGCGGTATCTCCTACAGGGAAAGTGCCAAGAGGGAATTCTCGATCTTGTTCTCAGTGTCTCTGAGAATTGCTCTGATTAACCGCGTGACCTCTTTGCTAAGACTCTCCAGAGAGCCGTCCTCAAAACCAACACACATCTTGACATATCTCCCACATTGATCGCAGTGTCTCCAGAAACGGCATTCAAGGAGCCAGGAACTTTTCTGCCCACACTGTCCATTGAGTTGTCCTCAAAACCAATATACATCCTGCTATATCTCCCACATGGAAAATGCCATGAGGCAAAAGTGGGGATTATGTTTAGACTTTCTCGGAACTGCTTCAAATCAACTAGATATCTTTGTGCTGTAAATCTCCCAACAGACAAACGCAAAAGCAGCAAACATCTCGCTGTGTGTCCCACATCCAAAGTGCCAAGAGAGTAATGTAGAGCTTGCTCTCCCTGTCTTTGAGTACAGTTTTCAGTGTCCCGGTTACCTCTTTGCTAACATTCTCTTCAGAGCTGCAGTGAAACCAGGAACCACGTGGAGAAGGCACCCACACTGAAAATGCCTGGAAGGAACATTGGGGCTTCTTCTCAGTGTCTCTGATGTCGGGTTTCACTGTCCCGGGAAAGTCTCTGCTAACACCCTGCAGAGCGCAGTGCCCAATATACAGAAACATCTTGCAGTATCTCCTACAGGGAAAGTGCCAGGAGGAATTCTCGATCTTGTTCTCAGTGTCTCTGAGAATTGCTCTGATTATCCGTGTGACCTCTTTGCTAAGACTCTCCAGAGAGCCGTCCTCAAAACCAACACACATCTTGACATATCTCCCACAATGATCGCAGTGTCTCCAGAAACGGCATTCAAGGAGCCAGGAACTTTTCTGCCCACACTGTCCATTGAGTTGTCCTCAAAACCAATATACATCCTGCTATATCTCCCACATGGAAAATGCCAGGAGGCAAAAGTGGGGATTATGTTTAGACTTTCTCGGAACTGCTTCAAATCAACTAGATATCTTTGTGCTGTAAATCTCCCAACAGACAAACGCAAAAGCAGCAAACATCTCGCTGTATGTCCCACATCCAAAGTGCCAAGAAAGTAATGTAGAGCTTGCTCTCCCTGTCTTTGAGTACAGTTTTCAGTGTCCCGGTTACCTCTTTGCTAACATTCTCTTCAGAGCTGCAGTGAAACCAGGAACCACGTGGAGAAGGCACCCACACTGAAAATGCCTGGAAGGAACATTGGGGCTTCTTCTCAGTGTCTCTGATGTCGGGTTTCACTGTCCCGGGAAAGTCTCTGCTAACACCCTGCAGAGCGCAGTGCCCAATATACAGAAACGTCTTGCGGTATCTCCTACAGGGAAAGTGCCAGGAGGAATTGTGGAGCTTGGTCTCAGTGTCTCTGAGAATTGCTCTGATTATCCGTGTGACCTCTTTGCTAAGACTCTCCAGAGAGCCGTCCTCAAAACCAACACACATCTTGACATATCTCCCGCATTGATCGCAGTGTCTCCAGAAACGGCATTCAAGGAGCCAGGAACTTTTCTGCCCACACTGTCCATTGAGTTGTCCTCAAAACCAATATACATCCTGCTATATCTCCCACATGGAAAATGCCAGGAGGGAAAAGTGGGGATTATGTTTAGACTTTCTCGGAACTGCTTCAAATCAACTAGATAGCTTTGTGCTGTAAATCTCCCAACAGACAAACGCAAAAGCAGCAAACATCTCGCTGTATGTCCCACATCCAAAGTGCCAAGAAAGTAATGTAGAGCTTGCTCTCCCTGTCTTTGAGTACAGTTTTCAGTGTCCCGGTTACCTCTTTGCTAACATTCTCTTCAGAGCTGCAGTGAAACCAGGAACCACGTGGAGAAGGCACCCGCACTGAAAATGCCTGGAAGGAACATTGGGGCTTCTTCTCAGTGTCTCTGACATAGGGTTTCACTGTCCCGGGAAAGTCTCTGCTAACACCCTGCAGAGCGCAGTGCCCAATATACAGAAACATCTTGCGGTATCTCCTACAGGGAAAGTGCCAGGAGGAATTCTCGATCTTGTTCTCAGTGTCTCTGAGAATTGCTCTGATTATCCGTGTGACCTCTTTGCTAAGACTCTCCAGAGAGCCGTCCTCAAAACCAACACACATCTTGACATATCTCCCGCATTGATCGCAGTGTCTCCAGAAACGGCATTCAAGGAGCCAGGAACTTTTCTGCCCACACTGTCCATTGAGTTGTCCTCAAAACCAATATACATCCTGCTATATCTCCCACATGGAAAATGCCAGGAGGCAAAAGTGGGGATTATGTTTAGACTTTCTCGGAACTGCTTCAAATCAACTAGATATCTTTGTGCTGTAAATCTCCCAACAGACAAACGCAAAAGCAGCAAACATCTCGCTGTGTGTCCCACATCCAAAGTGCCAAGAGAGTAATGTAGAGCTTGCTCTCCCTGTCTTTGAGTACAGTTTTCAGTGTCCCGGTTACCTCTTTGCTAACATTCTCTTCAGAGCTGCAGTGAAACCAGGAACCACGTGGAGAAGGCACCCACACTGAAAATGCCTGGAAGGAACATTGGGGCTTCTTCTCAGTGTCTCTGATGTCGGGTTTCACTGTCCCGGGAAAGTCTCTGCTAACACCCTGCAGAGCGCAGTGCCCAATATACAGAAACATCTTGCAGTATCTCCTACAGGGAAAGTGCCAGGAGGAATTCTCGATCTTGTTCTCAGTGTCTCTGAGAATTGCTCTGATTATCCGTGTGACCTCTTTGCTAAGACTCTCCAGAGAGCCGTCCTCAAAACCAACACACATCTTGACATATCTCCCACAATGATCGCAGTGTCTCCAGAAACGGCATTCAAGGAGCCAGGAACTTTTCTGCCCACACTGTCCATTGAGTTGTCCTCAAAACCAATATACATCCTGCTATATCTCCCACATGGAAAATGCCAGGAGGCAAAAGTGGGGATTATGTTTAGACTTTCTCGGAACTGCTTCAAATCAACTAGATATCTTTGTGCTGTAAATCTCCCAACAGCCAAACGCAAAAGCAGCAAACATCTCGCTGTATGTCCCACATCCAAAGTGCCAAGAAAGTAATGTAGAGCTTGCTCTCCCTGTCTTTGAGTACAGTTTTCAGTGTCCCGGTTACCTCTTTGCTAACATTCTCTTCAGAGCTGCAGTGAAACCAGGAACCACGTGGAGAAGGCACCCACACTGAAAATGCCTGGAAGGAACATTGGGGCTTCTTCTCAGTGTCTCTGATGTCGGGTTTCACTGTCCCGGGAAAGTCTCTGCTAACACCCTGCAGAGCGCAGTGCCCAATATACAGAAACATCTTGCAGTATCTCCTACAGGGAAAGTGCCAGGAGGAATTCTCGATCTTGTTCTCAGTGTCTCTGAGAATTGCTCTGATTATCCGTGTGACCTCTTTGCTAAGACTCTCCAGAGAGCCGGCCTCAAAACCAACACACATCTTGACATATCTCCCGCATTGATCGCAGTGTCTCCAGAAACGGCATTCAAGGAGCCAGGAACTTTTCTGCCCACACTGTCCATTGAGTTGTCCTCAAAACCAATATACATCCTGCTATATCTCCCACATGGAAAATGCCAGGAGGCAAAAGTGGGGATTATGTTTAGACTTTCTCGGAACTGCTTCAAATCAACTAGATATCTTTGTGCTGTAAATCTCCCAACAGACAAACGCAAAAGCAGCAAACATCTCGCTGTATGTCCCACATCCAAAGTGCCAAGAAAGTAATGTAGAGCTTGCTCTCCCTGTCTTTGAGTACAGTTTTCAGTGTCCCGGTTACCTCTTTGCTAACATTCTCTTCAGAGCTGCAGTGAAACCAGGAACCACGTGGAGAAGGCACCCGCACTGAAAATGCCTGGAAGGAACATTGGGGCTTCTTCTCAGTGTCTCTGATGTCGGGTTTCACTGTCCCGGGAAAGTCTCTGCTAACACCCTGCAGAGCGCAGTGCCCAATATACAGAAACGTCTTGCGGTATCTCCTACAGGGAAAGTGCCAAGAGGGAATTCTCGATCTTGTTCTCAGTGTCTCTGAGAATTGCTCTGATTAACCGCGTGACCTCTTTGCTAAGACTCTCCAGAGAGCCGTCCTCAAAACCAACACACATCTTGACATATCTCCCACATTGATCGCAGTGTCTCCAGAAACGGCATTCAAGGAGCCAGGAACTTTTCTGCCCACACTGTCCATTGAGTTGTCCTCAAAACCAATATACATCCTGCTATATCTCCCACATGGAAAATGCCATGAGGCAAAAGTGGGGATTATGTTTAGACTTTCTCGGAACTGCTTCAAATCAACTAGATATCTTTGTGCTGTAAATCTCCCAACAGACAAACGCAAAAGCAGCAAACATCTCGCTGTGTGTCCCACATCCAAAGTGCCAAGAGAGTAATGTAGAGCTTGCTCTCCCTGTCTTTGAGTACAGTTTTCAGTGTCCCGGTTACCTCTTTGCTAACATTCTCTTCAGAGCTGCAGTGAAACCAGGAACCACGTGGAGAAGGCACCCACACTGAAAATGCCTGGAAGGAACATTGGGGCTTCTTCTCAGTGTCTCTGATGTCGGGTTTCACTGTCCCGGGAAAGTCTCTGCTAACACCCTGCAGAGCGCAGTGCCCAATATACAGAAACATCTTGCAGTATCTCCTACAGGGAAAGTGCCAGGAGGAATTCTCGATCTTGTTCTCAGTGTCTCTGAGAATTGCTCTGATTATCCGTGTGACCTCTTTGCTAAGACTCTCCAGAGAGCCGTCCTCAAAACCAACACACATCTTGACATATCTCCCACAATGATCGCAGTGTCTCCAGAAACGGCATTCAAGGAGCCAGGAACTTTTCTGCCCACACTGTCCATTGAGTTGTCCTCAAAACCAATATACATCCTGCTATATCTCCCACATGGAAAATGCCAGGAGGCAAAAGTGGGGATTATGTTTAGACTTTCTCGGAACTGCTTCAAATCAACTAGATATCTTTGTGCTGTAAATCTCCCAACAGACAAACGCAAAAGCAGCAAACATCTCGCTGTATGTCCCACATCCAAAGTGCCAAGAAAGTAATGTAGAGCTTGCTCTCCCTGTCTTTGAGTACAGTTTTCAGTGTCCCGGTTACCTCTTTGCTAACATTCTCTTCAGAGCTGCAGTGAAACCAGGAACCACGTGGAGAAGGCACCCACACTGAAAATGCCTGGAAGGAACATTGGGGCTTCTTCTCAGTGTCTCTGATGTCGGGTTTCACTGTCCCGGGAAAGTCTCTGCTAACACCCTGCAGAGCGCAGTGCCCAATATACAGAAACGTCTTGCGGTATCTCCTACAGGGAAAGTGCCAGGAGGAATTGTGGAGCTTGGTCTCAGTGTCTCTGAGAATTGCTCTGATTATCCGTGTGACCTCTTTGCTAAGACTCTCCAGAGAGCCGTCCTCAAAACCAACACACATCTTGACATATCTCCCGCATTGATCGCAGTGTCTCCAGAAACGGCATTCAAGGAGCCAGGAACTTTTCTGCCCACACTGTCCATTGAGTTGTCCTCAAAACCAATATACATCCTGCTATATCTCCCACATGGAAAATGCCAGGAGGCAAAAGTGGGGATTATGTTTAGACTTTCTCGGAACTGCTTCAAATCAACTAGATAGCTTTGTGCTGTAAATCTCCCAACAGCCAAATGTAAAAGCAGCAAACATCTCGCTGTATGTCCCACATCCAAAGTGCCAAGAAAGTAATGTAGAGCTTGCTCTCCCTGTCTTTGAGTACAGTTTTCAGTGTCCCGGTTACCTCTTTGCTAACATTCTCGTCAGAGCTGCAGTGAAACCAGGAACCACGTGGAGAAGGCACCCACACTGAAAATGACTGGAAGGAACGTTGGGGCTTCTTCTCAGTGTCTCTGACATAGGGTTTCACTGTCCCGGGAAAGTCTCTGCTAACACCCTGCAGAGCGCAGTGCCCAATATACAGAAACGTCTTGCGGTATCTCCTACAGGGAAAGTGCCAAGAGGGAATTCTCGATCTTGTTCTCAGTGTCTCTGAGAATTGCTCTGATTAACCGTGTGACCTCTTTGCTAAGACTCTCCAGAGAGCCGTCCTCAAAACCAACACACATCTTGACATATCTCCCACATTGATCGCAGTGTCTCCAGAAACGGCATTCAAGGAGCCAGGAACTTTTCTGCCCACACTGTCCATTGAGTTGTCCTCAAAACCAATATACATCCTGCTATATCTCCCACATGGAAAATGCCATGAGGCAAAAGTGGGGATTATGTTTAGACTTTCTCAGAACTGCTTCAAATCAACTAGATATCTTTGTGCTGTAAATCTCCCAACAGACAAACGCAAAAGCAGCAAACATCTCGCTGTGTGTCCCACATCCAAAGTGCCAAGAGAGTAATGTAGAGCTTGCTCTCCCTGTCTTTGAGTACAGTTTTCAGTGTCCCGGTTACCTCTTTGCTAACATTCTCTTCAGAGCTGCAGTGAAACCAGGAACCACGTGGAGAAGGCACCCACACTGAAAATGCCTGGAAGGAACATTGGGGCTTCTTCTCAGTGTCTCTGATGTCGGGTTTCACTGTCCCGGGAAAGTCTCTGCTAACACCCTGCAGAGCGCAGTGCCCAATATACAGAAACGTCTTGCGGTATCTCCTACAGGGAAAGTGCCAAGAGGGAATTCTCGATCTTGTTCTCAGTGTCTCTGAGAATTGCTCTGATTATCCGTGTGACCTCTTTGCTAAGACTCTCCAGAGAGACGTCCTCAAAACCAACACACATCTTGACATATCTCCCGCATTGATCGCAGTGTCTCCAGAAACGGCATTCAAGGAGCCAGGAACTTTTCTGCCCACACTGTCCATTGAGTTGTCCTCAAAACCAATATACATCCTGCTATATCTCCCACATGGAAAATGCCAGGAGGGAAAAGTGGGGATTATGTTTAGACTTTCTCGGAACTGCTTCAAATCAACTAGATATCTTTGTGCTGTAAATCTCCCAACAGACAAATGTAAAAGCAGCAAACATCTCGCTGTATGTCCCACATCCAAAGTGCCAAGAGAGTAATGTAGAGCTTGCTCTCCCTGTCTTTGAGTACAGTTTTCAGTGTCCCGGTTACCTCTTTGCTAACATTCTCTTCAGAGCTGCAGTGAAACCAGGAACCACGTGGAGAAGGCACCCACACTGAAAATGACTGGAAGGAACATTGGGGCTTCTTCTCAGTGTCTCTGATGTCGGGTTTCACTGTCCCAGGAAAGTCTCTGCTAACACCCTGCAGAGCGCAGTGCCCAATATACAGAAACATCTTGCGGTATCTCCTACAGGGAAAGTGCCAGGAGGAATTGTGGAGCTTGGTCTCAGTGTCTCTGAGAATTGCTCTGATTATCCGTGTGACCTCTTTGCTAAGACTCTCCAGAGAGCCGTCCTCAAAACCAACACACATCTTGACATATCTCCCACATTGATCGCAGTGTCTCCAGAAACGGCATTCAAGGAGCCAGGAACTTTTCTGCCCACACTGTCCATTGAGTTGTCCTCAAAACCAATATACATCCTGCTATATCTCCCACATGGAAAATGCCAGGAGGCAAAAGTGGGGATTATGTTTAGACTTTCTCGGAACTGCTTCAAATCAACTAGATATCTTTGTGCTGTAAATCTCCCAACAGACAAACGCAAAAGCAGCAAACATCTCGCTGTATGTCCCACATCCAAAGTGCCAAGAAAGTAATGTAGAGCTTGCTCTCCCTGTCTTTGAGTACAGTTTTCAGTGTCCCGGTTACCTCTTTGCTAACATTCTCTTCAGAGCTGCAGTGAAACCAGGAACCACGTGGAGAAGGCACCCACACTGAAAATGACTGGAAGGAACGTTGGGGCTTCTTCTCAGTGTCTCTGACATAGGGTTTCACTGTCCCGGGAAAGTCTCTGCTAACACCCTGCAGAGCGCAGTGCCCAATATACAGAAACGTCTTGCGGTATCTCCTACAGGGAAAGTGCCAGGAGGGAATTCTCGATCTTGTTCTCAGTGTCTCTGAGAATTGCTCTGATTAACCGTGTGACCTCTTTGCTAAGACTCTCCAGAGAGCCTTCCTCAAAACCAACACACATCTTGACATATCTCCCACATTGATCGCAGTGTCTCCAGAAACGGCATTCAAGGAGCCAGGAACTTTTCTGCCCACACTGTCCATTGAGTTGTCCTCAAAACCAATATACATCCTGCTATATCTCCCACATGGAAAATGCCAGGAGGGAAAAGTGGGGATTATGTTTAGACTTTCTCGGAACTGCTTCAAATCAACTAGATATCTTTGTGCTGTAAATCTCCCAACAGACAAACGCAAAAGCAGCAAACATCTCGCTGTATGTCCCACATCCAAAGTGCCAAGAGAGTTATGTAGAGCTTGCTCTCCCTGTCTTTGAGTACAGTTTTCAGTGTCCCGGTTACCTCTTTGCTAACATTCTCTTCAGAGCTGCAGTGAAACCAGGAACCACGTGGAGAAGGCACCCACACTGAAAATGACTGGAAGGAACATTGGGGCTTCTTCTCAGTGTCTCTGATGTCGGGTTTCACTGTCCCGGGAAAGTCTCTGCTAACACCCTGCAGAGCGCAGTGCCCAATATACAGAAACATCTTGCGGTATCTCCTACAGGGAAAGTGCCAGGAGGAATTGTGGAGCTTGGTCTCAGTGTCTCTGAGAATTGCTCTGATTATCCGTGTGACCTCTTTGCTAAGACTCTCCAGAGAGCCGTCCTCAAAACCAACACACATCTTGACATATCTCCCACATTGATCGCAGTGTCTCCAGAAACGGCATTCAAGGAGCCAGGAACTTTTCTGCCCACACTGTCCATTGAGTTGTCCTCAAAACCAATATACATCCTGCTATATCTCCCACATGGAAAATGCCAGGAGGCAAAAGTGGGGATTATGTTTAGACTTTCTCGGAACTGCTTCAAATCAACTAGATATCTTTGTGCTGTAAATCTCCCAACAGACAAACGCAAAAGCAGCAAACATCTCGCTGTATGTCCCACATCCAAAGTGCCAAGAGAGTAATGTAGAGCTTGCTCTCCCTGTCTTTGAGTACAGTTTTCAGTGTCCCGGTTACCTCTTTGCTAACATTCTCTTCAGAGCTGCAGTGAAACCAGGAACCACGTGGAGAAGGCACCCACACTGAAAATGACTGGAAGGAACATTGGGGCTTCTTCTCAGTGTCTCTGATGTCGGGTTTCACTGTCCCGGGAAAGTCTCTGCTAACAGCCTGCAGAGCGCAGTGCCCAATATACAGAAACATCTTGCGGTATCTCCTACAGGGAAAGTGCCAGGAGGAATTCTCGATCTTGTTCTCAGTGTCTCTGAGAATTGCTCTGATTATCCGTGTGACCTCTTTGCTAAGACTCTCCAGAGAGCCGTCCTCAAAACCAACACACATCTTGACATATCTCCCGCATTGATCGCAGTGTCTCCAGAAACGGCATTCAAGGAGCCAGGAACTTTTCTGCCCACACTGTCCATTGAGTTGTCCTCAAAACCAATATACATCCTGCTATATCTCCCACATGGAAAATGCCAGGAGGGAAAAGTGGGGCTTATGTTTAGACTTTCTCGGAACTGCTTCAAATCAACTAGATATCTTTGTGCTGTAAATCTCCCAACAGACAAACGCAAAAGCAGCAAACATCTCGCTGTATGTCCCACATCCAAAGTGCCAAGAGAGTAATGTAGAGCTTGCTCTCCCTGTCTTTGAGTACAGTTTTCAGTGTCCCGGTTACCTCTTTGCTAACATTCTCTTCAGAGCTGCAGTGAAACCAGGAACCACGTGGAGAAGGCACCCGCACTGAAAATGCCTGGAAGGAACATTGGGGCTTCTTCTCAGTGTCTCTGATGTCGGGTTTCACTGTCCCGGGAAAGTCTCTGCTAACACCCTGCAGAGCGCAGTGCCCAATATACAGAAACATCTTGCGGTATCTCCTACAGGGAAAGTGCCAGGAGGAATTGTGGAGCTTGGTCTCAGTGTCTCTGAGAATTGCTCTGATTATCCGTGTGACCTCTTTGCTAAGACTCTCCAGAGAGCCTTCCTCAAAACCAACACACATCTTGACATATCTCCCACATTGATCGCAGTGTCTCCAGAAACGGCATTCAAGGAGCCAGGAACTTTTCTGCCCACACTGTCCATTGAGTTGTCCTCAAAACCAATATACATCCTGCTATATCTCCCACATGGAAAATGCCAGGAGGCAAAAGTGGGGATTATGTTTAGACTTTCTCGGAACTGCTTCAAATCAACTAGATATCTTTGTGCTGTAAATCTCCCAACAGACAAACGCAAAAGCAGCAAACATCTCGCTGTATGTCCCACATCCAAAGTGCCAAGAGAGTAATGTAGAGCTTGCTCTCCCTGTCTTTGAGTACAGTTTTCAGTGTCCCGGTTACCTCTTTGCTAACATTCTCTTCAGAGCTGCAGTGAAACCAGGAACCACGTGGAGAAGGCACCCACACTGAAAATGACTGGAAGGAACGTTGGGGCTTCTTCTCAGTGTCTCTGACATAGGGTTTCACTGTCCCGGGAAAGTCTCTGCTAACACCCTGCAGAGCGCAGTGCCCAATATACAGAAACGTCTTGCGGTATCTCCTACAGGGAAAGTGCCAAGAGGGAATTCTCGATCTTGTTCTCAGTGTCTCTGAGAATTGCTCTGATTATCCGTGTGACCTCTTTGCTAAGACTCTCCAGAGAGCCGTCCTCAAAACCAACACACATCTTGACATATCTCCCACATTGATCGCAGTGTCTCCAGAAACGGCATTCAAGGAGCCAGGAACTTTTCTGCCCACACTGTCCATTGAGTTGTCCTCAAAACCAATATACATCCTGCTATATCTCCCACATGGAAAATGCCAGGAGGCAAAAGTGGGGATTATGTTTAGACTTTCTCGGAACTGCTTCAAATCAACTAGATATCTTTGTGCTGTAAATCTCCCAACAGACAAACGCAAAAGCAGCAAACATCTCGCTGTATGTCCCACATCCAAAGTGCCAAGAGAGTAATGTAGAGCTTGCTCTCCCTGTCTTTGAGTACTGTTTTCAGTGTCCCGGTTACCTCTTTGCTAACATTCTCTTCAAAGCTGCAGTGAAACCAGGAACCACGTGGAGAAGGCACCCACACTGAAAATGACTGGAAGGAACATTGGGGCTTCTTCTCAGTGTCTCTGATGTTGGGTTTCACTGTCCCGGGAAAGTCTCTGCTAACACCCTGCAGATCGCAGTGCCCAATATACAGAAACGTCTTGCGGTATCTCCTACAGGGAAAGTGCCAAGAGGGAATTCTCGATCTTGTTCTCAGTGTCTCTGAGAATTGCTCTGATTATCCGTGTGACCTCTTTGCTAAGACTCTCCAGAGAGCCGTCCTCAAAACCAACACACATCTTGACATATCTCCCGCATTGATCGCAGTGTCTCCAGAAACGGCATTCAAGGAGCCAGGAACTTTTCTGCCCACACTGTCCATTGAGTTGTCCTCAAAACCAATATACATCCTGCTATATCTCCCACATGGAAAATGCCAGGAGGCAAAAGTGGGGATTATGTTTAGACTTTCTCGGAACTGCTTCAAATCAACTAGATATCTTTGTGCTGTAAATCTCCCAACAGACAAACGCAAAAGCAGCAAACATCTCGCTGTATGTCCCACATCCAAAGTGCCAAGAAAGTAATGTAGAGCTTGCTCTCCCTGTCTTTGAGTACAGTTTTCAGTGTCCCGGTTACCTCTTTGCTAACATTCTCTTCAGAGCTGCAGTGAAACCAGGAACCACGTGGAGAAGGCACCCACACTGAAAATGCCTGGAAGGAACATTGGGGCTTCTTCTCAGTGTCTCTGATGTCGGGTTTCACTGTCCCGGGAAAGTCTCTGCTAACACCCTGCAGAGCGCAGTGCCCAATATACAGAAACGTCTTGCGGTATCTCCTACAGGGAAAGTGCCAGGAGGAATTGTGGAGCTTGGTCTCAGTGTCTCTGAGAATTGCTCTGATTATCCGTGTGACCTCTTTGCTAAGACTCTCCAGAGAGCCGTCCTCAAAACCAACACACATCTTGACATATCTCCCACATTGATCGCAGTGTCTCCAGAAACGGCATTCAAGGAGCCAGGAACTTTTCTGCCCACACTGTCCATTGAGTTGTCCTCAAAACCAATATACATCCTGCTATATCTCCCACATGGAAAATGCCAGGAGGCAAAAGTGGGGATTATGTTTAGACTTTCTCGGAACTGCTTCAAATCAACTAGATATCTTTGTGCTGTAAATCTCCCAACAGACAAACGCAAAAGCAGCAAACATCTCGCTGTATGTCCCACATCCAAAGTGCCAAGAGAGTAATGTAGAGCTTGCTCTCCCTGTCTTTGAGTACAGTTTTCAGTGTCCCGGTTACCTCTTTGCTAACATTCTCTTCAGAGCTGCAGTGAAACCAGGAACCACGTGGAGAAGGCACCCACACTGAAAATGACTGGAAGGAACGTTGGGGCTTCTTCTCAGTGTCTCTGACATAGGGTTTCACTGTCCCGGGAAAGTCTCTGCTAACACCCTGCAGAGCGCAGTGCCCAATATACAGAAACGTCTTGCGGTATCTCCTACAGGGAAAGTGCCAAGAGGGAATTCTCGATCTTGTTCTCAGTGTCTCTGAGAATTGCTCTGATTATCCGTGTGACCTCTTTGCTAAGACTCTCCAGAGAGCCGTCCTCAAAACCAACACACATCTTGACATATCTCCCACATTGATCGCAGTGTCTCCAGAAACGGCATTCAAGGAGCCAGGAACTTTTCTGCCCACACTGTCCATTGAGTTGTCCTCAAAACCAATATACATCCTGCTATATCTCCCACATGGAAAATGCCATGAGGCAAAAGTGGGGATTATGTTTAGACTTTCTCGGAACTGCTTCAAATCAACTAGATATCTTTGTGCTGTAAATCTCCCAACAGACAAACGCAAAAGCAGCAAACATCTCGCTGTATGTCCCACATCCAAAGTGCCAAGAGAGTAATGTAGAGCTTGCTCTCCCTGTCTTTGAGTACTGTTTTCAGTGTCCCGGTTACCTCTTTGCTAACATTCTCTTCAAAGCTGCAGTGAAACCAGGAACCACGTGGAGAAGGCACCCACACTGAAAATGACTGGAAGGAACATTGGGGCTTCTTCTCAGTGTCTCTGATGTCGGGTTTCACTGTCCCGGGAAAGTCTCTGCTAACACCCTGCAGATCGCAGTGCCCAATATACAGAAACGTCTTGCGGTATCTCCTACAGGGAAAGTGCCAAGAGGGAATTCTCGATCTTGTTCTCAGTGTCTCTGAGAATTGCTCTGATTATCCGTGTGACCTCTTTGCTAAGACTCTCCAGAGAGCCGTCCTCAAAACCAACACACATCTTGACATATCTCCCTCATTGATCGCAGTGTCTCCAGAAACGGCATTCAAGGAGCCAGGAAGTTTTCTGCCCACACTGTCCATTGAGTTGTCCTCAAAACCAATATACATCCTGCTATATCTCCCACATGGAAAATGCCAGGAGGGAAAAGTGGGGATTATGTTTAGACTTTCTCGGAACTGCTTCAAATCAACTAGATAGCTTTGTGCTGTAAATCTCCCAACAGACAAACGCAAAAGCAGCAAACATCTCGCTGTATGTCCCACATCCAAAGTGCCAAGAAAGTAATGTAGAGCTTGCTCTCCCTGTCTTTGAGTACAGTTTTCAGTGTCCCGGTTACCTCTTTGCTAACATTCTCTTCAGAGCTGCAGTGAAACCAGGAACCACGTGGAGAAGGCACCCGCACTGAAAATGCCTGGAAGGAACATTGGGGCTTCTTCTCAGTGTCTCTGACATAGGGTTTCACTGTCCCGGGAAAGTCTCTGCTAACACCCTGCAGAGCGCAGTGCCCAATATACAGAAACATCTTGCGGTATCTCCTACAGGGAAAGTGCCAGGAGGAATTCTCGATCTTGTTCTCAGTGTCTCTGAGAATTGCTCTGATTATCCGTGTGACCTCTTTGCTAAGACTCTCCAGAGAGCCGTCCTCAAAACCAACACACATCTTGACATATCTCCCGCATTGATCGCAGTGTCTCCAGAAACGGCATTCAAGGAGCCAGGAACTTTTCTGCCCACACTGTCCATTGAGTTGTCCTCAAAACCAATATACATCCTGCTATATCTCCCACATGGAAAATGCCAGGAGGCAAAAGTGGGGATTATGTTTAGACTTTCTCGGAACTGCTTCAAATCAACTAGATATCTTTGTGCTGTAAATCTCCCAACAGACAAACGCAAAAGCAGCAAACATCTCACTGTGTGTCCCACATCCAAAGTGCCAAGAAAGTAATGTAGAGCTTGCTCTCCCTGTCTTTGAGTACAGTTTTCAGTGTCCCGGTTACCTCTTTGCTAACATTCTCTTCAGAGCTGCAGTGAAACCAGGAACCACGTGGAGAAGGCACCCACACTGAAAATGCCTGGAAGGAACATTGGGGCTTCTTCTCAGTGTCTCTGATGTCGGGTTTCACTGTCCCGGGAAAGTCTCTGCTAACACCCTGCAGAGCGCAGTGCCCAATATACAGAAACGTCTTGCGGTATCTCCTACAGGGAAAGTGCCAAGAGGGAATTCTCGATCTTGTTCTCAGTGTCTCTGAGAATTGCTCTGATTATCCGTGTGACCTCTTTGCTAAGACTCTCCAGAGAGACGTCCTCAAAACCAACACACATCTTGACATATCTCCCGCATTGATCGCAGTGTCTCCAGAAACGGCATTCAAGGAGCCAGGAACTTTTCTGCCCACACTGTCCATTGAGTTGTCCTCAAAACCAATATACATCCTGCTATATCTCCCACATGGAAAATGCCAGGAGGGAAAAGTGGGGATTATGTTTAGACTTTCTCGGAACTGCTTCAAATCAACTAGATATCTTTGTGCTGTAAATCTCCCAACAGACAAATGTAAAAGCAGCAAACATCTCGCTGTATGTCCCACATCCAAAGTGCCAAGAGAGTAATGTAGAGCTTGCTCTCCCTGTCTTTGAGTACAGTTTTCAGTGTCCCGGTTACCTCTTTGCTAACATTCTCTTCAGAGCTGCAGTGAAACCAGGAACCACGTGGAGAAGGCACCCACACTGAAAATGACTGGAAGGAACATTGGGGCTTCTTCTCAGTGTCTCTGATGTCGGGTTTCACTGTCCCAGGAAAGTCTCTGCTAACACCCTGCAGAGCGCAGTGCCCAATATACAGAAACATCTTGCGGTATCTCCTACAGGGAAAGTGCCAGGAGGAATTCTCGATCTTGTTCTCAGTGTCTCTGAGAATTGCTCTGATTATCCGTGTGACCTCTTTGCTAAGACTCTCCAGAGAGCCGTCCTCAAAACCAACACACATCTTGACATATCTCCCTCACTGATCGCAGTGTCTCCAGAAACGGCATTCAAGGAGCCAGGAACTTTTCTGCCCACACTGTCCATTGAGTTGTCCTCAAAACCAATATACATCCTGCTATATCTCCCACATGGAAAATGCCAGGAGGCAAAAGTGGGGATTATGTTTAGACTTTCTCGGAACTGCTTCAAATCAACTAGATATCTTTGTGCTGTAAATCTCCCAACAGACAAACGCAAAAGCAGCAAACATCTCGCTGTATGTCCCACATCCAAAGTGCCAAGAAAGTAATGTAGAGCTTGCTCTCCCTGTCTTTGAGTACAGTTTTCAGTGTCCCGGTTACCTCTTTGCTAACATTCTCTTCAGAGCTGCAGTGAAACCAGGAACCACGTGGAGAAGGCACCCGCACTGAAAATGCCTGGAAGGAACATTGGGGCTTCTTCTCAGTGTCTCTGATGTCGGGTTTCACTGTCCCGGGAAAGTCTCTGCTAACACCCTGCAGAGCGCAGTGCCCAATATACAGAAACATCTTGCGGTATCTCCTACAGGGAAAGTGCCAGGAGGAATTGTGGAGCTTGGTCTCAGTGTCTCTGAGAATTGCTCTGATTATCCGTGTGACCTCTTTGCTAAGACTCTCCAGAGAGCCGTCCTCAAAACCAACACACATCTTGACATATCTCCCACATTGATCGCAGTGTCTCCAGAAACCGCATTCAAGGAGCCAGGAACTTTTCTGCCCACACTGTCCATTGAGTTGTCCTCAAAACCAATATACATCCTGCTATATCTCCCACATGGAAAATGCCAGGAGGCAAAAGTGGGGATTATGTTTAGACTTTCTCGGAACTGCTTCAAATCAACTAGATATCTTTGTGCTGTAAATCTCCCAACAGACAAACGCAAAAGCAGCAAACATCTCGCTGTATGTCCCACATCCAAAGTGCCAAGAGAGTAATGTAGAGCTTGCTCTCCCTGTCTTTGAGTACAGTTTTCAGTGTCCCGGTTACCTCTTTGCTAACATTCTCTTCAGAGCTGCAGTGAAACCAGGAACCACGTGGAGAAGGCACCCACACTGAAAATGACTGGAAGGAACGTTGGGGCTTCTTCTCAGTGTCTCTGACATAGGGTTTCACTGTCCCGGGAAAGTCTCTGCTAACACCCTGCAGAGCGCAGTGCCCAATATACAGAAACGTCTTGCGGTATCTCCTACAGGGAAAGTGCCAAGAGGGAATTCTCGATCTTGTTCTCAGTGTCTCTGAGAATTGCTCTGATTATCCGTGTGACCTCTTTGCTAAGACTCTCCAGAGAGCCGTCCTCAAAACCAACACACATCTTGACATATCTCCCACATTGATCGCAGTGTCTCCAGAAACGGCATTCAAGGAGCCAGGAACTTTTCTGCCCACACTGTCCATTGAGTTGTCCTCAAAACCAATATACATCCTGCTATATCTCCCACATGGAAAATGCCAGGAGGCAAAAGTGGGGATTATGTTTAGACTTTCTCGGAACTGCTTCAAATCAACTAGATATCTTTGTGCTGTAAATCTCCCAACAGACAAACGCAAAAGCAGCAAACATCTCGCTGTATGTCCCACATCCAAAGTGCCAAGAAAGTAATGTAGAGCTTGCTCTCCCTGTCTTTGAGTACAGTTTTCAGTGTCCCGGTTACCTCTTTGCTAACATTCTCTTCAGAGCTGCAGTGAAACCAGGAACCACGTGGAGAAAGGCACCCACACTGAAAATGACTGGAAGGAACATTGGGGCTTCTTCTCAGTGTCTCTGATGTCGGGTTTCACTGTCCCGGGAAAGTCTCTGCTAACACCCTGCAGAGCGCAGTGCCCAATATACAGAAACATCTTGCGGTATCTCCTACAGGGAAAGTGCCAGGAGGAATTCTCGATCTTGTTCTCAGTGTCTCTGAGAATTGCTCTGATTATCCGTGTGACCTCTTTGCTAAGACTCTCCAGAGAGCCGTCCTCAAAACCAACACACATCTTGACATATCTCCCACAATGATCGCAGTGTCTCCAGAAACGGCATTCAAGGAGCCAGGAACTTTTCTGCCCACACTGTCCATTGAGTTGTCCTCAAAACCAATATACATCCTGCTATATCTCCCACATGGAAAATGCCAGGAGGGAAAAGTGGGGATTATGTTTAGACTTTCTCGGAACTGCTTCAAATCAACTAGATATCTTTGTGCTGTAAATCTCCCAACAGACAAACGCAAAAGCAGCAAACATCTCGCTGTATGTCCCACATCCAAAGTGCCAAGAGAGTAATGTAGAGCTTGCTCTCCCTGTCTTTGAGTACAGTTTTCAGTGTCCCGGTTACCTCTTTGCTAACATTCTCTTCAGAGCTGCAGTGAAACCAGGAACCACGTGGAGAAGGCACCCGCACTGAAAATGCCTGGAAGGAACATTGGGGCTTCTTCTCAGTGTCTCTGATGTCGGGTTTCACTGTCCCGGGAAAGTCTCTGCTAACACCCTGCAGAGCGCAGTGCCCAATATACAGAAACGTCTTGCGGTATCTCCTACAGGGAAAGTGCCAGGAGGAATTGTGGAGCTTGGTCTCAGTGTCTCTGAGAATTGCTCTGATTATCCGTGTGACCTCTTTGCTAAGACTCTCCAGAGAGCCGTCCTCAAAACCAACACACATCTTGACATATCTCCCGCATTGATCGCAGTGTCTCCAGAAACGGCATTCAAGGAGCCAGGAACTTTTCTGCCCACACTGTCCATTGAGTTGTCCTCAAAACCAATATACATCCTGCTATATCTCCCACATGGAAAATGCCAGGAGGCAAAAGTGGGGATTATGTTTAGACTTTCTCGGAACTGCTTCAAATCAACTAGATATCTTTGTGCTGTAAATCTCCCAACAGCCAAATGTAAAAGCAGCAAACATCTCGCTGTATGTCCCACATCCAAAGTGCCAAGAAAGTAATGTAGAGCTTGCTCTCCCTGTCTTTGAGTACAGTTTTCAGTGTCCCGGTTACCTCTTTGCTAACATTCTCTACAGAGCTGCAGTGAAACCAGGAACCACGTGGAGAAGGCACCCACACTGAAAATGACTGGAAGGAACGTTGGGGCTTCTTCTCAGTGTCTCTGACATAGGGTTTCACTGTCCCGGGAAAGTCTCTGCTAACACCCTGCAGAGCGCAGTGCCCAATATACAGAAACGTCTTGCGGTATCTCCTACAGGGAAAGTGCCAAGAGGGAATTCTCGATCTTGTTCTCAGTGTCTCTGAGAATTGCTCTGATTAACCGTGTGACCTCTTTGCTAAGACTCTCCAGAGAGCCGTCCTCAAAACCAACACACATCTTGACATATCTCCCACATTGATCGCAGTGTCTCCAGAAACGGCATTCAAGGAGCCAGGAAGTTTTCTGCCCACACTGTCCATTGAGTTGTCCTCAAAACCAATATACATCCTGCTATATCTCCCACATGGAAAATGCCATGAGGCAAAAGTGGGGATTATGTTTAGACTTTCTCGGAACTGCTTCAAATCAACTAGATATCTTTGTGCTGTAAATCTCCCAACAGACAAACGCAAAAGCAGCAAACATCTCGCTGTGTGTCCCACATCCAAAGTGCCAAGAGAGTAATGTAGAGCTTGCTCTCCCTGTCTTTGAGTACAGTTTTCAGTGTCCCGGTTACCTCTTTGCTAACATTCTCTTCAGAGCTGCAGTGAAACCAGGAACCACGTGGAGAAGGCACCCACACTGAAAATGCCTGGAAGGAACATTGGGGCTTCTTCTCAGTGTCTCTGATGTCGGGTTTCACTGTCCCGGGAAAGTCTCTGCTAACACCCTGCAGAGCGCAGTGCCCAATATACAGAAACATCTTGCGGTATCTCCTACAGGGAAAGTGCCAGGAGGAATTCTCGATCTTGTTCTCAGTGTCTCTGAGAATTGCTCTGATTATCCGTGTGACCTCTTTGCTAAGACTCTCCAGAGAGCCGTCCTCAAAACCAACACACATCTTGACATATCTCCCACAATGATCGCAGTGTCTCCAGAAACGGCATTCAAGGAGCCAGGAACTTTTCTGCCCACACTGTCCATTGAGTTGTCCTCAAAACCAATATACATCCTGCTATATCTCCCACATGGAAAATGCCAGGAGGCAAAAGTGGGGATTATGTTTAGACTTTCTCGGAACTGCTTCAAATCAACTAGATATCTTTGTGCTGTAAATCTCCCAACAGACAAACGCAAAAGCAGCAAACATCTCGCTGTATGTCCCACATCCAAAGTGCCAAGAAAGTAATGTAGAGCTTGCTCTCCCTGTCTTTGAGTACAGTTTTCAGTGTCCCGGTTACCTCTTTGCTAACATTCTCTTCAGAGCTGCAGTGAAACCAGGAACCACGTGGAGAAGGCACCCGCACTGAAAATGCCTGGAAGGAACATTGGGGCTTCTTCTCAGTGTCTCTGATGTCGGGTTTCACTGTCCCGGGAAAGTCTCTGCTAACACCCTGCAGAGCGCAGTGCCCAATATACAGAAACGTCTTGCGGTATCTCCTACAGGGAAAGTGCCAGGAGGAATTGTGGAGCTTGGTCTCAGTGTCTCTGAGAATTGCTCTGATTATCCGTGTGACCTCTTTGCTAAGACTCTCCAGAGAGCCGTCCTCAAAACCAACACACATCTTGACATATCTCCCGCATTGATCGCAGTGTCTCCAGAAACGGCATTCAAGGAGCCAGGAACTTTTCTGCCCACACTGTCCATTGAGTTGTCCTCAAAACCAATATACATCCTGCTATATCTCCCACATGGAAAATGCCAGGAGGCAAAAGTGGGGATTATGTTTAGACTTTCTCGGAACTGCTTCAAATCAACTAGATATCTTTGTGCTGTAAATCTCCCAACAGCCAAATGTAAAAGCAGCAAACATCTCGCTGTATGTCCCACATCCAAAGTGCCAAGAAAGTAATGTAGAGCTTGCTCTCCCTGTCTTTGAGTACAGTTTTCAGTGTCCCGGTTACCTCTTTGCTAACATTCTCTTCAGAGCTGCAGTGAAACCAGGAACCACGTGGAGAAGGCACCCACACTGAAAATGACTGGAAGGAACGTTGGGGCTTCTTCTCAGTGTCTCTGACATAGGGTTTCACTGTCCCGGGAAAGTCTCTGCTAACACCCTGCAGAGCGCAGTGCCCAATATACAGAAACGTCTTGCGGTATCTCCTACAGGGAAAGTGCCAGGAGGGAATTCTCGATCTTGTTCTCAGTGTCTCTGAGAATTGCTCTGATTAACCGTGTGACCTCTTTGCTAAGACTCTCCAGAGAGCCGTCCTCAAAACCAACACACATCTTGACATATCTCCCACATTGATCGCAGTGTCTCCAGAAACGGCATTCAAGGAGCCAGGAACTTTTCTGCCCACACTGTCCATTGAGTTGTCCTCAAAACCAATATACATCCTGCTATATCTCCCACATGGAAAATGCCAGGAGGCAAAAGTGGGGATTATGTTTAGACTTTCTCGGAACTGCTTCAAATCAACTAGATATCTTTGTGCTGTAAATCTCCCAACAGACAAACGCAAAAGCAGCAAACATCTCGCTGTGTGTCCCACATCCAAAGTGCCAAGAGAGTAATGTAGAGCTTGCTCTCCCTGTCTTTGAGTACAGTTTTCAGTGTCCCGGTTACCTCTTTGCTAACATTCTCTTCAGAGCTGCAGTGAAACCAGGAACCACGTGGAGAAGGCACCCACACTGAAAATGCCTGGAAGGAACATTGGGGCTTCTTCTCAGTGTCTCTGATGTCGGGTTTCACTGTCCCGGGAAAGTCTCTGCTAACACCCTGCAGAGCGCAGTGCCCAATATACAGAAACATCTTGCAGTATCTCCTACAGGGAAAGTGCCAGGAGGAATTCTCGATCTTGTTCTCAGTGTCTCTGAGAATTGCTCTGATTATCCGTGTGACCTCTTTGCTAAGACTCTCCAGAGAGCCGTCCTCAAAACCAACACACATCTTGACATATCTCCCACAATGATCGCAGTGTCTCCAGAAACGGCATTCAAGGAGCCAGGAACTTTTCTGCCCACACTGTCCATTGAGTTGTCCTCAAAACCAATATACATCCTGCTATATCTCCCACATGGAAAATGCCAGGAGGCAAAAGTGGGGATTATGTTTAGACTTTCTCGGAACTGCTTCAAATCAACTAGATATCTTTGTGCTGTAAATCTCCCAACAGACAAACGCAAAAGCAGCAAACATCTCGCTGTATGTCCCACATCCAAAGTGCCAAGAAATTAATGTAGAGCTTGCTCTCCCTGTCTTTGAGTACAGTTTTCAGTGTCCCGGTTACCTCTTTGCTAACATTCTCTTCAGAGCTGCAGTGAAACCAGGAACCACGTGGAGAAGGCACCCACACTGAAAATGCCTGGAAGGAACATTGGGGCTTCTTCTCAGTGTCTCTGATGTCGGGTTTCACTGTCCCGGGAAAGTCTCTGCTAACACCCTGCAGAGCGCAGTGCCCAATATACAGAAACGTCTTGCGGTATCTCCTACAGGGAAAGTGCCAGGAGGAATTGTGGAGCTTGGTCTCAGTGTCTCTGAGAATTGCTCTGATTATCCGTGTGACCTCTTTGCTAAGACTCTCCAGAGAGCCGTCCTCAAAACCAACACACATCTTGACATATCTCCCGCATTGATCGCAGTGTCTCCAGAAACGGCATTCAAGGAGCCAGGAACTTTTCTGCCCACACTGTCCATTGAGTTGTCCTCAAAACCAATATACATCCTGCTATATCTCCCACATGGAAAATGCCAGGAGGCAAAAGTGGGGATTATGTTTAGACTTTCTCGGAACTGCTTCAAATCAACTAGATATCTTTGTGCTGTAAATCTCCCAACAGCCAAATGTAAAAGCAGCAAACATCTCGCTGTATGTCCCACATCCAAAGTGCCAAGAAAGTAATGTAGAGCTTGCTCTCCCTGTCTTTGAGTACAGTTTTCAGTGTCCCGGTTACCTCTTTGCTAACATTCTCGTCAGAGCTGCAGTGAAACCAGGAACCACGTGGAGAAGGCACCCACACTGAAAATGACTGGAAGGAACGTTGGGGCTTCTTCTCAGTGTCTCTGACATAGGGTTTCACTGTCCCGGGAAAGTCTCTGCTAACACCCTGCAGAGCGCAGTGCCCAATATACAGAAACGTCTTGCGGTATCTCCTACAGGGAAAGTGCCAAGAGGGAATTCTCGATCTTGTTCTCAGTGTCTCTGAGAATTGCTCTGATTAACCGTGTGACCTCTTTGCTAAGACTCTCCAGAGAGCCGTCCTCAAAACCAACACACATCTTGACATATCTCCCACATTGATCGCAGTGTCTCCTGAAACGGCATTCAAGGAGCCAGGAACTTTTCTGCCCACACTGTCCATTGAGTTGTCCTCAAAACCAATATACATCCTGCTATATCTCCCACATGGAAAATGCCATGAGGCAAAAGTGGGGATTATGTTTAGACTTTCTCGGAACTGCTTCAAATCAACTAGATATCTTTGTGCTGTAAATCTCCCAACAGACAAACGCAAAAGCAGCAAACATCTCGCTGTGTGTCCCACATCCAAAGTGCCAAGAGAGTAATGTAGAGCTTGCTCTCCCTGTCTTTGAGTACAGTTTTCAGTGTCCCGGTTACCTCTTTGCTAACATTCTCTTCAGAGCTGCAGTGAAACCAGGAACCACGTGGAGAAGGCACCCACACTGAAAATGCCTGGAAGGAACATTGGGGCTTCTTCTCAGTGTCTCTGATGTCGGGTTTCACTGTCCCGGGAAAGTCTCTGCTAACACCCTGCAGAGCGCAGTGCCCAATATACAGAAACGTCTTGCGGTATCTCCTACAGGGAAAGTGCCAAGAGGGAATTCTCGATCTTGTTCTCAGTGTCTCTGAGAATTGCTCTGATTATCCGTGTGACCTCTTTGCTAAGACTCTGCAGAGAGACGTCCTCAAAACCAACACACATCTTGACATATCTCCCGCATTGATCGCAGTGTCTCCAGAAACGGCATTCAAGGAGCCAGGAACTTTTCTGCCCACACTGTCCATTGAGTTGTCCTCAAAACCAATATACATCCTGCTATATCTCCCACATGGAAAATGCCAGGAGGCAAAAGTGGGGATTATGTTTAGACTTTCTCGGAACTGCTTCAAATCAACTAGATATCTTTGTGCTGTAAATCTCCCAACAGACAAATGTAAAAGCAGCAAACATCTCGCTGTATGTCCCACATCCAAAGTGCCAAGAGAGTTATGTAGAGCTTGCTCTCCCTGTCTTTGAGTACAGTTTTCAGTGTCCCGGTTACCTCTTTGCTAACATTCTCTTCAGAGCTGCAGTGAAACCAGGAACCACGTGGAGAAGGCACCCGCACTGAAAATGCCTGGAAGGAACATTGGGGCTTCTTCTCAGTGTCTCTGATGTCGGGTTTCACTGTCCCGGGAAAGTCTCTGCTAACACCCTGCAGAGCGCAGTGCCCAATATACAGAAACATCTTGCGGTATCTCCTACAGGGAAAGTGCCAGGAGGAATTGTGGAGCTTGGTCTCAGTGTCTCTGAGAATTGCTCTGATTATCCGTGTGACCTCTTTGCTAAGACTCTCCAGAGAGCCGTCCTCAAAACCAACACACATCTTGACATATCTCCCACATTGATCGCAGTGTCTCCAGAAACGGCATTCAAGGAGCCAGGAACTTTTCTGCCCACACTGTCCATTGAGTTGTCCTCAAAACCAATATACATCCTGCTATATCTCCCACATGGAAAATGCCAGGAGGCAAAAGTGGGGATTATGTTTAGACTTTCTCGGAACTGCTTCAAATCAACTAGATATCTTTGTGCTGTAAATCTCCCAACAGACAAACGCAAAAGCAGCAAACATCTCGCTGTATGTCCCACATCCAAAGTGCCAAGAGAGTAATGTAGAGCTTGCTCTCCCTGTCTTTGAGTACAGTTTTCAGTGTCCCGGTTACCTCTTTGCTAACATTCTCTTCAGAGCTGCAGTGAAACCAGGAACCACGTGGAGAAGGCACCCACACTGAAAATGACTGGAAGGAACGTTGGGGCTTCTTCTCAGTGTCTCTGACATAGGGTTTCACTGTCCCGGGAAAGTCTCTGCTAACACCCTGCAGAGCGCAGTGCCCAATATACAGAAACGTCTTGCGGTATCTCCTACAGGGAAAGTGCCAAGAGGGAATTCTCGATCTTGTTCTCAGTGTCTCTGAGAATTGCTCTGATTATCCGTGTGACCTCTTTGCTAAGACTCTCCAGAGAGCCGTCCTCAAAACCAACACACATCTTGACATATCTCCCACATTGATCGCAGTGTCTCCAGAAACGGCATTCAAGGAGCCAGGAACTTTTCTGCCCACACTGTCCATTGAGTTGTCCTCAAAACCAATATACATCCTGCTATATCTCCCACATGGAAAATGCCAGGAGGCAAAAGTGGGGATTATGTTTAGACTTTCTCGGAACTGCTTCAAATCAACTAGATATCTTTGTGCTGTAAATCTCCCAACAGACAAACGCAAAAGCAGCAAACATCTCGCTGTATGTCCCACATCCAAAGTGCCAAGAGAGTAATGTAGAGCTTGCTCTCCCTGTCTTTGAGTACAGTTTTCAGTGTCCCGGTTACCTCTTTGCTAACATTCTCTTCAGAGCTGCAGTGAAACCAGGAACCACGTGGAGAAGGCACCCACACTGAAAATGACTGGAAGGAACATTGGGGCTTCTTCTCAGTGTCTCTGATGTCGGGTTTCACTGTCCCGGGAAAGTCTCTGCTAACACCCTGCAGAGCGCAGTGCCCAATATACAGAAACATCTTGCGGTATCTCCTACAGGGAAAGTGCCAGGAGGAATTCTCGATCTTGTTCTCAGTGTCTCTGAGAATTGCTCTGATTATCCGTGTGACCTCTTTGCTAAGACTCTCCAGAGAGCCGTCCTCAAAACCAACACACATCTTGACATATCTCCCACAATGATCGCAGTGTCTCCAGAAACGGCATTCAAGGAGCCAGGAACTTTTCTGCCCACACTGTCCATTGAGTTGTCCTCAAAACCAATATACATCCTGCTATATCTCCCACATGGAAAATGCCAGGAGGCAAAAGTGGGGATTATGTTTAGACTTTCTCGGAACTGCTTCAAATCAACTAGATATCTTTGTGCTGTAAATCTCCCAACAGACAAACGCAAAAGCAGCAAACATCTCGCTGTATGTCCCACATCCAAAGTGCCAAGAAAGTAATGTAGAGCTTGCTCTCCCTGTCTTTGAGTACAGTTTTCAGTGTCCCGGTTACCTCTTTGCTAACATTCTCTTCAGAGCTGCAGTGAAACCAGGAACCACGTGGAGAAGGCACCCGCACTGAAAATGCCTGGAAGGAACATTGGGGCTTCTTCTCAGTGTCTCTGATGTCGGGTTTCACTGTCCCGGGAAAGTCTCTGCTAACACCCTGCAGAGCGCAGTGCCCAATATACAGAAACGTCTTGCGGTATCTCCTACAGGGAAAGTGCCAGGAGGAATTGTGGAGCTTGGTCTCAGTGTCTCTGAGAATTGCTCTGATTATCCGTGTGACCTCTTTGCTAAGACTCTCCAGAGAGCCGTCCTCAAAACCAACACACATCTTGACATATCTCCCGCATTGATCGCAGTGTCTCCAGAAACGGCATTCAAGGAGCCAGGAACTTTTCTGCCCACACTGTCCATTGAGTTGTCCTCAAAACCAATATACATCCTGCTATATCTCCCACATGGAAAATGCCAGGAGGCAAAAGTGGGGATTATGTTTAGACTTTCTCGGAACTGCTTCAAATCAACTAGATATCTTTGTGCTGTAAATCTCCCAACAGCCAAATGTAAAAGCAGCAAACATCTCGCTGTATGTCCCACATCCAAAGTGCCAAGAAAGTAATGTAGAGCTTGCTCTCCCTGTCTTTGAGTACAGTTTTCAGTGTCCCGGTTACCTCTTTGCTAACATTCTCTTCAGAGCTGCAGTGAAACCAGGAACCACGTGGAGAAGGCACCCACACTGAAAATGACTGGAAGGAACGTTGGGGCTTCTTCTCAGTGTCTCTGACATAGGGTTTCACTGTCCCGGGAAAGTCTCTGCTAACACCCTGCAGAGCGCAGTGCCCAATATACAGAAACGTCTTGCGGTATCTCCTACAGGGAAAGTGCCAGGAGGGAATTCTCGATCTTGTTCTCAGTGTCTCTGAGAATTGCTCTGATTAACCGTGTGACCTCTTTGCTAAGACTCTCCAGAGAGCCGTCCTCAAAACCAACACACATCTTGACATATCTCCCACATTGATCGCAGTGTCTCCAGAAACGGCATTCAAGGAGCCAGGAACTTTTCTGCCCACACTGTCCATTGAGTTGTCCTCAAAACCAATATACATCCTGCTATATCTCCCACATGGAAAATGCCAGGAGGCAAAAGTGGGGATTATGTTTAGACTTTCTCGGAACTGCTTCAAATCAACTAGATATCTTTGTGCTGTAAATCTCCCAACAGACAAACGCAAAAGCAGCAAACATCTCGCTGTGTGTCCCACATCCAAAGTGCCAAGAGAGTAATGTAGAGCTTGCTCTCCCTGTCTTTGAGTACAGTTTTCAGTGTCCCGGTTACCTCTTTGCTAACATTCTCTTCAGAGCTGCAGTGAAACCAGGAACCACGTGGAGAAGGCACCCACACTGAAAATGCCTGGAAGGAACATTGGGGCTTCTTCTCAGTGTCTCTGATGTCGGGTTTCACTGTCCCGGGAAAGTCTCTGCTAACACCCTGCAGAGCGCAGTGCCCAATATACAGAAACGTCTTGCGGTATCTCCTACAGGGAAAGTGCCAAGAGGGAATTCTCGATCTTGTTCTCAGTGTCTCTGAGAATTGCTCTGATTATCCGTGTGACCTCTTTGCTAAGACTCTCCAGAGAGACGTCCTCAAAACCAACACACATCTTGACATATCTCCCGCATTGATCGCAGTGTCTCCAGAAACGGCATTCAAGGAGCCAGGAACTTTTCTGCCCACACTGTCCATTGAGTTGTCCTCAAAACCAATATACATCCTGCTATATCTCCCACATGGAAAATGCCAGGAGGGAAAAGTGGGGATTATGTTTAGACTTTCTCGGAACTGCTTCAAATCAACTAGATATCTTTGTGCTGTAAATCTCCCAACAGACAAATGTAAAAGCAGCAAACATCTCGCTGTATGTCCCACATCCAAAGTGCCAAGAGAGTTATGTAGAGCTTGCTCTCCCTGTCTTTGAGTACAGTTTTCAGTGTCCCGGTTACCTCTTTGCTAACATTCTCTTCAGAGCTGCAGTGAAACCAGGAACCACGTGGAGAAGGCACCCACACTGAAAATGACTGGAAGGAACATTGGGGCTTCTTCTCAGTGTCTCTGATGTCGGGTTTCACTGTCCCGGGAAAGTCTCTGCTAACACCCTGCAGAGCGCAGTGCCCAATATACAGAAACATCTTGCGGTATCTCCTACAGGGAAAGTGCCAGGAGGAATTCTCGATCTTGTTCTCAGTGTCTCTGAGAATTGCTCTGATTATCCGTGTGACCTCTTTGCTAAGACTCTCCAGAGAGCCGTCCTCAAAACCAACACACATCTTGACATATCTCCCTCACTGATCGCAGTGTCTCCAGAAACGGCATTCAAGGAGCCAGGAACTTTTCTGCCCACACTGTCCATTGAGTTGTCCTCAAAACCAATATACATCCTGCTATATCTCCCACATGGAAAATGCCAGGAGGCAAAAGTGGGGATTATGTTTAGACTTTCTCGGAACTGCTTCAAATCAACTAGATATCTTTGTGCTGTAAATCTCCCAACAGACAAACGCAAAAGCAGCAAACATCTCGCTGTATGTCCCACATCCAAAGTGCCAAGAAAGTAATGTAGAGCTTGCTCTCCCTGTCTTTGAGTACAGTTTTCAGTGTCCCGGTTACCTCTTTGCTAACATTCTCTTCAGAGCTGCAGTGAAACCAGGAACCACGTGGAGAAGGCACCCGCACTGAAAATGCCTGGAAGGAACATTGGGGCTTCTTCTCAGTGTCTCTGATGTCGGGTTTCACTGTCCCGGGAAAGTCTCTGCTAACACCCTGCAGAGCGCAGTGCCCAATATACAGAAACGTCTTGCGGTATCTCCTACAGGGAAAGTGCCAGGAGGAATTGTGGAGCTTGGTCTCAGTGTCTCTGAGAATTGCTCTGATTATCCGTGTGACCTCTTTGCTAAGACTCTCCAGAGAGCCGTCCTCAAAACCAACACACATCTTGACATATCTCCCACATTGATCGCAGTGTCTCCAGAAACGGCATTCAAGGAGCCAGGAACTTTTCTGCCCACACTGTCCATTGAGTTGTCCTCAAAACCAATATACATCCTGCTATATCTCCCACATGGAAAATGCCAGGAGGCAAAAGTGGGGATTATGTTTAGACTTTCTCGGAACTGCTTCAAATCAACTAGATATCTTTGTGCTGTAAATCTCCCAACAGACAAACGCAAAAGCAGCAAACATCTCGCTGTATGTCCCACATCCAAAGTGCCAAGAGAGTAATGTAGAGCTTGCTCTCCCTGTCTTTGAGTACAGTTTTCAGTGTCCCGGTTACCTCTTTGCTAACATTCTCTTCAGAGCTGCAGTGAAACCAGGAACCACGTGGAGAAGGCACCCACACTGAAAATGCCTGGAAGGAACGTTGGGGCTTCTTCTCAGTGTCTCTGATGTCGGGTTTCACTGTCCCGGGAAAGTCTCTGCTAACAGCCTGCAGAGCGCAGTGCCCAATATACAGAAACGTCTTGCGGTATCTCCTACAGGGAAAGTGCCAAGAGGGAATTCTCGATCTTGGTCTCAGTGTCTCTGAGAATTGCTCTGATTATCCGTGTGACCTCTTTGCTAAGACTCTCCAGAGAGCCGTCCTCAAAACCAACACACATCTTGACATATCTCCCGCATTGATCGCAGTGTCTCCAGAAACGGCATTCAAGGAGCCAGGAACTTTTCTGCCCACACTGTCCATTGAGTTGTCCTCAAAACCAATATACATCCTGCTATATCTCCCACATGGAAAATGCCAGGAGGCAAAAGTGGGGATTATGTTTAGACTTTCTCGGAACTGCTTCAAATCAACTAGATATCTTTGTGCTGTAAATCTCCCAACAGACAAACGCAAAAGCAGCAAACATCTCGCTGTATGTCCCACATCCAAAGTGCCAAGAGAGTAATGTAGAGCTTGCTCTCCCTGTCTTTGAGTACAGTTTTCAGTGTCCCGGTTACCTCTTTGCTAACATTCTCTTCAGAGCTGCAGTGAAACCAGGAACCACGTGGAGAAGGCACCCACACTGAAAATGCCTGGAAGGAACATTGGGGCTTCTTCTCAGTGTCTCTGACATAGGGTTTCACTGTCCCGGGAAAGTCTCTGCTAACACCCTGCAGAGCGCAATGCCCAATATACAGAAACATCTTGCGGTATCTCCTACAGGGAAAGTGCCAGGAGGAATTCTCGATCTTGTTCTCAGTGTCTCTGAGAATTGCTCTGATTATCCGTGTGACCTCTTTGCTAAGACTCTCCAGAGAGCCGTCCTCAAAACCAACACACATCTTGACATATCTCCCACAATGATCGCAGTGTCTCCAGAAACGGCATTCAAGGAGCCAGGAACTTTTCTGCCCACACTGTCCATTGAGTTGTCCTCAAAACCAATATACATCCTGCTATATCTCCCACATGGAAAATGCCAGGAGGCAAAAGTGGGGATTATGTTTAGACTTTCTCGGAACTGCTTCAAATCAACTAGATATCTTTGTGCTGTAAATCTCCCAACAGACAAACGCAAAAGCAGCAAACATCTCGCTGTATGTCCCACATCCAAAGTGCCAAGAGAGTAATGTAGAGCTTGCTCTCCCTGTCTTTGAGTACAGTTTTCAGTGTCCCGGTTACCTCTTTGCTAACATTCTCTTCAGAGCTGCAGTGAAACCAGGAACCACGTGGAGAAGGCACCCGCACTGAAAATGCCTGGAAGGAACATTGGGGCTTCTTCTCAGTGTCTCTGATGTCGGGTTTCACTGTCCCGGGAAAGTCTCTGCTAACAGCCTGCAGAGCGCAGTGCCCAATATACAGAAACGTCTTGCGGTATCTCCTACAGGGAAAGTGCCAGGAGGAATTGTGGAGCTTGGTCTCAGTGTCTCTGAGAATTGCTCTGATTATCCGTGTGACCTCTTTGCTAAGACTCTCCAGAGAGCCGTCCTCAAAACCAACACACATCTTGACATATCTCCCACATTGATCGCAGTGTCTCCAGAAACGGCATTCAAGGAGCCAGGAACTTTTCTGCCCACACTGTCCATTGAGTTGTCCTCAAAACCAATATACATCCTGCTATATCTCCCACATGGAAAATGCCAGGAGGCAAAAGTGGGGCTTATGTTTAGACTTTCTCGGAACTGCTTCAAATCAACTAGATATCTTTGTGCTGTAAATCTCCCAACAGACAAACGCAAAAGCAGCAAACATCTCGCTGTATGTCCCACATCCAAAGTGCCAAGAGAGTAATGTAGAGCTTGCTCTCCCTGTCTTTGAGTACAGTTTTCAGTGTCCCGGTTACCTCTTTGCTAACATTCTCTTCAGAGCTGCAGTGAAACCAGGAACCACGTGGAGAAGGCACCCACACTGAAAATGACTGGAAGGAACATTGGGGCTTCTTCTCAGTGTCTCTGACATAGGGTTTCACTGTCCCGGGAAAGTCTCTGCTAACAGCCTGCAGAGCGCAGTGCCCAATATACAGAAACATCTTGCGGTATCTCCTACAGGGAAAGTGCCAGGAGGAATTCTCGATCTTGTTCTCAGTGTCTCTGAGAATTGCTCTGATTATCCGTGTGACCTCTTTGCTAAGACTCTCCAGAGAGCCGTCCTCAAAACCAACACACATCTTGACATATCTCCCGCATTGATCGCAGTGTCTCCAGAAACGGCATTCAAGGAGCCAGGAACTTTTCTGCCCACACTGTCCATTGAGTTGTCCTCAAAACCAATATACATCCTGCTATATCTCCCACATGGAAAATGCCAGGAGGGAAAAGTGGGGCTTATGTTTAGACTTTCTCGGAACTGCTTCAAATCAACTAGATATCTTTGTGCTGTAAATCTCCCAACAGACAAACGCAAAAGCAGCAAACATCTCGCTGTATGTCCCACATCCAAAGTGCCAAGAGAGTAATGTAGAGCTTGCTCTCCCTGTCTTTGAGTACAGTTTTCAGTGTCCCGGTTACCTCTTTGCTAACATTCTCTTCAGAGCTGCAGTGAAACCAGGAACCACGTGGAGAAGGCACCCACACTGAAAATGCCTGGAAGGAACATTGGGGCTTCTTCTCAGTGTCTCTGACATAGGGTTTCACTGTCCCGGGAAAGTCTCTGCTAACACCCTGCAGAGCGCAATGCCCAATATACAGAAACATCTTGCGGTATCTCCTACAGGGAAAGTGCCAGGAGGAATTCTCGATCTTGTTCTCAGTGTCTCTGAGAATTGCTCTGATTATCCGTGTGACCTCTTTGCTAAGACTCTCCAGAGAGCCGTCCTCAAAACCAACACACATCTTGACATATCTCCCACAATGATCGCAGTGTCTCCAGAAACGGCATTCAAGGAGCCAGGAACTTTTCTGCCCACACTGTCCATTGAGTTGTCCTCAAAACCAATATACATCCTGCTATATCTCCCACATGGAAAATGCCAGGAGGCAAAAGTGGGGATTATGTTTAGACTTTCTCGGAACTGCTTCAAATCAACTAGATATCTTTGTGCTGTAAATCTCCCAACAGACAAACGCAAAAGCAGCAAACATCTCGCTGTATGTCCCACATCCAAAGTGCCAAGAGAGTAATGTAGAGCTTGCTCTCCCTGTCTTTGAGTACAGTTTTCAGTGTCCCGGTTACCTCTTTGCTAACATTCTCTTCAGAGCTGCAGTGAAACCAGGAACCACGTGGAGAAGGCACCCGCACTGAAAATGCCTGGAAGGAACATTGGGGCTTCTTCTCAGTGTCTCTGATGTCGGGTTTCACTGTCCCGGGAAAGTCTCTGCTAACAGCCTGCAGAGCGCAGTGCCCAATATACAGAAACGTCTTGCGGTATCTCCTACAGGGAAAGTGCCAGGAGGAATTGTGGAGCTTGGTCTCAGTGTCTCTGAGAATTGCTCTGATTATCCGTGTGACCTCTTTGCTAAGACTCTCCAGAGAGCCGTCCTCAAAACCAACACACATCTTGACATATCTCCCACATTGATCGCAGTGTCTCCAGAAACGGCATTCAAGGAGCCAGGAACTTTTCTGCCCACACTGTCCATTGAGTTGTCCTCAAAACCAATATACATCCTGCTATATCTCCCACATGGAAAATGCCATGAGGCAAAAGTGGGGATTATGTTTAGACTTTCTCGGAACTGCTTCAAATCAACTAGATATCTTTGTGCTGTAAATCTCCCAACAGACAAACGCAAAAGCAGCAAACATCTCGCTGTATGTCCCACATCCAAAGTGCCAAGAGAGTAATGTAGAGCTTGCTCTCCCTGTCTTTGAGTACAGTTTTCAGTGTCCCGGTTACCTCTTTGCTAACATTCTCTTCAGAGCTGCAGTGAAACCAGGAACCACGTGGAGAAGGCACCCACACTGAAAATGCCTGGAAGGAACATTGGGGCTTCTTCTCAGTGTCTCTGATGTCGGGTTTCACTGTCCCGGGAAAGTCTCTGCTAACACCCTGCAGAGCGCAGTGCCCAATATACAGAAACATCTTGCGGTATCTCCTACAGGGAAAGTGCCAGGAGGAATTCTCGATCTTGTTCTCAGTGTCTCTGAGAATTGCTCTGATTATCCGTGTGACCTCTTTGCTAAGACTCTCCAGAGAGCCGTCCTCAAAACCAACACACATCTTGACATATCTCCCACAATGATCGCAGTGTCTCCAGAAACGGCATTCAAGGAGCCAGGAACTTTTCTGCCCACACTGTCCATTGAGTTGTCCTCAAAACCAATATACATCCTGCTATATCTCCCACATGGAAAATGCCAGGAGGCAAAAGTGGGGCTTATGTTTAGACTTTCTCGGAACTGCTTCAAATCAACTAGATATCTTTGTGCTGTAAATCTCCCAACAGACAAACGCAAAAGCAGCAAACATCTCGCTGTATGTCCCACATCCAAAGTGCCAAGAGAGTAATGTAGAGCTTGCTCTCCCTGTCTTTGAGTACAGTTTTCAGTGTCCCGGTTACCTCTTTGCTAACATTCTCTTCAGAGCTGCAGTGAAACCAGGAACCACGTGGAGAAGGCACCCACACTGAAAATGACTGGAAGGAACATTGGGGCTTCTTCTCAGTGTCTCTGATGTCGGGTTTCACTGTCCCGGGAAAGTCTCTGCTAACAGCCTGCAGAGCGCAGTGCCCAATATACAGAAACATCTTGCGGTATCTCCTACAGGGAAAGTGCCAGGAGGAATTCTCGATCTTGTTCTCAGTGTCTCTGAGAATTGCTCTGATTATCCGTGTGACCTCTTTGCTAAGACTCTCCAGAGAGCCGTCCTCAAAACCAACACACATCTTGACATATCTCCCGCATTGATCGCAGTGTCTCCAGAAACGGCATTCAAGGAGCCAGGAACTTTTCTGCCCACACTGTCCATTGAGTTGTCCTCAAAACCAATATACATCCTGCTATATCTCCCACATGGAAAATGCCAGGAGGGAAAAGTGGGGCTTATGTTTAGACTTTCTCGGAACTGCTTCAAATCAACTAGATATCTTTGTGCTGTAAATCTCCCAACAGACAAACGCAAAAGCAGCAAACATCTCGCTGTATGTCCCACATCCAAAGTGCCAAGAGAGTAATGTAGAGCTTGCTCTCCCTGTCTTTGAGTACAGTTTTCAGTGTCCCGGTTACCTCTTTGCTAACATTCTCTTCAGAGCTGCAGTGAAACCAGGAACCACGTGGAGAAGGCACCCGCACTGAAAATGCCTGGAAGGAACATTGGGGCTTCTTCTCAGTGTCTCTGATGTCGGGTTTCACTGTCCCGGGAAAGTCTCTGCTAACAGCCTGCAGAGCGCAGTGCCCAATATACAGAAACATCTTGCGGTATCTCCTACAGGGAAAGTGCCAGGAGGAATTCTCGATCTTGTTCTCAGTGTCTCTGAGAATTGCTCTGATTATCCGTGTGACCTCTTTGCTAAGACTCTCCAGAGAGCCGTCCTCAAAACCAACACACATCTTGACATATCTCCCGCATTGATCGCAGTGTCTCCAGAAACGGCATTCAAGGAGCCAGGAACTTTTCTGCCCACACTGTCCATTGAGTTGTCCTCAAAACCAATATACATCCTGCTATATCTCCCACATGGAAAATGCCAGGAGGGAAAAGTGGGGCTTATGTTTAGACTTTCTCGGAACTGCTTCAAATCAACTAGATATCTTTGTGCTGTAAATCTCCCAACAGACAAACGCAAAAGCAGCAAACATCTCGCTGTATGTCCCACATCCAAAGTGCCAAGAGAGTAATGTAGAGCTTGCTCTCCCTGTCTTTGAGTACAGTTTTCAGTGTCCCGGTTACCTCTTTGCTAACATTCTCTTCAGAGCTGCAGTGAAACCAGGAACCACGTGGAGAAGGCACCCGCACTGAAAATGCCTGGAAGGAACATTGGGGCTTCTTCTCAGTGTCTCTGATGTCGGGTTTCACTGTCCCGGGAAAGTCTCTGCTAACACCCTGCAGAGCGCAGTGCCCAATATACAGAAACATCTTGCGGTATCTCCTACAGGGAAAGTGCCAGGAGGAATTGTGGAGCTTGGTCTCAGTGTCTCTGAGAATTGCTCTGATTATCCGTGTGACCTCTTTGCTAAGACTCTCCAGAGAGCCGTCCTCAAAACCAACACACATCTTGACATATCTCCCACATTGATCGCAGTGTCTCCAGAAACGGCATTCAAGGAGCCAGGAACTTTTCTGCCCACACTGTCCATTGAGTTGTCCTCAAAACCAATATACATCCTGCTATATCTCCCACATGGAAAATGCCAGGAGGCAAAAGTGGGGATTATGTTTAGACTTTCTCGGAACTGCTTCAAATCAACTAGATATCTTTGTGCTGTAAATCTCCCAACAGACAAACGCAAAAGCAGCAAACATCTCGCTGTATGTCCCACATCCAAAGTGCCAAGAGAGTAATGTAGAGCTTGCTCTCCCTGTCGTTGAGTACAGTTTTCAGTGTCCCGGTTACCTCTTTGCTAACATTCTCTTCAGAGCTGCAGTGAAACCAGGAACCACGTGGAGAAGGCACCCGCACTGAAAATGCCTGGAAGGAACATTGGGGCTTCTTCTCAGTGTCTCTGACATAGGGTTTCACTGTCCCGGGAAAGTCTCTGCTAACACCCTGCAGAGCGCAATGCCCAATATACAGAAACATCTTGCGGTATCTCCTACAGGGAAAGTGCCAGGAGGAATTCTCGATCTTGTTCTCAGTGTCTCTGAGAATTGCTCTGATTATCCGTGTGACCTCTTTGCTAAGACTCTCCAGAGAGCCGTCCTCAAAACCAACACACATCTTGACATATCTCCCACAATGATCGCAGTGTCTCCAGAAACGGCATTCAAGGAGCCAGGAACTTTTCTGCCCACACTGTCCATTGAGTTGTCCTCAAAACCAATATACATCCTGCTATATCTCCCACATGGAAAATGCCAGGAGGCAAAAGTGGGGATTATGTTTAGACTTTCTCAGAACTGCTTCAAATCAACTAGATATCTTTGTGCTGTAAATCTCCCAACAGACAAACGCAAAAGCAGCAAACATCTCGCTGTATGTCCCACATCCAAAGTGCCAAGAGAGTAATGTAGAGCTTGCTCTCCCTGTCTTTGAGTACAGTTTTCAGTGTCCCGGTTACCTCTTTGCTAACATTCTCTTCAGAGCTGCAGTGAAACCAGGAACCACGTGGAGAAGGCACCCGCACTGAAAATGCCTGGAAGGAACATTGGGGCTTCTTCTCAGTGTCTCTGATGTCGGGTTTCACTGTCCCGGGAAAGTCTCTGCTAACACCCTGCAGAGCGCAGTGCCCAATATACAGAAACGTCTTGCGGTATCTCCTACAGGGAAAGTGCCAGGAGGAATTGTGGAGCTTGGTCTCAGTGTCTCTGAGAATTGCTCTGATTATCCGTGTGACCTCTTTGCTAAGACTCTCCAGAGAGCCGTCCTCAAAACCAACACACATCTTGACATATCTCCCACATTGATCGCAGTGTCTCCAGAAACGGCATTCAAGGAGCCAGGAACTTTTCTGCCCACACTGTCCATTGAGTTGTCCTCAAAACCAATATACATCCTGCTATATCTCCCACATGGAAAATGCCAGGAGGCAAAAGTGGGGATTATGTTTAGACTTTCTCGGAACTGCTTCAAATCAACTAGATATCTTTGTGCTGTAAATCTCCCAACAGACAAACGCAAAAGCAGCAAACATCTCGCTGTATGTCCCACATCCAAAGTGCCAAGAGAGTAATGTAGAGCTTGCTCTCCCTGTCTTTGAGTACAGTTTTCAGTGTCCCGGTTACCTCTTTGCTAACATTCTCTTCAGAGCTGCAGTGAAACCAGGAACCACGTGGAGAAGGCACCCACACTGAAAATGACTGGAAGGAACATTGGGGCTTCTTCTCAGTGTCTCTGATGTCGGGTTTCACTGTCCCGGGAAAGTCTCTGCTAACAGCCTGCAGAGCGCAGTGCCCAATATACAGAAACATCTTGCGGTATCTCCTACAGGGAAAGTGCCAGGAGGAATTCTCGATCTTGTTCTCAGTGTCTCTGAGAATTGCTCTGATTATCCGTGTGACCTCTTTGCTAAGACTCTCCAGAGAGCCGTCCTCAAAACCAACACACATCTTGACATATCTCCCACAATGATCGCAGTGTCTCCAGAAACGGCATTCAAGGAGCCAGGAACTTTTCTGCCCACACTGTCCATTGAGTTGTCCTCAAAACCAATATACATCCTGCTATATCTCCCACATGGAAAATGCCAGGAGGCAAAAGTGGGGATTATGTTTAGACTTTCTCGGAACTGCTTCAAATCAACTAGATATCTTTGTGCTGTAAATCTCCCAACAGACAAACGCAAAAGCAGCAAACATCTCGCTGTATGTCCCACATCCAAAGTGCCAAGAAAGTAATGTAGAGCTTGCTCTCCCTGTCTTTGAGTACAGTTTTCAGTGTCCCGGTTACCTCTTTGCTAACATTCTCTTCAGAGCTGCAGTGAAACCAGGAACCACGTGGAGAAGGCACCCGCACTGAAAATGCCTGGAAGGAACATTGGGGCTTCTTCTCAGTGTCTCTGATGTCGGGTTTCACTGTCCCGGGAAAGTCTCTGCTAACACCCTGCAGAGCGCAGTGCCCAATATACAGAAACGTCTTGCGGTATCTCCTACAGGGAAAGTGCCAGGAGGAATTGTGGAGCTTGGTCTCAGTGTCTCTGAGAATTGCTCTGATTATCCGTGTGACCTCTTTGCTAAGACTCTCCAGAGAGCCGTCCTCAAAACCAACACACATCTTGACATATCTCCCACATTGATCGCAGTGTCTCCAGAAACGGCATTCAAGGAGCCAGGAACTTTTCTGCCCACACTGTCCATTGAGTTGTCCTCAAAACCAATATACATCCTGCTATATCTCCCACATGGAAAATGCCATGAGGCAAAAGTGGGGATTATGTTTAGACTTTCTCGGAACTGCTTCAAATCAACTAGATATCTTTGTGCTGTAAATCTCCCAACAGACAAACGCAAAAGCAGCAAACATCTCGCTGTATGTCCCACATCCAAAGTGCCAAGAGAGTAATGTAGAGCTTGCTCTCCCTGTCTTTGAGTACAGTTTTCAGTGTCCCGGTTACCTCTTTGCTAACATTCTCTTCAGAGCTGCAGTGAAACCAGGAACCACGTGGAGAAGGCACCCGCACTGAAAATGCCTGGAAGGAACATTGGGGCTTCTTCTCAGTGTCTCTGACATAGGGTTTCACTGTCCCGGGAAAGTCTCTGCTAACAGCCTGCAGAGCGCAGTGCCCAATATACAGAAACATCTTGCGGTATCTCCTACAGGGAAAGTGCCAGGAGGAATTCTCGATCTTGTTCTCAGTGTCTCTGAGAATTGCTCTGATTATCCGTGTGACCTCTTTGCTAAGACTCTCCAGAGAGCCGTCCTCAAAACCAACACACATCTTGACATATCTCCCGCATTGATCGCAGTGTCTCCAGAAACGGCATTCAAGGAGCCAGGAACTTTTCTGCCCACACTGTCCATTGAGTTGTCCTCAAAACCAATATACATCCTGCTATATCTCCCACATGGAAAATGCCAGGAGGGAAAAGTGGGGCTTATGTTTAGACTTTCTCGGAACTGCTTCAAATCAACTAGATATCTTTGTGCTGTAAATCTCCCAACAGACAAACGCAAAAGCAGCAAACATCTCGCTGTATGTCCCACATCCAAAGTGCCAAGAGAGTAATGTAGAGCTTGCTCTCCCTGTCTTTGAGTACAGTTTTCAGTGTCCCGGTTACCTCTTTGCTAACATTCTCTTCAGAGCTGCAGTGAAACCAGGAACCACGTGGAGAAGGCACCCGCACTGAAAATGCCTGGAAGGAACATTGGGGCTTCTTCTCAGTGTCTCTGATGTCGGGTTTCACTGTCCCGGGAAAGTCTCTGCTAACACCCTGCAGAGCGCAGTGCCCAATATACAGAAACATCTTGCGGTATCTCCTACAGGGAAAGTGCCAGGAGGAATTGTGGAGCTTGGTCTCAGTGTCTCTGAGAATTGCTCTGATTATCCGTGTGACCTCTTTGCTAAGACTCTCCAGAGAGCCTTCCTCAAAACCAACACACATCTTGACATATCTCCCACATTGATCGCAGTGTCTCCAGAAACGGCATTCAAGGAGCCAGGAACTTTTCTGCCCACACTGTCCATTGAGTTGTCCTCAAAACCAATATACATCCTGCTATATCTCCCACATGGAAAATGCCAGGAGGCAAAAGTGGGGATTATGTTTAGACTTTCTCGGAACTGCTTCAAATCAACTAGATATCTTTGTGCTGTAAATCTCCCAACAGACAAACGCAAAAGCAGCAAACATCTCGCTGTATGTCCCACATCCAAAGTGCCAAGAGAGTAATGTAGAGCTTGCTCTCCCTGTCTTTGAGTACAGTTTTCAGTGTCCCGGTTACCTCTTTGCTAACATTCTCTTCAGAGCTGCAGTGAAACCAGGAACCACGTGGAGAAGGCACCCACACTGAAAATGCCTGGAAGGAACATTGGGGCTTCTTCTCAGTGTCTCTGATGTCGGGTTTCACTGTCCCGGGAAAGTCTCTGCTAACAGCCTGCAGAGCGCAGTGCCCAATATACAGAAACGTCTTGCGGTATCTCCTACAGGGAAAGTCCCAAGAGGGAATTCTCGATCTTGTTCTCAGTGTCTCTGAGAATTGCTCTGATTATCCGTGTGACCTCTTTGCTAAGACTCTCCAGAGAGCCGTCCTCAAAACCAACACACATCTTGACATATCTCCCACATTGATCGCAGTGTCTCCAGAAACGGCATTCAAGGAGCCAGGAACTTTTCTGCCCACACTGTCCATTGAGTTGTCCTCAAAACCAATATACATCCTGCTATATCTCCCACATGGAAAATGCCAGGAGGCAAAAGTGGGGATTATGTTTAGACTTTCTCGGAACTGCTTCAAATCAACTAGATATCTTTGTGCTGTAAATCTCCCAACAGACAAACGCAAAAGCAGCAAACGTCTCGCTGTATGTCCCACATCCAAAGTGCCAAGAAAGTAATGTAGAGCTTGCTCTCCCTGTCTTTGAGTACAGTTTTCAGTGTCCCGGTTACCTCTTTGCTAACATTCTCTTCAGAGCTGCAGTGAAACCAGGAACCACGTGGAGAAGGCACCCGCACTGAAAATGCCTGGAAGGAACATTGGGGCTTCTTCTCAGTGTCTCTGATGTCGGGTTTCACTGTCCCGGGAAAGTCTCTGCTAACACCCTGCAGAGCGCAGTGCCCAATATACAGAAACGTCTTGCGGTATCTCCTACAGGGAAAGTGCCAGGAGGAATTGTGGAGCTTGGTCTCAGTGTCTCTGAGAATTGCTCTGATTATCCGTGTGACCTCTTTGCTAAGACTCTCCAGAGAGCCGTCCTCAAAACCAACACACATCTTGACATATCTCCCACATTGATCGCAGTGTCTCCAGAAACGGCATTCAAGGAGCCAGGAACTTTTCTGCCCACACTGTCCATTGAGTTGTCCTCAAAACCAATATACATCCTGCTATATCTCCCACATGGAAAATGCCATGAGGCAAAAGTGGGGATTATGTTTAGACTTTCTCGGAACTGCTTCAAATCAACTAGATATCTTTGTGCTGTAAATCTCCCAACAGACAAACGCAAAAGCAGCAAACATCTCGCTGTATGTCCCACATCCAAAGTGCCAAGAGAGTAATGTAGAGCTTGCTCTCCCTGTCTTTGAGTACAGTTTTCAGTGTCCCGGTTACCTCTTTGCTAACATTCTCTTCAGAGCTGCAGTGAAACCAGGAACCACGTGGAGAAGGCACCCGCACTGAAAATGCCTGGAAGGAACATTGGGGCTTCTTCTCAGTGTCTCTGACATAGGGTTTCACTGTCCCGGGAAAGTCTCTGCTAACAGCCTGCAGAGCGCAGTGCCCAATATACAGAAACATCTTGCGGTATCTCCTACAGGGAAAGTGCCAGGAGGAATTCTCGATCTTGTTCTCAGTGTCTCTGAGAATTGCTCTGATTATCCGTGTGACCTCTTTGCTAAGACTCTCCAGAGAGCCGTCCTCAAAACCAACACACATCTTGACATATCTCCCGCATTGATCGCAGTGTCTCCAGAAACGGCATTCAAGGAGCCAGGAACTTTTCTGCCCACACTGTCCATTGAGTTGTCCTCAAAACCAATATACATCCTGCTATATCTCCCACATGGAAAATGCCAGGAGGGAAAAGTGGGGCTTATGTTTAGACTTTCTCGGAACTGCTTCAAATCAACTAGATATCTTTGTGCTGTAAATCTCCCAACAGACAAACGCAAAAGCAGCAAACATCTCGCTGTATGTCCCACATCCAAAGTGCCAAGAGAGTAATGTAGAGCTTGCTCTCCCTGTCTTTGAGTACAGTTTTCAGTGTCCCGGTTACCTCTTTGCTAACATTCTCTTCAGAGCTGCAGTGAAACCAGGAACCACGTGGAGAAGGCACCCGCACTGAAAATGCCTGGAAGGAACATTGGGGCTTCTTCTCAGTGTCTCTGATGTCGGGTTTCACTGTCCCGGGAAAGTCTCTGCTAACACCCTGCAGAGCGCAGTGCCCAATATACAGAAACATCTTGCGGTATCTCCTACAGGGAAAGTGCCAGGAGGAATTGTGGAGCTTGGTCTCAGTGTCTCTGAGAATTGCTCTGATTATCCGTGTGACCTCTTTGCTAAGACTCTCCAGAGAGCCTTCCTCAAAACCAACACACATCTTGACATATCTCCCACATTGATCGCAGTGTCTCCAGAAACGGCATTCAAGGAGCCAGGAACTTTTCTGCCCACACTGTCCATTGAGTTGTCCTCAAAACCAATATACATCCTGCTATATCTCCCACATGGAAAATGCCAGGAGGCAAAAGTGGGGATTATGTTTAGACTTTCTCGGAACTGCTTCAAATCAACTAGATATCTTTGTGCTGTAAATCTCCCAACAGACAAACGCAAAAGCAGCAAACATCTCGCTGTATGTCCCACATCCAAAGTGCCAAGAGAGTAATGTAGAGCTTGCTCTCCCTGTCTTTGAGTACAGTTTTCAGTGTCCCGGTTACCTCTTTGCTAACATTCTCTTCAGAGCTGCAGTGAAACCAGGAACCACGTGGAGAAGGCACCCACACTGAAAATGCCTGGAAGGAACATTGGGGCTTCTTCTCAGTGTCTCTGATGTCGGGTTTCACTGTCCCGGGAAAGTCTCTGCTAACAGCCTGCAGAGCGCAGTGCCCAATATACAGAAACGTCTTGCGGTATCTCCTACAGGGAAAGTCCCAAGAGGGAATTCTCGATCTTGTTCTCAGTGTCTCTGAGAATTGCTCTGATTATCCGTGTGACCTCTTTGCTAAGACTCTCCAGAGAGCCGTCCTCAAAACCAACACACATCTTGACATATCTCCCACATTGATCGCAGTGTCTCCAGAAACGGCATTCAAGGAGCCAGGAACTTTTCTGCCCACACTGTCCATTGAGTTGTCCTCAAAACCAATATACATCCTGCTATATCTCCCACATGGAAAATGCCATGAGGCAAAAGTGGGGATTATGTTTAGACTTTCTCGGAACTGCTTCAAATCAACTAGATATCTTTGTGCTGTAAATCTCCCAACAGACAAACGCAAAAGCAGCAAACATCTCGCTGTATGTCCCACATCCAAAGTGCCAAGAGAGTAATGTAGAGCTTGCTCTCCCTGTCTTTGAGTACAGTTTTCAGTGTCCCGGTTACCTCTTTGCTAACATTCTCTTCAGAGCTGCAGTGAAACCAGGAACCACGTGGAGAAGGCACCCGCACTGAAAATGCCTGGAAGGAACATTGGGGCTTCTTCTCAGTGTCTCTGATGTCGGGTTTCACTGTCCCGGGAAAGTCTCTGCTAACACCCTGCAGAGCGCAGTGCCCAATATACAGAAACGTCTTGCGGTATCTCCTACAGGGAAAGTGCCAGGAGGAATTGTGGAGCTTGGTCTCAGTGTCTCTGAGAATTGCTCTGATTATCCGTGTGACCTCTTTGCTAAGACTCTCCAGAGAGCCGTCCTCAAAACCAACACACATCTTGACATATCTCCCACATTGATCGCAGTGTCTCCAGAAACGGCATTCAAGGAGCCAGGAACTTTTCTGCCCACACTGTCCATTGAGTTGTCCTCAAAACCAATATACATCCTGCTATATCTCCCACATGGAAAATGCCAGGAGGCAAAAGTGGGGATTATGTTTAGACTTTCTCGGAACTGCTTCAAATCAACTAGATATCTTTGTGCTGTAAATCTCCCAACAGACAAACGCAAAAGCAGCAAACATCTCGCTGTATGTCCCACATCCAAAGTGCCAAGAAAGTAATGTAGAGCTTGCTCTCCCTGTCTTTGAGTACAGTTTTCAGTGTCCCGGTTACCTCTTTGCTAACATTCTCTTCAGAGCTGCAGTGAAACCAGGAACCACGTGGAGAAGGCACCCACACTGAAAATGACTGGAAGGAACATTGGGGCTTCTTCTCAGTGTCTCTGATGTCGGGTTTCACTGTCCCGGGAAAGTCTCTGCTAACACCCTGCAGAGCGCAGTGCCCAATATACAGAAACATCTTGCGGTATCTCCTACAGGGAAAGTCCCAAGAGGGAATTCTCGATCTTGTTCTCAGTGTCTCTGAGAATTGCTCTGATTATCCGTGTGACCTCTTTGCTAAGACTCTCCAGAGAGCCGTCCTCAAAACCAACACACATCTTGACATATCTCCCACATTGATCGCAGTGTCTCCAGAAACGGCATTCAAGGAGCCAGGAACTTTTCTGCCCACACTGTCCATTGAGTTGTCCTCAAAACCAATATACATCCTGCTATATCTCCCACATGGAAAATGCCAGGAGGCAAAAGTGGGGATTATGTTTAGACTTTCTCGGAACTGCTTCAAATCAACTAGATATCTTTGTGCTGTAAATCTCCCAACAGACAAACGCAAAAGCAGCAAACGTCTCGCTGTATGTCCCACATCCAAAGTGCCAAGAAAGTAATGTAGAGCTTGCTCTCCCTGTCTTTGAGTACAGTTTTCAGTGTCCCGGTTACCTCTTTGCTAACATTCTCTTCAGAGCTGCAGTGAAACCAGGAACCACGTGGAGAAGGCACCCGCACTGAAAATGCCTGGAAGGAACATTGGGGCTTCTTCTCAGTGTCTCTGATGTCGGGTTTCACTGTCCCGGGAAAGTCTCTGCTAACACCCTGCAGAGCGCAGTGCCCAATATACAGAAACGTCTTGCGGTATCTCCTACAGGGAAAGTGCCAGGAGGAATTGTGGAGCTTGGTCTCAGTGTCTCTGAGAATTGCTCTGATTATCCGTGTGACCTCTTTGCTAAGACTCTCCAGAGAGCCGTCCTCAAAACCAACACACATCTTGACATATCTCCCACATTGATCGCAGTGTCTCCAGAAACGGCATTCAAGGAGCCAGGAACTTTTCTGCCCACACTGTCCATTGAGTTGTCCTCAAAACCAATATACATCCTGCTATATCTCCCACATGGAAAATGCCAGGAGGCAAAAGTGGGGATTATGTTTAGACTTTCTCGGAACTGCTTCAAATCAACTAGATATCTTTGTGCTGTAAATCTCCCAACAGACAAACGCAAAAGCAGCAAACATCTCGCTGTATGTCCCACATCCAAAGTGCCAAGAAAGTAATGTAGAGCTTGCTCTCCCTGTCTTTGAGTACAGTTTTCAGTGTCCCGGTTACCTCTTTGCTAACATTCTCTTCAGAGCTGCAGTGAAACCAGGAACCACGTGGAGAAGGCACCCACACTGAAAATGACTGGAAGGAACATTGGGGCTTCTTCTCAGTGTCTCTGATGTCGGGTTTCACTGTCCCGGGAAAGTCTCTGCTAACACCCTGCAGAGCGCAGTGCCCAATATACAGAAACATCTTGCGGTATCTCCTACAGGGAAAGTGCCAGGAGGAATTCTCGATCTTGTTCTCAGTGTCTCTGAGAATTGCTCTGATTATCCGTGTGACCTCTTTGCTAAGACTCTCCAGAGAGCCGTCCTCAAAACCAACACACATCTTGACATATCTCCCACAATGATCGCAGTGTCTCCAGAAACGGCATTCAAGGAGCCAGGAACTTTTCTGCCCACACTGTCCATTGAGTTGTCCTCAAAACCAATATACATCCTGCTATATCTCCCACATGGAAAATGCCAGGAGGCAAAAGTGGGGATTATGTTTAGACTTTCTCAGAACTGCTTCAAATCAACTAGATATCTTTGTGCTGTAAATCTCCCAACAGACAAACGCAAAAGCAGCAAACATCTCGCTGTATGTCCCACATCCAAAGTGCCAAGAGAGTAATGTAGAGCTTGCTCTCCCTGTCTTTGAGTACAGTTTTCAGTGTCCCGGTTACCTCTTTGCTAACATTCTCTTCAGAGCTGCAGTGAAACCAGGAACCACGTGGAGAAGGCACCCGCACTGAAAATGCCTGGAAGGAACATTGGGGCTTCTTCTCAGTGTCTCTGATGTCGGGTTTCACTGTCCCGGGAAAGTCTCTGCTAACACCCTGCAGAGCGCAGTGCCCAATATACAGAAACGTCTTGCGGTATCTCCTACAGGGAAAGTGCCAGGAGGAATTGTGGAGCTTGGTCTCAGTGTCTCTGAGAATTGCTCTGATTATCCGTGTGACCTCTTTGCTAAGACTCTCCAGAGAGCCGTCCTCAAAACCAACACACATCTTGACATATCTCCCACAATGATCGCAGTGTCTCCAGAAACGGCATTCAAGGAGCCAGGAACTTTTCTGCCCACACTGTCCATTGAGTTGTCCTCAAAACCAATATACATCCTGCTATATCTCCCACATGGAAAATGCCAGGAGGCAAAAGTGGGGATTATGTTTAGACTTTCTCAGAACTGCTTCAAATCAACTAGATATCTTTGTGCTGTAAATCTCCCAACAGACAAACGCAAAAGCAGCAAACATCTCGCTGTATGTCCCACATCCAAAGTGCCAAGAGAGTAATGTAGAGCTTGCTCTCCCTGTCTTTGAGTACAGTTTTCAGTGTCCCGGTTACCTCTTTGCTAACATTCTCTTCAGAGCTGCAGTGAAACCAGGAACCACGTGGAGAAGGCACCCGCACTGAAAATGCCTGGAAGGAACATTGGGGCTTCTTCTCAGTGTCTCTGATGTCGGGTTTCACTGTCCCGGGAAAGTCTCTGCTAACACCCTGCAGAGCGCAGTGCCCAATATACAGAAACGTCTTGCGGTATCTCCTACAGGGAAAGTGCCAGGAGGAATTGTGGAGCTTGGTCTCAGTGTCTCTGAGAATTGCTCTGATTATCCGTGTGACCTCTTTGCTAAGACTCTCCAGAGAGCCGTCCTCAAAACCAACACACATCTTGACATATCTCCCACAATGATCGCAGTGTCTCCAGAAACGGCATTCAAGGAGCCAGGAACTTTTCTGCCCACACTGTCCATTGAGTTGTCCTCAAAACCAATATACATCCTGCTATATCTCCCACATGGAAAATGCCAGGAGGCAAAAGTGGGGATTATGTTTAGACTTTCTCGGAACTGCTTCAAATCAACTAGATATCTTTGTGCTGTAAATCTCCCAACAGACAAACGCAAAAGCAGCAAACATCTCGCTGTATGTCCCACATCCAAAGTGCCAAGAAAGTAATGTAGAGCTTGCTCTCCCTGTCTTTGAGTACAGTTTTCAGTGTCCCGGTTACCTCTTTGCTAACATTCTCTTCAGAGCTGCAGTGAAACCAGGAACCACGTGGAGAAGGCACCCACACTGAAAATGCCCGGAAGGAACATTGGGGCTTCTTCTCAGTGTCTCTGATGTCGGGTTTCACTGTCCCGGGAAAGTCTCTGCTAACACCCTGCAGAGCGCAGTGCCCAATATACAGAAACGTCTTGCGGTATCTCCTACAGGGAAAGTGCCAGGAGGAATTGTGGAGCTTGGTCTCAGTGTCTCTGAGAATTGCTCTGATTATCCGTGTGACCTCTTTGCTAAGACTCTCCAGAGAGCCGTCCTCAAAACCAACACACATCTTGACATATCTCCCACATTGATCGCAGTGTCTCCAGAAACGGCATTCAAGGAGCCAGGAACTTTTCTGCCCACACTGTCCATTGAGTTGTCCTCAAAACCAATATACATCCTGCTATATCTCCCACATGGAAAATGCCAGGAGGCCTAAGTGGGGATTATGTTTAGACTTTCTCGGAACTGCTTCAAATCAACTAGATATCTTTGTGCTGTAAATCTCCCAACAGACAAATGTAAGAGCAGCAAACATCTCGCTGTATGTCCCACATCCAAAGTGCCAAGAGAGTAATGTAGAGCTTGCTCTCCCTGTCTTTGAGTACAGTTTTCAGTGTCCCGGTTACCTCTTTGCTAACATTCTCTTCAGAGCTGCAGTGAAACCAGGAACCACGTGGAGAAGGCACCCACACTGAAAATGCCTGGAAGGAACATTGGGGCTTCTTCTCAGTGTCTCTGATGTCGGGTTTCACTGTCCCGGGAAAGTCTCTGCTAACAGCCTGCAGAGCGCAGTGCCCAATATACAGAAACATCTTGCGGTATCTCCTACAGGGAAAGTGCCAGGAGGAATTCTCGATCTTGTTCTCAGTGTCTCTGAGAATTGCTCTGATTATCCGTGTGACCTCTTTGCTAAGACTCTCCAGAGAGCCTTCCTCAAAACCAACACACATCTTGACATATCTCCCACATTGATCGCAGTGTCTCCAGAAACGGCATTCAAGGAGCCAGGAACTTTTCTGCCCACACTGTCCATTGAGTTGTCCTCAAAACCAATATACATCCTGCTATATCTCCCACATGGAAAATGCCAGGAGGCAAAAGTGGGGATTATGTTTAGACTTTCTTGGAACTGCTTCAAATCAACTAGATATCTTTGTGCTGTAAATCTCCCAACAGACAAATGTAAAAGCAGCAAACATCTCGCTGTATGTCCCACATCCAAAGTGCCAAGAAAGTAATGTAGAGCTTGCTCTCCCTGTCTTTGAGTACAGTTTTCAGTGTCCCGGTTACCTCTTTGCTAACATTCTCTTCAGAGCTGCAGTGAAACCAGGAACCACGTGGAGAAGGCACCCGCACTGAAAATGCCTGGAAGGAACATTGGGGCTTCTTCTCAGTGTCTCTGATGTCGGGTTTCACTGTCCCGGGAAAGTCTCTGCTAACACCCTGCAGAGCGCAGTGCCCAATATACAGAAACGTCTTGCGGTATCTCCTACAGGGAAAGTGCCAGGAGGAATTGTGGAGCTTGGTCTCAGTGTCTCTGAGAATTGCTCTGATTATCCGTGTGACCTCTTTGCTAAGACTCTCCAGAGAGCCGTCCTCAAAACCAACACACATCTTGACATATCTCCCACATTGATCGCAGTGTCTCCAGAAACGGCATTCAAGGAGCCAGGAACTTTTCTGCCCACACTGTCCATTGAGTTGTCCTCAAAACCAATATACATCCTGCTATATCTCCCACATGGAAAATGCCAGGAGGCAAAAGTGGGGATTATGTTTAGACTTTCTCGGAACTGCTTCAAATCAACTAGATATCTTTGTGCTGTAAATCTCCCAACAGACAAATGTAAGAGCAGCAAACATCTCGCTGTATGTCCCACATCCAAAGTGCCAAGAGAGTAATGTAGAGCTTGCTCTCCCTGTCTTTGAGTACAGTTTTCAGTGTCCCGGTTACCTCTTTGCTAACATTCTCTTCAGAGCTGCAGTGAAACCAGGAACCACGTGGAGAAGGCACCCACACTGAAAATGACTGGAAGGAACATTGGGGCTTCTTCTCAGTGTCTCTGATGTCGGGTTTCACTGTCCCGGGAAAGTCTCTGCTAACAGCCTGCAGAGCGCAGTGCCCAATATACAGAAACGTCTTGCGGTATCTCCTACAGGGAAAGTGCCAGGAGGAATTGTGGAGCTTGGTCTCAGTGTCTCTGAGAATTGCTCTGATTATCCGTGTGACCTCTTTGCTAAGACTCTCCAGAGAGCCGTCCTCAAAACCAACACACATCTTGACATATCTCCCGCATTGATCGCAGTGTCTCCAGAAACGGCATTCAAGGAGCCAGGAACTTTTCTGCCCACACTGTCCATTGAGTTGTCCTCAAAACCAATATACATCCTGCTATATCTCCCACATGGAAAATGCCAGGAGGCAAAAGTGGGGATTATGTTTAGACTTTCTCGGAACTGCTTCAAATCAACTAGATATCTTTGTGCTGTAAATCTCCCAACAGACAAACGCAAAAGCAGCAAACATCTCGCTGTATGTCCCACATCCAAAGTGCCAAGAGAGTAATGTAGAGCTTGCTCTCCCTGTCTTTGAGTACAGTTTTCAGTGTCCCGGTTACCTCTTTGCTAACATTCTCTTCAGAGCTGCAGTGAAACCAGGAACCACGTGGAGAAGGCACCCGCACTGAAAATGCCTGGAAGGAACATTGGGGCTTCTTCTCAGTGTCTCTGATGTCGGGTTTCACTGTCCCGGGAAAGTCTCTGCTAACACCCTGCAGAGCGCAGTGCCCAATATACAGAAACATCTTGCGGTATCTCCTACAGGGAAAGTGCCAGGAGGAATTGTGGAGCTTGGTCTCAGTGTCTCTGAGAATTGCTCTGATTATCCGTGTGACCTCTTTGCTAAGACTCTCCAGAGAGCCGTCCTCAAAACCAACACACATCTTGACATATCTCCCGCATTGATCGCAGTGTCTCCAGAAACGGCATTCAAGGAGCCAGGAACTTTTCTGCCCACACTGTCCATTGAGTTGTCCTCAAAACCAATATACATCCTGCTATATCTCCCACATGGAAAATGCCAGGAGGCAAAAGTGGGGATTATGTTTAGACTTTCTCGGAACTGCTTCAAATCAACTAGATATCTTTGTGCTGTAAATCTCCCAACAGACAAACGCAAAAGCAGCAAACATCTCGCTGTATGTCCCACATCCAAAGTGCCAAGAGAGTAATGTAGAGCTTGCTCTCCCTGTCTTTGAGTACAGTTTTCAGTGTCCCGGTTACCTCTTTGCTAACATTCTCTTCAGAGCTGCAGTGAAACCAGGAACCACGTGGAGAAGGCACCCGCACTGAAAATGCCTGGAAGGAACATTGGGGCTTCTTCTCAGTGTCTCTGATGTCGGGTTTCACTGTCCCGGGAAAGTCTCTGCTAACACCCTGCAGAGCGCAGTGCCCAATATACAGAAACATCTTGCGGTATCTCCTACAGGGAAAGTGCCAGGAGGAATTGTGGAGCTTGGTCTCAGTGTCTCTGAGAATTGCTCTGATTATCCGTGTGACCTCTTTGCTAAGACTCTCCAGAGAGCCTTCCTCAAAACCAACACACATCTTGACATATCTCCCACATTGATCGCAGTGTCTCCAGAAACGGCATTCAAGGAGCCAGGAACTTTTCTGCCCACACTGTCCATTGAGTTGTCCTCAAAACCAATATACATCCTGCTATATCTCCCACATGGAAAATGCCAGGAGGCAAAAGTGGGGATTATGTTTAGACTTTCTCGGAACTGCTTCAAATCAACTAGATATCTTTGTGCTGTAAATCTCCCAACAGACAAACGCAAAAGCAGCAAACATCTCGCTGTATGTCCCACATCCAAAGTGCCAAGAGAGTAATGTAGAGCTTGCTCCCCCTGTCTTTGAGTACAGTTTTCAGTGTCCCGGTTACCTCTTTGCTAACATTCTCTTCAGAGCTGCAGTGAAACCAGGAACCACGTGGAGAAGGCACCCACACTGAAAATGCCTGGAAGGAACATTGGGGCTTCTTCTCAGTGTCTCTGATGTCGGGTTTCACTGTCCCGGGAAAGTCTCTGCTAACAGCCTGCAGAGCGCAGTGCCCAATATACAGAAACGTCTTGCGGTATCTCCTACAGGGAAAGTGCCAAGAGGGAATTCTCGATCTTGTTCTCAGTGTCTCTGAGAATTGCTCTGATTATCCGTGTGACCTCTTTGCTAAGACTCTCCAGAGAGCCGTCCTCAAAACAAACACACATCTTGACATATCTCCCACATTGATTGCAGTGTCTCCAGAAACGGCATTCAAGGAGCCAGGAACTTTTCTGCCCACACTGTCCATTGAGTTGTCCTCAAAACCAATATACATCCTGCTATATCTCCCACATGGAAAATGCCAGGAGGCAAAAGTGGGGATTATGTTTAGACTTTCTCGGAACTGCTTCAAATCAACTAGATATCTTTGTGCTGTAAATCTCCCAACAGACAAACGCAAAAGCAGCAAACATCTCGCTGTATGTCCCACATCCAAAGTGCCAAGAAAGTAATGTAGAGCTTGCTCTCCCTGTCTTTGAGTACAGTTTTCAGTGTCCCGGTTACCTCTTTGCTAACATTCTCTTCAGAGCTGCAGTGAAACCAGGAACCACGTGGAGAAGGCACCCGCACTGAAAATGCCTGGAAGGAACATTGGGGCTTCTTCTCAGTGTCTCTGATGTCGGGTTTCACTGTCCCGGGAAAGTCTCTGCTAACACCCTGCAGAGCGCAGTGCCCAATATACAGAAACATCTTGCGGTATCTCCTACAGGGAAAGTGCCAGGAGGAATTGTGGAGCTTGGTCTCAGTGTCTCTGAGAATTGCTCTGATTATCCGTGTGACCTCTTTGCTAAGACTCTCCAGAGAGCCGTCCTCAAAACCAACACACATCTTGACATATCTCCCACATTGATCGCAGTGTCTCCAGAAACGGCATTCAAGGAGCCAGGAACTTTTCTGCCCACACTGTCCATTGAATTGTCCTCAAAACCAATATACATCCTGCTATATCTCCCACATGGAAAATGCCAGGAGGCAAAAGTGGGGATTATGTTTAGACTTTCTCGGAACTGCTTCAAATCAACTAGATATCTTTGTGCTGTAAATCTCCCAACAGACAAACGCAAAAGCAGCAAACATCTCGCTGTATGTCCCACATCCAAAGTGCCAAGAGAGTAATGTAGAGCTTGCTCTCCCTGTCTTTGAGTACAGTTTTCAGTGTCCCGGTTACCTCTTTGCTAACATTCTCTTCAGAGCTGCAGTGAAACCAGGAACCACGTGGAGAAGGCACCCACACTGAAAATGACTGGAAGGAACATTGGGGCTTCTTCTCAGTGTCTCTGATGTCGGGTTTCACTGTCCCGGGAAAGTCTCTGCTAACACCCTGCAGAGCGCAGTGCCCAATATACAGAAACATCTTGCGGTATCTCCTACAGGGAAAGTGCCAGGAGGAATTGTGGAGCTTGGTCTCAGTGTCTCTGAGAATTGCTCTGATTATCCGTGTGACCTCTTTGCTAAGACTCTCCAGAGAGCCGTCCTCAAAACCAACACACATCTTGACATATCTCCCACATTGATCGCAGTGTCTCCAGAAACGGCATTCAAGGAGCCAGGAACTTTTCTGCCCACACTGTCCATTGAATTGTCCTCAAAACCAATATACATCCTGCTATATCTCCCACATGGAAAATGCCAGGAGGCAAAAGTGGGGATTATGTTTAGACTTTCTCGGAACTGCTTCAAATCAACTAGATATCTTTGTGCTGTAAATCTCCCAACAGACAAACGCAAAAGCAGCAAACATCTCGCTGTATGTCCCACATCCAAAGTGCCAAGAGAGTAATGTAGAGCTTGCTCTCCCTGTCTTTGAGTACAGTTTTCAGTGTCCCGGTTACCTCTTTGCTAACATTCTCTTCAGAGCTGCAGTGAAACCAGGAACCACGTGGAGAAGGCACCCACACTGAAAATGACTGGAAGGAACATTGGGGCTTCTTCTCAGTGTCTCTGACATAGGGTTTCACTGTCCCGGGAAAGTCTCTGCTAACAACCTGCAGAGCGCAGTGCCCAATATACAGAAACGTCTTGCGGTATCTCCTACAGGGAAAGTGCCAAGAGGGAATTCTCGATCTTGTTCTCAGTGTCTCTGAGAATTGCTCTGATTATCCGTGTGACCTCTTTGCTAAGACTCTCCAGAGAGCCGTCCTCAAAACCAACACACATCTTGACATATCTCCCTCATTGATCGCAGTGTCTCCAGAAACGGCATTCAAGGAGCCAGGAACTTTTCTGCCCACACTGTCCATTGAGTTGTCCTCAAAACCAATATACATCCTGCTATATCTCCCACATGGAAAATGCCAGGAGGCAAAAGTGGGGATTATGTTTAGACTTTCTCGGAACTGCTTCAAATCAACTAGATATCTTTGTGCTGTAAATCTCCCAACAGACAAACGCAAAAGCAGCAAACATCTCGCTGTATGTCCCACATCCAAAGTGCCAAGAAAGTAATGTAGAGCTTGCTCTCCCTGTCTTTGAGTACAGTTTTCAGTGTCCCGGTTACCTCTTTGCTAACATTCTCTTCAGAGCTGCAGTGAAACCAGGAACCACGTGGAGAAGGCACCCACACTGAAAATGACTGGAAGGAACATTGGGGCTTCTTCTCAGTGTCTCTGATGTCGGGTTTCACTGTCCCGGGAAAGTCTCTGCTAACACCCTGCAGAGCGCAGTGCCCAATATACAGAAACATCTTGCGGTATCTCCTACAGGGAAAGTGCCAGGAGGAATTCTCGATCTTGTTCTCAGTGTCTCTGAGAATTGCTCTGATTATCCGTGTGACCTCTTTGCTAAGACTCTCCAGAGAGCCGTCCTCAAAACCAACACACATCTTGACATATCTCCCTCATTGATCGCAGTGTCTCCAGAAACGGCATTCAAGGAGCCAGGAAGTTTTCTGCCCACACTGTCCATTGAGTTGTCCTCAAAACCAATATACATCCTGCTATATCTCCCACATGGAAAATGCCAGGAGGCAAAAGTGGGGATTATGTTTAGACTTTCTCGGAACTGCTTCAAATCAACTAGATATCTTTGTGCTGTTAATCTCCCAACAGACAAACGCAAAAGCAGCAAACATCTCGCTGTATGTCCCACATCCAAAGTGCCAAGAAAGTAATGTAGAGCTTGCTCTCCCTGTCTTTGAGTACAGTTTTCAGTGTCCCGGTTACCTCTTTGCTAACATTCTCGTCAGAGCTGCAGTGAAACCAGGAACCACGTGGAGAAGGCACCCACACTGAAAATGACTGGAAGGAACGTTGGGGCTTCTTCTCAGTGTCTCTGACATAGGGTTTCACTGTCCCGGGAAAGTCTCTGCTAACACCCTGCAGAGCGCAGTGCCCAATATACAGAAACATCTTGCGGTATCTCCTACAGGGAAAGTGCCAGGAGGAATTGTGGAGCTTGGTCTCAGTGTCTCTGAGAATTGCTCTGATTATCCGTGTGACCTCTTTGCTAAGACTCTCCAGAGAGCCGTCCTCAAAACCAACACACATCTTGACATATCTCCCGCATTGATCGCAGTGTCTCCAGAAACGGCATTCAAGGAGCCAGGAAGTTTTCTGCCCACACTGTCCATTGAGTTGTCCTCAAAACCAATATACATCCTGCTATATCTCCCACATGGAAAATGCCAGGAGGCAAAAGTGGGGATTATGTTTAGACTTTCTCGGAACTGCTTCAAATCAACTAGATATCTTTGTGCTGTAAATCTCCCAACAGACAAACGCAAAAGCAGCAAACATCTCGCTGTATGTCCCACATCCAAAGTGCCAAGAGAGTAATGTAGAGCTTGCTCTCCCTGTCTTTGAGTACAGTTTTCAGTGTCCCGGTTACCTCTTTGCTAACATTCTCTTCAGAGCTGCAGTGAAACCAGGAACCACGTGGAGAAGGCACCCACACTGAAAATGACTGGAAGGAACATTGGGGCTTCTTCTCAGTGTCTCTGATGTCGGGTTTCACTGTCCCGGGAAAGTCTCTGCTAACACCCTGCAGAGCGCAGTGCCCAATATACAGAAACATCTTGCGGTATCTCCTACAGGGAAAGTGCCAGGAGGAATTGTGGAGCTTGGTCTCAGTGTCTCTGAGAATTGCTCTGATTATCCGTGTGACCTCTTTGCTAAGACTCTCCAGAGAGCCGTCCTCAAAACCAACACACATCTTGACATATCTCCCTCATTGATCGCAGTGTCTCCAGAAACGGCATTCAAGGAGCCAGGAAGTTTTCTGCCCACACTGTCCATTGAGTTGTCCTCAAAACCAATATACATCCTGCTATATCTCCCACATGGAAAATGCCAGGAGGCAAAAGTGGGGATTATGTTTAGACTTTCTCGGAACTGCTTCAAATCAACTAGATATCTTTGTGCTGTAAATCTCCCAACAGACAAATGTAAAAGCAGCAAACATCTCGCTGTATGTCCCACATCCAAAGTGCCAAGAAAGTAATGTAGAGCTTGCTCTCCCTGTCTTTGAGTACAGTTTTCAGTGTCCCGGTTACCTCTTTGCTAACATTCTCTTCAGAGCTGCAGTGAAACCAGGAACCACGTGGAGAAGGCACCCACACTGAAAATGACTGGAAGGAACGTTGGGGCTTCTTCTCAGTGTCTCTGATGTCGGGTTTCACTGTCCCGGGAAAGTCTCTGCTAACACCCTGCAGAGCGCAGTGCCCAATATACAGAAACATCTTGCGGTATCTCCTACAGGGAAAGTGCCAGGAGGAATTCTCGATCTTGTTCTCAGTGTCTCTGAGAATTGCTCTGATTATCCGTGTGACCTCTTTGCTAAGACTCTCCAGAGAGCCGTCCTCAAAACCAACACACATCTTGACATATCTCCCACATTGATCGCAGTGTCTCCAGAAACGGCATTCAAGGAGCCAGGAACTTTTCTGCCCACACTGTCCATTGAGTTGTCCTCAAAACCAATATACATGATGCTATATCTCCCACATGGAAAATGCCAGGAGGCAAAAGTGGGGATTATGTTTAGACTTTCTCGGAACTGCTTCAAATCAACTAGATATCTTTGTGCTGTAAATCTCCCAACAGACAAACGCAAAAGCAGCAAACATCTCACTGTATGTCCCACATCCAAAGTGCCAAGAGAGTAATGTAGAGCTTGCTCTCCCTGTCTTTGAGTACAGTTTTCAGTGTCCCGGTTACCTCTTTGCTAACATTCTCTTCAGAGCTGCAGTGAAACCAGGAACCACGTGGAGAAGGCACCCACACTGAAAATGACTGGAAGGAACATTGGGGCTTCTTCTCAGTGTCTCTGATGTCGGGTTTCACTGTCCCGGGAAAGTCTCTGCTAACACCCTGCCGAGCGCAGTGCCCAATATACAGAAACATCTTGCGGTATCTCCTACAGGGAAAGTGCCAGGAGGAATTGTGGAGCTTGGTCTCAGTGTCTCTGAGAATTGCTCTGATTATCCGTGTGACCTCTTTGCTAAGACTCTCCAGAGAGCCGTCCTCAAAACCAACACACATCTTGACATATCTCCCTCATTGATCGCAGTGTCTCCAGAAACGGCATTCAAGGAGCCAGGAACTTTTCTGCCCACACTGTCCATTGAGTTGTCCTCAAAACCAATATACATCCTGCTATATCTCCCACATGGAAAATGCCAGGAGGCAAAAGTGGGGATTATGTTTAGACTTTCTCGGAACTGCTTCAAATCAACTAGATATCTTTGTGCTGTTAATCTCCCAACAGACAAACGCAAAAGCAGCAAACATCTCGCTGTATGTCCCACATCCAAAGTGCCAAGAGAGTAATGTAGAGCTTGCTCTCCCTGTCTTTGAGTACAGTTTTCAGTGTCCCGGTTACCTCTTTGCTAACATTCTCTTCAGAGCTGCAGTGAAACCAGGAACCACGTGGAGAAGGCACCCACACTGAAAATGCCTGGAAGGAACATTGGGGCTTCTTCTCAGTGTCTCTGATGTCGGGTTTCACTGTCCCGGGAAAGTCTCTGCTAACACCCTGCAGAGCGCAGTGCCCAATATACAGAAACATCTTGCGGTATCTCCTACAGGGAAAGTGCCAGGAGGAATTGTGGAGCTTGGTCTCAGTGTCTCTGAGAATTGCTCTGATTATCCGTGTGACCTCTTTGCTAAGACTCTCCAGAGAGCCGTCCTCAAAACCAACACACATCTTGACATATCTCCCGCATTGATCGCAGTGTCTCCAGAAACGGCATTCAAGGAGCCAGGAAGTTTTCTGCCCACACTGTCCATTGAGTTGTCCTCAAAACCAATATACATCCTGCTATATCTCCCACATGGAAAATGCCAGGAGGCAAAAGTGGGGATTATGTTTAGACTTTCTCGGAACTGCTTCAAATCAACTAGATATCTTTGTGCTGTAAATCTCCCAACAGACAAACGCAAAAGCAGCAAACATCTCGCTGTATGTCCCACATCCAAAGTGCCAAGAGAGTAATGTAGAGCTTGCTCTCCCTGTCTTTGAGTACAGTTTTCAGTGTCCCGGTTACCTCTTTGCTAACATTCTCTTCAGAGCTGCAGTGAAACCAGGAACCACGTGGAGAAGGCACCCACACTGAAAATGCCTGGAAGGAACATTGGGGCTTCTTCTCAGTGTCTCTGACATAGGGTTTCACTGTCCCGGGAAAGTCTCTGCTAACACCCTGCAGAGCGCAGTGCCCAATATACAGAAACATCTTGCGGTATCTCCTACAGGGAAAGTGCCAGGAGGAATTGTGGAGCTTGTTCTCAGTGTCTCTGAGAATTGCTCTGATTATCCATGTGACCTCTTTGCTAAGACTCTCCAGAGAGCCGTCCTCAAAACCAACACACATCTTGACATATCTCCCACATTGATCGCAGTGTCTCCAGAAACGGCATTCAAGGAGCCAGGAACTTTTCTGCCCACACTGTCCATTGAGTTGTCCTCAAAACCAATATACATCCTGCTATATCTCCCACATGGAAAATGCCAGGAGGGAAAAGTGGGGATTATGTTTAGACTTTCTCGGAACTGCTTCAAATCAACTAGATATCTTTGTGCTGTAAATCTCCCAACAGACAAACGCAAAAGCAGCAAACATCTCACTGTATGTCCCACATCCAAAGTGCCAAGAGAGTAATGTAGAGCTTGCTCTCCCTGTCTTTGAGTACAGTTTTCAGTGTCCCGGTTACCTCTTTGCTAACATTCTCTTCAGAGCTGCAGTGAAACCAGGAACCACGTGGAGAAGGCACCCACACTGAAAATGACTGGAAGGAACATTGGGGCTTCTTCTCAGTGTCTCTGACATAGGGTTTCACTGTCCCGGGAAAGTCTCTGCTAACACCCTGCAGAGCGCAGTGCCCAATATACAGAAACATCTTGCGGTATCTCCTACAGGGAAAGTGCCAAGAGGGAATTCTCGATCTTGTTCTCAGTGTCTCTGAGAATTGCTCTGATTATCCGTGTGACCTCTTTGCTAAGACTCTCCAGAGAGCCGTCCTCAAAACCAACACACATCTTGACATATCTCCCACATTGATTGCAGTGTCTCCAGAAACGGCATTCAAGGAGCCAGGAACTTTTCTGCCCACACTGTCCATTGAGTTGTCCTCAAAACCAATATACATCCTGCTATATCTCCCACATGGAAAATGCCAGGAGGCAAAAGTGGGGATTATGTTTAGACTTTCTCGGAACTGCTTCAAATCAACTAGATAGCTTTGTGCTGTAAATCTCCCAACAGACAAACGCAAAAGCAGCAAACATCTCGCTGTATGTCCCACATCCAAAGTGCCAAGAGAGTAATGTAGAGCTTGCTCTCCCTGTCTTTGAGTACAGTTTTCAGTGTCCCGGTTACCTCTTTGCTAACATTCTCTTCAGAGCTGCAGTGAAACCAGGAACCACGTGGAGAAGGCACCCACACTGAAAATGCCTGGAAGGAACATTGGGGCTTCTTCTCAGTGTCTCTGATGTCGGGTTTCACTGTCCCGGGAAAGTCTCTGCTAACAGCCTGCAGAGCGCAGTGCCCAATATACAGAAACATCTTGCGGTATCTCCTACAGGGAAAGTGCCAAGAGGGAATTCTCGATCTTGTTCTCAGTGTCTCTGAGAATTGCTCTGATTATCCGTGTGACCTCTTTGCTAAGACTCTCCAGAGAGCCGTCCTCAAAACCAACACACATCTTGACATATCTCCCACATTGATCGCAGTGTCTCCAGAAACGGCATTCAAGGAGCCAGGAACTTTTCTGCCCACACTGTCCATTGAGTTGTCCTCAAAACCAATATACATCCTGCTATATCTCCCACATGGAAAATGCCAGGAGGCAAAAGTGGGGATTATGTTTAGACTTTCTCGGAACTGCTTCAAATCAACTAGATATCTTTGTGCTGTAAATCTCCCAACAGACAAATGTAAGAGCAGCAAACATCTCGCTGTATGTCCCACATCCAAAGTGCCAAGAGAGTAATGTAGAGCTTGCTCTCCCTGTCTTTGAGTACAGTTTTCAGTGTCCCGGTTACCTCTTTGCTAACATTCTCTTCAGAGCTGCAGTGAAACCAGGAACCACGTGGAGAAGGCACCCACACTGAAAATGCCTGGAAGGAACATTGGGGCTTCTTCTCAGTGTCTCTGATGTCGGGTTTCACTGTCCCGGGAAAGTCTCTGCTAACACCCTGCCGAGCGCAGTGCCCAATATACAGAAACATCTTGCGGTATCTCCTACAGGGAAAGTGCCAGGAGGAATTGTGGAGCTTGGTCTCAGTGTCTCTGAGAATTGCTCTGATTATCCGTGTGACCTCTTTGCTAAGACTCTCCAGAGAGCCGTCCTCAAAACCAACACACATCTTGACATATCTCCCACATTGATCGCAGTGTCTCCAGAAACGGCATTCAAGGAGCCAGGAACTTTTCTGCCCACACTGTCCATTGAGTTGTCCTCAAAACCAATATACATCCTGCTATATCTCCCACATGGAAAATGCCAGGAGGCAAAAGTGGGGATTATGTTTAGACTTTCTCGGAACTGCTTCAAATCAACTAGATATCTTTGTGCTGTTAATCTCCCAACAGACAAACGCAAAAGCAGCAAACATCTCGCTGTATGTCCCACATCCAAAGTGCCAAGAGAGTAATGTAGAGCTTGCTCTCCCTGTCTTTGAGTACAGTTTTCAGTGTCCCGGTTACCTCTTTGCTAACATTCTCTTCAGAGCTGCAGTGAAACCAGGAACCACGTGGAGAAGGCACCCACACTGAAAATGCCTGGAAGGAACATTGGGGCTTCTTCTCAGTGTCTCTGATGTCGGGTTTCACTGTCCCGGGAAAGTCTCTGCTAACACCCTGCAGAGCGCAGTGCCCAATATACAGAAACATCTTGCGGTATCTCCTACAGGGAAAGTGCCAGGAGGAATTGTGGAGCTTGGTCTCAGTGTCTCTGAGAATTGCTCTGATTATCCGTGTGACCTCTTTGCTAAGACTCTCCAGAGAGCCGTCCTCAAAACCAACACACATCTTGACATATCTCCCGCATTGATCGCAGTGTCTCCAGAAACGGCATTCAAGGAGCCAGGAAGTTTTCTGCCCACACTGTCCATTGAGTTGTCCTCAAAACCAATATACATCCTGCTATATCTCCCACATGGAAAATGCCAGGAGGCAAAAGTGGGGATTATGTTTAGACTTTCTCGGAACTGCTTCAAATCAACTAGATAGCTTTGTGCTGTAAATCTCCCAACAGACAAACGCAAAAGCAGCAAACATCTCGCTGTATGTCCCACATCCAAAGTGCCAAGAGAGTAATGTAGAGCTTGCTCTCCCTGTCTTTGAGTACAGTTTTCAGTGTCCCGGTTACCTCTTTGCTAACATTCTCTTCAGAGCTGCAGTGAAACCAGGAACCACGTGGAGAAGGCACCCACACTGAAAATGACTGGAAGGAACATTGGGGCTTCTTCTCAGTGTCTCTGACATAGGGTTTCACTGTCCCGGGAAAGTCTCTGCTAACAGCCTGCAGAGCGCAGTGCCCAATATACAGAAACATCTTGCGGTATCTCCTACAGGGAAAGTGCCAGGAGGAATTGTGGAGCTTGTTCTCAGTGTCTCTGAGAATTGCTCTGATTATCCATGTGACCTCTTTGCTAAGACTCTCCAGAGAGCCGTCCTCAAAACCAACACACATCTTGACATATCTCCCTCATTGATCGCAGTGTCTCCAGAAACGGCATTCAAGGAGCCAGGAACTTTTCTGCCCACACTGTCCATTGAGTTGTCCTCAAAACCAATATACATCCTGCTATATCTCCCACATGGAAAATGCCAGGAGGCAAAAGTGGGGATTATGTTTAGACTTTCTCGGAACTGCTTCAAATCAACTAGATAGCTTTGTGCTGTAAATCTCCCAACAGACAAACGCAAAAGCAGCAAACATCTCGCTGTATGTCCCACATCCAAAGTGCCAAGAGAGTAATGTAGAGCTTGCTCTCCCTGTCTTTGAGTACAGTTTTCAGTGTCCCGGTTACCTCTTTGCTAACATTCTCTTCAGAGCTGCAGTGAAACCAGGAACCACGTGGAGAAGGCACCCACACTGAAAATGCCTGGAAGGAACATTGGGGCTTCTTCTCAGTGTCTCTGATGTCGGGTTTCACTGTCCCGGGAAAGTCTCTGCTAACAGCCTGCAGAGCGCAGTGCCCAATATACAGAAACGTCTTGCGGTATCTCCTACAGGGAAAGTGCCAAGAGGGAATTCTCGATCTTGTTCTCAGTGTCTCTGAGAATTGCTCTGATTATCCGTGTGACCTCTTTGCTAAGACTCTCCAGAGAGCCGTCCTCAAAACCAACACACATCTTGACATATCTCCCGCATTGATCGCAGTGTCTCCAGAAACGGCATTCAAGGAGCCAGGAAGTTTTCTGCCCACACTGTCCATTGAGTTGTCCTCAAAACCAATATACATCCTGCTATATCTCCCACATGGAAAATGCCAGGAGGCAAAAGTGGGGATTATGTTTAGACTTTCTCGGAACTGCTTCAAATCAACTAGATAGCTTTGTGCTGTAAATCTCCCAACAGACAAACGCAAAAGCAGCAAACATCTCGCTGTATGTCCCACATCCAAAGTGCCAAGAGAGTAATGTAGAGCTTGCTCTCCCTGTCTTTGAGTACAGTTTTCAGTGTCCCGGTTACCTCTTTGCTAACATTCTCTTCAGAGCTGCAGTGAAACCAGGAACCACGTGGAGAAGGCACCCACACTGAAAATGACTGGAAGGAACATTGGGGCTTCTTCTCAGTGTCTCTGACATAGGGTTTCACTGTCCCGGGAAAGTCTCTGCTAACACCCTGCAGAGCGCAGTGCCCAATATACAGAAACATCTTGCGGTATCTCCTACAGGGAAAGTGCCAGGAGGAATTGTGGAGCTTGTTCTCAGTGTCTCTGAGAATTGCTCTGATTATCCATGTGACCTCTTTGCTAAGACTCTCCAGAGAGCCGTCCTCAAAACCAACACACATCTTGACATATCTCCCTCATTGATCGCAGTGTCTCCAGAAACGGCATTCAAGGAGCCAGGAACTTTTCTGCCCACACTGTCCATTGAGTTGTCCTCAAAACCAATATACATCCTGCTATATCTCCCACATGGAAAATGCCAGGAGGCAAAAGTGGGGATTATGTTTAGACTTTCTCGGAACTGCTTCAAATCAACTAGATATCTTTGTGCTGTTAATCTCCCAACAGACAAACGCAAAAGCAGCAAACATCTCGCTGTATGTCCCACATCCAAAGTGCCAAGAGAGTAATGTAGAGCTTGCTCTCCCTGTCTTTGAGTACAGTTTTCAGTGTCCCGGTTACCTCTTTGCTAACATTCTCTTCAGAGCTGCAGTGAAACCAGGAACCACGTGGAGAAGGCACCCACACTGAAAATGCCTGGAAGGAACATTGGGGCTTCTTCTCAGTGTCTCTGATGTCGGGTTTCACTGTCCCGGGAAAGTCTCTGCTAACACCCTGCAGAGCGCAGTGCCCAATATACAGAAACATCTTGCGGTATCTCCTACAGGGAAAGTGCCAGGAGGAATTGTGGAGCTTGGTCTCAGTGTCTCTGAGAATTGCTCTGATTATCCGTGTGACCTCTTTGCTAAGACTCTCCAGAGAGCCGTCCTCAAAACCAACACACATCTTGACATATCTCCCGCATTGATCGCAGTGTCTCCAGAAACGGCATTCAAGGAGCCAGGAAGTTTTCTGCCCACACTGTCCATTGAGTTGTCCTCAAAACCAATATACATCCTGCTATATCTCCCACATGGAAAATGCCAGGAGGCAAAAGTGGGGATTATGTTTAGACTTTCTCGGAACTGCTTCAAATCAACTAGATATCTTTGTGCTGTAAATCTCCCAACAGACAAACGCAAAAGCAGCAAACATCTCGCTGTATGTCCCACATCCAAAGTGCCAAGAGAGTAATGTAGAGCTTGCTCTCCCTGTCTTTGAGTACAGTTTTCAGTGTCCCGGTTACCTCTTTGCTAACATTCTCTTCAGAGCTGCAGTGAAACCAGGAACCACGTGGAGAAGGCACCCACACTGAAAATGACTGGAAGGAACATTGGGGCTTCTTCTCAGTGTCTCTGACATAGGGTTTCACTGTCCCGGGAAAGTCTCTGCTAACACCCTGCAGAGCGCAGTGCCCAATATACAGAAACATCTTGCGGTATCTCCTACAGGGAAAGTGCCAGGAGGAATTGTGGAGCTTGTTCTCAGTGTCTCTGAGAATTGCTCTGATTATCCATGTGACCTCTTTGCTAAGACTCTCCAGAGAGCCGTCCTCAAAACCAACACACATCTTGACATATCTCCCGCATTGATCGCAGTGTCTCCAGAAACGGCATTCAAGGAGCCAGGAACTTTTCTGCCCACACTGTCCATTGAGTTGTCCTCAAAACCAATATACATCCTGCTATATCTCCCACATGGAAAATGCCAGGAGGCAAAAGTGGGGATTATGTTTAGACTTTCTCGGAACTGCTTCAAATCAACTAGATATCTTTGTGCTGTAAATCTCCCAACAGACAAATGTAAAAGCAGCAAACATCTCGCTGTATGTCCCACATCCAAAGTGCCAAGAAAGTAATGTAGAGCTTGCTCTCCCTGTCTTTGAGTACAGTTTTCAGTGTCCCGGTTACCTCTTTGCTAACATTCTCTTCAGAGCTGCAGTGAAACCAGGAACCACGTGGAGAAGGCACCCACACTGAAAATGACTGGAAGGAACATTGGGGCTTCTTCTCAGTGTCTCTGACATAGGGTTTCACTGTCCCGGGAAAGTCTCTGCTAACACCCTGCAGAGCGCAGTGCCCAATATACAGAAACATCTTGCGGTATCTCCTACAGGGAAAGTGCCAAGAGGGAATTCTCGATCTTGTTCTCAGTGTCTCTGAGAATTGCTCTGATTATCCGTGTGACCTCTTTGCTAAGACTCTCCAGAGAGACGTCCTCAAAACCAACACACATCTTGACATATCTCCCGCATTGATCGCAGTGTCTCCAGAAACGGCATTCAAGGAGCCAGGAACTTTTCTGCCCACACTGTCCATTGAGTTGTCCTCAAAACCAATATACATCCTGCTATATCTCCCACATGGAAAATGCCAGGAGGCAAAAGTGGGGATTATGTTTAGACTTTCTCGGAACTGCTTCAAATCAACTAGATAGCTTTGTGCTGTAAATCTCCCAACAGACAAACGCAAAAGCAGCAAACATCTCGCTGTATGTCCCACATCCAAAGTGCCAAGAGAGTAATGTAGAGCTTGCTCTCCCTGTCTTTGAGTACAGTTTTCAGTGTCCCGGTTACCTCTTTGCTAACATTCTCTTCAGAGCTGCAGTGAAACCAGGAACCACGTGGAGAAGGCACCCACACTGAAAATGACTGGAAGGAACATTGGGGCTTCTTCTCAGTGTCTCTGACATAGGGTTTCACTGTCCCGGGAAAGTCTCTGCTAACAGCCTGCAGAGCGCAGTGCCCAATATACAGAAACATCTTGCGGTATCTCCTACAGGGAAAGTGCCAGGAGGAATTGTGGAGCTTGTTCTCAGTGTCTCTGAGAATTGCTCTGATTATCCATGTGACCTCTTTGCTAAGACTCTCCAGAGAGCCGTCCTCAAAACCAACACACATCTTGACATATCTCCCTCATTGATCGCAGTGTCTCCAGAAACGGCATTCAAGGAGCCAGGAACTTTTCTGCCCACACTGTCCATTGAGTTGTCCTCAAAACCAATATACATCCTGCTATATCTCCCACATGGAAAATGCCAGGAGGCAAAAGTGGGGATTATGTTTAGACTTTCTCGGAACTGCTTCAAATCAACTAGATATCTTTGTGCTGTAAATCTCCCAACAGACAAATGTAAAAGCAGCAAACATCTCGCTGTATGTCCCACATCCAAAGTGCCAAGAAAGTAATGTAGAGCTTGCTCTCCCTGTCTTTGAGTACAGTTTTCAGTGTCCCGGTTACCTCTTTGCTAACATTCTCTTCAGAGCTGCAGTGAAACCAGGAACCACGTGGAGAAGGCACCCACACTGAAAATGACTGGAAGGAACATTGGGGCTTCTTCTCAGTGTCTCTGACATAGGGTTTCACTGTCCCGGGAAAGTCTCTGCTAACACCCTGCAGAGCGCAGTGCCCAATATACAGAAACATCTTGCGGTATCTCCTACAGGGAAAGTGCCAAGAGGGAATTCTCGATCTTGTTCTCAGTGTCTCTGAGAATTGCTCTGATTATCCGTGTGACCTCTTTGCTAAGACTCTCCAGAGAGACGTCCTCAAAACCAACACACATCTTGACATATCTCCCGCATTGATCGCAGTGTCTCCAGAAACGGCATTCAAGGAGCCAGGAACTTTTCTGCCCACACTGTCCATTGAGTTGTCCTCAAAACCAATATACATCCTGCTATATCTCCCACATGGAAAATGCCAGGAGGCAAAAGTGGGGATTATGTTTAGACTTTCTCGGAACTGCTTCAAATCAACTAGATAGCTTTGTGCTGTAAATCTCCCAACAGACAAACGCAAAAGCAGCAAACATCTCGCTGTATGTCCCACATCCAAAGTGCCAAGAGAGTAATGTAGAGCTTGCTCTCCCTGTCTTTGAGTACAGTTTTCAGTGTCCCGGTTACCTCTTTGCTAACATTCTCTTCAGAGCTGCAGTGAAACCAGGAACCACGTGGAGAAGGCACCCACACTGAAAATGCCTGGAAGGAACATTGGGGCTTCTTCTCAGTGTCTCTGATGTCGGGTTTCACTGTCCCGGGAAAGTCTCTGCTAACAGCCTGCAGAGCGCAGTGCCCAATATACAGAAACGTCTTGCGGTATCTCCTACAGGGAAAGTGCCAAGAGGGAATTCTCGATCTTGTTCTCAGTGTCTCTGAGAATTGCTCTGATTATCCGTGTGACCTCTTTGCTAAGACTCTCCAGAGAGCCGTCCTCAAAACCAACACACATCTTGACATATCTCCCGCATTGATCGCAGTGTCTCCAGAAACGGCATTCAAGGAGCCAGGAAGTTTTCTGCCCACACTGTCCATTGAGTTGTCCTCAAAACCAATATACATCCTGCTATATCTCCCACATGGAAAATGCCAGGAGGCAAAAGTGGGGATTATGTTTAGACTTTCTCGGAACTGCTTCAAATCAACTAGATATCTTTGTGCTGTAAATCTCCCAACAGACAAACGCAAAAGCAGCAAACATCTCGCTGTATGTCCCACATCCAAAGTGCCAAGAGAGTAATGTAGAGCTTGCTCTCCCTGTCTTTGAGTACAGTTTTCAGTGTCCCGGTTACCTCTTTGCTAACATTCTCTTCAGAGCTGCAGTGAAACCAGGAACCACGTGGAGAAGGCACCCACACTGAAAATGACTGGAAGGAACATTGGGGCTTCTTCTCAGTGTCTCTGACATAGGGTTTCACTGTCCCGGGAAAGTCTCTGCTAACACCCTGCAGAGCGCAGTGCCCAATATACAGAAACATCTTGCGGTATCTCCTACAGGGAAAGTGCCAGGAGGAATTGTGGAGCTTGGTCTCAGTGTCTCTGAGAATTGCTCTGATTATCCGTGTGACCTCTTTGCTAAGACTCTCCAGAGAGCCGTCCTCAAAACCAACACACATCTTGACATATCTCCCTCATTGATCGCAGTGTCTCCAGAAACGGCATTCAAGGAGCCAGGAACTTTTCTGCCCACACTGTCCATTGAGTTGTCCTCAAAACCAATATACATCCTGCTATATCTCCCACATGGAAAATGCCAGGAGGCAAAAGTGGGGATTATGTTTAGACTTTCTCGGAACTGCTTCAAATCAACTAGATATCTTTGTGCTGTAAATCTCCCAACAGACAAATGTAAAAGCAGCAAACATCTCGCTGTATGTCCCACATCCAAAGTGCCAAGAAAGTAATGTAGAGCTTGCTCTCCCTGTCTTTGAGTACAGTTTTCAGTGTCCCGGTTACCTCTTTGCTAACATTCTCTTCAGAGCTGCAGTGAAACCAGGAACCACGTGGAGAAGGCACCCACACTGAAAATGACTGGAAGGAACATTGGGGCTTCTTCTCAGTGTCTCTGACATAGGGTTTCACTGTCCCGGGAAAGTCTCTGCTAACACCCTGCAGAGCGCAGTGCCCAATATACAGAAACATCTTGCGGTATCTCCTACAGGGAAAGTGCCAAGAGGGAATTCTCGATCTTGTTCTCAGTGTCTCTGAGAATTGCTCTGATTATCCGTGTGACCTCTTTGCTAAGACTCTCCAGAGAGACGTCCTCAAAACCAACACACATCTTGACATATCTCCCGCATTGATCGCAGTGTCTCCAGAAACGGCATTCAAGGAGCCAGGAACTTTTCTGCCCACACTGTCCATTGAGTTGTCCTCAAAACCAATATACATCCTGCTATATCTCCCACATGGAAAATGCCAGGAGGCAAAAGTGGGGATTATGTTTAGACTTTCTCGGAACTGCTTCAAATCAACTAGATAGCTTTGTGCTGTAAATCTCCCAACAGACAAACGCAAAAGCAGCAAACATCTCGCTGTATGTCCCACATCCAAAGTGCCAAGAGAGTAATGTAGAGCTTGCTCTCCCTGTCTTTGAGTACAGTTTTCAGTGTCCCGGTTACCTCTTTGCTAACATTCTCTTCAGAGCTGCAGTGAAACCAGGAACCACGTGGAGAAGGCACCCACACTGAAAATGCCTGGAAGGAACATTGGGGCTTCTTCTCAGTGTCTCTGATGTCGGGTTTCACTGTCCCGGGAAAGTCTCTGCTAACAGCCTGCAGAGCGCAGTGCCCAATATACAGAAACGTCTTGCGGTATCTCCTACAGGGAAAGTGCCAAGAGGGAATTCTCGATCTTGTTCTCAGTGTCTCTGAGAATTGCTCTGATTATCCGTGTGACCTCTTTGCTAAGACTCTCCAGAGAGCCGTCCTCAAAACCAACACACATCTTGACATATCTCCCGCATTGATCGCAGTGTCTCCAGAAACGGCATTCAAGGAGCCAGGAAGTTTTCTGCCCACACTGTCCATTGAGTTGTCCTCAAAACCAATATACATCCTGCTATATCTCCCACATGGAAAATGCCAGGAGGCAAAAGTGGGGATTATGTTTAGACTTTCTCGGAACTGCTTCAAATCAACTAGATATCTTTGTGCTGTAAATCTCCCAACAGACAAACGCAAAAGCAGCAAACATCTCGCTGTATGTCCCACATCCAAAGTGCCAAGAGAGTAATGTAGAGCTTGCTCTCCCTGTCTTTGAGTACAGTTTTCAGTGTCCCGGTTACCTCTTTGCTAACATTCTCTTCAGAGCTGCAGTGAAACCAGGAACCACGTGGAGAAGGCACCCACACTGAAAATGACTGGAAGGAACATTGGGGCTTCTTCTCAGTGTCTCTGACATAGGGTTTCACTGTCCCGGGAAAGTCTCTGCTAACAGCCTGCAGAGCGCAGTGCCCAATATACAGAAACATCTTGCGGTATCTCCTACAGGGAAAGTGCCAAGAGGGAATTCTCGATCTTGTTCTCAGTGTCTCTGAGAATTGCTCTGATTATCCGTGTGACCTCTTTGCTAAGACTCTCCAGAGAGACGTCCTCAAAACCAACACACATCTTGACATATCTCCCGCATTGATCGCAGTGTCTCCAGAAACGGCATTCAAGGAGCCAGGAACTTTTCTGCCCACACTGTCCATTGAGTTGTCCTCAAAACCAATATACATCCTGCTATATCTCCCACATGGAAAATGCCAGGAGGCAAAAGTGGGGATTATGTTTAGACTTTCTCGGAACTGCTTCAAATCAACTAGATAGCTTTGTGCTGTAAATCTCCCAACAGACAAACGCAAAAGCAGCAAACATCTCGCTGTATGTCCCACATCCAAAGTGCCAAGAGAGTAATGTAGAGCTTGCTCTCCCTGTCTTTGAGTACAGTTTTCAGTGTCCCGGTTACCTCTTTGCTAACATTCTCTTCAGAGCTGCAGTGAAACCAGGAACCACGTGGAGAAGGCACCCACACTGAAAATGCCTGGAAGGAACATTGGGGCTTCTTCTCAGTGTCTCTGATGTCGGGTTTCACTGTCCCGGGAAAGTCTCTGCTAACAGCCTGCAGAGCGCAGTGCCCAATATACAGAAACGTCTTGCGGTATCTCCTACAGGGAAAGTGCCAAGAGGGAATTCTCGATCTTGTTCTCAGTGTCTCTGAGAATTGCTCTGATTATCCGTGTGACCTCTTTGCTAAGACTCTCCAGAGAGCCGTCCTCAAAACCAACACACATCTTGACATATCTCCCGCATTGATCGCAGTGTCTCCAGAAACGGCATTCAAGGAGCCAGGAAGTTTTCTGCCCACACTGTCCATTGAGTTGTCCTCAAAACCAATATACATCCTGCTATATCTCCCACATGGAAAATGCCAGGAGGCAAAAGTGGGGATTATGTTTAGACTTTCTCGGAACTGCTTCAAATCAACTAGATATCTTTGTGCTGTAAATCTCCCAACAGACAAACGCAAAAGCAGCAAACATCTCGCTGTATGTCCCACATCCAAAGTGCCAAGAGAGTAATGTAGAGCTTGCTCTCCCTGTCTTTGAGTACAGTTTTCAGTGTCCCGGTTACCTCTTTGCTAACATTCTCTTCAGAGCTGCAGTGAAACCAGGAACCACGTGGAGAAGGCACCCACACTGAAAATGACTGGAAGGAACATTGGGGCTTCTTCTCAGTGTCTCTGACATAGGGTTTCACTGTCCCGGGAAAGTCTCTGCTAACACCCTGCAGAGCGCAGTGCCCAATATACAGAAACATCTTGCGGTATCTCCTACAGGGAAAGTGCCAAGAGGGAATTCTCGATCTTGTTCTCAGTGTCTCTGAGAATTGCTCTGATTATCCGTGTGACCTCTTTGCTAAGACTCTCCAGAGAGACGTCCTCAAAACCAACACACATCTTGACATATCTCCCGCATTGATCGCAGTGTCTCCAGAAACGGCATTCAAGGAGCCAGGAACTTTTCTGCCCACACTGTCCATTGAGTTGTCCTCAAAACCAATATACATCCTGCTATATCTCCCACATGGAAAATGCCAGGAGGCAAAAGTGGGGATTATGTTTAGACTTTCTCGGAACTGCTTCAAATCAACTAGATAGCTTTGTGCTGTAAATCTCCCAACAGACAAACGCAAAAGCAGCAAACATCTCGCTGTATGTCCCACATCCAAAGTGCCAAGAGAGTAATGTAGAGCTTGCTCTCCCTGTCTTTGAGTACAGTTTTCAGTGTCCCGGTTACCTCTTTGCTAACATTCTCTTCAGAGCTGCAGTGAAACCAGGAACCACGTGGAGAAGGCACCCACACTGAAAATGCCTGGAAGGAACATTGGGGCTTCTTCTCAGTGTCTCTGATGTCGGGTTTCACTGTCCCGGGAAAGTCTCTGCTAACAGCCTGCAGAGCGCAGTGCCCAATATACAGAAACGTCTTGCGGTATCTCCTACAGGGAAAGTGCCAAGAGGGAATTCTCGATCTTGTTCTCAGTGTCTCTGAGAATTGCTCTGATTATCCGTGTGACCTCTTTGCTAAGACTCTCCAGAGAGCCGTCCTCAAAACCAACACACATCTTGACATATCTCCCGCATTGATCGCAGTGTCTCCAGAAACGGCATTCAAGGAGCCAGGAAGTTTTCTGCCCACACTGTCCATTGAGTTGTCCTCAAAACCAATATACATCCTGCTATATCTCCCACATGGAAAATGCCAGGAGGCAAAAGTGGGGATTATGTTTAGACTTTCTCGGAACTGCTTCAAATCAACTAGATATCTTTGTGCTGTAAATCTCCCAACAGACAAACGCAAAAGCAGCAAACATCTCGCTGTATGTCCCACATCCAAAGTGCCAAGAGAGTAATGTAGAGCTTGCTCTCCCTGTCTTTGAGTACAGTTTTCAGTGTCCCGGTTACCTCTTTGCTAACATTCTCTTCAGAGCTGCAGTGAAACCAGGAACCACGTGGAGAAGGCACCCACACTGAAAATGACTGGAAGGAACATTGGGGCTTCTTCTCAGTGTCTCTGACATAGGGTTTCACTGTCCCGGGAAAGTCTCTGCTAACACCCTGCAGAGCGCAGTGCCCAATATACAGAAACATCTTGCGGTATCTCCTACAGGGAAAGTGCCAGGAGGAATTGTGGAGCTTGTTCTCAGTGTCTCTGAGAATTGCTCTGATTATCCATGTGACCTCTTTGCTAAGACTCTCCAGAGAGCCGTCCTCAAAACCAACACACATCTTGACATATCTCCCTCATTGATCGCAGTGTCTCCAGAAACGGCATTCAAGGAGCCAGGAACTTTTCTGCCCACACTGTCCATTGAGTTGTCCTCAAAACCAATATACATCCTGCTATATCTCCCACATGGAAAATGCCAGGAGGCAAAAGTGGGGATTATGTTTAGACTTTCTCGGAACTGCTTCAAATCAACTAGATATCTTTGTGCTGTTAATCTCCCAACAGACAAACGCAAAAGCAGCAAACATCTCGCTGTATGTCCCACATCCAAAGTGCCAAGAGAGTAATGTAGAGCTTGCTCTCCCTGTCTTTGAGTACAGTTTTCAGTGTCCCGGTTACCTCTTTGCTAACATTCTCTTCAGAGCTGCAGTGAAACCAGGAACCACGTGGAGAAGGCACCCGCACTGAAAATGCCTGGAAGGAACATTGGGGCTTCTTCTCAGTGTCTCTGATGTCGGGTTTCACTGTCCCGGGAAAGTCTCTGCTAACACCCTGCAGAGCGCAGTGCCCAATATACAGAAACATCTTGCGGTATCTCCTACAGGGAAAGTGCCAGGAGGAATTGTGGAGCTTGGTCTCAGTGTCTCTGAGAATTGCTCTGATTATCCGTGTGACCTCTTTGCTAAGACTCTCCAGAGAGCCGTCCTCAAAACCAACACACATCTTGACATATCTCCCGCATTGATCGCAGTGTCTCCAGAAACGGCATTCAAGGAGCCAGGAAGTTTTCTGCCCACACTGTCCATTGAGTTGTCCTCAAAACCAATATACATCCTGCTATATCTCCCACATGGAAAATGCCAGGAGGCAAAAGTGGGGATTATGTTTAGACTTTCTCGGAACTGCTTCAAATCAACTAGATATCTTTGTGCTGTAAATCTCCCAACAGACAAACGCAAAAGCAGCAAACATCTCGCTGTATGTCCCACATCCAAAGTGCCAAGAGAGTAATGTAGAGCTTGCTCTCCCTGTCTTTGAGTACAGTTTTCAGTGTCCCGGTTACCTCTTTGCTAACATTCTCTTCAGAGCTGCAGTGAAACCAGGAACCACGTGGAGAAGGCACCCACACTGAAAATGACTGGAAGGAACATTGGGGCTTCTTCTCAGTGTCTCTGACATAGGGTTTCACTGTCCCGGGAAAGTCTCTGCTAACACCCTGCAGAGCGCAGTGCCCAATATACAGAAACATCTTGCGGTATCTCCTACAGGGAAAGTGCCAGGAGGAATTGTGGAGCTTGTTCTCAGTGTCTCTGAGAATTGCTCTGATTATCCATGTGACCTCTTTGCTAAGACTCTCCAGAGAGCCGTCCTCAAAACCAACACACATCTTGACATATCTCCCTCATTGATCACAGTGTCTCCAGAAACGGCATTCAAGGAGCCAGGAACTTTTCTGCCCACACTGTCCATTGAGTTGTCCTCAAAACCAATATACATCCTGCTATATCTCCCACATGGAAAATGCCAGGAGGCAAAAGTGGGGATTATGTTTAGACTTTCTCGGAACTGCTTCAAATCAACTAGATATCTTTGTGCTGTAAATCTCCCAACAGACAAATGTAAAAGCAGCAAACATCTCGCTGTATGTCCCACATCCAAAGTGCCAAGAAAGTAATGTAGAGCTTGCTCTCCCTGTCTTTGAGTACAGTTTTCAGTGTCCCGGTTACCTCTTTGCTAACATTCTCTTCAGAGCTGCAGTGAAACCAGGAACCACGTGGAGAAGGCACCCACACTGAAAATGACTGGAAGGAACATTGGGGCTTCTTCTCAGTGTCTCTGACATAGGGTTTCACTGTCCCGGGAAAGTCTCTGCTAACACCCTGCAGAGCGCAGTGCCCAATATACAGAAACATCTTGCGGTATCTCCTACAGGGAAAGTGCCAAGAGGGAATTCTCGATCTTGTTCTCAGTGTCTCTGAGAATTGCTCTGATTATCCGTGTGACCTCTTTGCTAAGACTCTCCAGAGAGACGTCCTCAAAACCAACACACATCTTGACATATCTCCCGCATTGATCGCAGTGTCTCCAGAAACGGCATTCAAGGAGCCAGGAACTTTTCTGCCCACACTGTCCATTGAGTTGTCCTCAAAACCAATATACATCCTGCTATATCTCCCACATGGAAAATGCCAGGAGGCAAAAGTGGGGATTATGTTTAGACTTTCTCGGAACTGCTTCAAATCAACTAGATAGCTTTGTGCTGTAAATCTCCCAACAGACAAACGCAAAAGCAGCAAACATCTCGCTGTATGTCCCACATCCAAAGTGCCAAGAGAGTAATGTAGAGCTTGCTCTCCCTGTCTTTGAGTACAGTTTTCAGTGTCCCGGTTACCTCTTTGCTAACATTCTCTTCAGAGCTGCAGTGAAACCAGGAACCACGTGGAGAAGGCACCCACACTGAAAATGCCTGGAAGGAACATTGGGGCTTCTTCTCAGTGTCTCTGATGTCGGGTTTCACTGTCCCGGGAAAGTCTCTGCTAACAGCCTGCAGAGCGCAGTGCCCAATATACAGAAACGTCTTGCGGTATCTCCTACAGGGAAAGTGCCAAGAGGGAATTCTCGATCTTGTTCTCAGTGTCTCTGAGAATTGCTCTGATTATCCGTGTGACCTCTTTGCTAAGACTCTCCAGAGAGCCGTCCTCAAAACCAACACACATCTTGACATATCTCCCGCATTGATCGCAGTGTCTCCAGAAACGGCATTCAAGGAGCCAGGAAGTTTTCTGCCCACACTGTCCATTGAGTTGTCCTCAAAACCAATATACATCCTGCTATATCTCCCACATGGAAAATGCCAGGAGGCAAAAGTGGGGATTATGTTTAGACTTTCTCGGAACTGCTTCAAATCAACTAGATATCTTTGTGCTGTAAATCTCCCAACAGACAAACGCAAAAGCAGCAAACATCTCGCTGTATGTCCCACATCCAAAGTGCCAAGAGAGTAATGTAGAGCTTGCTCTCCCTGTCTTTGAGTACAGTTTTCAGTGTCCCGGTTACCTCTTTGCTAACATTCTCTTCAGAGCTGCAGTGAAACCAGGAACCACGTGGAGAAGGCACCCACACTGAAAATGACTGGAAGGAACATTGGGGCTTCTTCTCAGTGTCTCTGACATAGGGTTTCACTGTCCCGGGAAAGTCTCTGCTAACACCCTGCAGAGCGCAGTGCCCAATATACAGAAACATCTTGCGGTATCTCCTACAGGGAAAGTGCCAGGAGGAATTGTGGAGCTTGTTCTCAGTGTCTCTGAGAATTGCTCTGATTATCCATGTGACCTCTTTGCTAAGACTCTCCAGAGAGCCGTCCTCAAAACCAACACACATCTTGACATATCTCCCTCATTGATCGCAGTGTCTCCAGAAACGGCATTCAAGGAGCCAGGAACTTTTCTGCCCACACTGTCCATTGAGTTGTCCTCAAAACCAATATACATCCTGCTATATCTCCCACATGGAAAATGCCAGGAGGCAAAAGTGGGGATTATGTTTAGACTTTCTCGGAACTGCTTCAAATCAACTAGATATCTTTGTGCTGTTAATCTCCCAACAGACAAACGCAAAAGCAGCAAACATCTCGCTGTATGTCCCACATCCAAAGTGCCAAGAGAGTAATGTAGAGCTTGCTCTCCCTGTCTTTGAGTACAGTTTTCAGTGTCCCGGTTACCTCTTTGCTAACATTCTCTTCAGAGCTGCAGTGAAACCAGGAACCACGTGGAGAAGGCACCCACACTGAAAATGCCTGGAAGGAACATTGGGGCTTCTTCTCAGTGTCTCTGATGTCGGGTTTCACTGTCCCGGGAAAGTCTCTGCTAACAGCCTGCAGAGCGCAGTGCCCAATATACAGAAACGTCTTGCGGTATCTCCTACAGGGAAAGTGCCAAGAGGGAATTCTCGATCTTGTTCTCAGTGTCTCTGAGAATTGCTCTGATTATCCGTGTGACCTCTTTGCTAAGACTCTCCAGAGAGCCGTCCTCAAAACCAACACACATCTTGACATATCTCCCGCATTGATCGCAGTGTCTCCAGAAACGGCATTCAAGGAGCCAGGAAGTTTTCTGCCCACACTGTCCATTGAGTTGTCCTCAAAACCAATATACATCCTGCTATATCTCCCACATGGAAAATGCCAGGAGGCAAAAGTGGGGATTATGTTTAGACTTTCTCGGAACTGCTTCAAATCAACTAGATAGCTTTGTGCTGTAAATCTCCCAACAGACAAACGCAAAAGCAGCAAACATCTCGCTGTATGTCCCACATCCAAAGTGCCAAGAGAGTAATGTAGAGCTTGCTCTCCCTGTCTTTGAGTACAGTTTTCAGTGTCCCGGTTACCTCTTTGCTAACATTCTCTTCAGAGCTGCAGTGAAACCAGGAACCACGTGGAGAAGGCACCCACACTGAAAATGACTGGAAGGAACATTGGGGCTTCTTCTCAGTGTCTCTGACATAGGGTTTCACTGTCCCGGGAAAGTCTCTGCTAACACCCTGCAGAGCGCAGTGCCCAATATACAGAAACATCTTGCGGTATCTCCTACAGGGAAAGTGCCAGGAGGAATTGTGGAGCTTGGTCTCAGTGTCTCTGAGAATTGCTCTGATTATCCGTGTGACCTCTTTGCTAAGACTCTCCAGAGAGCCGTCCTCAAAACCAACACACATCTTGACATATCTCCCGCATTGATCGCAGTGTCTCCAGAAACGGCATTCAAGGAGCCAGGAAGTTTTCTGCCCACACTGTCCATTGAGTTGTCCTCAAAACCAATATACATCCTGCTATATCTCCCACATGGAAAATGCCAGGAGGCAAAAGTGGGGATTATGTTTAGACTTTCTCGGAACTGCTTCAAATCAACTAGATATCTTTGTGCTGTAAATCTCCCAACAGACAAACGCAAAAGCAGCAAACATCTCGCTGTATGTCCCACATCCAAAGTGCCAAGAGAGTAATGTAGAGCTTGCTCTCCCTGTCTTTGAGTACAGTTTTCAGTGTCCCGGTTACCTCTTTGCTAACATTCTCTTCAGAGCTGCAGTGAAACCAGGAACCACGTGGAGAAGGCACCCACACTGAAAATGCCTGGAAGGAACATTGGGGCTTCTTCTCAGTGTCTCTGACATAGGGTTTCACTGTCCCGGGAAAGTCTCTGCTAACACCCTGCAGAGCGCAGTGCCCAATATACAGAAACATCTTGCGGTATCTCCTACAGGGAAAGTGCCAGGAGGAATTGTGGAGCTTGTTCTCAGTGTCTCTGAGAATTGCTCTGATTATCCATGTGACCTCTTTGCTAAGACTCTCCAGAGAGCCGTCCTCAAAACCAACACACATCTTGACATATCTCCCTCATTGATCGCAGTGTCTCCAGAAACGGCATTCAAGGAGCCAGGAACTTTTCTGCCCACACTGTCCATTGAGTTGTCCTCAAAACCAATATACATCCTGCTATATCTCCCACATGGAAAATGCCAGGAGGCAAAAGTGGGGATTATGTTTAGACTTTCTCGGAACTGCTTCAAATCAACTAGATATCTTTGTGCTGTTAATCTCCCAACAGACAAACGCAAAAGCAGCAAACATCTCGCTGTATGTCCCACATCCAAAGTGCCAAGAGAGTAATGTAGAGCTTGCTCTCCCTGTCTTTGAGTACAGTTTTCAGTGTCCCGGTTACCTCTTTGCTAACATTCTCTTCAGAGCTGCAGTGAAACCAGGAACCACGTGGAGAAGGCACCCACACTGAAAATGCCTGGAAGGAACATTGGGGCTTCTTCTCAGTGTCTCTGATGTCGGGTTTCACTGTCCCGGGAAAGTCTCTGCTAACACCCTGCAGAGCGCAGTGCCCAATATACAGAAACATCTTGCGGTATCTCCTACAGGGAAAGTGCCAGGAGGAATTGTGGAGCTTGGTCTCAGTGTCTCTGAGAATTGCTCTGATTATCCGTGTGACCTCTTTGCTAAGACTCTCCAGAGAGCCGTCCTCAAAACCAACACACATCTTGACATATCTCCCGCATTGATCGCAGTGTCTCCAGAAACGGCATTCAAGGAGCCAGGAAGTTTTCTGCCCACACTGTCCATTGAGTTGTCCTCAAAACCAATATACATCCTGCTATATCTCCCACATGGAAAATGCCAGGAGGCAAAAGTGGGGATTATGTTTAGACTTTCTCGGAACTGCTTCAAATCAACTAGATATCTTTGTGCTGTAAATCTCCCAACAGACAAACGCAAAAGCAGCAAACATCTCGCTGTATGTCCCACATCCAAAGTGCCAAGAGAGTAATGTAGAGCTTGCTCTCCCTGTCTTTGAGTACAGTTTTCAGTGTCCCGGTTACCTCTTTGCTAACATTCTCTTCAGAGCTGCAGTGAAACCAGGAACCACGTGGAGAAGGCACCCACACTGAAAATGCCTGGAAGGAACATTGGGGCTTCTTCTCAGTGTCTCTGATGTCGGGTTTCACTGTCCCGGGAAAGTCTCTGCTAACAGCCTGCAGAGCGCAGTGCCCAATATACAGAAACGTCTTGCGGTATCTCCTACAGGGAAAGTGCCAAGAGGGAATTCTCGATCTTGTTCTCAGTGTCTCTGAGAATTGCTCTGATTATCCGTGTGACCTCTTTGCTAAGACTCTCCAGAGAGCCGTCCTCAAAACCAACACACATCTTGACATATCTCCCGCATTGATCGCAGTGTCTCCAGAAACGGCATTCAAGGAGCCAGGAAGTTTTCTGCCCACACTGTCCATTGAGTTGTCCTCAAAACCAATATACATCCTGCTATATCTCCCACATGGAAAATGCCAGGAGGCAAAAGTGGGGATTATGTTTAGACTTTCTCGGAACTGCTTCAAATCAACTAGATAGCTTTGTGCTGTAAATCTCCCAACAGACAAACGCAAAAGCAGCAAACATCTCGCTGTATGTCCCACATCCAAAGTGCCAAGAGAGTAATGTAGAGCTTGCTCTCCCTGTCTTTGAGTACAGTTTTCAGTGTCCCGGTTACCTCTTTGCTAACATTCTCTTCAGAGCTGCAGTGAAACCAGGAACCACGTGGAGAAGGCACCCACACTGAAAATGACTGGAAGGAACATTGGGGCTTCTTCTCAGTGTCTCTGACATAGGGTTTCACTGTCCCGGGAAAGTCTCTGCTAACACCCTGCAGAGCGCAGTGCCCAATATACAGAAACATCTTGCGGTATCTCCTACAGGGAAAGTGCCAGGAGGAATTGTGGAGCTTGTTCTCAGTGTCTCTGAGAATTGCTCTGATTATCCATGTGACCTCTTTGCTAAGACTCTCCAGAGAGCCGTCCTCAAAACCAACACACATCTTGACATATCTCCCTCATTGATCGCAGTGTCTCCAGAAACGGCATTCAAGGAGCCAGGAACTTTTCTGCCCACACTGTCCATTGAGTTGTCCTCAAAACCAATATACATCCTGCTATATCTCCCACATGGAAAATGCCAGGAGGCAAAAGTGGGGATTATGTTTAGACTTTCTCGGAACTGCTTCAAATCAACTAGATATCTTTGTGCTGTTAATCTCCCAACAGACAAACGCAAAAGCAGCAAACATCTCGCTGTATGTCCCACATCCAAAGTGCCAAGAGAGTAATGTAGAGCTTGCTCTCCCTGTCTTTGAGTACAGTTTTCAGTGTCCCGGTTACCTCTTTGCTAACATTCTCTTCAGAGCTGCAGTGAAACCAGGAACCACGTGGAGAAGGCACCCACACTGAAAATGCCTGGAAGGAACATTGGGGCTTCTTCTCAGTGTCTCTGACATAGGGTTTCACTGTCCCGGGAAAGTCTCTGCTAACACCCTGCAGAGCGCAGTGCCCAATATACAGAAACATCTTGCGGTATCTCCTACAGGGAAAGTGCCAAGAGGGAATTCTCGATCTTGTTCTCAGTGTCTCTGAGAATTGCTCTGATTATCCGTGTGACCTCTTTGCTAAGACTCTCCAGAGAGACGTCCTCAAAACCAACACACATCTTGACATATCTCCCGCATTGATCGCAGTGTCTCCAGAAACGGCATTCAAGGAGCCAGGAACTTTTCTGCCCACACTGTCCATTGAGTTGTCCTCAAAACCAATATACATCCTGCTATATCTCCCACATGGAAAATGCCAGGAGGCAAAAGTGGGGATTATGTTTAGACTTTCTCGGAACTGCTTCAAATCAACTAGATATCTTTGTGCTGTAAATCTCCCAACAGACAAACGCAAAAGCAGCAAACATCTCGCTGTATGTCCCACATCCAAAGTGCCAAGAGAGTAATGTAGAGCTTGCTCTCCCTGTCTTTGAGTACAGTTTTCAGTGTCCCGGTTACCTCTTTGCTAACATTCTCTTCAGAGCTGCAGTGAAACCAGGAACCACGTGGAGAAGGCACCCACACTGAAAATGACTGGAAGGAACATTGGGGCTTCTTCTCAGTGTCTCTGACATAGGGTTTCACTGTCCCGGGAAAGTCTCTGCTAACAGCCTGCAGAGCGCAGTGCCCAATATACAGAAACATCTTGCGGTATCTCCTACAGGGAAAGTGCCAGGAGGAATTGTGGAGCTTGTTCTCAGTGTCTCTGAGAATTGCTCTGATTATCCATGTGACCTCTTTGCTAAGACTCTCCAGAGAGCCGTCCTCAAAACCAACACACATCTTGACATATCTCCCTCATTGATCGCAGTGTCTCCAGAAACGGCATTCAAGGAGCCAGGAACTTTTCTGCCCACACTGTCCATTGAGTTGTCCTCAAAACCAATATACATCCTGCTATATCTCCCACATGGAAAATGCCAGGAGGCAAAAGTGGGGATTATGTTTAGACTTTCTCGGAACTGCTTCAAATCAACTAGATATCTTTGTGCTGTAAATCTCCCAACAGACAAATGTAAAAGCAGCAAACATCTCGCTGTATGTCCCACATCCAAAGTGCCAAGAAAGTAATGTAGAGCTTGCTCTCCCTGTCTTTGAGTACAGTTTTCAGTGTCCCGGTTACCTCTTTGCTAACATTCTCTTCAGAGCTGCAGTGAAACCAGGAACCACGTGGAGAAGGCACCCACACTGAAAATGACTGGAAGGAACATTGGGGCTTCTTCTCAGTGTCTCTGACATAGGGTTTCACTGTCCCGGGAAAGTCTCTGCTAACACCCTGCAGAGCGCAGTGCCCAATATACAGAAACATCTTGCGGTATCTCCTACAGGGAAAGTGCCAAGAGGGAATTCTCGATCTTGTTCTCAGTGTCTCTGAGAATTGCTCTGATTATCCGTGTGACCTCTTTGCTAAGACTCTCCAGAGAGACGTCCTCAAAACCAACACACATCTTGACATATCTCCCGCATTGATCGCAGTGTCTCCAGAAACGGCATTCAAGGAGCCAGGAACTTTTCTGCCCACACTGTCCATTGAGTTGTCCTCAAAACCAATATACATCCTGCTATATCTCCCACATGGAAAATGCCAGGAGGCAAAAGTGGGGATTATGTTTAGACTTTCTCGGAACTGCTTCAAATCAACTAGATAGCTTTGTGCTGTAAATCTCCCAACAGACAAACGCAAAAGCAGCAAACATCTCGCTGTATGTCCCACATCCAAAGTGCCAAGAGAGTAATGTAGAGCTTGCTCTCCCTGTCTTTGAGTACAGTTTTCAGTGTCCCGGTTACCTCTTTGCTAACATTCTCTTCAGAGCTGCAGTGAAACCAGGAACCACGTGGAGAAGGCACCCACACTGAAAATGCCTGGAAGGAACATTGGGGCTTCTTCTCAGTGTCTCTGATGTCGGGTTTCACTGTCCCGGGAAAGTCTCTGCTAACAGCCTGCAGAGCGCAGTGCCCAATATACAGAAACGTCTTGCGGTATCTCCTACAGGGAAAGTGCCAAGAGGGAATTCTCGATCTTGTTCTCAGTGTCTCTGAGAATTGCTCTGATTATCCGTGTGACCTCTTTGCTAAGACTCTCCAGAGAGCCGTCCTCAAAACCAACACACATCTTGACATATCTCCCGCATTGATCGCAGTGTCTCCAGAAACGGCATTCAAGGAGCCAGGAAGTTTTCTGCCCACACTGTCCATTGAGTTGTCCTCAAAACCAATATACATCCTGCTATATCTCCCACATGGAAAATGCCAGGAGGCAAAAGTGGGGATTATGTTTAGACTTTCTCGGAACTGCTTCAAATCAACTAGATATCTTTGTGCTGTAAATCTCCCAACAGACAAACGCAAAAGCAGCAAACATCTCGCTGTATGTCCCACATCCAAAGTGCCAAGAGAGTAATGTAGAGCTTGCTCTCCCTGTCTTTGAGTACAGTTTTCAGTGTCCCGGTTACCTCTTTGCTAACATTCTCTTCAGAGCTGCAGTGAAACCAGGAACCACGTGGAGAAGGCACCCACACTGAAAATGACTGGAAGGAACATTGGGGCTTCTTCTCAGTGTCTCTGACATAGGGTTTCACTGTCCCGGGAAAGTCTCTGCTAACACCCTGCAGAGCGCAGTGCCCAATATACAGAAACATCTTGCGGTATCTCCTACAGGGAAAGTGCCAGGAGGAATTGTGGAGCTTGTTCTCAGTGTCTCTGAGAATTGCTCTGATTATCCATGTGACCTCTTTGCTAAGACTCTCCAGAGAGCCGTCCTCAAAACCAACACACATCTTGACATATCTCCCTCATTGATCGCAGTGTCTCCAGAAACGGCATTCAAGGAGCCAGGAACTTTTCTGCCCACACTGTCCATTGAGTTGTCCTCAAAACCAATATACATCCTGCTATATCTCCCACATGGAAAATGCCAGGAGGCAAAAGTGGGGATTATGTTTAGACTTTCTCGGAACTGCTTCAAATCAACTAGATAGCTTTGTGCTGTAAATCTCCCAACAGACAAACGCAAAAGCAGCAAACATCTCGCTGTATGTCCCACATCCAAAGTGCCAAGAGAGTAATGTAGAGCTTGCTCTCCCTGTCTTTGAGTACAGTTTTCAGTGTCCCGGTTACCTCTTTGCTAACATTCTCTTCAGAGCTGCAGTGAAACCAGGAACCACGTGGAGAAGGCACCCACACTGAAAATGCCTGGAAGGAACATTGGGGCTTCTTCTCAGTGTCTCTGATGTCGGGTTTCACTGTCCCGGGAAAGTCTCTGCTAACAGCCTGCAGAGCGCAGTGCCCAATATACAGAAACGTCTTGCGGTATCTCCTACAGGGAAAGTGCCAAGAGGGAATTCTCGATCTTGTTCTCAGTGTCTCTGAGAATTGCTCTGATTATCCGTGTGACCTCTTTGCTAAGACTCTCCAGAGAGCCGTCCTCAAAACCAACACACATCTTGACATATCTCCCACATTGATCGCAGTGTCTCCAGAAACGGCATTCAAGGAGCCAGGAACTTTTCTGCCCACACTGTCCATTGAGTTGTCCTCAAAACCAATATACATCCTGCTATATCTCCCACATGGAAAATGCCAGGAGGCAAAAGTGGGGATTATGTTTAGACTTTCTCGGAACTGCTTCAAATCAACTAGATATCTTTGTGCTGTAAATCTCCCAACAGACAAATGTAAGAGCAGCAAACATCTCGCTGTATGTCCCACATCCAAAGTGCCAAGAGAGTAATGTAGAGCTTGCTCTCCCTGTCTTTGAGTACAGTTTTCAGTGTCCCGGTTACCTCTTTGCTAACATTCTCTTCAGAGCTGCAGTGAAACCAGGAACCACGTGGAGAAGGCACCCACACTGAAAATGCCTGGAAGGAACCTTGGGGCTTCTTCTCAGTGTCTCTGATGTCGGGTTTCACTGTCCCGGGAAAGTCTCTGCTAACAGCCTGCAGAGCGCAGTGCCCAATATACAGAAACATCTTGCGGTACCTCCTACAGGGAAAGTGCCAGGAGGAATTGTGGAGCTTGGTCTCAGTGTCTCTGAGAATTGCTCTGATTATCCGTGTGACCTCTTTGCTAAGACTCTCCAGAGAGCCGTCCTCAAAACCAACACACATCTTGACATATCTCCCTCATTGATCGCAGTGTCTCCAGAAACGGCATTCAAGGAGCCAGGAACTTTTCTGCCCACACTGTCCATTGAGTTGTCCTCAAAACCAATATACATCCTGCTATATCTCCCACATGGAAAATGCCAGGAGGCAAAAGTGGGGATTATGTTTAGACTTTCTCGGAACTGCTTCAAATCAACTAGATATCTTTGTGCTGTAAATCTCCCAACAGACAAACGCAAAAGCAGCAAACATCTCGCTGTATGTCCCACATCCAAAGTGCCAAGAAAGTAATGTAGAGCTTGCTCTCCCTGTCTTTGAGTACAGTTTTCAGTGTCCCGGTTACCTCTTTGCTAACATTCTCTTCAGAGCTGCAGTGAAACCAGGAACCACGTGGAGAAGGCACCCACACTGAAAATGCCTGGAAGGAACATTGGGGCTTCTTCTCAGTGTCTCTGATGTCGGGTTTCACTGTCCCGGGAAAGTCTCTGCTAACACCCTGCCGAGCGCAGTGCCCAATATACAGAAACATCTTGCGGTATCTCCTACAGGGAAAGTGCCAGGAGGAATTGTGGAGCTTGGTCTCAGTGTCTCTGAGAATTGCTCTGATTATCCGTGTGACCTCTTTGCTAAGACTCTCCAGAGAGCCGTCCTCAAAACCAACACACATCTTGACATATCTCCCGCATTGATCGCAGTGTCTCCAGAAACGGCATTCAAGGAGCCAGGAACTTTTCTGCCCACACTGTCCATTGAGTTGTCCTCAAAACCAATATACATCCTGCTATATCTCCCACATGGAAAATGCCAGGAGGCAAAAGTGGGGATTATGTTTAGACTTTCTCGGAACTGCTTCAAATCAACTAGATAGCTTTGTGCTGTAAATCTCCCAACAGACAAACGCAAAAGCAGCAAACATCTCGCTGTATGTCCCACATCCAAAGTGCCAAGAGAGTAATGTAGAGCTTGCTCTCCCTGTCTTTGAGTACAGTTTTCAGTGTCCCGGTTACCTCTTTGCTAACATTCTCTTCAGAGCTGCAGTGAAACCAGGAACCACGTGGAGAAGGCACCCACACTGAAAATGCCTGGAAGGAACATTGGGGCTTCTTCTCAGTGTCTCTGATGTCGGGTTTCACTGTCCCGGGAAAGTCTCTGCTAACAGCCTGCAGAGCGCAGTGCCCAATATACAGAAACGTCTTGCGGTATCTCCTACAGGGAAAGTGCCAAGAGGGAATTCTCGATCTTGTTCTCAGTGTCTCTGAGAATTGCTCTGATTATCCGTGTGACCTCTTTGCTAAGACTCTCCAGAGAGCCGTCCTCAAAACCAACACACATCTTGACATATCTCCCACATTGATCGCAGTGTCTCCAGAAACGGCATTCAAGGAGCCAGGAACTTTTCTGCCCACACTGTCCATTGAGTTGTCCTCAAAACCAATATACATCCTGCTATATCTCCCACATGGAAAATGCCAGGAGGCAAAAGTGGGGATTATGTTTAGACTTTCTCGGAACTGCTTCAAATCAACTAGATATCTTTGTGCTGTAAATCTCCCAACAGACAAATGTAAGAGCAGCAAACATCTCGCTGTATGTCCCACATCCAAAGTGCCAAGAGAGTAATGTAGAGCTTGCTCTCCCTGTCTTTGAGTACAGTTTTCAGTGTCCCGGTTACCTCTTTGCTAACATTCTCTTCAGAGCTGCAGTGAAACCAGGAACCACGTGGAGAAGGCACCCACACTGAAAATGCCTGGAAGGAACATTGGGGCTTCTTCTCAGTGTCTCTGATGTCGGGTTTCACTGTCCCGGGAAAGTCTCTGCTAACAGCCTGCAGAGCGCAGTGCCCAATATACAGAAACATCTTGCGGTATCTCCTACAGGGAAAGTGCCAGGAGGAATTGTGGAGCTTGGTCTCAGTGTCTCTGAGAATTGCTCTGATTATCCGTGTGACCTCTTTGCTAAGACTCTCCAGAGAGCCGTCCTCAAAACCAACACACATCTTGACATATCTCCCTCATTGATCGCAGTGTCTCCAGAAACGGCATTCAAGGAGCCAGGAACTTTTCTGCCCACACTGTCCATTGAGTTGTCCTCAAAACCAATATACATCCTGCTATATCTCCCACATGGAAAATGCCAGGAGGCAAAAGTGGGGATTATGTTTAGACTTTCTCGGAACTGCTTCAAATCAACTAGATATCTTTGTGCTGTAAATCTCCCAACAGACAAACGCAAAAGCAGCAAACATCTCGCTGTATGTCCCACATCCAAAGTGCCAAGAAAGTAATGTAGAGCTTGCTCTCCCTGTCTTTGAGTACAGTTTTCAGTGTCCCGGTTACCTCTTTGCTAACATTCTCTTCAGAGCTGCAGTGAAACCAGGAACCACGTGGAGAAGGCACCCACACTGAAAATGACTGGAAGGAACATTGGGGCTTCTTCTCAGTGTCTCTGATGTCGGGTTTCACTGTCCCGGGAAAGTCTCTGCTAACACCCTGCAGAGCGCAGTGCCCAATATACAGAAACATCTTGCGGTATCTCCTACAGGGAAAGTGCCAGGAGGAATTGTGGAGCTTGGTCTCAGTGTCTCTGAGAATTGCTCTGATTATCCGTGTGACCTCTTTGCTAAGACTCTCCAGAGAGCCGTCCTCAAAACCAACACACATCTTGACATATCTCCCGCATTGATCGCAGTGTCTCCAGAAACGGCATTCAAGGAGCCAGGAACTTTTCTGCCCACACTGTCCATTGAGTTGTCCTCAAAACCAATATACATCCTGCTATATCTCCCACATGGAAAATGCCAGGAGGCAAAAGTGGGGATTATGTTTAGACTTTCTCGGAACTGCTTCAAATCAACTAGATATCTTTGTGCTGTAAATCTCCCAACAGACAAATGCAAAAGCAGCAAACATCTCGCTGTATGTCCCACATCCAAAGTGCCAAGAAAGTAATGTAGAGCTTGCTCTCCCTGTCTTTGAGTACAGTTTTCAGTGTCCCGGTTACCTCTTTGCTAACATTCTCTTCAGAGCTGCAGTGAAACCAGGAACCACGTGGAGAAGGCACCCACACTGAAAATGACTGGAAGGAACATTGGGGCTTCTTCTCAGTGTCTCTGATGTCGGGTTTCACTGTCCCGGGAAAGTCTCTGCTAACACCCTGCAGAGCGCAGTGCCCAATATACAGAAACATCTTGCGGTATCTCCTACAGGGAAAGTGCCAGGAGGAATTGTGGAGCTTGGTCTCAGTGTCTCTGAGAATTGCTCTGATTATCCGTGTGACCTCTTTGCTAAGACTCTCCAGAGAGCCGTCCTCAAAACCAACACACATCTTGACATATCTCCCGCATTGATCGCAGTGTCTCCAGAAACGGCATTCAAGGAGCCAGGAACTTTTCTGCCCACACTGTCCATTGAGTTGTCCTCAAAACCAATATACATCCTGCTATATCTCCCACATGGAAAATGCCAGGAGGCAAAAGTGGGGATTATGTTTAGACTTTCTCGGAACTGCTTCAAATCAACTAGATAGCTTTGTGCTGTAAATCTCCCAACAGACAAACGCAAAAGCAGCAAACATCTCGCTGTATGTCCCACATCCAAAGTGCCAAGAGAGTAATGTAGAGCTTGCTCTCCCTGTCTTTGAGTACAGTTTTCAGTGTCCCGGTTACCTCTTTGCTAACATTCTCTTCAGAGCTGCAGTGAAACCAGGAACCACGTGGAGAAGGCACCCACACTGAAAATGCCTGGAAGGAACATTGGGGCTTCTTCTCAGTGTCTCTGATGTCGGGTTTCACTGTCCCGGGAAAGTCTCTGCTAACAGCCTGCAGAGCGCAGTGCCCAATATACAGAAACGTCTTGCGGTATCTCCTACAGGGAAAGTGCCAAGAGGGAATTCTCGATCTTGTTCTCAGTGTCTCTGAGAATTGCTCTGATTATCCGTGTGACCTCTTTGCTAAGACTCTCCAGAGAGCCGTCCTCAAAACCAACACACATCTTGACATATCTCCCGCATTGATCGCAGTGTCTCCAGAAACGGCATTCAAGGAGCCAGGAACTTTTCTGCCCACACTGTCCATTGAGTTGTCCTCAAAACCAATATACATCCTGCTATATCTCCCACATGGAAAATGCCAGGAGGCAAAAGTGGGGATTATGTTTAGACTTTCTCGGAACTGCTTCAAATCAACTAGATATCTTTGTGCTGTAAATCTCCCAACAGCCAAACGCAAAAGCAGCAAACATCTCGCTGTATGTCCCACATCCAAAGTGCCAAGAGAGTAATGTAGAGCTTGCTCTCCCTGTCTTTGAGTACAGTTTTCAGTGTCCCGGTTACCTCTTTGCTAACATTCTCTTCAGAGCTGCAGTGAAACCAGGAACCACGTGGAGAAGGCACCCACACTGAAAATGACTGGAAGGAACATTGGGGCTTCTTCTCAGTGTCTCTGACATAGGGTTTCACTGTCCCGGGAAAGTCTCTGCTAACACCCTGCAGAGCGCAGTGCCCAATATACAGAAACATCTTGCGGTATCTCCTACAGGGAAAGTGCCAGGAGGAATTGTGGAGCTTGTTCTCAGTGTCTCTGAGAATTGCTCTGATTATCCATGTGACCTCTTTGCTAAGACTCTCCAGAGAGCCGTCCTCAAAACCAACACACATCTTGACATATCTCCCTCATTGATCGCAGTGTCTCCAGAAACGGCATTCAAGGAGCCAGGAACTTTTCTGCCCACACTGTCCATTGAGTTGTCCTCAAAACCAATATACATCCTGCTATATCTCCCACATGGAAAATGCCAGGAGGCAAAAGTGGGGATTATGTTTAGACTTTCTCGGAACTGCTTCAAATCAACTAGATATCTTTGTGCTGTAAATCTCCCAACAGACAAACGCAAAAGCAGCAAACATCTCACTGTATGTCCCACATCCAAAGTGCCAAGAGAGTAATGTAGAGCTTGCTCTCCCTGTCTTTGAGTACAGTTTTCAGTGTCCCGGTTACCTCTTTGCTAACATTCTCTTCAGAGCTGCAGTGAAACCAGGAACCACGTGGAGAAGGCACCCACACTGAAAATGACTGGAAGGAACATTGGGGCTTCTTCTCAGTGTCTCTGACATAGGGTTTCACTGTCCCGGGAAAGTCTCTGCTAACAGCCTGCAGAGCGCAGTGCCCAATATACAGAAACATCTTGCGGTATCTCCTACAGGGAAAGTGCCAAGAGGGAATTCTCGATCTTGTTCTCAGTGTCTCTGAGAATTGCTCTGATTATCCGTGTGACCTCTTTGCTAAGACTCTCCAGAGAGCCTTCCTCAAAACCAACACACATCTTGACATATCTCCCACATTGATCGCAGTGTCTCCAGAAACGGCATTCAAGGAGCCAGGAACTTTTCTGCCCACACTGTCCATTGAGTTGTCCTCAAAACCAATATACATCCTGCTATATCTCCCACATGGAAAATGCCAGGAGGCAAAAGTGGGGATTATGTTTAGACTTTCTCGGAACTGCTTCAAATCAACTAGATAGCTTTGTGCTGTAAATCTCCCAACAGACAAACGCAAAAGCAGCAAACATCTCGCTGTATGTCCCACATCCAAAGTGCCAAGAGAGTAATGTAGAGCTTGCTCTCCCTGTCTTTGAGTACAGTTTTCAGTGTCCCGGTTACCTCTTTGCTAACATTCTCTTCAGAGCTGCAGTGAAACCAGGAACCACGTGGAGAAGGCACCCACACTGAAAATGCCTGGAAGGAACATTGGGGCTTCTTCTCAGTGTCTCTGATGTCGGGTTTCACTGTCCCGGGAAAGTCTCTGCTAACAGCCTGCAGAGCGCAGTGCCCAATATACAGAAACGTCTTGCGGTATCTCCTACAGGGAAAGTGCCAAGAGGGAATTCTCGATCTTGTTCTCAGTGTCTCTGAGAATTGCTCTGATTATCCGTGTGACCTCTTTGCTAAGACTCTCCAGAGAGCCGTCCTCAAAACCAACACACATCTTGACATATCTCCCGCATTGATCGCAGTGTCTCCAGAAACGGCATTCAAGGAGCCAGGAACTTTTCTGCCCACACTGTCCATTGAGTTGTCCTCAAAACCAATATACATCCTGCTATATCTCCCACATGGAAAATGCCAGGAGGCAAAAGTGGGGATTATGTTTAGACTTTCTCGGAACTGCTTCAAATCAACTAGATAGCTTTGTGCTGTAAATCTCCCAACAGACAAACGCAAAAGCAGCAAACATCTCGCTGTATGTCCCACATCCAAAGTGCCAAGAGAGTAATGTAGAGCTTGCTCTCCCTGTCTTTGAGTACAGTTTTCAGTGTCCCGGTTACCTCTTTGCTAACATTCTCTTCAGAGCTGCAGTGAAACCAGGAACCACGTGGAGAAGGCACCCACACTGAAAATGCCTGGAAGGAACATTGGGGCTTCTTCTCAGTGTCTCTGATGTCGGGTTTCACTGTCCCGGGAAAGTCTCTGCTAACAGCCTGCAGAGCGCAGTGCCCAATATACAGAAACATCTTGCGGTATCTCCTACAGGGAAAGTGCCAGGAGGAATTGTGGAGCTTGGTCTCAGTGTCTCTGAGAATTGCTCTGATTATCCGTGTGACCTCTTTGCTAAGACTCTCCAGAGAGCCGTCCTCAAAACCAACACACATCTTGACATATCTCCCGCATTGATCGCAGTGTCTCCAGAAACGGCATTCAAGGAGCCAGGA